>NC_142694.1:61213099-62413099 GCF_029641045.1 Salvia hispanica | reverse complement strand
GTTGCGTTACTAACATCACAAAATGCATGGTCGTGGGCAATTTCTATTCAATAGGTTTGCTTGTTGGCCAAGTAAACCCAAATATAAAGAGTTAAGCTTTAAATGAACGTGCACGAGAAACAACAACGATTATCAAACTCTATAGGCCAAAATGACCTTTTCTTCATTGTCGTTGCGTTACTAACATCACAAAATGCATGGTCGTGGATAATTTTTATTCAATAGGTTTGCTTGTTGGCCAAGTAAACCCAAATATAAAGAGTTAAGCTTTAAATGAACGTGCACGAGAAACAACAACGATTATCATGCTCTATTGACCAAAATAATCCTGTCTTCATTGTCGTTACGTTACAAATATCACAAAAGGCATGGTTGTGGGCAATTTCAATTCAAGGTTTGCTTGTTGGCCAAGTAAACCCAAATATAAAGAGTTAAGCTTTAAATGAACGTGCACGAGAAACAACAACGATTATCATGATCCATTGACCAAAAATGATCCTGTCTTCATTGTCGTTGCGTTACTAACATCACAAAATGCATGGTCGTGGGCAATTTATATTCAATAGGTTTGCTTGTTAGCCAAGTAAACCCAAATATAAAGAGTTAAGCTTTAAATGAACGTACACGAGAAACAACAACGATTATCATGCTCTATTGACCAAAATGATCCTGTCTTTATTGTCGTTACGGTACAAACATCACAAAAGGCATGGTTGTAGGCAATTTCAATTCAATAGGTTTGCTTGTTGGCCAAGTAAACCCAAATATAAAGAGTTAAGCTTTAAATGAACGTGCACGAGAAACAACAACGATTATCAAACTCTATAGGCCAAAATGACCTTTTCTTCATTGTCGTTGCGTTACTAACATCACAAAATGCATGGTCGTGGACAATTTTTATTCAATAGGTTTGCTTGTTGGCCAAGTAAACCCAAATATAAAGAGTTAAGCTTTAAATGAACGTGCACGAGAAACAACAACGATTATCATGCTCTATTGACCAAAATGATCATGTCTTCATTGTCGTTACGTTACAAACATCACAAAAGCCAAAAGGCATGGTTGTGGGCAATTTCAATTCAAGGTTTGCTTGTTGGCCAAGTAAACCCAAATATAAAGAGTTAAGCTTTAAATGAACGTGCACGAGAAACAACAACGATTATCAAACTCTATAGACCAAAATGATCTTTTCTTCATTGTCGTTGCGTTACTAACATCACAAAATGCATGGTCGTGGACAATTTTTATTCAATAGGTTTGCTTGTTGGCCAAGTTAACCCAAATATAAAGAGTTAAGCTTTAAATGAACGTGCACGAGAAACAACAACGATTATCATGCTCTATTGACCAAAATGATCCTGTCTTCATTGTCGTTACGTTACAAACATCACAAAAGGCATGGTCGTGGGCAATTTCTATTCAATAGGTTTGCTTGTTGGCCAAGTAAACCCAAATATAAAGAGTTAAGCTTTAAATGAACGTGCACGAGAAACAACAACGATTATCAAACTCTATTGACCAAAATGATCTTTTCTTCATTGTCGTTGCGTTACTAACATCACAAAATGCATGGTCGTGGACAATTTTTATTCAATAGGTTTGCTTGTTGGCCAAGTAAACCCAAAAATAAAGAGTTAAGCTTTAAATGAACGTGCACGAGAAACAACAACGATTATCATGCTCTATTGACCAAAATGATCATGTCTTCATTGTCGTTACGTTACAAACATCACAAAAGCCAAAAGGCATGGTTGTGGGCAATTTCAATTCAAGGTTTGCTTGTTGGCCAAGTAAACCCAAATATAAAGAGTTAAGCTTTAAATGAACGTGCACGAGAAACAACAACGATTATCATGCTCTATTGACCAAAATGATCCTGTCTTCATTGTCGTTACGTTACAAACATCACAAAAGGCATGGTTGTGGGCAATTTCAATTCAATATGTTTGCTTGTTGGCCAAGTAAACCCAAATATAAAGAGTTAAGCTTTAAATGAACGTGCACGAGAAACAACAACGATTATCAAACTCTATTGACCAAAATGATCTTTTCTTCATTGTCGTTGCGTTACTAACATCACAAAATGCATGGTCGTGGACAATTTTTATTCAATAGGTTTGCTTGTTGGCCAAGTAAACCCAAAAATAAAGAGTTACGCTTTAAATGAACGTGCACGAGAAACAACAACGATTATCATGCTCTATTGACCAAAATGATCATGTCTTCATTGTCGTTACGTTACAAACATCACAAAAGCCAAAAGGCATGGTTGTGGGCAATTTCAATTCAAGGTTTGCTTGTTGGCCAAGTAAACCCAAATATAAAGAGTTAAGCTTTAAATGAACGTGCACGAGAAACAACAACGATTATCATGCTCTATTGACCAAAATGATCCTGTCTTCATTGTCGTTACGTTACAAACATCACAAAAGGCATGGTTGTGGGCAATTTCAATTCAATATGTTTGCTTGTTGGCCAAGTAAACCCAAATATAAAGAGTTAGGCTTTAAATGAACGTGCACGAGAAACAACAACGATTATCAAACTCTATAGGCCAAAATGACCTTTTCTTCATTGTCGTTGCGTTACTAACATCACAAAATGCATGGTCGTGGGCAATTTCTATTCAATAGGTTTGCTTGTTGGCCAAGTAAACCCAAATATAAAGAGTTAAGCTTTAAATGAACGTGCACGAGAAACAACAACGATTATCAAACTCTATAGGCCAAAATGACCTTTTCTTCATTGTCGTTGCGTTACTAACATCACAAAATGCATGGTCGTGGACAATTTTTATTCAATAGGTTTGCTTGTTGGCCAAGTAAACCCAAATATAAAGAGTTAAGCTTTAAATGAACGTGCACGAGAAACAACAACGATTATCATGCTCTATTGACCAAAATAATCCTGTCTTCATTGTCGTTACGTTACAAATATCACAAAAGGCATGGTTGTGGGCAATTTCAATTCAAGGTTTGCTTGTTGGCCAAGTAAACCCAAATATAAAGAGTTAAGCTTTAAATGAACGTGCACGAGAAACAACAACGATTATCATGATCCATTGACCAAAAATGATCCTGTCTTCATTGTCGTTGCGTTACTAACATCACAAAATGCATGGTCGTGGGCAATTTCTATTCAATAGGTTTGCTTGTTAGCCAAGTAAACCCAAATATAAAGAGTTAAGCTTTAAATGAACGTACACGAGAAACAACAACGATTATCATGCTCTATTGACCAAAATGATCCTGTCTTTATTGTCGTTACGGTACAAACATCACAAAAGGCATGGTTGTAGGCAATTTCAATTCAATAGGTTTGCTTGTTGGCCAAGTAAACCCAAATATAAAGAGTTAAGCTTTAAATGAACGTGCACGAGAAACAACAACGATTATCAAACTCTATAGGCCAAAATGACCTTTTCTTCATTGTCGTTGCGTTACTAACATCACAAAATGCATGGTCGTGGACAATTTTTATTCAATAGGTTTGCTTGTTGGCCAAGTAAACCCAAATATAAAGAGTTAAGCTTTAAATGAACGTGCACGAGAAACAACAACGATTATCATGCTCTATTGACCAAAATGATCATGTCTTCATTGTCGTTACGTTACAAACATCACAAAAGCCAAAAGGCATGGTTGTGGGCAATTTCAATTCAAGGTTTGCTTGTTGGCCATGTAAACCCAAATATAAAGAGTTAAGCTTTAAATGAACGTGCACGAGAAACAACAACGATTATCAAACTCTATAGACCAAAATGATCTTTTCTTCATTGTCGTTGCGTTACTAACATCACAAAATGCATGGTCGTGGACAATTTTTATTCAATAGGTTTGCTTGTTGGCCAAGTTAACCCAAATATAAAGAGTTAAGCTTTAAATGAACGTGCACGAGAAACAACAACGATTATCATGCTCTATTGACCAAAATGATCCTGTCTTCATTGTCGTTACGTTACAAACATCACAAAAGGCATGGTCGTGGGCAATTTCTATTCAATAGGTTTGCTTGTTGGCCAAGTAAACCCAAATATAAAGAGTTAAGCTTTAAATGAACGTGCACGAGAAACAACAACGATTATCAAACTCTATTGACCAAAATGATCTTTTCTTCATTGTCGTTGCGTTACTAACATCACAAAATGCATGGTCGTGGACAATTTTTATTCAATAGGTTTGCTTGTTGGCCAAGTAAACCCAAAAATAAAGAGTTAAGCTTTAAATGAACGTGCACGAGAAACAACAACGATTATCATGCTCTATTGACCAAAATGATCATGTCTTCATTGTCGTTACGTTACAAACATCACAAAAGCCAAAAGGCATGGTTGTGGGCAATTTCAATTCAAGGTTTGCTTGTTGGCCAAGTAAACCCAAATATAAAGAGTTAAGCTTTAAATGAACGTGCACGAGAAACAACAACGATTATCATGCTCTATTGACCAAAATGATCCTGTCTTCATTGTCGTTACGTTACAAACATCACAAAAGGCATGGTTGTGGGCAATTTCAATTCAATATGTTTGCTTGTTGGCCAAGTAAACCCAAATATAAAGAGTTAGGCTTTAAATGAACGTGCACGAGAAACAACAACGATTATCAAACTCTATAGGCCAAAATGACCTTTTCTTCATTGTCGTTGCGTTACTAACATCACAAAATGCATGGTCGTGGGCAATTTCTATTCAATAGGTTTGCTTGTTGGCCAAGTAAACCCAAATATAAAGAGTTAAGCTTTAAATGAACGTGCACGAGAAACAACAACGATTATCAAACTCTATAGGCCAAAATGACCTTTTCTTCATTGTCGTTGCGTTACTAACATCACAAAATGCATGGTCGTGGACAATTTTTATTCAATAGGTTTGCTTGTTGGCCAAGTAAACCCAAATATAAAGAGTTAAGCTTTAAATGAACGTGCACGAGAAACAACAACGATTATCATGCTCTATTGACCAAAATAATCCTGTCTTCATTGTCGTTACGTTACAAATATCACAAAAGGCATGGTTGTGGGCAATTTCAATTCAAGGTTTGCTTGTTGGCCAAGTAAACCCAAATATAAAGAGTTAAGCTTTAAATGAACGTGCACGAGAAACAACAACGATTATCATGATCCATTGACCAAAAATGATCCTGTCTTCATTGTCGTTGCGTTACTAACATCACAAAATGCATGGTCGTGGGCAATTTCTATTCAATAGGTTTGCTTGGTAGCCAAGTAAACCCAAATATAAAGAGTTAAGCTTTAAATGAACGTACACGAGAAACAACAACGATTATCATGCTCTATTGACCAAAATGATCCTGTCTTTATTGTCGTTACGGTACAAACATCACAAAAGGCATGGTTGTAGGCAATTTCAATTCAATAGGTTTGCTTGTTGGCCAAGTAAACCCAAATATAAAGAGTTAAGCTTTAAATGAACGTGCACGAGAAACAACAACGATTATCAAACTCTATAGGCCAAAATGACCTTTTCTTCATTGTCGTTGCGTTACTAACATCACAAAATGCATGGTCGTGGACAATTTTTATTCAATAGGTTTGCTTGTTGGCCAAGTAAACCCAAATATAAAGAGTTAAGCTTTAAATGAACGTGCACGAGAAACAACAACGATTATCATGCTCTATTGACCAAAATAATCCTGTCTTCATTGTCGTTACGTTACAAATATCACAAAAGGCATGGTTGTGGGCAATTTCAATTCAAGGTTTGCTTGTTGGCCAAGTAAACCCAAATATAAAGAGTTAAGCTTTAAATGAACGTGCACGAGAAACAACAACGATTATCATGATCCATTGACCAAAAATGATCCTGTCTTCATTGTCGTTGCGTTACTAACATCACAAAATGCATGGTCGTGGGCAATTTCTATTCAATAGGTTTGCTTGTTAGCCAAGTAAACCCAAATATAAAGAGTTAAGCTTTAAATGAACGTACACGAGAAACAACAACGATTATCATGCTCTATTGACCAAAATGATCCTGTCTTTATTGTCGTTACGGTACAAACATCACAAAAGGCATGGTTGTAGGCAATTTCAATTCAATAGGTTTGCTTGTTGTCCAAGTAAACCCAAATATAAAGAGTTAAGCTTTAAATGAACGTGCACGAGAAACAACAACGATTATCAAACTCTATAGGCCAAAATGACCTTTTCTTCATTGTCTTTGCGTTACTAACATCACAAAATGCATGGTCGTGGGCAATTTCTATTCAATAGGTTTGCTTGTTGGCCAAGTAAACCCAAATATAAAGAGTTAAGCTTTAAATGAACGTGCACGAGAAACAACAACGATTATCAAACTCTATAGACCAAAATGATCTTTTCTTCATTGTCGTTGCGTTACTAACATCACAAAATGCATGGTCGTGGGCAATTTTTATTCAATAGGTTTGCTTGTTGGCCAAGTAAACCCAAATATAAAGAGTTAAGCTTTAAATGAACGTGCACGAGAAACAACAACGATTATCATGCTCTATTGACCAAAATGATCCTGTCTTCATTGTCGTTACGTTACAAACATCACAAAAGGCATGGTCGTGGGCAATTTCTATTCAATAGGTTTGCTTGTTGGCCAAGTAAACCCAAATATAAAGAGTTAAGCTTTAAATGAACGTGCACGAGAAACAACAACGATTATCAAACTCTATTGACCAAAATGATCTTTTCTTCATTGTCGTTGCGTTACTAACATCACAAAATGCATGGTCGTGGACAATTTTTATTCAATAGGTTTGCTTGTTGGCCAAGTAAACCCAAATATAAAGAGTTAAGCTTTAAATGAACGTGCACGAGAAACAACAACGATTATCATGCTCTATTGACCAAAATGATCATGTCTTCATTGTCGTTTCGTTACAAACATCACAAAAGCCAAAAGGCATGGTTATGGGCAATTTCAATTCAAGGTTTGCTTGTTGGCCAGGTAAACCCAAATATAAAGAGTTAAGCTTTAAATGAACGTGCACGAGAAACAACAACGATTATCATGCTCTATTGACCAAAATGATCCTGTCTTCATTGTCGTTACGTTACAAACATCACAAAAGGCATGGTTGTGGGCAATTTCAATTCAATATGTTTGCTTGTTGGCCAAGTAAACCCAAATATAAAGAGTTAGGCTTTAAATGAACGTGCACGAGAAACAACAACGATTATCAATCTCTATAGGCCAAAATGACCTTTTCTTCATTGTCGTTGCGTTACTAACATCACAAAATGCATGGTCGTGGGCAATTTCTATTCAATAGGTTTGCTTGTTGGCCAAGTAAACCCAAATATAAAGAGTTAAGCTTTAAATGAACGTGCACGAGAAACAACAACGATTATCAAACTCTATAGGCCAAAATGACCTTTTCTTCATTGTCGTTGCGTTACTAACATCACATAATGCATGGTCGTGGGCAATTTCTATTCAATAGGTTTGCTTGTTGGCCAAGTAAACCCAAATATAAAGAGTTAAGCTTTAAATGAACGTGCACGAGAAACAACAACGATTATCAAACTCTATAGACCAAAATGATCTTTTCTTCATTGTCGTTGCGTTACTAACATCACAAAATGCATGATCGTGGGCAATTTTTATTCAATAGGTTTGCTTGTTGGCCAAGTTAACCCAAATATAAAGAGTTAAGCTTTAAATGAACGTGCACGAGAAACAACAACGATTATCATGCTCTATTGACCAAAATGATCCTGTCTTCATTGTCGTTACGTTACAAACATCACAAAAGGCATGGTCGTGGGCAATTTCTATTCAATAGGTTTGCTTGTTGGCCAAGTAAACCCAAATATAAAGAGTTAAGCTTTAAATGAACGTGCACGAGAAACAACAACGATTATCAAACTCTATAGGCCAAAATGACCTTTTCTTCATTGTCGTTGCGTTACTAACATCACATAATGCATGGTCGTGGGCAATTTCTATTCAATAGGTTTGCTTGTTGGCCAAGTAAACCCAAATATAAAGAGTTAAGCTTTAAATGAACGTGCACGAGAAACAACAACGATTATCAAACTCTATAGACCAAAATGATCTTTTCTTCATTGTCGTTGCGTTACTAACATCACAAAATGCATGGTCGTGGGCAATTTTTATTCAATAGGTTTGCTTGTTGGCCAAGTTAACCCAAATATAAAGAGTTAAGCTTTAAATGAACGTGCACGAGAAACAACAACGATTATCATGCTCTATTGACCAAAATGATCATGTCTTCATTGTCGTTACGTTACAAACATCACAAAAGGCATGGTCGTGGGCAATTTCTATTCAATAGGTTTGCTTGTTGGCCAAGTAAACCCAAATATAAAGAGTTAAGCTTTAAATGAACGTGCACGAGAAACAACAACGATTATCAAACTCTATTGACCAAAATGATCTTTTCTTCATTGTCGTTGCGTTACTAACATCACAAAATGCATGGTCGTGGACAATTTTTATTCAATAGGTTTGCTTGTTGGCCAAGTAAACCCAAAAATAAAGAGTTAAGCTTTAAATGAACGTGCACGAGAAACAACAACGATTATCATGCTCTATTGACCAAAATGATCATGTCTTCATTGTCGTTACGTTACAAACATCACAAAAGCCAAAAGGCATGGTTGTGGGCAATTTCAATTCAAGGTTTGCTTGTTGGCCAAGTAAACCCAAATATAAAGAGTTAAGCTTTAAATGAACGTGCACGAGAAACAACAACGATTATCATGCTCTATTGACCAAAATGATCCTGTCTTCATTGTCGTTACGTTACAAACATCACAAAAGGCATGGTTGTGGGCAATTTCAATTCAATATGTTTGCTTGTTGGCCAAGTAAACCCAAATATAAAGAGTTAGGCTTTAAATGAACGTGCACGAGAAACAACAACGATTATCAAACTCTATAGGCCAAAATGACCTTTTCTTCATTGTCGTTGCGTTACTAACATCACAAAATGCATGGTCGTGGGCAATTTTTATTCAATAGGTTTGCTTGTTGGCCAAGTTAACCCAAATATAAAGAGTTAAGCTTTAAATGAACGTGCACGAGAAACAACAACGATTATCATGCTCTATTGACCAAAATGATCCTGTCTTCATTGTCGTTACGTTACAAACATCACAAAAGGCATGGTCGTGGGCAATTTCTATTCAATAGGTTTGCTTGTTGGCCAAGTAAACCCAAATATAAAGAGTTAAGCTTTAAATGAACGTGCACGAGAAACAACAACGATTATCAAACTCTATTGACCAAAATGATCTTTTCTTCATTGTCGTTGCGTTACTAACATCACAAAATGCATGGTCGTGGACAATTTTTATTCAATAGGTTTGCTTGTTGGCCAAGTAAACCCAAAAATAAAGAGTTAAGCTTTAAATGAACGTGCACGAGAAACAACAACGATTATCATGCTCTATTGACCAAAATGATCATGTCTTCATTGTCGTTACGTTACAAACATCACAAAAGCCAAAAGGCATGGTTGTGGGCAATTTCAATTCAAGGTTTGCTTGTTGGCCAAGTAAACCCAAATATAAAGAGTTAAGCTTTAAATGAACGTGCACGAGAAACAACAACGATTATCATGCTCTATTGACCAAAATGATCCTGTCTTCATTGTCGTTACGTTACAAACATCACAAAAGGCATGGTTGTGGGCAATTTCAATTCAATATGTTTGCTTGTTGGCCAAGTAAACCCAAATATAAAGAGTTAGGCTTTAAATGAACGTGCACGAGAAACAACAACGATTATCAAACTCTATAGGCCAAAATGACCTTTTCTTCATTGTCGTTGCGTTACTAACATCACAAAATGCATGGTCGTGGGCAATTTCTATTCAATAGGTTTGCTTGTTGGCCAAGTAAACCCAAATATAAAGAGTTAAGCTTTAAATGAACGTGCACGAGAAACAACAACGATTATCAAACTCTATAGGCCAAAATGACCTTTTCTTCATTGTCGTTGCGTTACTAACATCACAAAATGCATGGTCATGGACAATTTTTATTCAATAGGTTTGCTTGTTGGCCAAGTAAACCCAAATATAAAGAGTTAAGCTTTAAATGAACGTGCACGAGAAACAACAACGATTATCATGCTCTATTGACCAAAATAATCCTGTCTTCATTGTCGTTACGTTACAAATATCACAAAAGGCATGGTTGTGGGCAATTTCAATTCAAGGTTTGCTTGTTGGCCAATTAAACCCAAATATAAAGAGTTAAGCTTTAAATGAACGTGCACGAGAAACAACAACGATTATCATGATCCATTGACCAAAAATGATCCTGTCTTCATTGTCGTTGCGTTACTAACATCACAAAATGCATGGTCGTGGGCAATTTCTATTCAATAGGTTTGCTTGTTAGCCAAGTAAACCCAAATATAAAGAGTTAAGCTTTAAATGAACGTACACGAGAAACAACAACGATTATCATGCTCTATTGACCAAAATGATCCTGTCTTTATTGTCGTTACGGTACAAACATCACAAAAGGCATGGTTGTAGGCAATTTCAATTCAATAGGTTTGCTTGTTGGCCAAGTAAACCCAAATATAAAGAGTTAAGCTTTAAATGAACGTGCACGAGAAACAACAACGATTATCAAACTCTATAGGCCAAAATGACCTTTTCTTCATTGTCTTTGCGTTACTAACATCACAAAATGCATGGTCGTGGGCAATTTCTATTCAATAGGTTTGCTTGTTGGCCAAGTAAACCCAAATATAAAGAGTTAAGCTTTAAATGAACGTGCACGAGAAACAACAACGATTATCAAACTCTATAGACCAAAATGATCTTTTCTTCATTGTCGTTGCGTTACTAACATCACAAAATGCATGGTCGTGGGCAATTTTTATTCAATAGGTTTGCTTGTTGGCCAAGTAAACCCAAATATAAAGAGTTAAGCTTTAAATGAACGTGCACGAGAAACAACAACGATTATCATGCTCTATTGACCAAAATGATCCTGTCTTCATTGTCGTTACGTTACAAACATCACAAAAGGCATGGTCGTGGGCAATTTCTATTCAATAGGTTTGCTTGTTGGCCAAGTAAACCCAAATATAAAGAGTTAAGCTTTAAATGAACGTGCACGAGAAACAACAACGATTATCAAACTCTATTGACCAAAATGATCTTTTCTTCATTGTCGTTGCGTTACTAACATCACAAAATGCATGGTCGTGGACAATTTTTATTCAATAGGTTTGCTTGTTGGCCAAGTAAACCCAAATATAAAGAGTTAAGCTTTAAATGAACGTGCACGAGAAACAACAACGATTATCATGCTCTATTGACCAAAATGATCATGTCTTCATTGTCGTTTCGTTACAAACATCACAAAAGCCAAAAGGCATGGTTGTGGGCAATTTCAATTCAAGGTTTGCTTGTTGGCCAAGTAAACCCAAATATAAAGAGTTAAGCTTTAAATGAACGTGCACGAGAAACAATAACGATTATCATGCTCTATTGACCAAAATGATCCTGTCTTCATTGTCGTTACGTTACAAACATCACAAAAGGCATGGTTGTGGGCAATTTCAATTCAATATGTTTGCTTGTTGGCCAAGTAAACCCAAATATAAAGAGTTAGGCTTTAAATGAACGTGCACGAGAAACAACAACGATTATCAATCTCTATAGGCCAAAATGACCTTTTCTTCATTGTCGTTGCGTTACTAACATCACAAAATGCATGGTCGTGGGCAATTTCTATTCAATAGGTTTGCTTGTTGGCCAAGTAAACCCAAATATAAAGAGTTAAGCTTTAAATGAACTTGCACGAGAAACAACAACGATTATCAAACTCTATAAGCCAAAATGACATTTTCTTCATTGTCGTTGCGTTACTAACATCACATAATGCATGGTCGTGGGCAATTTCTATTCAATAGGTTTGCTTGTTGGCCAAGTAAACCCAAATATAAAGAGTTAAGCTTTAAATGAACGTGCACGAGAAACAACAACGATTATCAAACTCAATAGACCAAAATGATCTTTTCTTCATTGTCGTTGCGTTACTAACATCACAAAATGCATGGTCGTGGGCAATTTTTATTCAATAGGTTTGCTTGTTGGCCAAGTTAACCCAAATATAAAGAGTTAAGCTTTAAATGAACGTGCACGAGAAACAACAACGATTATCATGCTCTATTGACCAAAATGATCCTGTCTTCATTGTCGTTACGTTACAAACATCACAAAAGGCATGGTCGTGGGCAATTTCTATTCAATAGGTTTGCTTGTTGGCCAAGTAAACCCAAATATAAAGAGTTAAGCTTTAAATGAACGTGCACGAGAAACAACAACGATTATCAAACTCTATTGACCAAAATGATCTTTTCTTCATTGTCGTTGCGTTACTAACATCACAAAATGCATGGTCGTGGACAATTTTTATTCAATAGGTTTGCTTGTTGGCCAAGTAAACCCAAATATAAAGAGTTAAGCTTTAAATGAACGTGCACGAGAAACAACAACGATTATCATGCTCTATTGACCAAAATAATCCTGTCTTCATTGTCGTTACGTTACAGATATCACAAAAGGCATGGTTGTGGGCAATTTCAATTCAAGGTTTGCTTGTTGGCCAAGTAAACCCAAATATAAAGAGTTAAGCTTTAAATGAACGTGCACGAGAAACAACAACGATTATCATGATCCATTGACCAAAAATGATCCTGTCTTCATTGTCGTTGCGTTACTAACATCACAAAATGCATGGTCGTGGGCAATTTCTATTCAATAGGTTTGCTTGTTAGCCAAGTAAACCCAAATATAAAGAGTTAAGCTTTAAATGAACGTACACGAGAAACAACAACGATTATCATGCTCTATTGACCAAAATGATCCTGTCTTTATTGTCGTTACGGTACAAACATCACAAAAGGCATGGTTGTAGGCAATTTCAATTCAATAGGTTTGCTTGTTGGCCAAGTAAACCCAAATATAAAGAGTTAAGCTTTAAATGAACGTGCACGAGAAACAACAACGATTATCAAACTCTATAGGCCAAAATGACCTTTTCTTCATTGTCTTTGCGTTACTAACATCACAAAATGCATGGTCGTGGGCAATTTCTATTCAATAGGTTTGCTTGTTGGCCAAGTAAACCCAAATATAAAGAGTTAAGCTTTAAATGAACGTGCACGAGAAACAACAACGATTATCAAACTCTATAGACCAAAATGATCTTTTCTTCATTGTCGTTGCGTTACTAACATCACAAAATGCATGGTCGTGGGCAATTTTTATTCAATAGGTTTGCTTGTTGGCCAAGTAAACCCAAATATAAAGAGTTAAGCTTTAAATAAACGTGCACGAGAAACAACAACGATTATCATGCTCTATTGACCAAAATGATCCTGTCTTCATTGTCGTTACGTTACAAACATCACAAAAGGCATGGTCGTGGGCAATTTCTATTCAATAGGTTTGCTTGTTGGCCAAGTAAACCCAAATATAAAGAGTTAAGCTTTAAATGAACGTGCACGAGAAACAACAACGATTATCAAACTCTATTGACCAAAATGATCTTTTCTTCATTGTCGTTGCGTTACTAACATCACAAAATGCATGGTCGTGGACAATTTTTATTCAATAGGTTTGCTTGTTGGCCAAGTAAACCCAAATATAAAGAGTTAAGCTTTAAATGAACGTGCACGAGAAACAACAACGATTATCATGGTCTATTGACCAAAATGATCATGTCTTTATTGTCGTTTCGTTACAAACATCACAAAAGCCAAAAGGCATGGTTGTGGGCAATTTCAATTCAAGGTTTGCTTGTTGGCCAAGTAAACCCAAATATAAAGAGTTAAGCTTTAAATGAACGTGCACGAGAAACAACAACGATTATCATGCTCTATTGACCAAAATGATCCTGTCTTCATTGTCGTTACGTTACAAACATCACAAAAGGCATGGTTGTGGGCAATTTCAATTCAATATGTTTGCTTGTTGGCCAAGTAAACCCAAATATAAAGAGTTAGGCTTTAAATGAACGTGCACGAGAAACAACAACGATTATCAATCTCTATAGGCCAAAATGACCTTTTCTTCATTGTCGTTGCGTTACTAACATCACAAAATGCATGGTCGTGGGCAATTTCTATTCAATAGGTTTGCTTGTTGGCCAAGTAAACCCAAATATAAAGAGTTAAGCTTTAAATGAACGTGCACGAGAAACAACAACGATTATCAAACTCTATAGGCCAAAATGACCTTTTCTTCATTGTCGTTGCGTTACTAACATCACATAATGCATGGTCGTGGGCAATTTCTATTCAATAGGTTTGCTTGTTGGCCAAGTAAACCCAAATATAAAGAGTTAAGCTTTAAATGAACGTGCACGAGAAACAACAACGATTATCAAACTCTATAGACCAAAATGATCTTTTCTTCATTGTCGTTGCGTTACTAACATCACAAAATGCATGGTCGTGGGCAATTTTTATTCAATAGGTTTGCTTGTTGGCCAAGTAAACCCAAATATAAAGAGTTAAGCTTTAAATGAACGTGCACGAGAAACAACAACGATTATCATGCTCTATTGACCAAAATGATCCTGTCTTCATTGTCGTTACGTTACAAACATCACAAAAGGCATGGTCGTGGGCAATTTCTATTCAATAGGTTTGCTTGTTGGCCAAGTAAACCCAAATATAAAGAGTTAAGCTTTAAATGAACGTGCACGAGAAACAACAACGATTATCATGCTCTATTGACCAAAATGATCATGTCTTCATTGTCGTTACGTTACAAACATCACAAAAGCCATGGTTGTGGGCAATTTCAATTCAAGTTTTGCTTGTTGGCCAACTAAACCCAAATATAAAGAGTTAACCTTTAAATGAACGTGCACGAGAAACAACAACGATTATCATGATCTATTGACCAAAAATGATCCTGTCTTCATTGTCGTTACAATACAAACATCACAAAAGGCATGGTTGTAGGCAATTTCAATTCAATAGGTTTGCTTGTTGGCCAAGTAAACCCAAATATAAAGAGTTAAGCTTTAAATGAACGTGCACGAGAAACAACAACGATTATCAAACTCTATAGGCCAAAATGACCTTTTCTTCATTGTCTTTGCGTTACTAACATCACAAAATGCATGGTCGTGGGCAATTTCTATTCAATAGGTTTGCTTGTTGGCCAAGTAAACCCAAATATAAAGAGTTAAGCTTTAAATGAACGTGCACGAGAAACAACAACGATTATCATGCTCTATTGACCAAAATGATCCTATCTTCATTGTCGTTACGTTACAAATATCACAAAAGGCATGGTTGTGGGCAATTTCAATTCAAGGTTTGCTTGTTGGCCAAGTAAACCCAAATATAAAGAGTTAAGCTTTAAATGAACGTGCACGAGAAACAACAACGATTATCATGCTCTATTGACCAAAATGATCCTGTCTTCATTGTCGTTACGTTACAAACATCACAAAAGGCATGGTTGTGGGCAATTTCTATTCAATAGGTTTGCTTGTTGGCCAAGTAAACCCAAATATAAAGAGTTAAGCTTTAAATGAACGTGCACGAGAAACAACAACGATTATCAAACTCTATAGACCAAAATGATCTTTTCTTCATTGTCGTTGCGTTACTAACATCACAAAATGCATGGTCGTGGGCAATTTTTATTCAATAGGTTTGCTTGTTGGCCAAGTAAACCCAAATATAAAGAGTTAAGCTTTAAATGAACGTGCACGAGAAACAACAACGATTATCAAACTCTATAGACCAAAATGATCTTTTCTTCATTGTCGTTGCGTTACTAACATCACAAAATGCATGGTCGTGGGCAATTTTTATTCAATAGGTTTGCTTGTTGGCCATGTAAATCCAAATATAAAGAGTTAAGCTTTAAATGAACGTGCACGAGAAACAACAACGATTATCATGCTCTATTGACCAAAATGATCCTGTCTTCATTGTCGTTACGTTACAAACATCACAAAAGGCATGGTTGTGGGCAATTTCAATTCAATATGTTTGCTTGTTGGCCAAGTAAACCCAAATATAAAGAGTTAGGCTTTAAATGAACGTGCACGAGAAACAACAACGATTATCAATCTCTATAGGCCAAAATGACCTTTTCTTCATTGTCGTTGCGTTACTAACATCACAAAATGCATGGTCGTGGGCAATTTCTATTCAATAGGTTTGCTTGTTGGCCAAGTAAACCCAAATATAAAGAGTTAAGCTTTAAATGAACGTGCACGAGAAACAACAACGATTATCAAACTCTATAGGCCAAAATGACCTTTTCTTCATTGTCGTTGCGTTACTAACATCACAAAATGCATGGTCGTGGGCAATTTCGATTCAATAGGTTTGCTTGTTGGCCAAGTAAACCCAAATATAAAGAGTTAAGCTTTAAATGAACGTGCACGAGAAACAACAACGATTATCAAACTCTATAGACCAAAATGATCTTTTCTTCATTGTCGTTGCGTTACTAACATCACAAAATGCATGGTCGTGGGCAATTTTTATTCAATAGGTTTGCTTGTTGGCCAAGTAAACCCAAATATAAAGAGTTAAGCTTTAAATGAACGTGCACGAGAAACAACAACGATTATCATGCTCTATTGACCAAAATGATCATGTCTTCATTGTCGTTACGTTACAAACATCACAAAAGCCATGGTTGTGGGCAATTTCAATTCAAGTTTTGCTTGTTGGCCAACTAAACCCAAATATAAAGAGTTAACCTTTAAATGAACGTGCACGAGAAACAACAACGATTATCATGATCTATTGACCAAAAATGATCCTGTCTTCATTGTCGTTACAATACAAACATCACAAAAGGCATGGTTGTAGGCAATTTCAATTCAATAGGTTTGGTTGTTGGCCAAGTAAACCCAAATATAAAAAGTTAAGCTTTAAATGAACGTGCACGAGAAACAACAACGATTATCAAACTCTATAGGCCAAAATGACCTTTTCTTCATTGTCTTTGCGTTACTAACATCACAAAATGCATGGTCGTGGGCAATTTCTATTCAATAGGTTTGCTTGTTGGCCAAGTAAACCCAAATATAAAGAGTTAAGCTTTAAATGAACGTGCACGAGAAACAACAACGATTATCATGCTCTATTGACCAAAATGATCCTATCTTCATTGTCGTTACGTTACAAATATCACAAAAGGCATGGTTGTGGGCAATTTCAATTCAAGGTTTGCTTGTTGGCCAAGTAAACCCAAATATAAAGAGTTAAGCTTTAAATGAACGTGCACGAGAAACAACAACGATTATCATGCTCTATTGACCAAAATGATCCTGTCTTCATTGTCGTTACGTTACAAACATCACAAAAGGCATGGTTGTGGGCAATTTCTATTCAATAGGTTTGCTTGTTGGCCAAGTAAACCCAAATATAAAGAGTTAAGCTTTAAATGAACGTGCACGAGAAACAACAACGATTATCAAACTCTATAGACCAAAATGATCTTTTCTTCATTGTCGTTGCGTTACTAACATCACAAAATGCATGGTCGTGGGCAATTTTTATTCAATAGGTTTGCTTGTTGGCCAAGTAAACCCAAATATAAAGAGTTAAGCTTTAAATGAACGTGCACGAGAAACAACAACGATTATCAAACTCTATAGACCAAAATGATCTTTTCTTCATTGTCGTTGCGTTACTAACATCACAAAATGCATGGTCGTGGGCAATTTTTATTCAATAGGTTTGCTTGTTGGCCATGTAAATCCAAATATAAAGAGTTAAGCTTTAAATGAACGTGCACGAGAAACAACAACGATTATCATGCTCTATTGACCAAAATGATCCTGTCTTCATTGTCGTTACGTTACAAACATCACAAAAGGCATGGTTGTGGGCAATTTCAATTCAATATGTTTGCTTGTTGGCCAAGTAAACCCAAATATAAAGAGTTAGGCTTTAAATGAACGTGCACGAGAAACAACAACGATTATCAATCTCTATAGGCCAAAATGACCTTTTCTTCATTGTCGTTGCGTTACTAACATCACAAAATGCATGGTCGTGGGCAATTTCTATTCAATAGGTTTGCTTGTTGGCCAAGTAAACCCAAATATAAAGAGTTAAGCTTTAAATGAACGTGCACGAGAAACAACAACGATTATCAAACTCTATAGGCCAAAATGACCTTTTCTTCATTGTCGTTGCGTTACTAACATCACAAAATGCATGGTCGTGGGCAATTTCGATTCAATAGGTTTGCTTGTTGGCCAAGTAAACCCAAATATAAAGAGTTAAGCTTTAAATGAACGTGCACGAGAAACAACAACGATTATCAAACTCTATAGACCAAAATGATCTTTTCTTCATTGTCGTTGCGTTACTAACATCACAAAATGCATGGTCGTGGGCAATTTTTATTCAATAGGTTTGCTTGTTGGCCAAGTAAACCCAAATATAAAGAGTTAAGCTTTAAATGAACGTGCATGAGAAACAACAACGATTATCATGCTCTATTGACCAAAATGATCCTGTCTTCATTGTCGTTACGTTACAAACATCACAAAAGGCATGGTCGTGGGCAATTTCTATTCAATAGGTTTGCTTGTTGGCCAAGTAAACCCAAATATAAAGAGTTAAGCTTTAAATGAACGTGCACGAGAAACAACAACGATTATCAAACTCTATTGACCAAAATGATCTTTTCTTCATTGTCGTTGCGTTACTAACATCACAAAATGCATGGTCGTGGACAATTTTTATTCAATAGGTTTGCTTGTTGGCCAAGTAAACCCAAATATAAAGAGTTAAGCTTTAAATGAACGTGCACGAGAAACAACAACGATTATCATGCTCTATTGACCAAAATGATCATGTCTTCATTGTCGTTACGTTACAAACATCACAAAAGCCAAAAGGCGTGGTTGTGGGCAATTTCAATTCAAGGTTTGCTTGTTGGCCAAGTAAACCCAAATATAAAGAGTTAAGCTTTAAATGAACGTGCACGAGAAACAACAACGATTATCATGCTCTATTGACCAAAATGATCCTGTCTTCATTGTCGTTACGTTACAAACATCACAAAAGCCAAAAGGCGTGGTTGTGGGCAATTTCAATTCAAGGTTTGCTTGTTGGCCAAGTAAACCCAAATATAAAGAGTTAAGCTTTAAATGAACGTGCACGAGAAACAACAACGATTATCATGCTCTATTGACCAAAATGATCCTGTCTTCATTGTCGTTACGTTACAAACATCACAAAAGGCATGGTTGTGGGCAATTTCAATTCAATATGTTTGCTTGTTGGCCAAGTAAACCCAAATATAAAGAGTTAAGCTTTAAATGAACGTGCACGAGAAACAACAACGATTATCAAACTCTATAGGCCAAAATGACCTTTTCTTCATTGTCGTTGCGTTACTAACATCACAAAATGCATGGTCGTGGGCAATTTCTATTCAATAGGTTTGCTTGTTGGCCAAGTAAACCCAAATATAAAGAGTTAAGCTTTAAATGAACGTGCACGAGAAACAACAACGATTATCAAACTCTATAGGCCAAAATGACCTTTTCTTCATTGTCGTTGCGTTACTAACATCACAAAATGCATGGTCGTGGGCAATTTTTATTCAATAGGTTTGCTTGTTGGCCAAGTAAACCCAAACATAAAGAGTTAAGCTTTAAATGAACGTGCACGAGAAACAACAACGATTATCATGCTCTATTGACCAAAATGATCCTGTCTTCATTGTCGTTACGTTACAAACATCACAAAAGGCATGGTTGTGGGCAATTTCAATTCAAGGTTTGCTTGTTGGCCAAGTAAACCCAAATATAAAGAGTTAAGCTTTAAATGAACGTGCACGAGAAACAACAACGATTATCATGCTCTATTGACCAAAATGATCCTGTCTTCATTGTCGTTACGTTACAAACATCACAAAAGGCATGGTTGTGGGCAATTTCAATTCAATATGTTTGCTTGTTGGCCAAGTAAACCCAAATATAAAGAGTTAGGCTTTAAATGAACGTGCACGAGAAACAACAACGATTATCAATCTCTATAGGCCAAAATGACCTTTTCTTCATTGTCGTTGCGTTACTAACATCACAAAATGCATGGTCGTGGGCAATTTCTATTCAATAGGTTTGCTTGTTGGCCAAGTAAACCCAAATATAAAGAGTTAAGCTTTAAATGAACGTGCACGAGAAACAACAACGATTATCAAACTCTATAGACCAAAATGATCTTTTCTTCATTGTCGTTGCGTTACTAACATCACAAAATGCATGGTCGTGGGCAATTTTTATTCAATAGGTTTGCTTGTTGGCCAAGTAAACCCAAATATAAAGAGTTAAGCTTTAAATGAACGTGCACGAGAAACAACAACGATTATCATGCTCTATTGACCAAAATGATCCTGTCTTCATTGTCGTTACGTTACAAACATCACAAAAGGCATGGTCGTGGGCAATTTCTATTCAATAGGTTTGCTTGTTGGCCAAGTAAACCCAAATATAAAGAGTTAAGCTTTAAATGAACGTGCACGAGAAACAACAACGATTATCAAACTCTATTGACCAAAATGATCTTTTCTTCATTGTCGTTGCGTTACTAACATCACAAAATGCATGGTCGTGGACAATTTTTATTCAATAGGTTTGCTTGTTGGCCAAGTAAACCCAAATATAAAGAGTTAAACTTTAAATGAACGTGCACGAGAAACAACAACGATTATCATGCTCTATTGACCAAAATGATCATGTCTTCATTGTCGTTACGTTACAAACATCACAAAAGCCAAAAGGCGTGGTTGTGGGCAATTTCAATTCAAGGTTTGCTTGTTGGCCAAGTAAACCCAAATATAAAGAGTTAAGCTTTAAATGAACGTGCACGAGAAACAACAACGATTATCATGCTCTATTGACCAAAATGATCCTGTCTTCATTGTCGTTACGTTACAAACATCACAAAAGGCATGGTTGTGGGCAATTTCAATTCAATATGTTTGCTTGTTGGCCAAGTAAACCCAAATATAAAGAGTTAAGCTTTAAATGAACATGCACGAGAAACAACAACGATTATCAAACTCTATAGGCCAAAATGACCTTTTCTTCATTGTCGTTGCGTTACTAACATCACAAAATGCATGGTCGTGGGCAATTTCTATTCAATAGGTTTGCTTGTTGGCCAAGTAAACCCAAATATAAAGAGTTAAGCTTTAAATGAACGTGCACGAGAAACAACAACGATTATCAAACTCTATAGGCCAAAATGACCTTTTCTTCATTGTCGTTGCGTTACTAACATCACAAAATGCATGGTCGTGGGCAATTTTTATTCAATAGGTTTGCTTGTTGGCCAAGTAAACCCAAATATAAAGAGTTAAGCTTTAAATGAACGTGCACGAGAAACAACAACGATTATCATGCTCTATTGACCAAAATGATCCTGTCTTCATTGTCGTTACGTTACAAACATCACAAAAGGCATGGTTGTGGGCAATTTCAATTCAAGGTTTGCTTGTTGGCCAAGTAAACCCAAATATAAAGAGTTAAGCTTTAAATGAACGTGCACGAGAAACAACAACGATTATCATGCTCTATTGACCAAAATGATCCTGTCTTCATTGTCGTTACGTTACAAACATCACAAAAGGCATGGTTGTGGGTAATTTCAATTCAATATGTTTGCTTGTTGGCCAAGTAAACCCAAATATAAAGAGTTAGGCTTTAAATGAACGTGCACGAGAAACAACAACGATTATCATGCTCTATTGACCAAAATGATCCTGTCTTCATTGTCGTTACGTTACAAACATCACAAAAGGCATGGTTGTGGGCAATTTCAATTCAATATGTTTGCTTGTTGGCCAAGTAAACCCAAATATAAAGAGTTAGGCTTTAAATGAACGTGCACGAGAAACAACAACGATTATCAATCTCTATAGGCCAAAATGACCTTTTCTTCATTGTCGTTGCGTTACTAACATCACAAAATGCATGGTCGTGGGCAATTTCTATTCAATAGGTTTGCTTGTTGGCCATGTAAACCCAAATATAAAGAGTTAAGCTTTAAATGAACGTGCACGAGAAACAACAACGATTATCAAACTCTATTGACCAAAATGATCTTTTCTTCATTGTCGTTGCGTTACTAACATCACAAAATGCATGGTCGTGGACAATTTTTATTCAATAGGTTTGCTTGTTGGCCAAGTAAACCCAAATATAAAGAGTTAAGCTTTAAATGAACGTGCACGAGAAACAACAACGATTATCAAACTCTATTGACCAAAATGATCTTTTCTTCATTGTCGTTGCGTTACTAACATCACAAAATGCATGGTCGTGGACAATTTTTATTCAATAGGTTTGCTTGTTGGCCAAGTAAACCCAAATATAAAGAGTTAAGCTTTAAATGAACGTGCACGAGAAACAACAACGATTATCATGCTCTATTGACCAAAATGATCATGTCTTCATTGTCGTTTCGTTACAAACATCACAAAAGCCAAAAGGCATGGTTGTGGGCAATTTCAATTCAAGGTTTGCTTGTTGGCCAAGTAAACCCAAATATAAAGAGTTAAGCTTTAAATGAACGTGCACGAGAAACAACAACGATTATCATGCTCTATTGACCAAAATGATCCTGTCTTCATTGTCGTTACGTTACAAACATCACAAAAGGCATGGTTGTGGGCAATTTCAATTCAATATGTTTGCTTGTTGGCCAAGTAAACCCTAATATAAAGAGTTAAGCTTTAAATGAACGTGCACGAGAAACAACAACGATTATCAAACTCTATTGACCAAAATGATCTTTTCTTCATTGTCGTTGCGTTACTAACATCACAAAATGCATGGTCGTGGGCAATTTTTATTCAATAGGTTTGCTTGTTGGCCAAGTAAACCCAAATATAAAGAGTTAAGCTTTAAATGAACGTGCACGAGAAACAACAACGATTATCATGCTCTATTGACCAAAATGATCCTGTCTTCATTGTCGTTACGTTACAAACATCACAAAAGGCATGGTCGTGGGCAATTTCTATTCAATAGGTTTGCTTGTTGGCCAAGTAAACCCAAATATAAAGAGTTAAGCTTTAAATGAACGTGCACGAGAAACAACAACGATTATCAAACTCTATTGACCAAAATGATCTTTTCTTCATTGTCGTTGCGTTACTAACATCACAAAATGCATGGTCGTGGACAATTTTTATTCAATAGGTTAGCTTGTTGGCCAAGTAAACCCAAATATAAAGAGTTAAGCTCTAAATGAACGTGCACGAGAAACAACAACGATTATCATGCTCTATTGACCAAAATGATCATGTCTTCATTGTCGTTTCGTTACAAACATCACAAAAGCCAAAAGGCATGGTTGTTAGCAATTTCAATTCAAGGTTTGCTTGTGGGCCAAGTAAACCCAAATATAAAGAGTTAAGCTTTAAATGAACGTGCACGAGAAACAACAACGATTATCATGCTCTATTGACCAAAATGATCTTGTCTTCATTGTCGTTACGTTACAAACATCACAAAAGGCATGGTTGTGGGCAATTTCAATTCAATATGTTTGCTTGTTGGCCAAGTAAACCCAAATATAAAGAGTTAGGCTTTAAATGAACGTGCACGAGAAACAACAACGATTATCAATCTCTATAGGCCAAAATGACCTTTTCTTCATTGTCGTTGCGTTACTAACATCACAAAATGCATGGTCGTGGGCAATTTCTATTCAATAGGTTTGCTTGTTGGCCAAGTAAACCCAAATATAAAGAGTTAAGCTTTAAATGAACGTGCACGAGAAACAACAACGATTATCAAACTCTATAGGCCAAAATGACCTTTTCTTCATTGTCGTTGCGTTACTAACATCACAAAATGCATGGTCGTGGGCAATTTCTATTCAATAGGTTTGCTTGTTGGCCAAGTAAACCCAAATATAAAGAGTTAAGCTTTAAATGAACATGCACGAGAAACAACAACGATTATCAAACTCTATAGACCAAAATGATCTTTTCTTCATTGTCGTTGCGTTACTAACATCACAAAATGCATGGTCGTGGGCAATTTTTATTCAATAGGTTTGCTTGTTGGCCAAGTAAACCCAAATATAAAGAGTTAAGCTTTAAATGAACGTGCACGAGAAACAACAACGATTATCATGCTCTATTGACCAAAATGATCCTGTCTTCATTGTCGTTACGTTACAAACATCACAAAAGGCATGGTCGTGGGCAATTTCTATTCAATAGGTTTGCTTGTTGGCCAAGTAAACCCAAATATAAAGAGTTAAGCTTTAAATGAACGTGCACGAGAAACAACAACGATTATCAAACTCTATTGACCAAAATGATCTTTTCTTCATTGTCGTTGCGTTACTAACATCACAAAATGCATGGTCGTGGACAATTTTTATTCAATAGGTTTGCTTGTTGGCCAAGTAAACCCAAATATAAAGAGTTAAGCTTTAAATGAACGTGCACGAGAAACAACAACGATTATCATGCTCTATTGACCAAAATGATCATGTCTTCATTGTCGTTACGTTACAAACATCACAAAAGCCAAAAGGCGTGGTTGTGGGCAATTTCAATTCAAGGTTTGCTTGTTGGCCAAGTAAACCCAAATATAAAGAGTTAAGCTTTAAATGAACGTGCACGAGAAACAACAACGATTATCATGCTCTATTGACCAAAATGATCCTGTCTTCATTGTCGTTACGTTACAAACATCACAAAAGGCATGGTTGTGGGCAATTTCAATTCAATATGTTTGTTTGTTGGCCAAGTAAACCCAAATATAAAGAGTTAAGCTTTAAATGAACGTGCACGAGAAACAACAACGATTATCAAACTCTATAGGCCAAAATGACCTTTTCTTCATTGTCGTTGCGTTACTAACATCACAAAATGCATGGTCGTGGGCAATTTCTATTCAATAGGTGTGCTTGTTGGCCAAGTAAACCCAAATATAAAGAGTTAAGCTTTAAATGAACGTGCACGAGAAACAACAACGATTATCAAACTCTATAGGCCAAAATGACCTTTTCTTCATTGTCGTTGCGTTACTAACATCACAAAATGCATGGTCGTGGGCAATTTTTATTCAATAGGTTTGCTTGTTGGCCAAGTAAACCCAAATATAAAGAGTTAAGCTTTAAATGAACGTGCACGAGAAACAACAACGATTATCATGCTCTATTGACCAAAATGATCCTGTCTTCATTGTCGTTACGTTACAAACATCACAAAAGGCATGGTTGTGGGCAATTTCAATTCAAGGTTTGCTTGTTGGCCAAGTAAATCCAAATATAAAGAGTTAAGCTTTAAATGAACGTGCACGAGAAACAACAACGATTATCATGCTCTATTGACCAAAATGATCCTGTCTTCATTGTCGTTACGTTACAAACATCACAAAAGGCTTGGTTGTGGGCAATTTCAATTCAATATGTTTGCTTGTTGGCCAAGTAAACCCAAATATAAAGAGTTAGGCTTTAAATGAACGTGCACGAGAAACAACAACGATTATCATGCTCTATTGACCAAAATGATCCTGTCTTCATTGTCATTACGTTACAAACATCACAAAAGGCATGGTTGTGGGCAATTTCAATTCAATATGTTTGCTTGTTGGCCAAGTAAACCCAAATATAAAGAGTTAGGCTTTAAATGAACGTGCACGAGAAACAACAACGATTATCAATCTCTATAGGCCAAAATGACCTTTTCTTCATTGTCGTTACGTTACTAACATCACAAAATGCATGGTCGTGGGCAATTTCTATTCAATAGGTTTGCTTGTTGGCCAAGTAAACCCAAATATAAAGAGTTAAGCTTTAAATGAACGTGCACGAGAAACAACAACGATTATCAAACTCTATTGACCAAAATGATCTTTTCTTCATTGTCGTTGCGTTACTAACATCACAAAATGCATGGTCGTGGACAATTTTTATTCAATAGGTTTGCTTGTTGGCCAAGTAAACCCAAATATAAAGAGTTAAGCTTTAAATGAACGTGCACGAGAAACAACAACGATTATCAAACTCTATTGACCAAAATGATCTTTTCTTCATTGTCGTTGCGTTACTAACATCACAAAATGCATGGTCGTGGACAATTTTTATTCAATAGGTTTGCTTGTTGGCCAAGTAAACCCAAATATAAAGAGTTAAGCTTTAAATGAACGTGCACGAGAAACAACAACGATTATCATGCTCTATTGACCAAAATGATCATGTCTTCATTGTCGTTACGTTACAAACATCACAAAAGCCAAAAGGCGTGGTTGTGGGCAATTTCAATTCAAGGTTTGCTTGTTGGCCAAGTAAACCCAAATATAAAGAGTTAAGCTTTAAATGAACGTGCACGAGAAACAACAACGATTATCATGCTCTATTGACCAAAATGATCCTGTCTTCATTGTCGTTACGTTACAAACATCACAAAAGGCATGGTTGTGGGCAATTTCAATTCAATATGTTTGCTTGTTGGCCAAGTAAACCCAAATATAAAGAGTTAAGCTTTAAATGAACGTGCACGAGAAACAACAACGATTATCAAACTCTATAGGCCAAAATGACCTTTTCTTCATTGTCGTTGCGTTACTAACATCACAAAATGCATGGTCGTGGGCAATTTCTATTCAATAGGTTTGCTTGTTGGCCAAGTAAACCCAAATATAAAGAGTTAAGCTTTAAATGAACGTGCACGAGAAACAACAACGATTATCAAACTCTATAGGCCAAAATGACCTTTTCTTCATTGTCGTTGCGTTACTAACATCACAAAATGCATGGTCGTGGGCAATTTTTATTCAATAGGTTTGCTTGTTGGCCAAGTAAACCCAAATATAAAGAGTTAAGCTTTAAATGAACGTGCACGAGAAACAACAACGATTATCATGCTCTATTGACCAAAATGATCCTGTCTTCATTGTCGTTACGTTACAAACATCACAAAAGGCATGGTTGTGGGCAATTTCAATTCAAGGTTTGCTTGTTGGCCAAGTAAACCCAAATATAAAGAGTTAAGCTTTAAATGAACGTGCACGAGAAACAACAACGATTATCATGCTCTATTGACCAAAATGATCCTGTCTTCATTGTCGTTACGTTACAAACATCACAAAAGGCATGGTTGTGGGCAATTTCAATTCAATATGTTTGCTTGTTGGCCAAGTAAACCCAAATATAAAGAGTTAGGCTTTAAATGAACGTGCACGAGAAACAACAACGATTATCATGCTCTATTGACCAAAATGATCCTGTCTTCATTGTCGTTACGTTACAAACATCACAAAAGGCATGGTTGTGGGCAATTTCAATTCAATATGTTTGCTTGTTGGCCAAGTAAACCCAAATATAAAGAGTTAGGCTTTAAATGAACGTGCACGAGAAACAACAACGATTATCAATCTCTATAGGCCAAAATGACCTTTTCTTCATTGTCGTTGCGTTACTAACATCACAAAATGCATGGTCGTGGGCAATTTCTATTCAATAGGTTTGCTTGTTGGCCAAGTAAACCCAAATATAAAGAGTTAAGCTTTAAATGAACGTGCACGAGAAACAACAACGATTATCAAACTCTATTGACCAAAATGATCTTTTCTTCATTGTCGTTGCGTTACTAACATCACAAAATGCATGGTCGTGGACAATTTTTATTCAATAGGTTTGCTTGTTGGCCAAGTAAACCCAAATATAAAGAGTTAAGCTTTAAATGAACGTGCACGAGAAACAACAACGATTATCAAACTCTATTGACCAAAATGATCTTTTCTTCATTGTCGTTGCGTTACTAACATCACAAAATGCATGGTCGTGGACAATTTTTATTCAATAGGTTTGCTTGTTGGCCAAGTAAACCCAAATATAAAGAGTTAAGCTTTAAATGAACGTGCACGAGAAACAACAACGATTATCATGCTCTATTGACCAAAATGATCATGTCTTCATTGTCGTTTCGTTACAAACATCACAAAAGCCAAAAGGCATGGTTGTGGGCAATTTCAATTCAAGGTTTGCTTGTTGGCCAAGTAAACCCAAATATAAAGAGTTAAGCTTTAAATGAACGTGCACGAGAAACAACAACGATTATCATGCTCTATTGACCAAAATGATCCTGTCTTCATTGTCGTTACGTTACAAACATCACAAAAGGCATGGTTGTGGGCAATTTCAATTCAATATGTTTGCTTGTTGGCCAAGTAAACCCAAATATAAAGAGTTAGGCTTTAAATGAACGTGCACGAGAAACAACAACGATTATCAATCTCTATAGGCCAAAATGACCTTTTCTTCATTGTCGTTGCGTTACTAACATCACAAAATGCATGGTCGTGGGCAATTTCTATTCAATAGGTTTGCTTGTTGGCCAAGTAAACCCAAATATAAAGAGTTAAGCTTTAAATGAACGTGCACGAGAAACAACAACGATTATCAAACTCTATAGGCCAAAATGACATTTTCTTCATTGTCGTTGCGTTACTAACATCACAAAATGCATGGTCGTGGGCAATTTCTATTCAATAGGTTTGCTTGTTGGCCAAGTAAACCCAAATATAAAGAGTTAAGCTTTAAATGAACGTGCACGAGAAACAACAACGATTATCAAACTCTATAGACCAAAATGATCTTTTCTTCATTGTCGTTGCGTTACTAACATCACAAAATGCATGGTCGTGGGCAATTTTTATTCAATAGGTTTGCTTGTTGGCCAAGTAAACCCAAATATAAAGAGTTAAGCTTTAAATGAACGTGCACGAGAAACAACAACGATTATCATGCTCTATTGACCAAAATGATCCTGTCTTCATTGTCGTTACGTTACAAACATCACAAAAGGCATGGTCGTGGGCAATTTCTATTCAATAGGTTTGCTTGTTGGCCAAGTAAACCCTAATACAAAGAGTTAAGCTTTAAATGAACGTGCACGAGAAACAACAATGATTATCAAACTCTATTGACCAAAATGATCTTTTCTTCATTGTCGTTGCGTTACTAACATCACAAAATGCATGGTCGTGGACAATTTTTATTCAATAGGTTTGCTTGTTGGCCAAGTAAACCCAAATATAAAGAGTTAAGCTTTAAATGAACGTGCACGAGAAACAACAACGATTATCATGCTCTATTGACCAAAATGATCATGTCTTCATTGTCGTTACGTTACAAACATCACAAAAGCCAAAAGGCATGGTTGTGGGCAATTTCAATTCAAGGTTTGCTTGTTGGCCAAGTAAACCCAAATATAAAGAGTTAAGCTTTAAATGAACGTGCACGAGAAACAACAACGATTATCATGCTCTATTGACCAAAATGATCCTGTCTTCATTGTCGTTACGTTACAAACATCACAAAAGGCATGGTTGTGGGCAATTTCAATTCAATATGTTTGCTTGTTGGCCAAGTAAACCCAAATATAAAGAGTTAGGCTTTAAATGAACGTGCACGAGAAACAACAACGATTATCAAACTATATAGGCCAAAATGACCTTTTCTTCATTGTCGTTGCGTTACTAACATCACAAAATGCATGGTCGTGGGCAATTTCTATTCAATAGGTTTGCTTGTTGGCCAAGTAAACCCAAATATAAAGAGTTAAGCTTTAAATGAACGTGCACGAGAAACAACAACGATTATCAAACTCTATAGGCCAAAATGACCTTTTCTTCATTGTCGTTGCGTTACTAACATCACAAAATGCATGGTCGTGGGCAATTTCTATTCAATAGGTTTGCTTGTTGGCCAAGTAAACCCAAATATAAAGAGTTAAGCTTTAAATGAACGTGCACGAGAAACAACAACGATTATCAAACTCTATAGATCAAAATGATCTTTTCTTCATTGTCGTTGCGTTACTAACATCACAAAATGCATGGTCGTGGGCAATTTTTATTCAATAGGTTTGCTTGTTGGCCAAGTAAACCCAAATATAAAGAGTTAAGCTTTAAATGAACGTGCACGAGAAACAACAACGATTATCATGCTCTATTGACCAAAATGATCCTGTCTTCATTGTCGTTACGTTACAAACATCACAAAAGGCATGGTCGTGGGCAATTTCTATTCAATAGGTTTGCTTGTTGGCCAAGTAAACCCAAATATAAAGAGTTAAGCTTTAAATGAACGTGCACGAGAAACAACAACGATTATCAAACTCTATTGACCAAAATGATCTTTTCTTCATTGTCGTTGCGTTACTAACATCACAAAATGCATGGTCGTGGACAATTTTTATTCAATAGGTTTGCTTGTTGGCCAAGTAAACCCAAATATAAAGAGTTAAGCTTTAAATGAACGTGCACGAGAAACAACAACGATTATCATGCTCTATTGACCAAAATGATCATGTCTTCATTGTCGTTACGTTACAAACATCACAAAAGCCAAAAGGCGTGGTTGTGGGCAATTTCAATTCAAGGTTTGCTTGTTGGCCAAGTAAACCCAAATATAAAGAGTTAAGCTTTAAATGAACGTGCACGAGAAAAAACAACGATTATCATGCTCTATTGACCAAAATGATCCTGTCTTCATTGTCGTTACGTTAGAAACATCACAAAAGGCATGGTTGTGGGCAATTTCAATTCAATATGTTTGCTTGTTGGCCAAGTAAACCCAAATATAAAGAGTTAAGCTTTAAATGAACGTGCACGAGAAACAACAACGATTATCAAACTCTATAGGCCAAAATGACCTTTTCTTCATTGTCGTTGCGTTACTAACATCACAAAATGCATGGTCGTGGGCAATTTCTATTCAATAGGTTTGCTTGTTGGCCAAGTAAACCCAAATATAAAGAGTTAAGCTTTAAATGAACGTGCACGAGAAACAACAACGATTATCAAACTCTATAGGCCAAAATGACCTTTTCTTCATTGTCGTTGCGTTACTAACATCACAAAATGCATGGTCGTGGGCAATTTTTATTCAATAGGTTTGCTTGTTGGCCAAGTAAACCCAAATATAAAGAGTTAAGCTTTAAATGAACGTGCACGAGAAACAACAACGATTATCAAACTCTATAGACCAAAATGATCTTTTCTTCATTGTCGTTGCGTTACTAACATCACAAAATGCATGGTCGTGGGCAATTTTTATTCAATAGGTTTGCTTGTTGGCCAAGTAAACCCAAATATAAAGAGTTAAGCTTTAAATGAACGTGCACGAGAAACAACAACGATTATCATGCTCTATTGACCAAAATGATCCTGTCTTCATTGTCGTTACGTTACAAACATCACAAAAGGCATGGTCGTGGGCAATTTCTATTCAATAGGTTTGCTTGTTGGCCAAGTAAACCCAAATATAAAGAGTTAAGCTTTAAATGAACGTGCACGAGAAACAACAACGATTATCATGCTCTATTGACCAAAATGATCCTGTCTTCATTGTCGTTACGTTACAAACATCACAAAAGGCATGGTTGTGGGCAATTTCAATTCAATATGTTTGCTTGTTGGCCAAGTAAACACAAATATAAAGAGTTAAGCTTTAAATGAACGTGCACGAGAAACAACAACGATTATCAAACTCTATAGGCCAAAATGACCTTTTCTTCATTGTCGTTGCGTTACTAACATCACAAAATGCATGGTCGTGGGCAATTTCTATTCAATAGGTTTGCTTGTTGGCCAAGTAAACCCAAATATAAAGAGTTAAGCTTTAAATGAACGTGCACGAGAAACAACAACGATTATCAAACTCTATAGGCCAAAATGACCTTTTCTTCATTGTCGTTGCGTTACTAACATCACAAAATGCATGGTCGTGGGCAATTTTTATTCAATAGGTTTGCTTGTTGGCCAAGTAAACCCAAATATAAAGAGTTAAGCTTTAAATGAACGTGCACGAGAAACAACAACGATTATCAAACTCTATAGACCAAAATGATCTTTTCTTCATTGTCGTTGCGTTACTAACATCACAAAATGCATGGTCGTGGGCAATTTTTATTCAATAGGTTTGCTTGTTGGCCAAGTAAACCCAAATATAAAGAGTTAAGCTTTAAATGAACGTGCACGAGAAACAACAACGATTATCATGCTCTATTGACCAAAATGATCCTGTCTTCATTGTCGTTACGTTACAAACATCACAAAAGGCATGGTCGTGGGCAATTTCTATTCAATAGGTTTGCTTGTTGGCCAAGTAAACCCAAATATAAAGAGTTAAGCTTTAAATGAACGTGCACGAGAAACAACAACGATTATCATGCTCTATTGACCAAAATGATCCTGTCTTCATTGTCGTTACGTTACAAACATCACAAAAGGCATGGTTGTGGGCAATTTCAATTCAATATGTTTGCTTGTTGGCCAAGTAAACCCAAATATAAAGAGTTAAGCTTTAAATGAACGTGCACGAGAAACAACAACGATTATCAAACTCTATAGGCCAAAATGACCTTTTCTTCATTGTCGTTGCGTTACTAACATCACAAAATGCATGGTCGTGGGCAATTTCTATTCAATAGGTTTGCTTGTTGGCCAAGTAAACCCAAATATAAAGAGTTAAGCTTTAAATGAACGTGCACGAGAAACAACAACGATTATCAAACTCTATAGGCCAAAATGACCTTTTCTTCATTGTCGTTGCGTTACTAACATCACAAAATGCATGGTCGTGGGCAATTTTTATTCAATAGGTTTGCTTGTTGGCCAAGTAAACCCAAATATAAAGAGTTAAGCTTTAAATGAACGTGCACGAGAAACAACAACGATTATCATGCTCTATTGACCAAAATGATCCTGTCTTCATTGTCGTTACGTTACAAACATCACAAAAGGCATGGTCGTGGGCAATTTCTATTCAATAGGTTTGCTTGTTGGCCAAGTAAACCCAAATATAAAGAGTTAAGCTTTAAATGAACGTGCACGAGAAACAACAACGATTATCAAACTCTATTGACCAAAATGATCTTTTCTTCATTGTCGTTGCGTTACTAACATCACAAAATGCATGGTCGTGGACAATTTTTATTCAATAGGTTTGCTTGTTGGCCAAGTAAACCCAAATATAAAGAGTTAAGCTTTAAATGAACGTGCACGAGAAACAACAACGATTATCATGCTCTATTGACCAAAATGATCTTGTCTTCATTGTCGTTTCGTTACAAACATCACAAAAGCCAAAAGGCATGGTTGTGGGCAATTTCAATTCAAGGTTTGCTTGTTGGCCAAGTAAACCCAAATATAAAGAGTTAAGCTTTAAATGAACGTGCACGAGAAACAACAACGATTATCATGCTCTATTGACCAAAATGATCCTGTCTTCATTGTCGTTACGTTACAAACATCACAAAAGGCATGGTTGTGGGCAATTTCAATTCAATATGTTTGCTTGTTGGCCAAGTAAACCCAAATATAAAGAGTTAGGCTTTAAATGAACGTGCACGAGAAACAACAACGATTATCAATCTCTATAGGCCAAAATGACCTTTTCTTCATTGTCGTTGCGTTACTAACATCACAAAATGCATGGTCGTGGGCAATTTCTATTCAATAGGTTTGCTTGTTGGCCAAGTAAACCCAAATATAAAGAGTTAAGCTTTAAATGAACGTGCACGAGAAACAACAACGATTATCAAACTCTATAGGCCAAAATGACCTTTTCTTCATTGTCGTTGCGTTACTAACATCACAAAATGCATGGTCGTGGGCAATTTCTATTCAATAGGTTTGCTTGTTGGCCAAGTAAACCCAAATATAAAGAGTTAAGCTTTAAATGAACGTGCACGAGAAACAACAACGATTATCAAACTCTATAGACCAAAATGATCTTTTCTTCATTGTCGTTGCGTTACTAACATCACAAAATGCATGGTCGTGGGCAATTTTTATTCAATAGGTTTGCTTGTTGGCCAAGTAAACCCAAATATAAAGAGTTAAGCTTTAAATGAACGTGCACGAGAAACAACAACGATTATCATGCTCTATTGACCAAAATGATCCTGTCTTCATTGTCGTTACGTTACAAACATCACAAAAGGCATGGTCGTGGGCAATTTCTATTCAATAGGTTTGCTTGTTGGCCAAGTAAACCCAAATATAAAGAGTTAAGCTTTAAATGAACGTGCACGAGAAACAACAACGATTATCATGCTCTATTGACCAAAATGATCCTGTCTTCATTGTCGTTACGTTACAAACATCACAAAAGGCATGGTTGTGGGCAATTTCAATTCAATATGTTTGCTTGTTGGCCAAGTAAACACAAATATAAAGAGTTAAGCTTTAAATGAACGTGCACGAGAAACAACAACGATTATCAAACTCTATAGGCCAAAATGACCTTTTCTTCATTGTCGTTGCGTTACTAACATCACAAAATGCATGGTCGTGGGCAATTTCTATTCAATAGGTTTGCTTGTTGGCCAAGTAAACCCAAATATAAAGAGTTAAGCTTTAAATGAACGTGCACGAGAAACAACAACGATTATCAAACTCTATAGGCCAAAATGACCTTTTCTTCATTGTCGTTGCGTTACTAACATCACAAAATGCATGGTCGTGGGCAATTTTTATTCAATAGGTTTGCTTGTTGGCCAAGTAAACCCAAATATAAAGAGTTAAGCTTTAAATGAACGTGCACGAGAAACAACAACGATTATCAAACTCTATAGACCAAAATGATCTTTTCTTCATTGTCGTTGCGTTACTAACATCACAAAATGCATGGTCGTGGGCAATTTTTATTCAATAGGTTTGCTTGTTGGCCAAGTAAACCCAAATATAAAGAGTTAAGCTTTAAATGAACGTGCACGAGAAACAACAACGATTATCATGCTCTATTGACCAAAATGATCCTGTCTTCATTGTCGTTACGTTACAAACATCACAAAAGGCATGGTCGTGGGCAATTTCTATTCAATAGGTTTGCTTGTTGGCCAAGTAAACCCAAATATAAAGAGTTAAGCTTTAAATGAACGTGCACGAGAAACAACAACGATTATCATGCTCTATTGACCAAAATGATCCTGTCTTCATTGTCGTTACGTTACAAACATCACAAAAGGCATGGTTGTGGGCAATTTCAATTCAATATGTTTGCTTGTTGGCCAAGTAAACCCAAATATAAAGAGTTAAGCTTTAAATGAACGTGCACGAGAAACAACAACGATTATCAAACTCTATAGGCCAAAATGACCTTTTCTTCATTGTCGTTGCGTTACTAACATCACAAAATGCATGGTCGTGGGCAATTTCTATTCAATAGGTTTGCTTGTTGGCCAAGTAAACCCAAATATAAAGAGTTAAGCTTTAAATGAACGTGCACGAGAAACAACAACGATTATCAAACTCTATAGGCCAAAATGACCTTTTCTTCATTGTCGTTGCGTTACTAACATCACAAAATGCATGGTCGTGGGCAATTTTTATTCAATAGGTTTGCTTGTTGGCCAAGTAAACCCAAATATAAAGAGTTAAGCTTTAAATGAACGTGCACGAGAAACAACAACGATTATCATGCTCTATTGACCAAAATGATCCTGTCTTCATTGTCGTTACGTTACAAACATCACAAAAGGCATGGTCGTGGGCAATTTCTATTCAATAGGTTTGCTTGTTGGCCAAGTAAACCCAAATATAAAGAGTTAAGCTTTAAATGAACGTGCACGAGAAACAACAACGATTATCAAACTCTATTGACCAAAATGATCTTTTCTTCATTGTCGTTGCGTTACTAACATCACAAAATGCATGGTCGTGGACAATTTTTATTCAATAGGTTTGCTTGTTGGCCAAGTAAACCCAAATATAAAGAGTTAAGCTTTAAATGAACGTGCACGAGAAACAACAACGATTATCATGCTCTATTGACCAAAATGATCTTGTCTTCATTGTCGTTTCGTTACAAACATCACAAAAGCCAAAAGGCATGGTTGTGGGCAATTTCAATTCAAGGTTTGCTTGTTGGCCAAGTAAACCCAAATATAAAGAGTTAAGCTTTAAATGAACGTGCACGAGAAACAACAACGATTATCATGCTCTATTGACCAAAATGATCCTGTCTTCATTGTCGTTACGTTACAAACATCACAAAAGGCATGGTTGTGGGCAATTTCAATTCAATATGTTTGCTTGTTGGCCAAGTAAACCCAAATATAAAGAGTTAGGCTTTAAATGAACGTGCACGAGAAACAACAACGATTATCAATCTCTATAGGCCAAAATGACCTTTTCTTCATTGTCGTTGCGTTACTAACATCACAAAATGCATGGTCGTGGGCAATTTCTATTCAATAGGTTTGCTTGTTGGCCAAGTAAACCCAAATATAAAGAGTTAAGCTTTAAATGAACGTGCACGAGAAACAACAACGATTATCAAACTCTATAGGCCAAAATGACCTTTTCTTCATTGTCGTTGCGTTACTAACATCACAAAATGCATGGTCGTGGGCAATTTCTATTCAATAGGTTTGCTTGTTGGCCAAGTAAACCCAAATATAAAGAGTTAAGCTTTAAATGAACGTGCACGAGAAACAACAACGATTATCAAACTCTATAGACCAAAATGATCTTTTCTTCATTGTCGTTGCGTTACTAACATCACAAAATGCATGGTCGTGGGCAATTTTTATTCAATAGGTTTGCTTGTTGGCCAAGTAAACCCAAATATAAAGAGTTAAGCTTTAAATGAACGTGCACGAGAAACAACAACGATTATCATGCTCTATTGACCAAAATGATCCTGTCTTCATTGTCGTTACGTTACAAACATCACAAAAGGCATGGTCGTGGGCAATTTCTATTCAATAGGTTTGCTTGTTGGCCAAGTAAACCCAAATATAAAGAGTTAAGCTTTAAATGAACGTGCACGAGAAACAACAACGATTATCAAACTCTATTGACCAAAATGATCTTTTCTTCATTGTCGTTGCGTTACTAACATCACAAAATGCATGGTCGTGGACAATTTTTATTCAATAGGTTTGCTTGTTGGCCAAGTAAACCCAAATATAAAGAGTTAAGCTTTAAATGAACGTGCACGAGAAACAACAACGATTATCATGCTCTATTGACCAAAATGATCATGTCTTCATTGTCGTTTCGTTACAAACATCACAAATGCCAAAAGGCATGGTTGTGGGCAATTTCAATTCAAGGTTTGCTTGTTGGCCAAGTAAACCCAAATATAAAGAGTTAAGGTTTAAATAAACGTGCACGAGAAACAACAACGATTATCAAACTCTATAGACCAAAATGATCTTTTCTTCATTGTCGTTGTGTTACTAACATCACAAAATGCATGGTCGTGGGCAATTTTTATTCAATAGGTTTGCTTGTTGGCCAAGTAAACCCAAATATAAAGAGTTAAGCTTTAAATGAACGTGCACGAGAAACAACAACGATTATCATGCTCTATTGACCAAAATGATCCTGTCTTCATTGTCGTTACGTTACAAACATCACAAAAGGCATGGTTGTGGGCAATTTCAATTCAATATGTTTGCTTGTTGGCCAAGTAAACCCAAATATAAAGAGTTAGGCTTTAAATGAACGTGCACGAGAAACAACAACGATTATCAATCTCTATAGGCCAAAATGACCTTTTCTTCATTGTCGTTGCGTTACTAACATCACAAAATGCATGGTCGTGGGCAATTTCTATTCAATAGGTTTGCTTGTTGGCCAAGTAAACCCAAATATAAAGAGTTAAGCTTTAAATGAACGTGCACGAGAAACAACAACGATTATCAAACTCTATAGGCCAAAATGACCTTTTCTTCATTGTCGTTGCGTTACTAACATCACAAAATGCATGGTCGTGGGCAATTTCTATTCAATAGGTTTGCTTGTTGGCCAAGTAAACCCAAATATAAAGAGTTAAGCTTTAAATGAACGTGCACGAGAAACAACAACGATTATCAAACTCTATAGACCAAAATGATCTTTTCTTCATTGTCGTTGCGTTACTAACATCACAAAATGCATGGTCGTGGGCAATTTTTATTCAATAGGTTTGCTTGTTGGCCAAGTAAACCCAAATATAAAGAGTTAAGCTTTAAATGAACGTGCACGAGAAACAACAACGATTATCATGCTCTATTGACCAAAATGATCCTGTCTTCATTGTCGTTACGTTACAAACATCACAAAAGGCATGGTCGTGGGCAATTTCTATTCAATAGGTTTGCTTGTTGGCCAAGTAAACCCAAATATAAAGAGTTAAGCTTTAAATGAACGTGCACGAGAAACAACAACGATTATCAAACTCTATAGACCAAAATGATCTTTTCTTCATTGTCGTTGCGTTACTAACATCACAAAATGCATGGTCGTGGGCAATTTTTATTCAATAGGTTTGCTTGTTGGCCAAGTAAACCCAAATATAAAGAGTTAAGCTTTAAATGAACGTGCACGAGAAACAACAACGATTATCATGCTCTATTGACCAAAATGATCCTGTCTTCATTGTCGTTACGTTACAAACATCACAAAAGGCATGGTTGTGGGCAATTTCAATTCAATATGTTTGCTTGTTGGCCAAGTAAACCCAAATATAAAGAGTTAGGCTTTAAATGAACGTGCACGAGAAACAACAACGATTATCAATCTCTATAGGCCAAAATGACCTTTTCTTCATTGTCGTTGCGTTACTAACATCACAAAATGCATGGTCGTGGGCAATTTCTATTCAATAGGTTTGCTTGTTGGCCAAGTAAACCCAAATATAAAGAGTTAAGCTTAAAATGAACGTGCACGAGAAACAACAACGATTATCAAACTCTATAGGCCAAAATGACCTTTTCTTCATTGTCGTTGCGTTACTAACATCACAAAATGCATGGTCGTGGGCAATTTCTATTCAATAGGTTTGCTTGTTGGCCAAGTAAACCCAAATATAAAGAGTTAAGCTTTAAATGAACGTGCACGAGAAACAACAACGATTATCATGCTCTATTGACCAAAATGATCCTGTCTTCATTGTCGTTACGTTACAAACATCACAAAAGGCATGGTCGTGGGCAATTTCTATTCAATAGGTTTGCTTGTTGGCCAAGTAAACCCAAATATAAAGAGTTAAGCTTTAAACGAACGTGCACGAGAAACAACAACGATTATCAAACTCTATTGACCAAAATGATCTTTTCTTCATTGTCGTTGCGTTACTAACATCACAAAATGCATGGTCGTGGACAATTTTTATTCAATAGGTTTGCTTGTTGGCCAAGTAAACCCAAATATAAAGAGTTAAGCTTTAAATGAACGTGCACGAGAAACAACAACGATTATCATGCTCTATTGACCAAAATGATCATGTCTTCATTGTCGTTTCGTTACAAACATCACAAAAGCCAAAAGGCATGGTTGTGGGCAATTTCAATTCAAGGTTTGCTTGTGGGCCAAGTAAACCCAAATATAAAGAGTTAAGCTTTAAATGAACGTGCACGAGAAACAACAACGATTATCATGCTCTATTGACCAAAATGATCCTGTCTTCATTGTCGTTACGTTACAAACATCACAAAAGGCATGGTTGTGGGCAATTTCAATTCAATATGTTTGCTTGTTGGCCAAGTAAACCCAAATATAAAGAGTTAGGCTTTAAATGAACGTGCACGAGAAACAACAACGATTATCAATCTCTATAGGCCAAAATGACCTTTTCTTCATTGTCGTTGCGTTACTAACATCACAAAATGCATGGTCGTGGGCAATTTCTATTCAATAGGTTTGCTTGTTGGCCAAGTAAACCCAAATATAAAGAGTTAAGCTTTAAATGAACGTGCACGAGATACAACAACGATTATCAAACTCTATAGGCCAAAATGACCTTTTCTTCATTGTCGTTGCGTTACTAACATCACAAAATGCATGGTCGTGGGCAATTTCTATTCAATAGGTTTGCTTGTTGGCCAAGTAAACCCAAATATAAAGAGTTAAGGTTTAAATAAACGTGCACGAGAAACAACAATGATTATCAAACTCTATTGACCAAAATGATCTTTTCTTCATTGTCGTTGCGTTACTAACATCACAAAATGCATGGTCGTGGGCAATTTTTATTCAATAGGTTTGCTTGTTGGCCAAGTAAACCCAAATATAAAGAGTTAAGCTTTAAATGAACGTGCACGAGAAACAACAACGATTATCATGCTCTATTGACCAAAATGATCCTGTCTTCATTGTCGTTACGTTACAAACATCACAAAAGGCATGGTCGTGGGCAATTTCTATTCAATAGGTTTGCTTGTTGGCCAAGTAAACCCAAATATAAAGAGTTAAGCTTTAAATGAACGTGCACGAGAAACAACAACGATTATCAAACTCTATTGACCAAAATGATCTTTTCTTCATTGTCGTTGCGTTACTAACATCACAAAATGCATGGTCGTGGACAATTTTTATTCAATAGGTTTGCTTGTTGGCCAAGTAAACCCAAATATAAAGAGTTAAGCTTTAAATGAACGTGCACGAGAAACAACAACGATTATCATGCTCTATTGACCAAAATGATCATGTCTTCATTGTCGTTTCGTTACAAACATCACAAAAGCCAAAAGGCATGGTTGTGGGCAATTTCAATTCAAGGTTTGCTTGTGGGCCAAGTAAACCCAAATATAAAGAGTTAAGCTTTAAATGAACGTGCACGAGAAACAACAACGATTATCATGCTCTATTGACCAAAATGATCCTGTCTTCATTGTCGTTACGTTACAAACATCACAAAAGGCATGGTTGTGGGCAATTTCAATTCAATATGTTTGCTTGTTGGCCAAGTAAACCCAAATATAAAGAGTTAGGCTTTAAATGAACGTGCACGAGAAACAACAACGATTATCAATCTCTATAGGCCAAAATGACCTTTTCTTCATTGTCGTTGCGTTACTAACATCACAAAATGCATGGTCGTGGGCAATTTCTATTCAATAGGTTTGCTTGTTGGCCAAGTAAACCTAAATATAAAGAGTTAAGCTTTAAATGAACGTGCACGAGAAACAACAACGATTATCAAACTCTATAGGCCAAAATGACCTTTTCTTCATTGTCGTTGCGTTACTAACATCACAAAATGCATGGTCGTGGGCAATTTCTATTCAATAGGTTTGCTTGTTGGCCAAGTAAACCCAAATATAAAGAGTTAAGCTTTAAATGAACGTGCACGAGAAACAACAACGATTATCAAACTCTATAGACCAAAATGATCTTTTCTTCATTGTCGTTGCGTTACTAACATCACAAAATGCATGGTCGTGGGCAATTTTTATTCAATAGGTTTGCTTGTTGGCCAAGTAAACCCAAATATAAAGAGTTAAGCTTTAAATGAACGTGCACGAGAAACAACAACGATTATCATGCTCTATTGACCAAAATGATCATGTCTTCATTGTCGTTACGTTACAAACATCACAAAAGCCAAAAGGCGTGGTTGTGGGCAATTTCAATTCAAGGTTTGCTTGTTGGCCAAGTAAACCCAAATATAAAGAGTTAAGCTTTAAATGAACGTGCACGAGAAACAACAACGATTATCATGCTCTATTGACCAAAATGATCCTGTCTTCATTGTCGTTACGTTAGAAACATCACAAAAGGCATGGTTGTGGGCAATTTCAATTCAATATGTTTGCTTGTTGGCCAAGTAAACCCAAATATAAAGAGTTAAGCTTTAAATGAACGTGCACGAGAAACAACAACGATTATCAAACTCTATAGGCCAAAATGACCTTTTCTTCATTGTCGTTGCGTTACTAACATCACAAAATGCATGGTCGTGGGCAATTTCTATTCAATAGGTTTGCTTGTTGGCCAAGTAAACCCAAATATAAAGAGTTAAGCTTTAAATGAACGTGCACGAGAAACAACAACGATTATCAAACTCTATAGGCCAAAATGACCTTTTCTTCATTGTCGTTGCGTTACTAACATCACAAAATGCATGGTCGTGGGCAATTTTTATTCAATAGGTTTGCTTGTTGGCCAAGTAAACCCAAATATAAAGAGTTAAGCTTTAAATGAACGTGCACGAGAAACAACAACGATTATCAAACTCTATAGACCAAAATGATCTTTTCTTCATTGTCGTTGCGTTACTAACATCACAAAATGCATGGTCGTGGGCAATTTTTATTCAATAGGTTTGCTTGTTGGCCAAGTAAACCCAAATATAAAGAGTTAAGCTTTAAATGAACGTGCACGAGAAACAACAACGATTATCATGCTCTATTGACCAAAATGATCCTGTCTTCATTGTCGTTACGTTACAAACATCACAAAAGGCATGGTCGTGGGCAATTTCTATTCAATAGGTTTGCTTGTTGGCCAAGTAAACCCAAATATAAAGAGTTAAGCTTTAAATGAACGTGCACGAGAAACAACAACGATTATCATGCTCTATTGACCAAAATGATCCTGTCTTCATTGTCGTTACGTTACAAACATCACAAAAGGCATGGTTGTGGGCAATTTCAATTCAATATGTTTGCTTGTTGGCCAAGTAAACCCAAATATAAAGAGTTAAGCTTTAAATGAACGTGCACGAGAAACAACAACGATTATCAAACTCTATAGGCCAAAATGACCTTTTCTTCATTGTCGTTGCGTTACTAACATCACAAAATGCATGGTCGTGGGCAATTTCTATTCAATAGGTTTGCTTGTTGGCCAAGTAAACCCAAATATAAAGAGTTAAGCTTTAAATGAACGTGCACGAGAAACAACAACGATTATCAAACTCTATAGGCCAAAATGACCTTTTCTTCATTGTCGTTGCGTTACTAACATCACAAAATGCATGGTCGTGGGCAATTTTTATTCAATAGGTTTGCTTGTTGGCCAAGTAAACCCAAATATAAAGAGTTAAGCTTTAAATGAACGTGCACGAGAAACAACAACGATTATCAAACTCTATAGACCAAAATGATCTTTTCTTCATTGTCGTTGCGTTACTAACATCACAAAATGCATGGTCGTGGGCAATTTTTATTCAATAGGTTTGCTTGTTGGCCAAGTAAACCCAAATATAAAGAGTTAAGCTTTAAATGAACGTGCACGAGAAACAACAACGATTATCATGCTCTATTGACCAAAATGATCCTGTCTTCATTGTCGTTACGTTACAAACATCACAAAAGGCATGGTCGTGGGCAATTTCTATTCAATAGGTTTGCTTGTTGGCCAAGTAAACCCAAATATAAAGAGTTAAGCTTTAAATGAACGTGCACGAGAAACAACAACGATTATCATGCTCTATTGACCAAAATGATCCTGTCTTCATTGTCGTTACGTTACAAACATCACAAAAGGCATGGTTGTGGGCAATTTCAATTCAATATGTTTGCTTGTTGGCCAAGTAAACCCAAATATAAAGAGTTAAGCTTTAAATGAACGTGCACGAGAAACAACAACGATTATCAAACTCTATAGGCCAAAATGACCTTTTCTTCATTGTCGTTGCGTTACTAACATCACAAAATGCATGGTCGTGGGCAATTTCTATTCAATAGGTTTGCTTGTTGGCCAAGTAAACCCAAATATAAAGAGTTAAGCTTTAAATGAACGTGCACGAGAAACAACAACGATTATCAAACTCTATAGGCCAAAATGACCTTTTCTTCATTGTCGTTGCGTTACTAACATCACAAAATGCATGGTCGTGGGCAATTTTTATTCAATAGGTTTGCTTGTTGGCCAAGTAAACCCAAATATAAAGAGTTAAGCTTTAAATGAACGTGCACGAGAAACAACAACGATTATCATGCTCTATTGACCAAAATGATCCTGTCTTCATTGTCGTTACGTTACAAACATCACAAAAGGCATGGTCGTGGGCAATTTCTATTCAATAGGTTTGCTTGTTGGCCAAGTAAACCCAAATATAAAGAGTTAAGCTTTAAATGAACGTGCACGAGAAACAACAACGATTATCAAACTCTATTGACCAAAATGATCTTTTCTTCATTGTCGTTGCGTTACTAACATCACAAAATGCATGGTCGTGGACAATTTTTATTCAATAGGTTTGCTTGTTGGCCAAGTAAACCCAAATATAAAGAGTTAAGCTTTAAATGAACGTGCACGAGAAACAACAACGATTATCATGCTCTATTGACCAAAATGATCTTGTCTTCATTGTCGTTTCGTTACAAACATCACAAAAGCCAAAAGGCATGGTTGTGGGCAATTTCAATTCAAGGTTTGCTTGTTGGCCAAGTAAACCCAAATATAAAGAGTTAAGCTTTAAATGAACGTGCACGAGAAACAACAACGATTATCATGCTCTATTGACCAAAATGATCCTGTCTTCATTGTCGTTACGTTACAAACATCACAAAAGGCATGGTTGTGGGCAATTTCAATTCAATATGTTTGCTTGTTGGCCAAGTAAACCCAAATATAAAGAGTTAGGCTTTAAATGAACGTGCACGAGAAACAACAACGATTATCAATCTCTATAGGCCAAAATGACCTTTTCTTCATTGTCGTTGCGTTACTAACATCACAAAATGCATGGTCGTGGGCAATTTCTATTCAATAAGTTTGCTTGTTGGCCAAGTAAACCCAAATATAAAGAGTTAAGCTTTAAATGAACGTGCACGAGAAACAACAACGATTATCAAACTCTATAGGCCAAAATGACCTTTTCTTCATTGTCGTTGCGTTACTAACATCACAAAATGCATGGTCGTGGGCAATTTCTATTCAATAGGTTTGCTTGTTGGCCAAGTAAACCCAAATATAAAGAGTTAAGCTTTAAATGAACGTGCACGAGAAACAACAACGATTATCATGCTCTATTGACCAAAATGATCCTGTCTTCATTGTCGTTACGTTACAAACATCACAAAAGGCATGGTTGTGGGCAATTTCAATTCAATATGTTTGCTTGTTGGCCAAGTAAACCCAAATATAAAGAGTTAAGCTTTAAATGAACGTGCACGAGAAACAACAACGATTATCAAACTCTATAGGCCAAAATGACCTTTTCTTCATTGTCGTTGCGTTACTAACATCACAAAATGCATGGTCGTGGGCAATTTCTATTCAATAGGTTTGCTTGTTGGCCAAGTAAACCCAAATATAAAGAGTTAAGCTTTAAATGAACGTGCACGAGAAACAACAACGATTATCAAACTCTATAGGCCAAAATGACCTTTTCTTCATTGTCGTTGCGTTACTAACATCACAAAATGCATGGTCGTGGGCAATTTTTATTCAATAGGTTTGCTTGTTGGCCAAGTAAACCCAAATATAAAGAGTTAAGCTTTAAATGAACGTGCACGAGAAACAACAACGATTATCATGCTCTATTGACCAAAATGATCCTGTCTTCATTGTCGTTACGTTACAAACATCACAAAAGGCATGGTCGTGGGCAATTTCTATTCAATAGGTTTGCTTGTTGGCCAAGTAAACCCAAATATAAAGAGTTAAGCTTTAAATGAACGTGCACGAGAAACAACAACGATTATCAAACTCTATTGACCAAAATGATCTTTTCTTCATTGTCGTTGCGTTACTAACATCACAAAATGCATGGTCGTGGACAATTTTTATTCAATAGGTTTGCTTGTTGGCCAAGTAAACCCAAATATAAAGAGTTAAGCTTTAAATGAACGTGCACGAGAAACAACAACGATTATCATGCTCTATTGACCAAAATGATCTTGTCTTCATTGTCGTTTCGTTACAAACATCACAAAAGCCAAAAGGCATGGTTGTGGGCAATTTCAATTCAAGGTTTGCTTGTTGGCCAAGTAAACCCAAATATAAAGAGTTAAGCTTTAAATGAACGTGCACGAGAAACAACAACGATTATCATGCTCTATTGACCAAAATGATCCTGTCTTCATTGTCGTTACGTTACAAACATCACAAAAGGCATGGTTGTGGGCAATTTCAATTCAATATGTTTGCTTGTTGGCCAAGTAAACCCAAATATAAAGAGTTAGGCTTTAAATGAACGTGCACGAGAAACAACAACGATTATCAATCTCTATAGGCCAAAATGACCTTTTCTTCATTGTCGTTGCGTTACTAACATCACAAAATGCATGGTCGTGGGCAATTTCTATTCAATAGGTTTGCTTGTTGGCCAAGTAAACCCAAATATAAAGAGTTAAGCTTTAAATGAACGTGCACGAGAAACAACAACGATTATCAAACTCTATAGGCCAAAATGACCTTTTCTTCATTGTCGTTGCGTTACTAACATCACAAAATGCATGGTCGTGGGCAATTTCTATTCAATAGGTTTGCTTGTTGGCCAAGTAAACCCAAATATAAAGAGTTAAGCTTTAAATGAACGTGCACGAGAAACAACAACGATTATCAAACTCTATAGACCAAAATGATCTTTTCTTCATTGTCGTTGCGTTACTAACATCACAAAATGCATGGTCGTGGGCAATTTTTATTCAATAGGTTTGCTTGTTGGCCAAGTAAACCCAAATATAAAGAGTTAAGCTTTAAATGAACGTGCACGAGAAACAACAACGATTATCATGCTCTATTGACCAAAATGATCCTGTCTTCATTGTCGTTACGTTACAAACATCACAAAAGGCATGGTCGTGGGCAATTTCTATTCAATAGGTTTGCTTGTTGGCCAAGTAAACCCAAATATAAAGAGTTAAGCTTTAAATGAACGTGCACGAGAAACAACAACGATTATCAAACTCTATTGACCAAAATGATCTTTTCTTCATTGTCGTTGCGTTACTAACATCACAAAATGCATGGTCGTGGACAATTTTTATTCAATAGGTTTGCTTGTTGGCCAAGTAAACCCAAATATAAAGAGTTAAGCTTTAAATGAACGTGCACGAGAAACAACAACGATTATCATGCTCTATTGACCAAAATGATCATGTCTTCATTGTCGTTTCGTTACAAACATCACAAATGCCAAAAGGCATGGTTGTGGGCAATTTCAATTCAAGGTTTGCTTGTTGGCCAAGTAAACCCAAATATAAAGAGTTAAGGTTTAAATAAACGTGCACGAGAAACAACAACGATTATCAAACTCTATAGACCAAAATGATCTTTTCTTCATTGTCGTTGCGTTACTAACATCACAAAATGCATGGTCGTGGGCAATTTTTATTCAATAGGTTTGCTTGTTGGCCAAGTAAACCCAAATATAAAGAGTTAAGCTTTAAATGAACGTGCACGAGAAACAACAACGATTATCATGCTCTATTGACCAAAATGATCCTGTCTTCATTGTCGTTACGTTACAAACATCACAAAAGGCATGGTTGTGGGCAATTTCAATTCAATATGTTTGCTTGTTGGCCAAGTAAACCCAAATATAAAGAGTTAGGCTTTAAATGAACGTGCACGAGAAACAACAACGATTATCAATCTCTATAGGCCAAAATGACCTTTTCTTCATTGTCGTTGCGTTACTAACATCACAAAATGCATGGTCGTGGGCAATTTCTATTCAATAGGTTTGCTTGTTGGCCAAGTAAACCCAAATATAAAGAGTTAAGCTTTAAATGAACGTGCACGAGAAACAACAACGATTATCAAACTCTATAGGCCAAAATGACCTTTTCTTCATTGTCGTTGCGTTACTAACATCACAAAATGCATGGTCGTGGGCAATTTCTATTCAATAGGTTTGCTTGTTGGCCAAGTAAACCCAAATATAAAGAGTTAAGCTTTAAATGAACGTGCACGAGAAACAACAACGATTATCAAACTCTATAGACCAAAATGATCTTTTCTTCATTGTCGTTGCGTTACTAACATCACAAAATGCATGGTCGTGGGCAATTTTTATTCAATAGGTTTGCTTGTTGGCCAAGTAAACCCAAATATAAAGAGTTAAGCTTTAAATGAACGTGCACGAGAAACAACAACGATTATCATGCTCTATTGACCAAAATGATCCTGTCTTCATTGTCGTTACGTTACAAACATCACAAAAGGCATGGTCGTGGGCAATTTCTATTCAATAGGTTTGCTTGTTGGCCAAGTAAACCCAAATATAAAGAGTTAAGCTTTAAATGAACGTGCACGAGAAACAACAACGATTATCAAACTCTATTGACCAAAATGATCTTTTCTTCATTGTCGTTGCGTTACTAACATCACAAAATGCATGGTCGTGGACAATTTTTATTCAATAGGTTTGCTTGTTGGCCAAGTAAACCCAAATATAAAGAGTTAAGCTTTAAATGAACGTGCACGAGAAACAACAACGATTATCAAACTCTATTGACCAAAATGATCTTTTCTTCATTGTCGTTGCGTTACTAACATCACAAAATGCATGGTCGTGGACAATTTTTATTCAATAGGTTTGCTTGTTGGCCAAGTAAACCCAAATATAAAGAGTTAAGCTTTAAATGAACGTGCACGAGAAACAACAACGATTATCATGCTCTATTGACCAAAATGATCTTGTCTTCATTGTCGTTTCGTTACAAACATCACAAAAGCCAAAAGGCATGGTTGTGGGCAATTTCAATTCAAGGTTTGCTTGTTGGCCAAGTAAACCCAAATATAAAGAGTTAAGCTTTAAATGAACGTGCACGAGAAACAACAACGATTATCATGCTCTATTGACCAAAATGATCCTGTCTTCATTGTCGTTACGTTACAAACATCACAAAAGGCATGGTTGTGGGCAATTTCAATTCAATATGTTTGCTTGTTGGCCAAGTAAACCCAAATATAAAGAGTTAGGCTTTAAATGAACGTGCACGAGAAACAACAACGATTATCAATCTCTATAGGCCAAAATGACCTTTTCTTCATTGTCGTTGCGTTACTAACATCACAAAATGCATGGTCGTGGGCAATTTCTATTCAATAGGTTTGCTTGTTGGCCAAGTAAACCCAAATATAAAGAGTTAAGCTTTAAATGAACGTGCACGAGAAACAACAACGATTATCAAACTCTATAGGCCAAAATGACCTTTTCTTCATTGTCGTTGCGTTACTAACATCACAAAATGCATGGTCGTGGGCAATTTCTATTCAATAGGTTTGCTTGTTGGCCAAGTAAACCCAAATATAAAGAGTTAAGCTTTAAATGAACGTGCACGAGAAACAACAACGATTATCAAACTCTATAGACCAAAATGATCTTTTCTTCATTGTCGTTGCGTTACTAACATCACAAAATGCATGGTCGTGGGCAATTTTTATTCAATAGGTTTGCTTGTTGGCCAAGTAAACCCAAATATAAAGAGTTAAGCTTTAAATGAACGTGCACGAGAAACAACAACGATTATCATGCTCTATTGACCAAAATGATCCTGTCTTCATTGTCGTTACGTTACAAACATCACAAAAGGCATGGTCGTGGGCAATTTCTATTCAATAGGTTTGCTTGTTGGCCAAGTAAACCCAAATATAAAGAGTTAAGCTTTAAATGAACGTGCACGAGAAACAACAACGATTATCAAACTCTATTGACCAAAATGATCTTTTCTTCATTGTCGTTGCGTTACTAACATCACAAAATGCATGGTCGTGGACAATTTTTATTCAATAGGTTTGCTTGTTGGCCAAGTAAACCCAAATATAAAGAGTTAAGCTTTAAATGAACGTGCACGAGAAACAACAACGATTATCATGCTCTATTGACCAAAATGATCATGTCTTCATTGTCGTTTCGTTACAAACATCACAAATGCCAAAAGGCATGGTTGTGGGCAATTTCAATTCAAGGTTTGCTTGTTGGCCAAGTAAACCCAAATATAAAGAGTTAAGGTTTAAATAAACGTGCACGAGAAACAACAACGATTATCAAACTCTATAGACCAAAATGATCTTTTCTTCATTGTCGTTGCGTTACTAACATCACAAAATGCATGGTCGTGGGCAATTTTTATTCAATAGGTTTGCTTGTTGGCCAAGTAAACCCAAATATAAAGAGTTAAGCTTTAAATGAACGTGCACGAGAAACAACAACGATTATCATGCTCTATTGACCAAAATGATCCTGTCTTCATTGTCGTTACGTTACAAACATCACAAAAGGCATGGTTGTGGGCAATTTCAATTCAATATGTTTGCTTGTTGGCCAAGTAAACCCAAATATAAAGAGTTAGGCTTTAAATGAACGTGCACGAGAAACAACAACGATTATCAATCTCTATAGGCCAAAATGACCTTTTCTTCATTGTCGTTGCGTTACTAACATCACAAAATGCATGGTCGTGGGCAATTTCTATTCAATAGGTTTGCTTGTTGGCCAAGTAAACCCAAATATAAAGAGTTAAGCTTTAAATGAACGTGCACGAGAAACAACAACGATTATCAAACTCTATAGGCCAAAATGACCTTTTCTTCATTGTCGTTGCGTTACTAACATCACAAAATGCATGGTCGTGGGCAATTTCTATTCAATAGGTTTGCTTGTTGGCCAAGTAAACCCAAATATAAAGAGTTAAGCTTTAAATGAACGTGCACGAGAAACAACAACGATTATCAAACTCTATAGACCAAAATGATCTTTTCTTCATTGTCGTTGCGTTACTAACATCACAAAATGCATGGTCGTGGGCAATTTTTATTCAATAGGTTTGCTTGTTGGCCAAGTAAACCCAAATATAAAGAGTTAAGCTTTAAATGAACGTGCACGAGAAACAACAACGATTATCATGCTCTATTGACCAAAATGATCCTGTCTTCATTGTCGTTACGTTACAAACATCACAAAAGGCATGGTCGTGGGCAATTTCTATTCAATAGGTTTGCTTGTTGGCCAAGTAAACCCAAATATAAAGAGTTAAGCTTTAAATGAACGTGCACGAGAAACAACAACGATTATCAAACTCTATTGACCAAAATGATCTTTTCTTCATTGTCGTTGCGTTACTAACATCACAAAATGCATGGTCGTGGACAATTTTTATTCAATAGGTTTGCTTGTTGGCCAAGTAAACCCAAATATAAAGAGTTAAGCTTTAAATGAACGTGCACGAGAAACAACAACGATTATCATGCTCTATTGACCAAAATGATCATGTCTTCATTGTCGTTTCGTTACAAACATCACAAATGCCAAAAGGCATGGTTGTGGGCAATTTCAATTCAAGGTTTGCTTGTTGGCCAAGTAAACCCAAATATAAAGAGTTAAGGTTTAAATAAACGTGCACGAGAAACAACAACGATTATCAAACTCTATAGACCAAAATGATCTTTTCTTCATTGTCGTTGCGTTACTAACATCACAAAATGCATGGTCGTGGGCAATTTTTATTCAATAGGTTTGCTTGTTGGCCAAGTAAACCCAAATATAAAGAGTTAAGCTTTAAATGAACGTGCACGAGAAACAACAACGATTATCATGCTCTATTGACCAAAATGATCCTGTCTTCATTGTCGTTACGTTACAAACATCACAAAAGGCATGGTTGTGGGCAATTTCAATTCAATATGTTTGCTTGTTGGCCAAGTAAACCCAAATATAAAGAGTTAGGCTTTAAATGAACGTGCACGAGAAACAACAACGATTATCAATCTCTATAGGCCAAAATGACCTTTTCTTCATTGTCGTTGCGTTACTAACATCACAAAATGCATGGTCGTGGGCAATTTCTATTCAATAGGTTTGCTTGTTGGCCAAGTAAACCCAAATATAAAGAGTTAAGCTTAAAATGAACGTGCACGAGAAACAACAACGATTATCAAACTCTATAGGCCAAAATGACCTTTTCTTCATTGTCGTTGCGTTACTAACATCACAAAATGCATGGTCGTGGGCAATTTCTATTCAATAGGTTTGCTTGTTGGCCAAGTAAACCCAAATATAAAGAGTTAAGCTTTAAATGAACGTGCACGAGAAACAACAACGATTATCATGCTCTATTGACCAAAATGATCCTGTCTTCATTGTCGTTACGTTACAAACATCACAAAAGGCATGGTCGTGGGCAATTTCTATTCAATAGGTTTGCTTGTTGGCCAAGTAAACCCAAATATAAAGAGTTAAGCTTTAAACGAACGTGCACGAGAAACAACAACGATTATCAAACTCTATTGACCAAAATGATCTTTTCTTCATTGTCGTTGCGTTACTAACATCACAAAATGCATGGTCGTGGACAATTTTTATTCAATAGGTTTGCTTGTTGGCCAAGTAAACCCAAATATAAAGAGTTAAGCTTTAAATGAACGTGCACGAGAAACAACAACGATTATCATGCTCTATTGACCAAAATGATCATGTCTTCATTGTCGTTTCGTTACAAACATCACAAAAGCCAAAAGGCATGGTTGTGGGCAATTTCAATTCAAGGTTTGCTTGTGGGCCAAGTAAACCCAAATATAAAGAGTTAAGCTTTAAATGAACGTGCACGAGAAACAACAACGATTATCATGCTCTATTGACCAAAATGATCCTGTCTTCATTGTCGTTACGTTACAAACATCACAAAAGGCATGGTTGTGGGCAATTTCAATTCAATATGTTTGCTTGTTGGCCAAGTAAACCCAAATATAAAGAGTTAGGCTTTAAATGAACGTGCACGAGAAACAACAACGATTATCAATCTCTATAGGCCAAAATGACCTTTTCTTCATTGTCGTTGCGTTACTAACATCACAAAATGCATGGTCGTGGGCAATTTCTATTCAATAGGTTTGCTTGTTGGCCAAGTAAACCCAAATATAAAGAGTTAAGCTTTAAATGAACGTGCACGAGATACAACAACGATTATCAAACTCTATAGGCCAAAATGACCTTTTCTTCATTGTCGTTGCGTTACTAACATCACAAAATGCATGGTCGTGGGCAATTTCTATTCAATAGGTTTGCTTGTTGGCCAAGTAAACCCAAATATAAAGAGTTAAGGTTTAAATAAACGTGCACGAGAAACAACAATGATTATCAAACTCTATAGACCAAAATGATCTTTTCTTCATTGTCGTTGCGTTACTAACATCACAAAATGCATGGTCGTGGGCAATTTTTATTCAATAGGTTTGCTTGTTGGCCAAGTAAACCCAAATATAAAGAGTTAAGCTTTAAATGAACGTGCACGAGAAACAACAACGATTATCATGCTCTATTGACCAAAATGATCCTGTCTTCATTGTCGTTACGTTACAAACATCACAAAAGGCATGGTCGTGGGCAATTTCTATTCAATAGGTTTGCTTGTTGGCCAAGTAAACCCAAATATAAAGAGTTAAGCTTTAAATGAACGTGCACGAGAAACAACAACGATTATCAAACTCTATTGACCAAAATGATCTTTTCTTCATTGTCGTTGCGTTACTAACATCACAAAATGCATGGTCGTGGACAATTTTTATTCAATAGGTTTGCTTGTTGGCCAAGTAAACCCAAATATAAAGAGTTAAGCTTTAAATGAACGTGCACGAGAAACAACAACGATTATCATGCTCTATTGACCAAAATGATCATGTCTTCATTGTCGTTTCGTTACAAACATCACAAAAGCCAAAAGGCATGGTTGTGGGCAATTTCAATTCAAGGTTTGCTTGTGGGCCAAGTAAACCCAAATATAAAGAGTTAAGCTTTAAATGAACGTGCACGAGAAACAACAACGATTATCATGCTCTATTGACCAAAATGATCCTGTCTTCATTGTCGTTACGTTACAAACATCACAAAAGGCATGGTTGTGGGCAATTTCAATTCAATATGTTTGCTTGTTGGCCAAGTAAACCCAAATATAAAGAGTTAGGCTTTAAATGAACGTGCACGAGAAACAACAACGATTATCAATCTCTATAGGCCAAAATGACCTTTTCTTCATTGTCGTTGCGTTACTAACATCACAAAATGCATGGTCGTGGGCAATTTCTATTCAATAGGTTTGCTTGTTGGCCAAGTAAACCCAAATATAAAGAGTTAAGCTTTAAATGAACGTGCACGAGAAACAACAACGATTATCAAACTCTATAGACCAAAATGATCTTTTCTTCATTGTCGTTGCGTTACTAACATCACAAAATGCATGGTCGTGGGCAATTTTTATTCAATAGGTTTGCTTGTTGGCCAAGTAAACCCAAATATAAAGAGTTAAGCTTTAAATGAACGTGCACGAGAAACAACAACGATTATCATGCTCTATTGACCAAAATGATCATGTCTTCATTGTCATTTCGTTACAAACATCACAAAAGCCAAAAGGCATGGTTGTGGGCAATTTCAATTCAAGGTTTGCTTGTGGGCCAAGTAAACCCAAATATAAAGAGTTAAGCTTTAAATGAACGTGCACGAGAAACAACAACGATTATCATGCTCTATTGACCAAAATGATCCTGTCTTCATTGTCGTTACGTTACAAACATCACAAAAGGCATGGTTGTGGGCAATTTCAATTCAATATGTTTGCTTGTTGGCCAAGTAAACCCAAATATAAAGAGTTAGGCTTTAAATGAACGTGCACGAGAAACAACAACGATTATCAATCTCTATAGGCCAAAATGACCTTTTCTTCATTGTCGTTGCGTTACTAACATCACAAAATGCATGGTCGTGGGCAATTTCTATTCAATAGGTTTGCTTGTTGGCCAAGTAAACCCAAATATAAAGAGTTAAGCTTTAAATGAACGTGCACGAGATACAACAACGATTATCAAACTCTATAGGCCAAAATGACCTTTTCTTCATTGTCGTTGCGTTACTAACATCACAAAATGCATGGTCGTGGGCAATTTCTATTCAATAGGTTTGCTTGTTGGCCAAGTAAACCCAAATATAAAGAGTTAAGGTTTAAATAAACGTGCACGAGAAACAACAATGATTATCAAACTCTATAGACCAAAATGATCTTTTCTTCATTGTCGTTGCGTTACTAACATCACAAAATGCATGGTCGTGGGCAATTTTTATTCAATAGGTTTGCTTGTTGGCCAAGTAAACCCAAATATAAAGAGTTAAGCTTTAAATGAACGTGCACGAGAAACAACAACGATTATCATGCTCTATTGACCAAAATGATCCTGTCTTCATTGTCGTTACGTTACAAACATCACAAAAGGCATGGTCGTGGGCAATTTCTATTCAATAGGTTTGCTTGTTGGCCAAGTAAACCCAAATATAAAGAGTTAAGCTTTAAATGAACGTGCACGAGAAACAACAACGATTATCAAACTCTATTGACCAAAATGATCTTTTCTTCATTGTCGTTGCGTTACTAACATCACAAAATGCATGGTCGTGGACAATTTTTATTCAATAGGTTTGCTTGTTGGCCAAGTAAACCCAAATATAAAGAGTTAAGCTTTAAATGAACGTGCACGAGAAACAACAACGATTATCATGCTCTATTGACCAAAATGATCATGTCTTCATTGTCGTTTCGTTACAAACATCACAAAAGCCAAAAGGCATGGTTGTGGGCAATTTCAATTCAAGGTTTGCTTGTGGGCCAAGTAAACCCAAATATAAAGAGTTAAGCTTTAAATGAACGTGCACGAGAAACAACAACGATTATCATGCTCTATTGACCAAAATGATCCTGTCTTCATTGTCGTTACGTTACAAACATCACAAAAGGCATGGTTGTTGGCAATTTCAATTCAATATGTTTGCTTGTTGGCCAAGTAAACCCAAATATAAAGAGTTAGGCTTTAAATGAACGTGCACGAGAAACAACAACGATTATCAATCTCTATAGGCCAAAATGACCTTTTCTTCATTGTCGTTGCGTTACTAACATCACAAAATGCATGGTCGTGGGCAATTTCTATTCAATAGGTTTGCTTGTTGGCCAAGTAAACCCAAATATAAAGAGTTAAGCTTTAAATGAACGTGCACGAGAAACAACAACGATTATCAAACTCTATAGGCCAAAATGACCTTTTCTTCATTGTCGTTGCGTTACTAACATCACAAAATGCATGGTCGTGGGCAATTTCTATTCAATAGGTTTGCTTGTTGGCCAAGTAAACCCAAATATAAAGAGTTAAGCTTTAAATGAACGTGCACGAGAAACAACAACGATTATCAAACTCTATAGACCAAAATGATCTTTTCTTCATTGTCGTTGCGTTACTAACATCACAAAATGCATGGTCGTGGGCAATTTTTATTCAATAGGTTTGCTTGTTGGCCAAGTAAACCCAAATATAAAGAGTTAAGCTTTAAATGAACGTGCACGAGAAACAACAACGATTATCATGCTCTATTGACCAAAATGATCATGTCTTCATTGTCATTTCGTTACAAACATCACAAAAGCCAAAAGGCATGGTTGTGGGCAATTTCAATTCAAGGTTTGCTTGTGGGCCAAGTAAACCCAAATATAAAGAGTTAAGCTTTAAATGAACGTGCACGAGAAACAACAACGATTATCATGCTCTATTGACCAAAATGATCCTGTCTTCATTGTCGTTACGTTACAAACATCACAAAAGGCATGGTTGTGGGCAATTTCAATTCAATATGTTTGCTTGTTGGCCAAGTAAACCCAAATATAAAGAGTTAGGCTTTAAATGAACGTGCACGAGAAACAACAACGATTATCAATCTCTATAGGCCAAAATGACCTTTTCTTCATTGTCGTTGCGTTACTAACATCACAAAATGCATGGTCGTGGGCAATTTCTATTCAATAGGTTTGCTTGTTGGCCAAGTAAACCCAAATATAAAGAGTTAAGCTTTAAATGAACGTGCACGAGAAACAACAACGATTATCAAACTCTATAGGCCAAAATGACCTTTTCTTCATTGTCGTTGTGTTACTAACATCACAAAATGCATGGTCGTGGGCAATTTCTATTCAATAGGTTTGCTTGTTGGCCAAGTAAACCCAAATATAAAGAGTTAAGCTTTAAATGAACGTGCACGAGAAACAACAACGATTATCAAACTCTATAGACCAAAATGATCTTTTCTTCATTGTCGTTGCGTTACTAACATCACAAAATGCATGGTCGTGGGCAATTTCTATTCAATAGGTTTGCTTGTTGGCCAAGTAAACCCAAATATAAAGAGTTAAGCTTTAAATGAACGTGCACGAGAAACAACAACGATTATCAAACTCTATTGACCAAAATGATCTTTTCTTCATTGTCGTTGCGTTAGTAACATCACAAAATGCATGGTCGTGGGCAATTTTTATTCAATAGGTTTGCTTGTTGGCCAAGTAAACCCAAATATAAAGAGTTAAGCTTTAAATGAACGTGCACGAGAAACAACATTGATTATCAAACTCTATAGACCAAAATGATCTTTTCTTCATTGTCGTTGCGTTACTAACATCACAAAATGCATGGTCGTGGGCAATTTCTATTCAATAGGTTTGCTTGTTGGCCAAGTAAACCCAAATATAAAGAGTTAAGCTTTAAATGAACGTGCACGAGAAACAACAACGATTATCAAACTCTATAGGCCAAAATGACCTTTTCTTCATTGTCGTTGCGTTACTAACATCACAAAATGCATGGTCGTGGGCAATTTCTATTCAATAGGTTTGCTTGTTGGCCAAGTAAACCCAAATATAAAGAGTTAAGCTTTAAATGAACGTGCACGAGAAACAACAACGATTATCAAACTCTATAGGCCAAAATGACCTTTTCTTCATTGTCGTTGCGTTACTAACATCACAAAATGCATGGTCGTGGGCAATTTCTATTCAATAGGTTTGCTTGTTGGCCAAGTAAACCCAAATATAAAGAGTTAAGCTTTAAATGAACGTGCACGAGAAACAACAACGATTATCAAACTCTATAGACCAAAATGATCTTTTCTTCATTGTCGTTGCGTTACTAACATCACAAAATGCATGGTCGTGGGCAATTTTTATTCAATAGGTTTGCTTGTTGGCCAAGTAAACCCAAATATAAAGAGTTAAGCTTTAAATGAACGTGCACGAGAAACAACAACGATTATCATGCTCTATTGACCAAAATGATCCTGTCTTCATTGTCGTTGCGTTACTAACATCACAAAATGCATGGTCGTGGGCAATTTTTATTCAATAGGTTTGCTTGTTGGCCAAGTAAACCCAAATATAAAGAGTTAAGCTTTAAATGAACGTGCACGAGAAACAACAACGATTATCAAACTCTATTGACCAAAATGATCTTTTCTTCATTGTCGTTGCGTTACTAACATCACAAAATGCATGGTCGTGGGCAATTTCTATTCAATAGGTTTGCTTGTTGGCCAAGTAAACCCAAATATAAAGAGTTAAGCTTTAAATGAACGTGCACGAGAAACAACAACGATTATCAAACTCTATTGACCAAAATGATCTTTTCTTCATTGTCGTTGCGTTACTAACATCACAAAATGCATGGTCGTGGGCAATTTTTATTCAATAGGTTTGCTTGTTGGCCAAGTAAACCCAAATATAAAGAGTTAAGCTTTAAATGAACGTGCACGAGAAACAACAATGATTATCAAACTCTATAGACCAAAATGATCTTTTCTTCATTGTCGTTGCGTTACTAACATCACAAAATGCATGGTCGTGGGCAATTTCTATTCAATAGGTTTGCTTGTTGGCCAAGTAAACCCAAATATAAAGAGTTAAGCTTTAAATGAACGTGCACGAGAAACAACAACGATTATCAAACTCTATAGGCCAAAATGACCTTTTCTTCATTGTCGTTGCGTTACTAACATCACAAAATGCATGGTCGTGGGCAATTTCTATTCAATAGGTTTGCTTGTTGGCCAAGTAAACCCAAATATAAAGAGTTAAGCTTTAAATGAACGTGCACGAGAAACAACAACGATTATCAAACTCTATAGGCCAAAATGACCTTTTCTTCATTGTCGTTGCGTTACTAACATCACAAAATGCATGGTCGTGGGCAATTTCTATTCAATAGGTTTGCTTGTTGGCCAAGTAAACCCAAATATAAAGAGTTAAGCTTTAAATGAACGTGCACGAGAAACAACAACGATTATCAAACTCTATAGACCAAAATGATCTTTTCTTCATTGTCGTTGCGTTACTAACATCACAAAATGCATGGTCGTGGGCAATTTTTATTCAATAGGTTTGCTTGTTGGCCAAGTAAACCCAAATATAAAGAGTTAAGCTTTAAATGAACGTGCACGAGAAACAACAACGATTATCATGCTCTATTGACCAAAATGATCCTGTCTTCATTGTCGTTGCGTTACTAACATCACAAAATGCATGGTCGTGGGCAATTTTTATTCAATAGGTTTGCTTGTTGGCCAAGTAAACCCAAATATAAAGAGTTAAGCTTTAAATGAACGTGCACGAGAAACAACAACGATTATCAAACTCTATTGACCAAAATGATCTTTTCTTCATTGTCGTTGCGTTACTAACATCACAAAATGCATGGTCGTGGGCAATTTCTATTCAATAGGTTTGCTTGTTGGCCAAGTAAACCCAAATATAAAGAGTTAAGCTTTAAATGAACGTGCACGAGAAACAACAACGATTATCAAACTCTATAGGCCAAAATGACCTTTTCTTCATTGTCGTTGCGTTACTAACATCACAAAATGCATGGTCGTGGGCAATTTCTATTCAATAGGTTTGCTTGTTGGCCAAGTAAACCCAAATATAAAGAGTTAAGCTTTAAATGAACGTGCACGAGAAACAACAACGATTATCAAACTCTATAGACCAAAATGATCTTTTCTTAATTGTCGTTGCGTTACTAACATCACAAAATGCATGGTCGTGGGCAATTTTTATTCAATAGGTTTGCTTGTTGGCCAAGTAAACCCAAATATAAAGAGTTAAGCTTTAAATGAACGTGCACGAGAAACAACAACGATTATCATGCTCTATTGACCAAAATGATCCTGTCTTCATTGTCGTTACGTTACAAACATCACAAAAGGCATGGTCGTGGGCAATTTCTATTCAATAGGTTTGCTTGTTGGCCAAGTAAACCCAAATATAAAGAGTTAAGCTTTAAATGAACGTGCACGAGAAACAACAACGATTATCAAACTCTATTGACCAAAATGATCTTTTCTTCATTGTCGTTGCGTTACTAACATCACAAAATGCATGGTCGTGGACAATTTTTATTCAATAGGTTTGCTTGTTGGCCAAGTAAACCCAAATATAAAGAGTTAAGCTTTAAATGAACGTGCACGAGAAACAACAACGATTATCATGCTCTATTGACCAAAATGATCATGTCTTCATTGTCGTTACGTTACAAACATCACAAAAGCCAAAAGGCATGGTTGTGGGCAATTTCAATTCAAGGTTTGCTTGTTGGCCAAGTAAACCCAAATATAAAGAGTTAAGCTTTAAATGAACGTGCACGAGAAACAACAACGATTATCATGCTCTATTGACCAAAATGATCCTGTCTTCATTGTCGTTACGTTACAAACATCACAAAAGGCATGGTTGTGGGCAATTTCAATTCAATATGTTTGCTTGTTGGCCAGGTAAACCCAAATATAAAGAGTTAAGCTTTAAATGAACGTGCACGAGAAACAACAACGATTATCAAACTCTATAGGCCAAAATGACCTTTTCTTCATTGTCGTTGCGTTACTAACATCACAAAATGCATGGTCGTGGGCAATTTCTATTCAATAGGTTTGCTTGTTGGCCAAGTAAACCCAAATATAAAGAGTTAAGCTTTAAATGAACGTGCACGAGAAACAACAACGATTATCATGCTCTATTGACCAAAATGATCCTGTCTTCATTGTCGTTACGTTACAAACATCACAAAAGGCATGGTTGTGGGCAATTTCAATTCAATATGTTTGCTTGTTGGCCAGGTAAACCCAAATATAAAGAGTTAAGCTTTAAATGAACGTGCACGAGAAACAACAACGATTATCAAACTCTATAGGCCAAAATGACCTTTTCTTCATTGTCGTTGCGTTACTAACATCACAAAATGCATGGTCGTGGGCAATTTCTATTCAATAGGTTTGCTTGTTGGCCAAGTAAACCCAAATATAAAGAGTTAAGCTTTAAATGAACGTGCACGAGAAACAACAACGATTATCAAACTCTATAGGCCAAAATGACCTTTTCTTCATTGTCGTTGCGTTACTAACATCACAAAATGCATGGTCGTGGGCAATTTCTATTCAATAGGTTTGCTTGTTGGCCAAGTAAACCCAAATATAAAGAGTTAAGCTTTAAATGAACGTGCACGAGAAACAACAACGATTATCAAACTCTATAGACCAAAATGATCTTTTCTTCATTGTCGTTGCGTTACTAACATCACAAAATGCATGGTCGTGGGCAATTTTTATTCAATAGGTTTGCTTGTTGGCCAAGTAAACCCAAATATAAAGAGTTAAGCTTTAAATGAACGTGCACGAGAAACAACAACGATTATCATGCTCTATTGACCAAAATGATCCTGTCTTCATTGTCGTTACGTTACAAACATCACAAAAGGCATGGTCGTGGGCAATTTCTATTCAATAGATTTGCTTGTTGGCCAAGTAAACCCAAATATAAAGAGTTAAGCTTTAAATGAACGTGCACGAGAAACAACAACGATTATCAAACTCTATTGACCAAAATGATCTTTTCTTCATTGTCGTTGCGTTACTAACATCACAAAATGCATGGTCGTGGACAATTTTTATTCAATAGGTTTGCTTGTTGGCCAAGTAAACCCAAATATAAAGAGTTAAGCTTTAAATGAACGTGCACGAGAAACAACAACGATTATCATGCTCTATTGACCAAAATGATCATGTCTTCATTGTCGTTACGTTACAAACATCACAAAAGCCAAAAGGCATGGTTGTGGGCAATTTCAATTCAAGGTTTGCTTGTTGGCCAAGTAAACCCAAATATAAAGAGTTAAGCTTTAAATGAACGTGCACGAGAAACAACAACGATTATCATGCTCTATTGACCAAAATGATCCTGTCTTCATTGTCGTTACGTTACAAACATCACAAAAGGCATGGTTGTGGGCAATTTCAATTCAATATGTTTGCTTGTTGGCCAAGTAAACCCAAATATAAAGAGTTAAGCTTTAAATGAACATGCACGAGAAACAACAACGATTATCAAACTCTATAGGCCAAAATGACCTTTTCTTCATTGTCGTTGCGTTACTAACATCACAAAATGCATGGTCGTGGGCAATTTCTATTCAATAGGTTAGCTTGTTGGCCAAGTAAACCCAAATATAAAGAGTTAAGCTTTAAATGAACGTGCACGAGAAACAACAACGATTATCATGCTCTATTGACCAAAATGATCCTGTCTTCATTGTCGTTACGTTACAAACATCATAAAAGGCATGGTTGTGGGCAATTTCAATTCAATATGTTTGCTTGTTGGCCAAGTAAACCCAAATATAAAGAGTTAAGCTTTAAATGAACATGCACGAGAAACAACAACGATTATCAAACTCTATAGGCCAAAATGACCTTTTCTTCATTGTCGTTGCGTTACTAACATCACAAAATGCATGGTCGTGGGCAATTTCTATTCAATAGGTTAGCTTGTTGGCCAAGTAACCCAAATATAAAGAGTTAAGCTTTAAATGAACGTGCACGAGAAACAACAACGATTATCAAACTCTATAGGCCAAAATGACCTTTTCTTCATTGTCGTTGCGTTACTAACATCACAAAATGCATGGTCGTGGGCAATTTTTATTCAATAGGTTTGCTTGTTGGCCAAGTAAACCCAAATATAAAGAGTTAAGCTTTAAATGAACGTGCACGAGAAACAACAACGATTATCATGCTCTATTGACCAAAATGATCGTGTCTTCATTGTCGTTACGTTACAAACATCACAAAAGGCATGGTCGTGGGCAATTTCTATTCAATAGGTTTGCTTGTTGGCCAAGTAAACCCAAATATAAAGAGTTAAGCTTTAAATGAACGTGCACGAGAAACAACAACGATTATCAAACTCTATAGACCAAAATGATCTTTTCTTCATTGTCGTTGCGTTACTAACATCACAAAATGCATGGTCGTGGGCAATTTTTATTCAATAGGTTTGCTTGTTGGCCAAGTAAACCCAAATATAAAGAGTTAAGCTTTAAATGAACGTGCACGAGAAACAACAACGATTATCATGCTCTATTGACCAAAATGATCCTGTCTTCATTGTCGTTACGTTACAAACATCACAAAAGGCATGGTCGTGGGCAATTTCTATTCAATAGGTTTGCTTGTTGGCCAAGTAAACCCAAATATAAAGAGTTAAGCTTTAAATGAACGTGCACGAGAAACAACAACGATTATCAAACTCTATTGACCAAAATGATCTTTTCTTCATTGTCGTTGCGTTACTAACATCACAAAATGCATGGTCGTGGACAATTTTTATTCAATAGGTTTGCTTGTTGGCCAAGTAAACCCAAATATAAAGAGTTAAGCTTTAAATGAACGTGCACGAGAAACAACAACGATTATCAAACTCTATTGACCAAAATGATCTTTTCTTCATTGTCGTTGCGTTACTAACATCACAAAATGCATGGTCGTGGACAATTTTTATTCAATAGGTTTGCTTGTTGGCCAAGTAAACCCAAATATAAAGAGTTAAGCTTTAAATGAACGTGCACGAGAAACAACAACGATTATCATGCTCTATTGACCAAAATGATCATGTCTTCATTGTCGTTACGTTACAAACATCACAAAAGCCAAAAGGCATGGTTGTGGGCAATTTCAATTCAAGGTTTGCTTGTTGGCCAAGTAAACCCAAATATAAAGAGTTAAGCTTTAAATGAACGTGCACGAGAAACAACAACGATTATCATGCTCTATTGACCAAAATGATCCTGTCTTCATTGTCGTTACGTTACAAACATCACAAAAGGCATGGTTGTGGGCAATTTCAATTCAATATGTTTGCTTGTTGGCCAAGTAAACCCAAATATAAAGAGTTAAGCTTTAAATGAACGTGCACGAGAAACAACAACGATTATCAAACTCTATAGGCCAAAATGACCTTTTCTTCATTGTCGTTGCGTTACTAACATCACAAAATGCATGGTCGTGGGCAATTTCTATTCAATAGGTTTGCTTGTTGGCCAAGTAAACCCAAATATAAAGAGTTAAGCTTTAAATGAACGTGCACGAGAAACAACAACGATTATCAAACTCTATAGGCCAAAATGACCTTTTCTTCATTGTCGTTGCGTTACTAACATCACAAAATGCATGGTCGTGGGCAATTTCTATTCAATAGGATTGCTTGTTGGCCAAGTAAACCCAAATATAAAGAGTTAAGCTTTAAATGAACGTGCACGAGAAACAACAACGATTATCAAACTCTATAGACCAAAATGATCTTTTCTTCATTGTCGTTGCGTTACTAACATCACAAAATGCATGGTCGTGGGCAATTTTTATTCAATAGGTTTGCTTGTTGGCCAAGTAAACCCAAATATAAAGAGTTAAGCTTTAAATGAACGTGCACGAGAAACAACAACGATTATCATGCTCTATTGACCAAAATGATCCTGTCTTCATTGTCGTTACGTTACAAACATCACAAAAGGCATGGTCGTGGGCAATTTCTATTCAATAGATTTGCTTGTTGGCCAAGTAAACCCAAATATAAAGAGTTAAGCTTTAAATGAACGTGCACGAGAAACAACAACGATTATCAAACTCTATTGACCAAAATGATCTTTTCTTCATTGTCGTTGCGTTACTAACATCACAAAATGCATGGTCGTGGACAATTTTTATTCAATAGGTTTGCTTGTTGGCCAAGTAAACCCAAATATAAAGAGTTAAGCTTTAAATGAACGTGCACGAGAAACAACAACGATTATCATGCTCTATTGACCAAAATGATCATGTCTTCATTGTCGTTACGTTACAAACATCACAAAAGCCAAAAGGCATGGTTGTGGGCAATTTCAATTCAAGGTTTGCTTGTTGGCCAAGTAAACCCAAATATAAAGAGTTAAGCTTTAAATGAACGTGCACGAGAAACAACAACGATTATCATGCTCTATTGACCAAAATGATCATGTCTTCATTGTCGTTACGTTACAAACATCACAAAAGGCATGGTTGTGGGCAATTTCAATTCAATATGTTTGCTTGTTGGCCAAGTAAACCCAAATATAAAGAGTTAAGCTTTAAATGAACATGCACGAGAAACAACAACGATTATCAAACTCTATAGGCCAAAATGACCTTTTCTTCATTGTCGTTGCGTTACTAACATCACAAAATGCATGGTCGTGGGCAATTTCTATTCAATAGGTTAGCTTGTTGGCCAAGTAAACCCAAATATAAAGAGTTAAGCTTTAAATGAACGTGCACGAGAAACAACAACGATTATCATGCTCTATTGACCAAAATGATCCTGTCTTCATTGTCGTTACGTTACAAACATCACAAAAGGCATGGTTGTGGGCAATTTCAATTCAATATGTTTGCTTGTTGGCCAAGTAAACCCAAATATAAAGAGTTAAGCTTTAAATGAACATGCACGAGAAACAACAACGATTATCAAACTCTATAGGCCAAAATGACCTTTTCTTCATTGTCGTTGCGTTACTAACATCACAAAATGCATGGTCGTGGGCAATTTCTATTCAATAGGTTAGCTTGTTGGCCAAGTAAACCCAAATATAAAGAGTTAAGCTTTAAATGAACGTGCACGAGAAACAACAACGATTATCAAACTCTATAGGCCAAAATGACCTTTTCTTCATTGTCGTTGCGTTACTAACATCACAAAATGCATGGTCGTGGGCAATTTCTATTCAATAGGTTTGCTTGTTGGCCAAGTAAACCCAAATATAAAGAGTTAAGCTTTAAATGAACGTGCACGAGAAACAACAACGATTATCAAACTCTATAGGCCAAAATGACCTTTTCTTCATTGTCGTTGCGTTACTAACATCACAAAATGCATGGTCGTGGGCAATTTCTATTCAATAGGTTTGCTTGTTGGCCAAGTAAACCCAAATATAAAGAGTTAAGCTTTAAATGAACGTGCACGAGAAACAACAACGATTATCAAACTCTATAGACCAAAATGATCTTTTCTTCATTGTCGTTGCGTTACTAACATCACAAAATGCATGGTCGTGGGCAATTTTTATTCAATAGGTTTGCTTGTTGGCCAAGTAAACCTAAATATAAAGAGTTAAGCTTTAAATGAACGTGCACGAGAAACAACAACGATTATCATGCTCTATTGACCAAAATGATCCTGTCTTCATTGTCGTTACGTTACAAACATCACAAAAGGCATGGTCGTGGGCAATTTCTATTCAATAGGTTTGCTTGTTGGCCAAGTAAACCCAAATATAAAGAGTTAAGCTTTAAATGAACGTGCACGAGAAACAACAACGATTATCAAACTCTATTGACCAAAATGATCTTTTCTTCATTGTCGTTGCGTTACTAACATCACAAAATGCATGGTCGTGGACAATTTTTATTCAATAGGTTTGCTTGTTGGCCAAGTAAACCCAAATATAAAGAGTTAAGCTTTAAATGAACGTGCACGAGAAACAACAACGATTATCATGCTCTATTGACCAAAATGATCATGTCTTCATTGTCGTTACGTTACAAACATCACAAAAGCCAAAAGGCATGGTTGTGGGCAATTTCAATTCAAGGTTTGCTTGTTGGCCAAGTAAACCCAAATATAAAGAGTTAAGCTTTAAATGAACGTGCACGAGAAACAACAACGATTATCATGCTCTATTGACCAAAATGATCCTGTCTTCATTGTCGTTACGTTACAAACATCACAAAAGGCATGGTTGTGGGCAATTTCAATTCAATATGTTTGCTTGTTGGCCAAGTAAACCCAAATATAAAGAGTTAAGCTTTAAATGAACGTGCACGAGAAACAACAACGATTATCAAACTCTATAGGCCAAAATGACCTTTTCTTCATTGTCGTTGCGTTACTAACATCACAAAATGCATGGTCGTGGGCAATTTCTATTCAATAGGTTTGCTTGTTGGCCAAGTAAACCCAAATATAAAGAGTTAAGCTTTAAATGAACGTGCACGAGAAACAACAACGATTATCAAACTCTATAGGCCAAAATGACCTTTTCTTCATTGTCGTTGCGTTACTAACATCACAAAATGCATGGTCGTGGGCAATTTCTATTCAATAGGTTTGCTTGTTGGCCAAGTAAACCCAAATATAAAGAGTTAAGCTTTAAATGAACGTGCACGAGAAACAACAACGATTATCAAACTCTATAGACCAAAATGATCTTTTCTTCATTGTCGTTGCGTTACTAACATCACAAAATGCATGGTCGTGGGCAATTTTTATTCAATAGGTTTGCTTGTTGGCCAAGTAAACCCAAATATAAAGAGTTAAGCTTTAAATGAACGTGCACGAGAAACAACAACGATTATCATGCTATATTGACCAAAATGATCCTGTCTTCATTGTCGTTACGTTACAAACATCACAAAAGGCATGGTCGTGGGCAATTTCTATTCAATAGGTTTGCTTGTTGGCCAAGTAAACCCAAATATAAAGAGTTAAGCTTTAAATGAACGTGCACGAGAAACAACAACGATTATCAAACTCTATTGACCAAAATGATCTTTTCTTCATTGTCGTTGCGTTACTAACATCACAAAATGCATGGTCGTGGACAATTTTTATTCAATAGGTTTGCTTGTTGGCCAAGTAAACCCAAATATAAAGAGTTAAGCTTTAAATGAACGTGCACGAGAAACAACAACGATTATCATGCTCTATTGACCAAAATGATCATGTCTTCATTGTCGTTACGTTACAAACATCACAAAAGCCAAAAGGCATGGTTGTGGGCAATTTCAATTCAAGGTTTGCTTGTTGGCCAAGTAAACCCAAATATAAAGAGTTAAGCTTTAAATGAACGTGCACGAGAAACAACAACGATTATCATGCTCTATTGACCAAAATGATCCTGTCTTCATTGTCGTTACGTTACAAACATCACAAAAGGCATGGTTGTGGGCAATTTCAATTCAATATGTTTGCTTGTTGGCCAAGTAAACCCAAATATAAAGAGTTAAGCTTTAAATGAACGTGCACGAGAAACAACAACGATTATCAAACTCTATAGGCCAAAATGACCTTTTCTTCATTGTCGTTGCGTTACTAACATCACAAAATGCATGGTCGTGGGCAATTTCTATTCAATAGGTTTGCTTGTTGGCCAAGTAAACCCAAATATAAAGAGTTAAGCTTTAAATGAACGTGCACGAGAAACAACAACGATTATCAAACTCTATAGGCCAAAATGACCTTTTCTTCATTGTCGTTGCGTTACTAACATCACAAAATGCATGGTCGTGGGCAATTTTTATTCAATAGGTTTGCTTGTTGGCCAAGTAAACCCAAATATAAAGAGTTAAGCTTTAAATGAACGTGCACGAGAAACAACAACGATTATCATGCTCTATTGACCAAAATGATCCTGTCTTCATTGTCGTTACGTTACAAACATCACAAAAGGCATGGTCGTGGGCAATTTCTATTCAATAGGTTTGCTTGTTGGCCAAGTAAACCCAAATATAAAGAGTTAAGCTTTAAATGAACGTGCACGAGAAACAACAACGATTATCAAACTCTATTGACCAAAATGATCTTTTCTTCATTGTCGTTGCGTTACTAACATCACAAAATGCATGGTCGTGGACAATTTTTATTCAATAGGTTTGCTTGTTGGCCAAGTAAACCCAAATACAAAGAGTTAAGCTTTAAATGAACGTGCACGAGAAACAACAACGATTATCATGCTCTATTGACCAAAATGATCATGTCTTCATTGTCGTTTCGTTACAAACATCACAAAAGCCAAAAGGCATGGTTGTGGGCAATTTCAATTCAAGGTTTGCTTGTTGGCCAAGTAAACCCAAATATAAAGAGTTAAGCTTTAAATGAACGTGCACGAGAAACAACAACGATTATCATGCTCTATTGACCAAAATGATCCTGTCTTCATTGTCGTTACGTTACAAACATCACAAAAGGCATGGTTGTGGGCAATTTCAATTCAATATGTTTGCTTGTTGGCCAAGTAAACCCAAATATAAAGAGTTAAGCTTTAAATGAACGTGCACGAGAAACAACAACGATTATCAAACTCTATAGGCCAAAATGACCTTTTCTTCATTGTCGTTGCGTTACTAACATCACAAAATGCATGGTCGTGGGCAATTTCTATTCAATAGGTTTGCTTGTTGGCCAAGTAAACCCAAATATAAAGAGTTAAGCTTTAAATGAACGTGCACGAGAAACAACAACGATTATCAAACTCTATAGGCCAAAATGACCTTTTCTTCATTGTCGTTGCGTTACTAACATCACAAAATGCATGGTCGTGGGCAATTTCTATTCAATAGGTTTGCTTGTTGGCCAAGTAAACCCAAATATAAAGAGTTAAGCTTTAAATGAACGTGCACGAGAAACAACAACGATTATCAAACTCTATAGACCAAAATGATCTTTTCTTCATTGTCGTTGCGTTACTAACATCACAAAATGCATGGTCGTGGGCAATTTTTATTCAATAGGTTTGCTTGTTGGCCAAGTAAACCCAAATATAAAGAGTTAAGCTTTAAATGAACGTGCACGAGAAACAACAACGATTATCATGCTCTATTGACCAAAATGATCCTGTCTTCATTGTCGTTACGTTACAAACATCACAAAAGGCATGGTCGTGGGCAATTTCTATTCAATAGGTTTGCTTGTTAGCCAAGTAAACCCAAATATAAAGAGTTAAGCTTTAAATGAACGTGCACGAGAAACAACAACGATTATCAAACTCTATTGACCAAAATGATCTTTTCTTCATTGTCGTTGCGTTACTAACATCACAAAATGCATGGTCGTGGACAATTTTTATTCAATAGGTTTGCTTGTTGGCCAAGTAAACCCAAATATAAAGAGTTAAGCTTTAAATGAACGTGCACGAGAAACAACAACGATTATCATGCTCTATTGACCAAAATGATCATGTCTTCATTGTCGTTACGTTACAAACATCACAAAAGCCAAAAGGCATGGTTGTGGGCAATTTCAATTCAAGGTTTGCTTGTTGGCCAAGTAAACCCAAATATAAAGAGTTAAGCTTTAAATGAACGTGCACGAGAAACAACAACGATTATCATGCTCTATTGACCAAAATGATCCTGTCTTCATTGTCGTTACGTTACAAACATCACAAAAGGCATGGTTGTGGGCAATTTCAATTCAATATGTTTGCTTGTTGGCCAAGTAAACCCAAATATAAAGAGTTAAGCTTTAAATGAACGTGCACGAGAAACAACAACGATTATCAAACTCTATAGGCCAAAATGACCTTTTCTTCATTGTCGTTGCGTTACTAACATCACAAAATGCATGGTCGTGGGCAATTTCTATTCAATAGGTTTGCTTGTTGGCCAAGTAAACACAAATATAAAGAGTTAAGCTTTAAATGAACGTGCACGAGAAACAACAACGATTATCAAACTCTATAGGCCAAAATGACCTTTTCTTCATTGTCGTTGCGTTACTAACATCACAAAATGCATGGTCGTGGGCAATTTTTATTCAATAGGTTTGCTTGTTGGCCAAGTAAACCCAAATATAAAGAGTTAAGCTTTAAATGAACGTGCACGAGAAACAACAACGATTATCATGCTCTATTGACCAAAATGATCCTGTCTTCATTGTCGTTACGTTACAAACATCACAAAAGGCATGGTCGTGGGCAATTTCTATTCAATAGGTTTGCTTGTTGGCCAAGTAAACCCAAATATAAAGAGTTAAGCTTTAAACGAACGTGCACGAGAAACAACAACGATTATCAAACTCTATTGACCAAAATGATCTTTTCTTCATTGTCGTTGCGTTACTAACATCACAAAATGCATGGTCGTGGACAATTTTTATTCAATAGGTTTGCTTGTTGGCCAAGTAAACCCAAATACAAAGAGTTAAGCTTTAAATGAACGTGCACGAGAAACAACAACGATTATCATGCTCTATTGACCAAAATGATCATGTCTTCATTGTCGTTTCGTTACAAACATCATAAAAGCCAAAAGGCATGGTTGTGGGCAATTTCAATTCAAGGTTTGCTTGTTGGCCAAGTAAACCCAAATATAAAGAGTTAAGCTTTAAATGAACGTGCACGAGAAACAACAACGATTATCATGCTCTATTGACCAAAATGATCCTGTCTTCATTGTCGTTACGTTACAAACATCACAAAAGGCATGGTTGTGGGCAATTTCAATTCAATATGTTTGCTTGTTGGCCAAGTAAACCCAAATATAAAGAGTTAAGCTTTAAATGAACGTGCACGAGAAACAACAACGATTATCAAACACTATAGGCCAAAATGACCTTTTCTTCATTGTCGTTGCGTTACTAACATCACAAAATGCATGGTCGTGGGCAATTTCTATTCAATAGGTTTGCTTGTTGGCCAAGTAAACCCAAATATAAAGAGTTAAGCTTTAAATGAACGTGCACGAGAAACAACAACGATTATCAAACTCTATAGGCCAAAATGACCTTTTCTTCATTGTCGTTGCGTTACTAACATCACAAAATGCATGGTCGTGGGCAATTTCTATTCAATAGGTTTGCTTGTTGGCCAAGTAAACCCAAATATAAAGAGTTAAGCTTTAAATGAACGTGCACGAGAAACAACAACGATTATCAAACTCTATAGACCAAAATGATCTTTTCTTCATTGTCGTTGCGTTACTAACATCACAAAATGCATGGTCGTGGGCAATTTTTATTCAATAGGTTTGCTTGTTGGCCAAGTAAACCCAAATATAAAGAGTTAAGCTTTAAATGAACGTGCACGAGAAACAACAACGATTATCATGCTCTATTGACCAAAATGATCCTGTCTTCATTGTCGTTACGTTACAAACATCACAAAAGGCATGGTCGTGGGCAATTTCTATTCAATAGGTTTGCTTGTTGGCCAAGTAAACCCAAATATAAAGAGTTAAGCTTTAAATGAACGTGCACGAGAAACAACAACGATTATCAAACTCTATTGACCAAAATGATCTTTTCTTCATTGTCGTTGCGTTACTAACATCACAAAATGCATGGTCGTGGACAATTTTTATTCAATAGGTTTGCTTGTTGGCCAAGTAAACCCAAATATAAAGAGTTAAGCTTTAAATGAACGTGCACGAGAAACAACAACGATTATCATGCTCTATTGACCAAAATGATCATGTCTTCATTGTCGTTACGTTACAAACATCACAAAAGCCAAAAGGCATGGTTGTGGGCAATTTCAATTCAAGGTTTGCTTGTTGGCCAAGTAAACCCAAATATAAAGAGTTAAGCTTTAAATGAACGTGCACGAGAAACAACAACGATTATCATGCTCTATTGACCAAAATGATCCTGTCTTCATTGTCGTTACGTTACAAACATCACAAAAGGCATGGTTGTGGGCAATTTCAATTCAATATGTTTGCTTGTTGGCCAAGTAAACCCAAATATAAAGAGTTAAGCTTTAAATGAACGTGCACGAGAAACAACAACGATTATCAAACTCTATAGGCCAAAATGACCTTTTCTTCATTGTCGTTGTGTTACTAACATCACAAAATGCATGGTCGTGGGCAATTTCTATTCAATAGGTTTGCTTGTTGGCCAAGTAAACCCAAATATAAAGAGTTAAGCTTTAAATGAACGTGCACGAGAAACAACAACGATTATCAAACTCTATAGGCCAAAATGACCTTTTCTTCATTGTCGTTGCGTTACTAACATCACAAAATGCATGGTCGTGGGCAATTTTTATTCAATAGGTTTGCTTGTTGGCCAAGTAAACCCAAATATAAAGAGTTAAGCTTTAAATGAACGTGCACGAGAAACAACAACGATTATCATGCTCTATTGACCAAAATGATCCTGTCTTCATTGTCGTTACGTTACAAACATCACAAAAGGCATGGTCGTGGGCAATTTCTATTCAATAGGTTTGCTTGTTGGCCAAGTAAACCCAAATATAAAGAGTTAAGCTTTAAATGAACGTGCACGAGAAACAACAATGATTATCAAACTCTATTGACCAAAATGATCTTTTCTTCATTGTCGTTGCGTTACTAACATCACAAAATGCATGGTCGTGGACAATTTTTATTCAATAGGTTTGCTTGTTGGCCAAGTAAACCCAAATATAAAGAGTTAAGCTTTAAATGAACGTGCACGAGAAACAACAACGATTATCATGCTCTATTGACCAAAATGATCATGTCTTCATTGTCGTTACGTTACAAACATCACAAAAGCCAAAAGGCATGGTTGTGGGCAATTTCAATTCAAGGTTTGCTTGTTGGCCAAGTAAACCCAAATATAAAGAGTTAAGCTTTAAATGAACGTGCACGAGAAACAACAACGATTATCATGCTCTATTGACCAAAATGATCCTGTCTTCATTGTCGTTACGTTACAAACATCACAAAAGGCATGGTTGTGGGCAATTTCAATTCAATATGTTTGCTTGTTGGCCAAGTAAACCCAAATATAAAGAGTTAAGCTTTAAATGAACGTGCACGAGAAACAACAACGATTATCAAACTCTATAGGCCAAAATGACCTTTTCTTCATTGTCGTTGCGTTACTAACATCACAAAATGCATGGTCGTGGGCAATTTCTATTCAATAGGTTTGCTTGTTGGCCAAGTAAACCCAAATATAAAGAGTTAAGCTTTAAATGAACGTGCACGAGAAACAACAACGATTATCATGCTCTATTGACCAAAATGATCCTGTCTTCATTGTCGTTACGTTACAAACATCACAAAAGGCATGGTTGTGGGCAATTTCTATTCAATAGGTTTGCTTGTTGGCCAAGTAAACCCAAATATAAAGAGTTAAGCTTTAAATGAACGTGCACGAGAAACAACAACGATTATCAAACTCTATTGACCAAAATGATCTTTTCTTCATTGTCGTTGCGTTACTAACATCACAAAATGCATGGTCGTGGGCAATTTCTATTCAATAGGTTTGCTTGTTAGCCAAGTAAACCCAAATATAAAGAGTTAAGCTTTAAATGAACGTACACGAGAAACAACAACGATTATCATGCTCTATTGACCAAAATGATCCTGTCTTTATTGTCGTTACGGTACAAACATCACAAAAGGCATGGTTGTAGGCAATTTCAATTCAATAGGTTTGCTTGTTGGCCAAGTCAACCCAAATATAAAGAGTTAAGCTTTAAATGAACGTGCACGAGAAACAACATTGATTATCAAACTCTATAGGCCAAAATGACATTTTCTTCATTGTCTTTGCGTTACTAACATCACAAAATGCATGGTCGTGGGCAATTTCTATTCAATAGGTTTGCTTGTTGGCCAAGTAAACCCAAATATAAAGAGTTAAGCTTTAAATGAACGTGCACGAGAAACAACAACGATTATCATGCTCTATTGACCAAAATGATCCTGTCTTCATTGTCGTTACGTTACAAACATCACAAAAGGCATGGTTGTGGGCAATTTCAATTCAATATGTTTGCTTGTTGGCCAAGTAAACCCAAATATAAAGAGTTAGGCTTTAAATGAACGTGCACGAGAAACAACAACGATTATCAAACTCTATAGGCCAAAATGACCTTTTCTTCATTGTCGTTGCGTTACTAACATCACAAAATGCATGGTCGTGGGTAATTTCTATTCAATAGGTTTGCTTGTTGGCCAAGTAAACCCAAATATAAAGAGTTAAGCTTTAAATGAACGTGCACGAGAAACAACAACGATTATCAAATTCTATAGGCCAAAATGACCTTTTCTTCATTGTCGTTGCGTTACTAACATCACAAAATGCATGGTCGTGGGCAATTTTTATTCAATAGGTTTGCTTGTTGGCCAAGTAAACCCAAATATAAAGAGTTAAGCTTTAAATGAACGTGCACGAGAAACAACAACGATTATCAAACTCTATAGACCAAAATAATCTTTTCTTCATTGTCGTTGCGTTACTAACATCACAAAATGCATGGTCGTGGGCAATTTTTATTCAATAGGTTTGCTTGTTGGCCAAGTAAACCCAAATATAAAGAGTTAAGCTTTAAATGAACGTGCACGAGAAACAACAACGATTATCATGCTCTATTGACCAAAATGATCATGTCTTCATTGTCGTTACGTTACAAACATCACAAAAGCCAAAAGGCATGGTTGTGGGCAATTTCAATTCAAGGTTTGCTTGTTGGCCAAGTAAACCCAAATATAAAGAGTTAAGCTTTAAATGAACGTGCATGAGAAACAACAACGATTATCATGCTCTATTGACCAAAATGATCCTGTCTTCATTGTCGTTACGTTACAAACATCACAAAAGGCATGGTCGTGGGCAATTTCTATTCAATAGGTTTGCTCGTTGGCCAAGTAAACCCAAATATAAAGAGTTAAGCTTTAAATGAACGTGCACGAGAAACAACAACGATTATCAAACTCTATTGACCAAAATGATCTTTTCTTCATTGTCGTTGCGTTACTAACATCACAAAATGCATGGTCGTGGACAATTTTTATTCAATAGGTTTGCTTGTTGGCCAAGTAAACCCAAATATAAAGAGTTAAGCTTTAAATGAACGTGCACGAGAAACAACAACGATTATCATGCTCTATTGACCAAAATGATCATGTCTTCATTGTCGTTACGTTACAAACATCACAAAAGCCAAAAGGCATGGTTGTGGGCAATTTCAATTCAAGGTTTGCTTGTTGGCCAAGTAAACCCAAATATAAAGAGTTAAGCTTTAAATGAACGTGCATGAGAAACAACAACGATTATCATGCTCTATTGACCAAAATGATCCAGTCTTCATTGTCGTTACGTTACAAACATCACAAAAGGCATGGTCGTGGGCAATTTCTATTCAATAGGTTTGCTTGTTGGCCAAGTAAACCCAAATATAAAGAGTTAAGCTTTAAATGAACGTGCACGAGAAACAACAACGATTATCAAACTCTATTGACCAAAATGATCTTTTCTTCATTGTCGTTGCGTTACTAACATCACAAAATGCATGGTTGTGGACAATTTTTATTCAATAGGTTTGCTTGTTGGCCAAGTAAACCCAAATATAAAGAGTTAAGCTTTAAATGAACGTGCACGAGAAACAACAACGATTATCATGCTCTATTGACCAAAATGATCATGTCTTCATTGTCGTTACGTTACAAACATCACAAAAGCCAAAAGGCATGGTTGTGGGCAATTTCAATTCAAGGTTTGCTTGTTGGCCAAGTAAACCCAAATATAAAGAGTTAAGCTTTAAATGAACGTGCATGAGAAACAACAACGATTATCATGCTCTATTGACCAAAATGATCCTGTCTTCATTGTCGTTACGTTACAAACATCACAAAAGGCATGGTTGTGGGCAATTTCAATTCAATATGTTTGCTTGTTGGCCAAGTAAACCCAAATATAAAGAGTTAGGCTTTAAATGAACGTGCACGAGAAACAACAACGATTATCAAACTCTATAGGCCAAAATGACCTTTTCTTCATTGTCGTTGCGTTACTAACATCACAAAATGCATGGTCGTGGGCAATTTCTATTCAATAGGTTTGCTTGTTGGCCATGTAAACCCAAATATAAAGAGTTAAGCTTTAAATGAACGTGCACGAGAAACAACAACGATTATCAAACTCTATAGGCCAAAATGACCTTTTCTTCATTGTCGTTGCGTTACTAACATCACAAAATGCATGGTCGTGGGCAATTTCTATTCAATAGGTTTGCTTGTTGGCCAAGTAAACCCAAATATAAAGAGTTAAGCTTTAAATGAACGTGCACGAGAAACAACAACGATTATCATGATCTATTGACCAAAATGATCATGTCTTCATTGTTGTTACGTTACAAACATCACAAAAGCCAAAAGGCATGGTTGTGGGCAATTTCAATTCAAGGTTTGCTTGTTGGCCAAGTAAACCCAAATATAAAGAGTTAAGCTTTAAATGAACGTGCACGAGAAACAACAACGATTATCATGCTCTATTGACCAAAATGATCCTGTCTTCATTGTCGTTACGTTACAAACATCACAAAAGGCATGGTTGTGGGCAATTTCAATTCAATATGTTTGCTTGTTGGCCAAGTAAACCCAAATATAAAGAGTTAGGCTTGAAATGAACGTGCACGAGAAACAACAACGATTATCAAACTCTATAGGCCAAAATGACCTTTTCTTCATTGTCGTTGCGTTACTAACATCACAAAATGCATGGTCGTGGGCAATTTCTATTCAATAGGTTTGCTTGTTGGCCAAGTAAACCCAAATATAAAGAGTTAAGCTTTAAATGAACGTGCACGAGAAACAACAACGATTATCAAACTCTATAGGCCAAAATGACCTTTTCTTCATTGTTGTTGCGTTACTAACATCACAAAATGCTTGGTCGTGGGCAATTTCTATTCAATAGGTTTGCTTGTTGGCCAAGTAAACCCAAATATAAAGAGTTAAGCTTTAAATGAACGTGCACGAGAAACAACAACGATTATCAAACTCTATAGACCAAAATCATCTTTTCTTCATTGTCGTTGCGTTACTAACATCACAAAATGCATGGTCGTGGACAATTTTTATTCAATAGGTTTGCTTGTTGGCCAAGTAAACCCAAATATAAAGAGTTAAGCTTTAAATGAACGTGCACGAGAAACAACAACGATTATCATGCTCTATTGACCAAAATGATCCTGTCTTCATTGTCGTTACGTTACAAACATCACAAAAGGCATGGTCGTGGGCAATTTCTATTCAATAGGTTTGCTTGTTGGCCAAGTAAACCCAAATATAAAGAGTTAAGCTTTAAATGAACGTGCACGAGAAACAACAACGATTATCAAACTCTATTGACCAAAATGATCTTTTCTTCATTGTCGTTGCGTTACTAACATCACAAAATGCATGGTCGTGGACAATTTTTATTCAATAGGTTTGCTTGTTGGCCAAGTAAACCCAAATATAAAGAGTTAAGCTTTAAATGAACGTGCACGAGAAACAACAACGATTATCATGCTCTATTGACCAAAATGATCATGTCTTCATTGTCGTTACGTTACAAACATCACAAAAGCCAAAAGGCATGGTTGTGGGCAATTTCAATTCAAGGTTTGCTTGTTGGCCAAGTAAACCCAAATATAAAGAGTTAAGCTTTAAATGAACGTGCACGAGAAACAACAACGATTATCATGCTCAATTGACCAAAATGATCATGTCTTCATTGTCGTTACGTTACAAACATCACAAAAGCCAAAAGGCATGGTTGTGGGCAATTTCAATTCAAGGTTTGCTTGTTGGCCAAGTAAACCCAAATATAAAGAGTTAAGCTTTAAATGAACGTGCACGAGAAACAACAACGATTATCATGCTCTATTGACCAAAATGATCCTGTCTTCATTGTCGTTACGTTACAAACATCACAAAAGGCATGGTTGTGGGCAATTTCAATTCAATATGTTTGCTTGTTGGCCATGTAAACCCAAATATAAAGAGTTAGGCTTTAAATGAACGTGCACTAGAAACAACAACGATTATCAAACTCTATAGGCCAAAATGACCTTTTCTTCATTGTCGTTGCGTTACTAACATCACAAAATGCATGGTCGTGGGCAATTTCTATTCAATAGGTTTGCTTGTTGGCCAAGTAAACCCAAATATAAAGAGTTAAGCTTTAAATGAACGTGCACGAGAAACAACAACGATTATCAAACTCTATAGACCAAAATGACCTTTTCTTCATTGTCGTTGCGTTACTAACATCACAAAATGCATGGTCGTGGGCAATTTCTATTCAATAGGTTTGCTTGTTGGCCAAGTAAACCCAAATATAAAGAGTTAAGCTTTAAATGAACGTGCACGAGAAACAACAACGATTATCAAACTCTATAGACCAAAATAATCTTTTCTTCATTGTCGTTGCGTTACTAACATCACAAAATGCATGGTCGTGGGCAATTTTTATTCAATAGGTTTGCTTGTTGGCCAAGTAAACCCAAATATAAAGAGTTAAGCTTTAAATGAACGTGCACGAGAAACAACAACGATTATCATGCTCTATTGACCAAAATGATCTTGTCTTCATTGTCGTTACGTTACAAACATCACAAAAGGCATGGTCGTGGGCAATTTCTATTCAATAGGTTTGCTTGTTGGCCAAGTAAACCCAAATATAAAGAGTTAAGCTTTAAATGAACGTGCACGAGAAACAACAACGATTATCAAACTCTATTGACCAAAATGATCTTTTCTTCATTGTCGTTGCGTTACTAACATCACAAAATGCATGGTCGTGGACAATTTTTATTCAATAGGTTTGCTTGTTGGCCAAGTAAACCCAAATATAAAGAGTTAAGCTTTAAATGAACGTGCACGAGAAACAACAACGATTATCATGCTCTATTGACCAAAATGATCATGTCTTCATTGTCGTTACGTTACAAACATCACAAAAGCCAAAAGGCATGGTTGTGGGCAATTTCAATTCAAGGTTTGCTTGTTGGCCAAGTAAACCCAAATATAAAGAGTTAAGCTTTAAATGAACGTACACGAGAAACAACAACGATTATCATGCTCTATTGACCAAAATGATCCTGTCTTCATTGTCGTTACGTTACAAACATCACAAAAGGCATGGTTGTGGGCAATTTCAATTCAAGGTTTGCTTGTTGGCCAAGTAAATCCAAATGTAAAGAGTTAAGCTTTAAATGAACGTGCACGAGAAACAACAACGATTATCATGCTCTATTGACCAAAATGATCATGTCTTCATTGTCGTTACGTTACAAACATCACAAAAGCCAAAAGGCATGGTTGTGGGCAATTTCAATTCAAGGTTTGCTTGTTGGCCAAGTAAACCCAAATATAAAGAGTTAAGCTTTAAATGAACGTGCATGAGAAATAACAACGATTATCATGCTCTATTGACCAAAATGATCCTGTCTTCATTGTCGTTACGTTACAAACATCACAAAAGGCATGGTTGTGGGCAATTTCAATTCAATATGTTTGCTTGTTGGCCAAGTAAACCCAAATATAAAGAGTTAGGCTTTAAATGAACGTGCACGAGAAACAACAACGATTATCAAACTCTATAGGCCAAAATGACCTTTTCTTCATTGTCGTTGCGTTACTAACATCACAAAATGCATGGTCGTGGGCAATTTCTATTCAATAGGTTTGCTTGTTGGCCAAGTAAACCCAAATATAAAGAGTTAAGCTTTAAATGAACGTGCACGAGAAACAACAACGATTATCAAACTCTATAGGCCAAAATGACCTTTTCTTCATTGTCGTTGCGTTACTAACATCACAAAATGCATGGTCGTGGGCAATTTCTATTCAATAGGTTTGCTTGTTGGCCAAGTAAACCCAAATATAAAAAGTTAAGCTTTAAATGAACGTGCACGAGAAACAACAACGATTATCATGCTCTATTGACCAAAATGATCATGTCTTCATTGTCGTTACGTTACAAACATCACAAAAGCCAAAAGGCATGGTTGTGGGCAATTTCAATTCAAGGTTTGCTTGTTGGCCAAGTAAACCCAAATATAAAGAGTTAAGCTTTAAATGAACGTGCACGAGAAACAACAACGATTATCATGCTCTATTGACCAAAATGATCCTGTCTTCATTGTCGTTACGTTACAAACATCACAAAAGGCATGGTTGTGGGCAATTTCAATTCAATATGTTTGCTTGTTGGCCAAGTAAACCCAAATATAAAGAGTTAGGCTTTAAATGAACGTGCACTAGAAACAACAACGATTATCAAACTCTATAGGCCAAAATGACCTTTTCTTCATTGTCGTTGCGTTACTAACATCACAAAATGCATGGTCGTGGGCAATTTCTATTCAATAGGTTTGCTTGTTGGCCAAGTAAACCCAAATATAAAGAGTTAAGCTTTAAATGAACGTGCACGAGAAACAACAACGATTATCAAACTCTATAGACCAAAATGACCTTTTCTTCATTGTCGTTGCGTTACTAACATCACAAAATGCATGGTCGTGGGCAATTTCTATTCAATAGGTTTGCTTGTTGGCCAAGTAAACCCAAATATAAAGAGTTAAGCTTTAAATGAACGTGCACGAGAAACAACAACGATTATCAAACTCTATAGACCAAAATAATCTTTTCTTCATTGTCGTTGCGTTACTAACATCACAAAATGCATGGTCGTGGGCAATTTTTATTCAATAGGTTTGCTTGTTGGCCAAGTAAACCCAAATATAAAGAGTTAAGCTTTAAATGAACGTGCACGAGAAACAACAACGATTATCATGCTCTATTGACCAAAATGATCCTGTCTTCATTGTCGTTACGTTACAAACATCACAAAAGGCATGGTCGTGGGCAATTTCTATTCAATAGGTTTGCTTGTTGGCCAAGTAAACCCAAATATAAAGAGTTAAGCTTTAAATGAACGTGCACGAGAAACAACAACGATTATCAAACTCTATTGACCAAAATGATCTTTTCTTCATTGTCGTTGCGTTACTAACATCACAAAATGCATGGTCGTGGACAATTTTTATTCAATAGGTTTGCTTGTTGGCCAAGTAAACCCAAATATAAAGAGTTAAGCTTTAAATGAACGTGCACGAGAAACAACAACGATTAACATGCTCTATTGACCAAAATGATCATGTCTTCATTGTCGTTACGTTACAAACATCACAAAAGCCAAAAGGCATGGTTGTGGGCAATTTCAATTCAAGGTTTGCTTGTTGGCCAAGTAAACCCAAATATAAAGAGTTAAGCTTTAAATGAACGTACACGAGAAACAACAACGATTATCATGCTCTATTGACCAAAATGATCCTGTCTTCATTGTCGTTACGTTACAAACATCACAAAAGGCATGGTTGTGGGCAATTTCAATTCAAGGTTTGCTTGTTGGCCAAGTAAATCCAAATGTAAAGAGTTAAGCTTTAAATGAACGTGCACGAGAAACAACAACGATTATCATGCTCTATTGACCAAAATGATCATGTCTTCATTGTCGTTACGTTACAAACATCACAAAAGCCAAAAGGCATGGTTGTGGGCAATTTCAATTCAAGGTTTGCTTGTTGGCCAAGTAAACCCAAATATAAAGAGTTAAGCTTTAAATGAACGTGCATGAGAAACAACAACGATTATCATGCTCTATTGACCAAAATGATCCTGTCTTCATTGTCGTTACGTTACAAACATCACAAAAGGCATGGTTGTGGGCAATTTCAATTCAATATGTTTGCTTGTTGGCCAAGTAAACCCAAATATAAAGAGTTAGGCTTTAAATGAACGTGCACGAGAAACAACAACGATTATCAAACTCTATAGGCCAAAATGACCTTTTCTTCATTGTCGTTGCGTTACTAACATCACAAAATGCATGGTCGTGGGCAATTTCTATTCAATAGGTTTGCTTGTTGGCCAAGTAAACCCAAATATAAAGAGTTAAGCTTTAAATGAACGTGCACGAGAAACAACAACGATTATCAAACTCTATAGGCCAAAATGACCTTTTCTTCATTGTCGTTGCGTTACTAACATCACAAAATGCATGGTCGTGGGCAATTTCTATTCAATAGGTTTGCTTGTTGGCCAAGTAAACCCAAATATAAAAAGTTAAGCTTTAAATGAACGTGCACGAGAAACAACAACGATTATCATGCTCTATTGACCAAAATGATCATGTCTTCATTGTCGTTACGTTACAAACATCACAAAAGCCAAAAGGCATGGTTGTGGGCAATTTCAATTCAAGGTTTGCTTGTTGGCCAAGTAAACCCAAATATAAAGAGTTAAGCTTTAAATGAACGTGCACGAGAAACAACAACGATTATCATGCTCTATTGACCAAAATGATCATGTCTTCATTGTCGTTACGTTACAAACATCACAAAAGCCAAAAGGCATGGTTGTGGGCAATTTCAATTCAAGGTTTGCTTGTTGGCCAAGTAAACCCAAATATAAAGAGTTAAGCTTTAAATGAACGTGCATGAGAAACAACAACGATTATCATGCTCTATTGACCAAAATGATCCTGTCTTCATTGTCGTTACGTTACAAACATCACAAAAGGCATGGTTGTGGGCAATTTCAATTCAATATGTTTGCTTGTTGGCCAAGTAAACCCAAATATAAAGAGTTAGGCTTTAAATGAACGTGCACGAGAAACAACAACGATTATCAAACTCTATAGGCCAAAATGACCTTTTCTTCATTGTCGTTGCGTTACTAACATCACAAAATGCATGGTCGTGGGCAATTTCTATTCAATAGGTTTGCTTGTTGGCCAAGTAAACCCAAATATAAAGAGTTAAGCTTTAAATGAACGTGCACGAGAAACAACAACGATTATCAAACTCTATAGACCAAAATGACCTTTTCTTCATTGTCGTTGCGTTACTAACATCACAAAATGCATGGTCGTGGGCAATTTCTATTCAATAGGTTTGCTTGTTGGCCAAGTAAACCCAAATATAAAGAGTTAAGCTTTAAATGAACGTGCACGAGAAACAACAACGATTATCAAACTCTATAGACCAAAATAATCTTTTCTTCATTGTCGTTGCGTTACTAACATCACAAAATGCATGGTCGTGGGCAATTTTTATTCAATAGGTTTGCTTGTTGGCCAAGTAAACCCAAATATAAAGAGTTAAGCTTTAAATGAACGTGCACGACAAACAACAACGATTATCATGCTCTATTGACCAAAATGATCCTGTCTTCATTGTCGTTACGTTACAAACATCACAAAAGGCATGGTCGTGGGCAATTTCTATTCAATAGGTTTGCTTGTTGGCCAAGTAAACCCAAATATAAAGAGTTAAGCTTTAAATGAACGTGCACGAGAAACAACAACGATTATCAAACTCTATTGACCAAAATGATCTTTTCTTCATTGTCGTTGCGTTACTAACATCACAAAATGCATGGTCGTGGACAATTTTTATTCAATAGGTTTGCTTGTTGGCCAAGTAAACCCAAATATAAAGAGTTAAGCTTTAAATGAACGTGCACGAGAAACAACAACGATTATCAAACTCTATAGGCCAAAATGACCTTTTCTTCATTGTCGTTGCGTTACTAACATCACAAAATGCATGGTCGTGGGCAATTTCTATTCAATAGGTTTGCTTGTTGGCCAAGTAAACCCAAATATAAAAAGTTAAGCTTTAAATGAACGTGCACGAGAAACAACAACGATTATCATGCTCTATTGACCAAAATGATCATGTCTTCATTGTCGTTACGTTACAAACATCACAAAAGCCAAAAGGCATGGTTGTGGGCAATTTCAATTCAAGGTTTGCTTGTTGGCCAAGTAAACCCAAATATAAAGAGTTAAGCTTTAAATGAACGTGCACGAGAAACAACAACGATTATCATGCTCTATTGACCAAAATGATCATGTCTTCATTGTCGTTACGTTACAAACATCACAAAAGCCAAAAGGCATGGTTGTGGGCAATTTCAATTCAAGGTTTGCTTGTTGGCCAAGTAAACCAAATATAAAGAGTTAAGCTTTAAATGAACGTGCATGAGAAACAACAACGATTATCAAACTCTATAGGCCAAAATGACCTTTTCTTCATTGTCGTTGCGTTACTAACATCACAAAATGCATGGTCGTGGGCAATTTCTATTCAATAGGTTTGCTTGTTGGCCAAGTAAACCCAAATATAAAAAGTTAAGCTTTAAATGAACGTGCACGAGAAACAACAACGATTATCATGCTCTATTGACCAAAATGATCATGTCTTCATTGTCGTTACGTTACAAACATCACAAAAGCCAAAAGGCATGGTTGTGGGCAATTTCAATTCAAGGTTTGCTTGTTGGCCAAGTAAACCCAAATATAAAGAGTTAAGCTTTAAATGAACGTGCACGAGAAACAACAACGATTATCATGCTCTATTGACCAAAATGATCTTGTCTTCATTGTCGTTACGTTACAAACATCACAAAAGGCATGGTTGTGGGCAATTTCAATTCAATATGTTTGCTTGTTGGCCAAGTAAACCCAAATATAAAAAGTTAAGCTTTAAATGAACGTGCACGAGAAACAACAACGATTATCAAACTCTATAGACCAAAATGATCTTTTCTTCATTGTCGTTGCGTTACTAACATCACAAAATGCATGGTCGTGGGCAATTTTTATTCAATAGGTTTGCTTGTTGGCCAAGTAAACCCAAATATAAAGAGTTAAGCTTTAAATGAACGTGCACGAGAAACAACAACGATTATCAAACTCTATAGACCAAAATGATCTTTTCTTCATTGTCGTTGCGTTACTAACATCACAAAATGCATGGTCGTGGGCAAATTCTATTCAATAGGTTTGCTTGTTGGCCAAGTAAACCCAAATATAAAGAGTTAAGCTTTAAATGAACGTGCACGAGAAACAACAACGATTATCAAACTCTATAGACCAAAATGACCTTTTCTTCATTGTCGTTGCGTTACTAACATCACAAAATGCATGGTCGTGGGCAATTTCTATTCAATAGGTTTGCTTGTTGGCCAAGTAAACCCAAATATAAAGAGTTAAGCTTTAAATGAACGTGCACGAGAAACAACAACGATTATCAAACTCTATTGACCAAAATGATCTTTTCTTCATTGTCGTTGCGTTACTAACATCACAAAATGCATGGTCGTGGACAATTTTTATTCAATAGGTTTGCTTGTTGGCCAAATAAACCCAAATATACAGAGTTAAGCTTTAAATGAACGTGCACGAGAAACAACAACGATTATCATGCTCTATTGACCAAAATGATCCTGTCTTCATTGTCGTTACGTTACAAACATCACAAAAGCCAAAAGGCATGGTTGTGGGCAATTTCAATTCAAGGTTTGCTTGTTGGCCAAGTAAACCCAAATATAAAGAGTTAAGCTTTAAATGAACGTGCACGAGAAACAACAACGATTATCATGCTCTATTGACCAAAATGATCTTGTCTTCATTGTCGTTACGTTACAAACATCACAAAAGGCATGGTTGTGGGCAATTTCAATTCAATATGTTTGCTTGTTGGCCAAGTAAACCCAAATATAAAAAGTTAAGCTTTAAATGAACGTGCACGAGAAACAACAACGATTATCAAACTCTATAGACCAAAATGATCTTTTCTTCATTGTCGTTGTGTTACTAACATCACAAAATGCATGGTCGTGGGCAATTTTTATTCAATAGGTTTGCTTGTTGGCCAAGTAAACCCAAATATAAAGAGTTAAGCTTTAAATGAACGTGCACGAGAAACAACAACGATTATCAAACTCTATAGACCAAAATGATCATTTCTTCATTGTCATTGCGTTACTAACATCACAAAATGCATGGTCGTGGGCAAATTCTATTCAATAGGTTTGCTTGTTGGCCAAGTAAACCCAAATATAAAGAGTTAAGCTTTAAATGAACGTGCACGAGAAACAACAACGATTATCAAACTCTATAGACCAAAATGACCTTTTCTTCATTGTCGTTGCGTTACTAACATCACAAAATGCATGGTCGTGGGCAATTTCTATTCAATAGGTTTGCTTGTTGGCCAAATAAACCCAAATATACAGAGTTAAGCTTTAAATGAACGTGCACGAGAAACAACAACGATTATCATGCTCTATTGACCAAAATGATCCTGTCTTCATTGTCGTTACGTTACAAACATCACAAAAGCCAAAAGGCATGGTTGTGGGCAATTTCAATTCAAGGTTTGCTTGTTGGCCAAGTAAACCCAAATATAAAGAGTTAAGCTTTAAATGAACGTGCACGAGAAACAACAACGATTATCAAACTCTATAGACCAAAATGACCTTTTCTTCATTGTCGTTGCGTTACTAACATCACAAAATGCATGGTCGTGGGCAATTTCTATTCAATAGGTTTGCTTGTTGGCCAAGTAAACCCAAATATAAAGAGTTAAGCTTTAAATGAACGTGCACGAGAAACAACAACGATTATCAAACTCTATTGACCAAAATGATCTTTTCTTCATTGTCGTTGCGTTACTAACATCACAAAATGCATGGTCGTGGACAATTTTTATTCAATAGGTTTGCTTGTTGGCCAAATAAACCCAAATATACAGAGTTAAGCTTTAAATGAACGTGCACGAGAAACAACAACGATTATCATGCTCTATTGACCAAAATGATCCTGTCTTCATTGTCGTTACGTTACAAACATCACAAAAGCCAAAAGGCATGGTTGTGGGCAATTTCAATTCAAGGTTTGCTTGTTGGCCAAGTAAACCCAAATATAAAGAGTTAAGCTTTAAATGAACGTGCATGAGAAACAACAACGATTATCATGCTCTATTGACCAAAATGATCCTGTCTTCATTGTCGTTACGTTACAAACATCACAAAAGGCATGGTTGTGGGCAATTTCAATTCAATATGTTTGCTTGTTGGCCAAGTAAACCCAAATATAAAGAGTTAGGCTTTAAATGAACGTGCACGAGAAACAACAACGATTATCAAACTCTATAGGCCAAAATGACCTTTTCTTCATTGTCGTTGCGTTACTAACATCACAAAATGCATGGTCGTGGGCAATTTCTATTCAATAGGTTTGCTTGTTGGCCAAGTAAACCCAAATATAAAGAGTTAAGCTTTAAATGAACGTGCACGAGAAACAACAACGATTATCAAACTCTATAGACCAAAATGACCTTTTCTTCATTGTCGTTGCGTTACTAACATCACAAAATGCATGGTCGTGGGCAATTTCTATTCAATAGGTTTGCTTGTTGGCCAAGTAAACCCAAATATAAAGAGTTAAGCTTTAAATGAACGTGCACGAGAAACAACAACGATTATCAAACTCTATAGACCAAAATAATCTTTTCTTCATTGTCGTTGCGTTACTAACATCACAAAATGCATGGTCGTGGGCAATTTTTATTCAATAGGTTTGCTTGTTGGCCAAGTAAACCCAAATATAAAGAGTTAAGCTTTAAATGAACGTGCACGACAAACAACAACGATTATCATGCTCTATTGACCAAAATGATCCTGTCTTCATTGTCGTTACGTTACAAACATCACAAAAGGCATGGTCGTGGGCAATTTCTATTCAATAGGTTTGCTTGTTGGCCAAGTAAACCCAAATATAAAGAGTTAAGCTTTAAATGAACGTGCACGAGAAACAACAACGATTATCAAACTCTATTGACCAAAATGATCTTTTCTTCATTGTCGTTGCGTTACTAACATCACAAAATGCATGGTCGTGGACAATTTTTATTCAATAGGTTTGCTTGTTGGCCAAGTAAACCCAAATATAAAGAGTTAAGCTTTAAATGAACGTGCACGAGAAACAACAACGATTATCAAACTCTATAGGCCAAAATGACCTTTTCTTCATTGTCGTTGCGTTACTAACATCACAAAATGCATGGTCGTGGGCAATTTCTATTCAATAGGTTTGCTTGTTGGCCAAGTAAACCCAAATATAAAAAGTTAAGCTTTAAATGAACGTGCACGAGAAACAACAACGATTATCATGCTCTATTGACCAAAATGATCATGTCTTCATTGTCGTTACGTTACAAACATCACAAAAGCCAAAAGGCATGGTTGTGGGCAATTTCAATTCAAGGTTTGCTTGTTGGCCAAGTAAACCCAAATATAAAGAGTTAAGCTTTAAATGAACGTGCACGAGAAACAACAACGATTATCATGCTCTATTGACCAAAATGATCATGTCTTCATTGTCGTTACGTTACAAACATCACAAAAGCCAAAAGGCATGGTTGTGGGCAATTTCAATTCAAGGTTTGCTTGTTGGCCAAGTAAACCAAATATAAAGAGTTAAGCTTTAAATGAACGTGCATGAGAAACAACAACGATTATCAAACTCTATAGGCCAAAATGACCTTTTCTTCATTGTCGTTGCGTTACTAACATCACAAAATGCATGGTCGTGGGCAATTTCTATTCAATAGGTTTGCTTGTTGGCCAAGTAAACCCAAATATAAAAAGTTAAGCTTTAAATGAACGTGCACGAGAAACAACAACGATTATCATGCTCTATTGACCAAAATGATCATGTCTTCATTGTCGTTACGTTACAAACATCACAAAAGCCAAAAGGCATGGTTGTGGGCAATTTCAATTCAAGGTTTGCTTGTTGGCCAAGTAAACCCAAATATAAAGAGTTAAGCTTTAAATGAACGTGCACGAGAAACAACAACGATTATCATGCTCTATTGACCAAAATGATCTTGTCTTCATTGTCGTTACGTTACAAACATCACAAAAGGCATGGTTGTGGGCAATTTCAATTCAATATGTTTGCTTGTTGGCCAAGTAAACCCAAATATAAAAAGTTAAGCTTTAAATGAACGTGCACGAGAAACAACAACGATTATCATGCTCTATTGACCAAAATGATCTTTTCTTCATTGTCGTTGCGTTACTAACATCACAAAATGCATGGTCGTGGGCAATTTTTATTCAATAGGTTTGCTTGTTGGCCAAGTAAACCCAAATATAAAGAGTTAAGCTTTAAATGAACGTGCACGAGAAACAACAACGATTATCAAACTCTATAGACCAAAATGATCTTTTCTTCATTGTCATTGCGTTACTAACATCACAAAATGCATGGTCGTGGGCAAATTCTATTCAATAGGTTTGCTTGTTGGCCAAGTAAACCCAAATATAAAGAGTTAAGCTTTAAATGAACGTGCACGAGAAACAACAACGATTATCAAACTCTATAGACCAAAATGACCTTTTCTTCATTGTCGTTGCGTTACTAACATCACAAAATGCATGGTCGTGGGCAATTTCTATTCAATAGGTTTGCTTGTTGGCCAAGTAAACCCAAATATAAAGAGTTAAGCTTTAAATGAACGTGCACGAGAAACAACAACGATTATCAAACTCTATAGGCCAAAATGACCTTTTCTTCATTGTCGTTGCGTTACTAACATCACAAAATGCATGGTCGTGGGCAATTTCAATTCAAGGTTTGCTTGTTGGCCAAGTAAACCCAAATATAAAGAGTTAAGCTTTAAATGAACGTGCACGAGAAACAACAACGATTATCATGCTCTATTGACCAAAATGATCATGTCTTCATTGTCGTTACGTTACAAACATCACAAAAGCCAAAAGGCATGGTTGTGGGCAATTTCAATTCAAGGTTTGCTTGTTGGCCAAGTAAACCCAAATATAAAGAGTTAAGCTTTAAATGAACGTGCACGAGAAACAACAACGATTATCATGCTCTATTGACCAAAATGATCTTGTCTTCATTGTCGTTACGTTACAAACATCACAAAAGGCATGGTTGTGGGCAATTTCAATTCAATATGTTTGCTTGTTGGCCAAGTAAACCCAAATATAAAAAGTTAAGCTTTAAATGAACGTGCACGAGAAACAACAACGATTATCAAACTCTATAGACCAAAATGATCTTTTCTTCATTGTCGTTGCGTTACTAACATCACAAAATGCATGGTCGTGGGCAATTTTTATTCAATAGGTTTGCTTGTTGGCCAAGTAAACCCAAATATAAAGAGTTAAGCTTTAAATGAACGTGCACGAGAAACAACAACGATTATCAAACTCTATAGACCAAAATGATCTTTTCTTCATTGTCGTTGCGTTACTAACATCACAAAATGCATGGTCGTGGGCAAATTCTATTCAATAGGTTTGCTTGTTGGCCAAGTAAACCCAAATATAAAGAGTTAAGCTTTAAATGAACGTGCACGAGAAACAACAACGATTATCAAACTCTATTGACCAAAATGATCTTTTCTTCATTGTCGTTGCGTTACTAACATCACAAAATGCATGGTCGTGGACAATTTTTATTCAATAGGTTTGCTTGTTGGCCAAATAAACCCAAATATACAGAGTTAAGCTTTAAATGAACGTGCACGAGAAACAACAACGATTATCATGCTCTATTGACCAAAATGATCCTGTCTTCATTGTCGTTACGTTACAAACATCACAAAAGGCATGGTTGTGGGCAATTTCAATTCAAGGTTTGCTTGTTGGCCAAGTAAACCCAAATATAAAGAGTTAAGCTTTAAATGAACGTGCACGAGAAACAACAACGATTATCATGCTCTATTGACCAAAATGATCCTGTCTTCATTGTCGTTACGTTACAAACATCACAAAAGGCATGGTTGTGGGCAATTTCAATTCAATATGTTTGCTTGTTGGCCAAGTAAACCCAAATATAAAGAGTTAGGCTTTAAATGAACGTGCACGAGAAACAACAACGATTATCAAACTCTATAGGCCAAAATTACCTTTTCTTCATTGTCGTTGCGTTACTAACATCACAAAATGCATGGTCGTGGGCAATTTCTATTCAATAGGTTTGCTTGTTGGCCAAGTAAACCCAAATATAAAGAGTTAAGCTTTAAATGAACGTGCACGAGAAACAACAACGATTATCAAACTCTATAGGCCAAAATGACCTTTTCTTCATTGTCGTTGCGTTACTAACATCACAAAATGCATGGTCGTGGGCAATTTCTATTCAATAGGTTTGCTTGTTGGCCAAGTAAACCCAAATATAAAAAGTTAAGCTTTAAATGAACGTGCACGAGAAACAACAACGATTATCATGCTCTATTGACCAAAATGATCATGTCTTCATTGTCGTTACGTTACAAACATCACAAAAGCCAAAAGGCATGGTTGTGGGCAATTTCAATTCAAGGTTTGCTTGTTGGCCAAGTAAACCCAAATATAAAGAGTTAAGCTTTAAATGAACGTGCACGAGAAACAACAACGATTATCATGCTCTATTGACCAAAATGATCATGTCTTCATTGTCGTTACGTTACAAACATCACAAAAGCCAAAAGGCATGGTTGTGGGCAATTTCAATTCAAGGTTTGCTTGTTGGCCAAGTAAACCCAAATATAAAGAGTTAAGCTTTAAATGAACGTGCATGAGAAACAACAATGATTATCATGCTCTATTGACCAAAATGATCCTGTCTTCATTGTCGTTACGTTACAAACATCACAAAAGGCATGGTTGTGGGCAATTTCAATTCAATATGTTTGCTTGTTGGCCAAGTAAACCCAAATATAAAGAGTTAGGCTTTAAATGAACGTGCACGAGAAACAACAACGATTATCAAACTCTATAGGCCAAAATGACCTTTTCTTCATTGTCGTTGCGTTACTAACATCACAAAATGCATGGTTGTGGGCAATTTCTATTCAATAGGTTTGCTTGTTGGCCAAGTAAACCCAAATATAAAGAGTTAAGCTTTAAATGAACGTGCACGAGAAACAACAACGATTATCAAACTCTATAGGCCAAAATGACCTTTTCTTCATTGTCGTTGCGTTACTAACATCACAAAATGCATGGTCGTTGGCAATTTCTATTCAATAGGTTTGCTTGTTGGCCAAGTAAACCCAAATATAAAAAGTTAAGCTTTAAATGAACGTGCACGAGAAACAACAACGATTATCATGCTCTATTGACCAAAATGATCATGTCTTCATTGTCGTTACGTTACAAACATCACAAAAGCCAAAAGGCATGGTTGTGGGCAATTTCAATTCAAGGTTTGCTTGTTGGCCAAGTAAACCCAAATATAAAGAGTTAAGCTTTAAATGAACGTGCACGAGAAACAACAACGATTATCATGCTCTATTGACCAAAATGATCTTGTCTTCATTGTAGTTACGTTACAAACATCACAAAAGGCATGGTTGTGGGCAATTTCAATTCAATATGTTTGCTTGTTGGCCAAGTAAACCCAAATATAAAAAGTTAAGCTTTAAATGAACGTGCACGAGAAACAACAACGATTATCAAACTCTATAGACCAAAATGATCTTTTCTTCATTGTCGTTGCGTTACTAACATCACAAAATGCATGGTCGTGGGCAATTTTTATTCAATAGGTTTGCTTGTTGGCCAAGTAAACCCAAATATAAAGAGTTAAGCTTTAAATGAACGTGCAAGAGAAACAACAACGATTATCAAACTCTATAGACCAAAATGATCTTTTCTTCATTGTCGTTGCGTTACTAACATCACAAAATGCATGGTCGTGGGCAAATTCTATTCAATAGGTTTGCTTGTTGGCCAAGTAAACCCAAATATAAAGAGTTAAGCTTTAAATGAACGTGCACGAGAAACAACAACGATTATCAAACTCTATTGACCAAAATGATCTTTTCTTCATTGTCGTTGCGTTACTAACATCACAAAATGCATGGTCGTGGACAATTTTTATTCAATAGGTTTGCTTGTTGGCCAAATAAACCCAAATATACAGAGTTAAGCTTTAAATGAACGTGCACGAGAAACAACAACGATTATCATGCTCTATTGACCAAAATGATCCTGTCTTCATTGTCGTTACGTTACAAACATCACAAAAGGCATGGTTGTGGGCAATTTCAATTCAAGGTTTGCTTGTTGGCCAAGTAAACCCAAATATAAAGAGTTAAGCTTTAAATGAACGTGCACGAGAAACAACAACGATTATCATGCTCTATTGACCAAAATGATCCTGTCTTCATTGTCGTTACGTTACAAACATCACAAAAGGCATGGTTGTGGGCAATTTCAATTCAATATGTTTGCTTGTTGGCCAAGTAAACCCAAATATAAAGAGTTAGGCTTTAAATGAACGTGCACGAGAAACAACAACGATTATCAAACTCTATAGGCCAAAATGACCTTTTCTTCATTGTCGTTGCGTTACTAACATCACAAAATGCATGGTCGTGGGCAATTTCTATTCAATAGGTTTGCTTGTTGGCCAAGTAAACCCAAATATAAAGAGTTAAGCTTTAAATGAACGTGCACGAGAAACAACAACGATTATCAAACTCTATAGACCAAAATGACCTTTTCTTCATTGTCGTTGCGTTACTAACATCACAAAATGCATGGTCGTGGGCAATTTCTATTCAATAGGTTTGCTTGTTGGCCAAGTAAACCCAAATATAAAGAGTTAAGCTTTAAATGAACGTGCACGAGAAACAACAACGATTATCAAACTCTATAGACCAAAATAATCTTTTCTTCATTGTCGTTGCGTTACTAACATCACAAAATGCATGGTCGTGGGCAATTTTTATTCAATAGGTTTGCTTGTTGGCCAAGTAAACCCAAATATAAAGAGTTAAGCTTTAAATGAACGTGCACGAGAAACAACAACGATTATCATGCTCTATTGACCAAAATGATCCTGTCTTCATTGTCGTTACGTTACAAACATCACAAAAGGCATGGTCGTGGGCAATTTCTATTCAATAGGTTTGCTTGTTGGCCAAGTAAACCCAAATATAAAGAGTTAAGCTTTAAATGAACGTGCACGAGAAACAACAACGATTATCAAACTCTATTGACCAAAATGATCTTTTCTTCATTGTCGTTGCGTTACTAACATCACAAAATGCATGGTCGTGGACAATTTTTATTCAATAGGTTTGCTTGTTGGCCAAGTAAACCCAAATATAAAGATTTAAGCTTTAAATGAACGTGCACGAGAAACAACAACGATTATCAAACTCTATAGGCCAAAATGACCTTTTCTTCATTGTCGTTGCGTTACTAACATCACAAAATGCATGGTCGTGGGCAATTTCTATTCAATAGGTTTGCTTGTTGGCCAAGTAAACCCAAATATAAAAAGTTAAGCTTTAAATGAACGTGCACGAGAAACAACAACGATTATCATGCTCTATTGACCAAAATGATCATGTCTTCATTGTCGTTACGTTACAAACATCACAAAAGCCAAAAGGCATGGTTGTGGGCAATTTCAATTCAAGGTTTGCTTGTTGGCCAAGTAAACCCAAATATAAAGAGTTAAGCTTTAAATGAACGTGCACGAGAAACAACAACGATTATCATGCTCTATTGACCAAAATGATCCTGTCTTCATTGTCGTTACGTTACAAACATCACAAAAGGCATGGTTGTGGGCAATTTCAATTCAATATGTTTGCTTGTTGGCCAAGTAAACCCAAATATAAAGAGTTAGGCTTTAAATGAACGTGCACTAGAAACAACAACGATTATCAAACTCTATAGGCCAAAATGACCTTTTCTTCATTGTCGTTGCGTTACCAACATCACAAAATGCATGGTCGTGGGCAATTTCTATTCAATAGGTTTGCTTGTTGGCCAAGTAAACCCAAATATAAAGAGTTAAGCTTTAAATGAACGTGCACGAGAAACAACAACGATTATCAAACTCTATAGACCAAAATGACCTTTTCTTCATTGTCGTTGCGTTACTAACATCACAAAATGCATGGTCGTGGGCAATTTCTATTCAATAGGTTTGCTTGTTGGCCAAGTAAACCCAAATATAAAGAGTTAAGCTTTAAATGAACGTGCACGAGAAACAACAACGATTATCAAACTCTATAGACCAAAATAATCTTTTCTTCATTGTCGTTGCGTTACTAACATCACAAAATGCATGGTCGTGGGCAATTTTTATTCAATAGGTTTGCTTGTTGGCCAAGTAAACCCAAATATAAAGAGTTAAGCTTTAAATGAACGTGCACGAGAAACAACAACGATTATCATGCTCTATTGACCAAAATGATCCTGTCTTCATTGTCGTTACGTTACAAATATCACAAAAGGCATGGTCGTGGGCAATTTCTATTCAATAGGTTTGCTTGTTGGCCAAGTAAACCCAAATATAAAGAGTTAAGCTTTAAATGAACGTGCACGAGAAACAACAACGATTATCAAACTCTATTGACCAAAATGATCTTTTCTTCATTGTCGTTGCGTTACTAACATCACAAAATGCATGGTCGTGGACAATTTTTATTCAATAGGTTTGCTTGTTGGCCATGTAAACCCAAATATAAAGAGTTAAGCTTTAAATGAACGTGCACGAGAAACAACAACGATTATCATGCTCTATTGACCAAAATGATCATGTCTTCATTGTCGTTACGTTACAAACATCACAAAAGGCATGGTTGTGGGCAATTTCAATTCAAGGTTTGCTTGTTGGCCAAGTAAACCTAAATATAAAGAGTTAAGCTTTAAATGAACGTGCACGAGAAACAACAACGATTATCATGCTCTATTGACCAAAATGATCCTGTCTTCATTGTCGTTACGTTACAAACATCACAAAAGGCATGGTTGTGGGCAATTTCAATTCAATATGTTTGCTTGTTGGCCAAGTAAACCCAAATATAAAGAGTTAGGCTTTAAATGAACGTGCACTAGAAACAACAACGATTATCAAACTCTATAGGCCAAAATGACCTTTTCTTCATTGTCGTTGCGTTACCAACATCACAAAATGCATGGTCGTGGGCAATTTCTATTCAATAGGTTTGCTTGTTGGCCAAGTAAACCCAAATATAAAGAGTTAAGCTTTAAATGAACGTGCACGAGAAACAACAACGATTATCAAACTCTATAGACCAAAATGACCTTTTCTTCATTGTCGTTGCGTTACTAACATCACAAAATGCATGGTCGTGGGCAATTTCTATTCAATAGGTTTGCTTGTTGGCCAAGTAAACCCAAATATAAAGAGTTAAGCTTTAAATGAACGTGCACGAGAAACAACAACGATTATCAAACTCTATAGACCAAAATAATCTTTTCTTCATTGTCGTTGCGTTACTAACATCACAAAATGCATGGTCGTGGGCAATTTTTATTCAATAGGTTTGCTTGTTGGCCAAGTAAACCCAAATATAAAGAGTTAAGCTTTAAATGAACGTGCACGAGAAACAACAACGATTATCATGCTCTATTGACCAAAATGATCCTGTCTTCATTGTCGTTACGTTACAAACATCACAAAAGGCATGGTCGTGGGCAATTTCTATTCAATAGGTTTGCTTGTTGGCCAAGTAAACCCAAATATAAAGAGTTAAGCTTTAAATGAACGTGCACGAGAAACAACAACGATTATCAAACTCTATTGACCAAAATGATCTTTTCTTCATTGTCGTTGCGTTACTAACATCACAAAATGCATGGTCGTGGACAATTTTTATTCAATAGGTTTGCTTGTTGGCCATGTACCCAAATATAAAGAGTTAAGCTTTAAATGAACGTGCACGAGAAACAACAACGATTATCATGCTCTATTGACCAAAATGATCATGTCTTCATTGTCGTTACGTTACAAACATCACAAAAGCCAAAAGGCATGGTTGTGGGCAATTTCAATTCAAGGTTTGCTTGTTGGCCAAGTAAACCCAAATATAAAGAGTTAAGCTTTAAATGAACGTACACGAGAAACAACAACGATTATCATGCTCTATTGACCAAAATGATCCTGTCTTCATTGTCGTTACGTTACAAACATCACAAAAGGCATGGTTGTGGGCAATTTCAATTCAATATGTTTGCTTGTTGGCCAAGTAAACCCAAATATAAAGAGTTAGGCTTTAAATGAACGTGCACGAGAAACAACAACGATTATCAAACTCTATAGGCCAAAATGACCTTTTCTTCATTGTCGTTGCGTTACTAACATCACAAAATGCATGGTCGTGGGCAATTTCTATTCAATAGGTTTGCTTGTTGGCCAAGTAAACCCAAATATAAAGAGTTAAGCTTTAAATGAACGTGCACGAGAAACAACAACGATTATCAAACTCTATAGGCCAAAATGACCTTTTCTTCATTGTCGTTGCGTTACTAACATCACAAAATGCATGGTCGTGGGCAATTTCTATTCAATAGGTTTGCTTGTTGGCCAAGTAAACCCAAATATAAAAAGTTAAGCTTTAAATGAACGTGCACGAGAAACAACAACGATTATCAAACTCTATAGACCAAAATGATCTTTTCTTCATTGTCGTTGCGTTACTAACATCACAAAATGCATGGTCGTGGGCAATTTTTATTCAATAGGTTTGCTTGTTGGCCAAGTAAACCCAAATATAAAGAGTTAAGCTTTAAATGAACGTGCACGAGAAACAACAACGATTATCAAACTCTATAGACCAAAATGATCTTTTCTTCATTGTCGTTGCGTTACTAACATCACAAAATGCATGGTCGTGGGCAATTTCTATTCAATAGGTTTGCTTGTTGGCCAAGTAAACCCAAATATAAAGAGTTAAGCTTTAAATGAACGTGCACGAGAAACAACAACGATTATCAAACTCTATTGACCAAAATGATCTTTTCTTCATTGTCGTTGCGTTACTAACATCACAAAATGCATGGTCGTGGACAATTTTTATTCAATAGGTTTGCTTGTTGGCCAAATAAACCCAAATATAAAGAGTTAAGCTTTAAATGAACGTGCACGAGAAACAACAACGATTATCATGCTCTATTGACCAAAATGATCCTGTCTTCATTGTCGTTACGTTACAAACATCACAAAAGGCATGGTTGTGGGCAATTTCAATTCAAGGTTTGCTTGTTGGCCAAGTAAACCCAAATATAAAGAGTTAAGCTTTAAATGAACGTGCACGAGAAACAACAACGATTATCATGCTCTATTGACCAAAATGATCCTGTCTTCATTGTCGTTACGTTACAAACATCACAAAAGGCATGGTTGTGGGCAATTTCAATTCAATATGTTTGCTTGTTGGCCAAGTAAACCCAAATATAAAGAGTTAGGCTTTAAATGAACGTGCACGAGAAACAACAACGATTATCAAACTCTATAGGCCAAAATGACCTTTTCTTCATTGTCGTTGCGTTACTAACATCACAAAATGCATGGTCGTGGGCAATTTCTATTCAATAGGTTTGCTTGTTGGCCAAGTAAACCCAAATATAAAGAGTTAAGCTTTAAATGAACGTGCACGAGAAACAACAACGATTATCAAACTCTATAGACCAAAATGACCTTTTCTTCATTGTCGTTGCGTTACTAACATCACAAAATGCATGGTCGTGGGCAATTTCTATTCAATAGGTTTGCTTGTTGGCCAAGTAAACCCAAATATAAAGAGTTAAGCTTTAAATGAACGTGCACGAGAAACAACAACGATTATCAAACTCTATAGACCAAAATAATCTTTTCTTCATTGTCGTTGCGTTACTAACATCACAAAATGCATGGTCGTGGGCAATTTTTATTCAATAGGTTTGCTTGTTGGCCAAGTAAACCCAAATATAAAGAGTTAAGCTTTAAATGAACGTGCACGAGAAACAACAACGATTATCAAACTCTATTGACCAAAATGATCTTTTCTTCATTGTCGTTGCGTTACTAACATCACAAAATGCATGGTCGTGGACAATTTTTATTCAATAGGTTTGCTTGTTGGCCAAGTAAACCCAAATATAAAGAGTTAAGCTTTAAATGAACGTGCACGAGAAACAACAACGATTAACATGCTCTATTGACCAAAATGATCATGTCTTCATTGTCGTTACGTTACAAACATCACAAAAGCCAAAAGGCATGGTTGTGGGCAATTTCAATTCAAGGTTTGCTTGTTGGCCAAGTAAACCCAAATATAAAGAGTTAAGCTTTAAATGAACGTACACGAGAAACAACAACGATTATCATGCTCTATTGACCAAAATGATCCTGTCTTCATTGTCGTTACGTTACAAACATCACAAAAGGCATGGTTGTGGGCAATTTCAATTCAAGGTTTGCTTGTTGGCCAAGTAAATCCAAATGTAAAGAGTTAAGCTTTAAATGAACGTGCACGAGAAACAACAACGATTATCATGCTCTATTGACCAAAATGATCATGTCTTCATTGTCGTTACGTTACAAACATCACAAAAGCCAAAAGGCATGGTTGTGGGCAATTTCAATTCAAGGTTTGCTTGTTGGCCAAGTAAACCCAAATATAAAGAGTTAAGCTTTAAATGAACGTGCATGAGAAACAACAACGATTATCATGCTCTATTGACCAAAATGATCCTGTCTTCATTGTCGTTACGTTACAAACATCACAAAAGGCATGGTTGTGGGCAATTTCAATTCAATATGTTTGCTTGTTGGCCAAGTAAACCCAAATATAAAGAGTTAGGCTTTAAATGAACGTGCACAAGAAACAACAACGATTATCAAACTCTATAGACCAAAATAATCTTTTCTTCATTGTCGTTGCGTTACTAACATCACAAAATGCATGGTCGTGGGCAATTTTTATTCAATAGGTTTGCTTGTTGGCCAAGTAAACCCAAATATAAAGAGTTAAGCTTTAAATGAACGTGCACGAGAAACAACAACGATTATCATGCTCTATTGACCAAAATGATCCTGTCTTCATTGTCGTTACGTTACAAACATCACAAAAGGCATGGTTGTGGGCAATTTCAATTCAATATGTTTGCTTGTTGGCCAAGTAAACCCAAATATAAAGAGTTAGGCTTTAAATGAACGTGCACGAGAAACAACAACGATTATCAAACTCTATAGACCAAAATGACCTTTTCTTCATTGTCGTTGCGTTACTAACATCACAAAATGCATGGTCGTGGGCAATTTCTATTCAATAGGTTTGCTTGTTGGCCAAGTAAACCCAAATATAAAGAGTTAAGCTTTAAATGAACGTGCACGAGAAACAACAACGATTATCAAACTCTATAGACCAAAATAATCTTTTCTTCATTGTCGTTGCGTTACTAACATCACAAAATGCATGGTCGTGGGCAATTTTTATTCAATAGGTTTGCTTGTTGGCCAAGTAAACCCAAATATAAAGAGTTAAGCTTTAAATGAACGTGCACGAGAAACAACAACGATTATCATGCTCTATTGACCAAAATGATCCTGTCTTCATTGTCGTTACGTTACAAACATCACAAAAGGCATGGTCGTGGGCAATTTCTATTCAATAGGTTTGCTTGTTGGCCAAGTAAACCCAAATATAAAGAGTTAAGCTTTAAATGAACGTGCACGAGAAACAACAACGATTATCAAACTCTATTGACCAAAATGATCTTTTCTTCATTGTCGTTGCGTTACTAACATCACAAAATGCATGGTCGTGGACAATTTTTATTCAATAGGTTTGCTTGTTGGCCAAGTAAACCCAAATATAAAGATTTAAGCTTTAAATGAACGTGCACGAGAAACAACAACGATTATCAAACTCTATAGGCCAAAATGACCTTTTCTTCATTGTCGTTGCGTTACTAACATCACAAAATGCATGGTCGTGGGCAATTTCTATTCAATAGGTTTGCTTGTTGGCCAAGTAAACCCAAATATAAAAAGTTAAGCTTTAAATGAACGTGCACGAGAAACAACAACGATTATCATGCTCTATTGACCAAAATGATCATGTCTTCATTGTCGTTACGTTACAAACATCACAAAAGCCAAAAGGCATGGTTGTGGGCAATTTCAATTCAAGGTTTGCTTGTTGGCCATGTAAACCCAAATATAAAGAGTTAAGCTTTAAATGAACGTGCACGAGAAACAACAACGATTATCATGCTCTATTGACCAAAATGATCCTGTCTTCATTGTCGTTACGTTACAAACATCACAAAAGGCATGGTTGTGGGCAATTTCAATTCAATATGTTTGCTTGTTGGCCAAGTAAACCCAAATATAAAGAGTTAGGCTTTAAATGAACGTGCACTAGAAACAACAACGATTATCAAACTCTATAGGCCAAAATGACCTTTTCTTCATTGTCGTTGCGTTACCAACATCACAAAATGCATGGTCGTGGGCAATTTCTATTCAATAGGTTTGCTTGTTGGCCAAGTAAACCCAAATATAAAGAGTTAAGCTTTAAATGAACGTGCACGAGAAACAACAACGATTATCAAACTCTATAGACCAAAATGACCTTTTCTTCATTGTCGTTGCGTTACTAACATCACAAAATGCATGGTCGTGGGCAATTTCTATTCAATAGGTTTGCTTGTTGGCCAAGTAAACCCAAATATAAAGAGTTAAGCTTTAAATGAACGTGCACGAGAAACAACAACGATTATCAAACTCTATAGACCAAAATAATCTTTTCTTCATTGTCGTTGCGTTACTAACATCACAAAATGCATGGTCGTGGGCAATTTTTATTCAATAGGTTTGCTTGTTGGCCAAGTAAACCCAAATATAAAGAGTTAAGCTTTAAATGAACGTGCACGAGAAACAACAACGATTATCATGCTCTATTGACCAAAATGATCCTGTCTTCATTGTCGTTACGTTACAAACATCACAAAAGGCATGGTCGTGGGCAATTTCTATTCAATAGGTTTGCTTGTTGGCCAAGTAAACCCAAATATAAAGAGTTAAGCTTTAAATGAACGTGCACGAGAAACAACAACGATTATCAAACTCTATTGACCAAAATGATCTTTTCTTCATTGTCGTTGCGTTACTAACATCACAAAATGCATGGTCGTGGACAATTTTTATTCAATAGGTTTGCTTGTTGGCCATGTAAACCCAAATATAAAGAGTTAAGCTTTAAATGAACGTGCACGAGAAACAACAACGATTATCATGCTCTATTGACCAAAATGATCATGTCTTCATTGTCGTTACGTTACAAACATCACAAAAGCCAAAAGGCATGGTTGTGGGCAATTTCAATTCAAGGTTTGCTTGTTGGCCAAGTAAACCCAAATATAAAGAGTTAAGCTTTAAATGAACGTACACGAGAAACAACAACGATTATCATGCTCTATTGACCAAAATGATCCTGTCTTCATTGTCGTTACGTTACAAACATCACAAAAGGCATGGTTGTGGGCAATTTCAATTGAATATGTTTGCTTGTTGGCCAAGTAAACCCAAATATAAAGAGTTAGGCTTTAAATGAACGTGCACGAGAAACAACAACGATTATCAAACTCTATAGGCCAAAATGACCTTTTCTTCATTGTCGTTGCATTACTAACATCACAAAATGCATGGTCGTGGGCAATTTCTATTCAATAGGTTTGCTTGTTGGCCAAGTAAACCCAAATATAAAGAGTTAAGCTTTAAATGAACGTGCACGAGAAACAACAACGATTATCAAACTCTATAGGCCAAAATGACCTTTTCTTCATTGTCGTTGCGTTACTAACATCACAAAATGCATGGTCGTGGGCAATTTCTATTCAATAGGTTTGCTTGTTGGCCAAGTAAACCCAAATATAAAAAGTTAAGCTTTAAATGAACGTGCACGAGAAACAACAACGATTATCAAACTCTATAGACCAAAATGATCTTTTCTTCATTGTCGTTGCGTTACTAACATCACAAAATGCATGGTCGTGGGCAATTTTTATTCAATAGGTTTGCTTGTTGGCCAAGTAAACCCAAATATAAAGAGTTAAGCTTTAAATGAACGTGCACGAGAAACAACAACGATTATCAAACTCTATAGACCAAAATGATCTTTTCTTCATTGTCGTTGCGTTACTAACATCACAAAATGCATGGTCGTGGGCAATTTCTATTCAATAGGTTTGCTTGTTGGCCAAGTAAACCCAAATATAAAGAGTTAAGCTTTAAATGAACGTGCACGAGAAACAACAACGATTATCAAACTCTATTGACCAAAATGATCTTTTCTTCATTGTCGTTGCGTTACTAACATCACAAAATGCATGGTCGTGGACAATTTTTATTCAATAGGTTTGCTTGTTGGCCAAATAAACCCAAATATAAAGAGTTAAGCTTTAAATGAACGTGCACGAGAAACAACAACGATTATCATGCTCTATTGACCAAAATGATCCTGTCTTCATTGTCGTTACGTTACAAACATCACAAAAGGCATGGTTGTGGGCAATTTCAATTCAAGGTTTGCTTGTTGGCCAAGTAAACCCAAATATAAAGAGTTAAGCTTTAAATGAACGTGCACGAGAAACAACAACGATTATCATGCTCTATTGACCAAAATGATCCTGTCTTCATTGTCGTTACGTTACAAACATCACAAAAGGCATGGTTGTGGGCAATTTCAATTCAATATGTTTGCTTGTTGGCCAAGTAAACCCAAATATAAAGAGTTAGGCTTTAAATGAACGTGCACGAGAAACAACAACGATTATCAAACTCTATAGGCCAAAATGACCTTTTCTTCATTGTCGTTGCGTTACTAACATCACAAAATGCATGGTCGTGGGCAATTTCTATTCAATAGGTTTGCTTGTTGGCCAAGTAAACCCAAATATAAAGAGTTAAGCTTTAAATGAACGTGCACGAGAAACAACAACGATTATCAAACTCTATAGACCAAAATGACCTTTTCTTCATTGTCGTTGCGTTACTAACATCACAAAATGCATGGTCGTGGGCAATTTCTATTCAATAGGTTTGCTTGTTGGCCAAGTAAACCCAAATATAAAGAGTTAAGCTTTAAATGAACGTGCACGAGAAACAACAACGATTATCAAACTCTATAGACCAAAATAATCTTTTCTTCATTGTCGTTGCGTTACTAACATCACAAAATGCATGGTCGTGGGCAATTTTTATTCAATAGGTTTGCTTGTTGGCCAAGTAAACCCAAATATAAAGAGTTAAGCTTTAAATGAACGTGCACGAGAAACAACAACGATTATCATGCTCTATTGACCAAAATGATCCTGTCTTCATTGTCGTTACGTTACAAACATCACAAAAGGCATGGTCGTGGGCAATTTCTATTCAATAGGTTTGCTTGTTGGCCAAGTAAACCCAAATATAAAGAGTTAAGCTTTAAATGAACGTGCACGAGAAACAACAACGATTATCAAACTCTATTGACCAAAATGATCTTTTCTTCATTGTCGTTGCGTTACTAACATCACAAAATGCATGGTCGTGGACAATTTTTATTCAATAGGTTTGCTTGTTGGCCATGTAAACCCAAATATAAAGAGTTAAGCTTTAAATGAACGTGCACGAGAAACAACAACGATTATCATGCTCTATTGACCAAAATGATCATGTCTTCATTGTCGTTACGTTACAAACATCACAAAAGCCAAAAGGCATGGTTGTGGGCAATTTCAATTCAAGGTTTGCTTGTTGGCCAAGTAAACCCAAATATAAAGAGTTAAGCTTTAAATGAACGTACACGAGAAACAACAACGATTATCATGCTCTATTGACCAAAATGATCCTGTCTTCATTGTCGTTACGTTACAAACATCACAAAAGGCATGGTTGTGGGCAATTTCAATTCAATATGTTTGCTTGTTGGCCAAGTAAACCCAAATATAAAGAGTTAGGCTTTAAATGAACGTGCACGAGAAACAACAACGATTATCAAACTCTATAGGCCAAAATGACCTTTTCTTCATTGTCGTTGCATTACTAACATCACAAAATGCATGGTCGTGGGCAATTTCTATTCAATAGGTTTGCTTGTTGGCCAAGTAAACCCAAATATAAAGAGTTAAGCTTTAAATGAACGTGCACGAGAAACAACAACGATTATCAAACTCTATAGGCCAAAATGACCTTTTCTTCATTGTCGTTGCGTTACTAACATCACAAAATGCATGGTCGTGGGCAATTTCTATTCAATAGGTTTGCTTGTTGGCCAAGTAAACCCAAATATAAAAAGTTAAGCTTTAAATGAACGTGCACGAGAAACAACAACGATTATCAAACTCTATAGACCAAAATGATCTTTTCTTCATTGTCGTTGCGTTACTAACATCACAAAATGCATGGTCGTGGGCAATTTTTATTCTATAGGTTTGCTTGTTGGCCAAGTAAACCCAAATATAAAGAGTTAAGCTTTAAATGAACGTGCACGAGAAACAACAACGATTATCAAACTCTATAGACCAAAATGATCTTTTCTTCATTGTCGTTGCGTTACTAAATCACAAAATGCATGGTCGTGGGCAATTTCTATTCAATAGGTTTGCTTGTTGGCCAAGTAAACCCAAATATAAAGAGTTAAGCTTTAAATGAACGTGCACGAGAAACAACAACGATTATCAAACTCTATTGACCAAAATGATCTTTTCTTCATTGTCGTTGCGTTACTAACATCACAAAATGCATGGTCGTGGACAATTTTTATTCAATAGGTTTGCTTGTTGGCCAAATAAACCCAAATATAAAGAGTTAAGCTTTAAATGAACGTGCACGAGAAACAACAACGATTATCATGCTCTATTGACCAAAATGATCCTGTCTTCATTGTCGTTACGTTACAAACATCACAAAAGGCATGGTTGTGGGCAATTTCAATTCAAGGTTTGCTTGTTGGCCAAGTAAACCCAAATATAAAGAGTTAAGCTTTAAATGAACGTGCACGAGAAACAACAACGATTATCATGCTCTATTGACCAAAATGATCCTGTCTTCATTGTCGTTACGTTACAAACATCACAAAAGGCATGGTTGTGGGCAATTTCAATTCAATATGTTTGCTTGTTGGCCAAGTAAACCCAAATATAAAGAGTTAGGCTTTAAATGAACGTGCACGAGAAACAACAACGATTATCAAACTCTATAGGCCAAAATGACCTTTTCTTCATTGTCGTTGCGTTACTAACATCACAAAATGCATGGTCGTGGGCAATTTCTATTCAATAGGTTTGCTTGTTGGCCAAGTAAACCCAAATATAAAGAGTTAAGCTTTAAATGAACGTGCACGAGAAACAACAACGATTATCAAACTCTATAGACCAAAATGACCTTTTCTTCATTGTCGTTGCGTTACTAACATCACAAAATGCATGGTCGTGGGCAATTTCTATTCAATAGGTTTGCTTGTTGGCCAAGTAAACCCAAATATAAAGAGTTAAGCTTTAAATGAACGTGCACGAGAAACAACAACGATTATCAAACTCTATAGACCAAAATAATCTTTTCTTCATTGTCGTTGCGTTACTAACATCACAAAATGCATGGTCGTGGGCAATTTTTATTCAATAGGTTTGCTTGTTGGCCAAGTAAACCCAAATATAAAGAGTTAAGCTTAAAATGAACGTGCACGAGAAACAACAACGATTATCATGCTCTATTGACCAAAATGATCCTGTCTTCATTGTCGTTACGTTACAAACATCACAAAAGGCATGGTCGTGGGCAATTTCTATTCAATAGGTTTGCTTGTTGGCCAAGTAAACCCAAATATAAAGAGTTAAGCTTTAAATGAACGTGCACGAGAAACAACAACGATTATCAAACTCTATTGACCAAAATGATCTTTTCTTCATTGTCGTTGCGTTACTAACATCACAAAATGCATGGTCGTGGACAATTTTTATTCAATAGGTTTGCTTGTTGGCCAAGTAAACTCAAATATAAAGAGTTAAGCTTTAAATGAACGTGCACGAGAAACAACAACGATTAACATGCTCTATTGACCAAAATGATCATGTCTTCATTGTCGTTACGTTACAAACATCACAAAAGGCATGGTTGTGGGCAATTTCAATTCAAGGTTTGCTTGTTGGCCAAGTAAATCCAAATGTAAAGAGTTAAGCTTTAAATGAACGTGCACGAGAAACAACAACGATTATCATGCTCTATTGACCAAAATGATCATGTCTTCATTGTCGTTACGTTACAAACATCACAAAAGCCAAAAGGCATGGTTGTGGGCAATTTCAATTCAAGGTTTGCTTGTTGGCCAAGTAAACCCAAATATAAAGAGTTAAGCTTTAAATGAACGTGCATGAGAAACAACAACGATTATCATGCTCTATTGACCAAAATGATCCTGTCTTCATTGTCGTTACGTTACAAACATCACAAAAGGCATGGTTGTGGGCAATTTCAATTCAATATGTTTGCTTGTTGGCCAAGTAAACCCAAATATAAAGAGTTAGGCTTTAAATGAACGTGCACGAGAAACAACAACGATTATCAAACTCTATAGGCCAAAATGACCTTTTCTTCATTGTCGTTGCGTTACTAACATCACAAAATGCATGGTCGTGGGCAATTTCTATTCAATAGGTTTGCTTGTTGGCCAAGTAAACCCAAATATAAAGAGTTAAGCTTTAAATGAACGTGCACGAGAAACAACAACGATTATCAAACTCTATAGGCCAAAATGACCTTTTCTTCATTGTCGTTGCGTTACTAACATCACAAAATGCATGGTCGTGGGCAATTTCTATTCAATAGGTTTGCTTGTTGGCCAAGTAAACCCAAATATAAAGAGTTAAGCTTTAAATGAACGTGCACGAGAAACAACAACGATTATCAAACTCTATAGACCAAAATAATCTTTTCTTCATTGTCGTTGCGTTACTAACATCACAAAATGCATGGTCGTGGGCAATTTTTATTCAATAGGTTTGCTTGTTGGCCAAGTAAACCCAAATATAAAGAGTTAAGCTTTAAATGAACGTGCACGAGAAACAACAACGATTATCATGCTCTATTGACCAAAATGATCCTGTCTTCATTGTCGTTACGTTACAAACATCACAAACGGCATGGTCGTGGGCAATTTCTATTCAATAGGTTTGCTTGTTGGCCAAGTAAACCCAAATATAAAGAGTTAAGCTTTAAATGAACGTGCACGAGAAACAACAACGATTATCAAACTCTATTGACCAAAATGATCTTTTCTTCATTGTCGTTGCGTTACTAACATCACAAAATGCATGGTCGTGGACAATTTTTATTCAATAGGTTTGCTTGTTGGCCAAGTAAACCCAAATATAAAGAGTTAAGCTTTAAATGAACGTGCACGAGAAACAACAACGATTATCATGCTCTATTGACCAAAATGATCATGTCTTCATTGTCGTTACGTTACAAACATCACAAAAGCCAAAAGGCATGGTTGTGGGCAATTTCAATTCAAGGTTTGCTTGTTGGCCAAGTAAACCCAAATATAAAGAGTTAAGCTTTAAATGAACGTACACGAGAAACAACAACGATTATCATGCTCTATTGACCAAAATGATCCTGTCTTCATTGTCGTTACGTTACAAACATCACAAAAGGCATGGTTGTGGGCAATTTCAATTCAATATGTTTGCTTGTTGGCCAAGTAAACCCAAATATAAAGAGTTAGGCTTTAAATGAACGTGCACGAGAAACAACAACGATTATCAAACTCTATATGCCAAAATGACCTTTTCTTCATTGTCGTTGCGTTACTAACATCACAAAATGCATGGTCGTGGGCAATTTCTATTCAATAGGTTTGCTTGTTGGCCAAGTAAACCCAAATATAAAGAGTTAAGCTTTAAATGAACGTGCACGAGAAACAACAACGATTATCAAACTCTATAGGCCAAAATGACCTTTTCTTCATTGTCGTTGCGTTACTAACATCACAAAATGCATGGTCGTGGGCAATTTCTATTCAATAGGTTTGCTTGTTGGCCAAGTAAACCCAAATATAAAAAGTTAAGCTTTAAATGAACGTGCACGAGAAACAACAACGATTATCAAACTCTATAGACCAAAATGATCTTTTCTTCATTGTCGTTGCGTTACTAACATCACAAAATGCATGGTCGTGGGCAATTTTTATTCAATAGGTTTGCTTGTTGGCCAAATAAACCCAAATATAAAGAGTTAAGCTTTAAATGAACGTGCACGAGAAACAACAACGATTATCATGCTCTATTGACCAAAATGATCCTGTCTTCATTGTCGTTACGTTACAAACATCACAAAAGGCATGGTTGTGGGCAATTTCAATTCAAGGTTTGCTTGTTGGCCAAGTAAACCCAAATATAAAGAGTTAAGCTTTAAATGAACGTGCACGAGAAACAACAACGATTATCATGCTCTATTGACCAAAATGATCCTGTCTTCATTGTCGTTACGTTACAAACATCACAAAAGGCATGGTTGTGGGCAATTTCAATTCAATATGTTTGCTTGTTGGCCAAGTAAACCCAAATATAAAGAGTTAGGCTTTAAATGAACGTGCACGAGAAACAACAACGATTATCAAACTCTATAGGCCAAAATGACCTTTTCTTCATTGTCGTTGCGTTACTAACATCACAAAAAGCATGGTCGTGGGCAATTTCTATTCAATAGGTTTGCTTGTTGGCCAAGTAAACCCAAATATAAAGAGTTAAGCTTTAAATGAACGTGCACGAGAAACAACAACGATTATCAAACTCTATAGACCAAAATGACCTTTTCTTCATTGTCGTTGCGTTACTAACATCACAAAATGCATGGTCGTGGGCAATTTCTATTCAATAGGTTTGCTTGTTGGCCAAGTAAACCCAAATATAAAGAGTTAAGCTTTAAATGAACGTGCACGAGAAACAACAACGATTATCATGCTCTATTGACCAAAATGATCATGTCTTCATTGTCGTTACGTTACAAACATCACAAAAGCCAAAAGGCATGGTTGTGGGCAATTTCAATCCAAGGTTTGCTTGTTGGCCAAGTAAACCCAAATATAAAGAGTTAAGCTTTAAATGAACGTACACGAGAAACAACAACGATTATCATGCTCTATTGACCAAAATGATCCTGTCTTCATTGTCGTTACGTTACAAACATCACAAAAGGCATGGTTGTGGGAAATTTCAATTCAATATGTTTGCTTGTTGGCCAAGTAAACCCAAATATAAAGAGTTAGGCTTTAAATGAACGTGCACGAGAAACAACAACGATTATCAAACTCTATAGGCCAAAATGACCTTTTCTTCATTGTCGTTGCGTTACTAACATCACAAAATGCATGGTCGTGGGCAATTTCTATTCAATAGGTTTGCTTGTTGGCCAAGTAAACCCAAATATAAAGAGTTAAGCTTTAAATGAACGTGCACGAGAAACAACAACGATTATCAAACTCTATAGGCCAAAATGACCTTTTCTTCATTGTCGTTGCGTTACTAACATCACAAAATGCATGGTCGTGGGCAATTTCTATTCAATAGGTTTGCTTGTTGGCCAAGTAAACCCAAATATAAAAAGTTAAGCTTTAAATGAACGTGCACGAGAAACAACAACGATTATAAAACTCTATAGACCAAAATGATCTTTTCTTCATTGTCGTTGCGTTACTAACATCACAAAATGCATGGTCGTGGGCAATTTTTATTCAATAGGTTTGCTTGTTGGCCAAATAAACCCAAATATAAAGAGTTAAGCTTTAAATGAACGTGCACGAGAAACAACAACGATTATCATGCTCTATTGACCAAAATGATCCTGTCTTCATTGTCGTTACGTTACAAACATCACAAAAGGCATGGTTGTGGGCAATTTCAATTCAAGGTTTGCTTGTTGGCCAAGTAAACCCAAATATAAAGAGTTAAGCTTTAAATGAACGTGCACGAGAAACAACAACGATTATCATGCTCTATTGACCAAAATGATCCTGTCTTCATTGTCGTTACGTTACAAACATCACAAAAGGCATGGTTGTGGGCAATTTCAATTCAATATGTTTGCTTGTTGGCCAAGTAAACCCAAATATAAAGAGTTAGGCTTTAAATGAACGTGCACGAGAAACAACAACGATTATCAAACTCTATAGGCCAAAATGACCTTTTCTTCATTGTCGTTGCGTTACTAACATCACAAAAAGCATGGTCGTGGGCAATTTCTATTCAATAGGTTTGCTTGTTGGCCAAGTAAACCCAAATATAAAGAGTTAAGCTTTAAATGAACGTGCACGAGAAACAACAACGATTATCAAACTCTATAGACCAAAATGACCTTTTCTTCATTGTCGTTGCGTTACTAACATCACAAAATGCATGGTCGTGGGCAATTTCTATTCAATAGGTTTGCTTGTTGGCCAAGTAAACCCAAATATAAAGAGTTAAGCTTTAAATGAACGTGCACGAGAAACAACAACGATTATCATGCTCTATTGACCAAAATGATCATGTCTTCATTGTCGTTACGTTACAAACATCACAAAAGCCAAAAGGCATGGTTGTGGGCAATTTCAATCCAAGGTTTGCTTGTTGGCCAAGTAAACCCAAATATAAAGAGTTAAGCTTTAAATGAACGTACACGAGAAACAACAACGATTATCATGCTCTATTGACCAAAATGATCCTGTCTTCATTGTCGTTACGTTACAAACATCACAAAAGGCATGGTTGTGGGAAATTTCAATTCAATATGTTTGCTTGTTGGCCAAGTAAACCCAAATATAAAGAGTTAGGCTTTAAATGAACGTGCACGAGAAACAACAACGATTATCAAACTCTATAGGCCAAAATGACCTTTTCTTCATTGTCGTTGCGTTACTAACATCACAAAATGCATGGTCGTGGGCAATTTCTATTCAATAGGTTTGCTTGTTGGCCAAGTAAACCCAAATATAAAGAGTTAAGCTTTAAATGAACGTGCACGAGAAACAACAACGATTATCAAACTCTATAGGCCAAAATGACCTTTTCTTCATTGTCGTTGCGTTACTAACATCACAAAATGCATGGTCGTGGGCAATTTCTATTCAATAGGTTTGCTTGTTGGCCAAGTAAACCCAAATATAAAAAGTTAAGCTTTAAATGAACGTGCACGAGAAACAACAACGATTATAAAACTCTATAGACCAAAATGATCTTTTCTTCATTGTCGTTGCGTTACTAACATCACAAAATGCATGGTCGTGGGCAATTTTTATTCAATAGGTTTGCTTGTTGGCCAAATAAACCCAAATATAAAGAGTTAAGCTTTAAATGAACGTGCACGAGAAACAACAACGATTATCATGCTCTATTGACCAAAATGATCCTGTCTTCATTGTCGTTACGTTACAAACATCACAAAAGCCAAAAGGCATGGTTGTGGGCAATTTCAATTCAAGGTTTGCTTGTTGGCCAAGTAAACCCAAATATAAAGAGTTAAGCTTTAAATGAACGTGCACGAGAAACAACAACGATTATCATGCTCTATTGACCAAAATGATCCTGTCTTCATTGTCGTTACGTTACAAACATCACAAAAGGCATGGTTGTGGGCAATTTCAATTCAATATGTTTGCTTGTTGGCCAAGTAAACCCAAATATAAAGAGTTAGGCTTTAAATGAACGTGCACGAGAAACAACAACGATTATCAAACTCTATAGGCCAAAATGACCTTTTCTTCATTGTCGTTGCGTTACTAACATCACAAAATGCATGGTCGTGGGCAATTTCTATTCAATAGGTTTGCTTGTTGGCCAAGTAAACCCAAATATAAAGAGTTAAGCTTTAAATGAACGTGCACGAGAAACAACAACGATTATCAAACTCTATAGACCAAAATGACCTTTTCTTCATTGTCGTTGCGTTACTAACATCACAAAATGCATGGTCGTGGGCAATTTCTATTCAATAGGTTTGCTTGTTGGCCAAGTAAACCCAAATATAAAGAGTTAAGCTTTAAATGAACGTGCACGAGAAACAACAACGATTATCAAACTCTATAGACCAAAATAATCTTTTCTTCATTGTCGTTGCGTTACTAACATCACAAAATGCATGGTCGTGGGCAATTTTTATTCAATAGGTTTGCTTGTTGGCCAAGTAAACCCAAATATAAAGAGTTAAGCTTTAAATGAACGTGCACGAGAAACAACAACGATTATCATGCTCTATTGACCAAAATGATCCTGTCTTCATTGTCGTTACGTTACAAACATCACAAAAGGCATGGTCGTGGGCAATTTCTATTCAATAGGTTTGCTTGTTGGCCAAGTAAACCCAAATATAAAGAGTTAAGCTTTAAATGAACGTGCACGAGAAACAACAACGATTATCAAACTCTATTGACCAAAATGATCTTTTCTTCATTGTCGTTGCGTTACTAACATCACAAAATGCATGGTCGTGGACAATTTTTATTCAATAGGTTTGCTTGTTGGCCAAGTAAACCCAAATATAAAGAGTTAAGCTTTAAATGAACGTGCACGAGAAACAACAACGATTAACATGCTCTATTGACCAAAATGATCATGTCTTCATTGTCGTTACGTTACAAACATCACAAAAGCCAAAAGGCATGGTTGTGGGCAATTTCAATTCAAGGTTTGCTTGTTGGCCAAGTAAACCCAAATATAAAGAGTTAAGCTTTAAATGAACGTACACGAGAAACAACAACGATTATCATGCTCTATTGACCAAAATGATCCTGTCTTCATTGTCGTTACGTTACAAACATCACAAAAGGCATGGTTGTGGGCAATTTCAATTCAAGGTTTGCTTGTTGGCCAAGTAAATCCAAATGTAAAGAGTTAAGCTTTAAATGAACGTGCACGAGAAACAACAACGATTATCATGCTCTATTGACCAAAATGATCATGTCTTCATTGTCGTTACGTTACAAACATCACAAAAGCCAAAAGGCATGGTTGTGGGCAATTTCAATTCAAGGTTTGCTTGTTGGCCAAGTAAACCCAAATATAAAGAGTTAAGCTTTAAATGAACGTGCACGAGAAACAACAACGATTATCATGCTCTATTGACCAAAATGATCCTGTCTTCATTGTCGTTACGTTACAAACATCACAAAAGGCATGGTTGTGGGCAATTTCAATTCAATATGTTTGCTTGTTGGCCAAGTAAACCCAAATATAAAGAGTTAGGCTTTAAATGAACGTGCACGAGAAACAACAACGATTATCAAACTCTATAGGCCAAAATGACCTTTGCTTCATTGTCGTTGCGTTACTAACATCACAAAATGCATGGTCGTGGGCAATTTCTATTCAATAGGTTTGCTTGTTGGCCAAGTAAACCCAAATATAAAGAGTTAAGCTTTAAATGAACGTGCACGACAAACAACAACGATTATCAAACTCTATAGGCCAAAATGACCTTTTCTTCATTGTCGTTGCGTTACTAACATCACAAAATGCATGGTCGTGGGCAATTTCTATTCAATAGGTTTGCTTGTTGGCCAAGTAAACCCAAATATAAAGAGTTAAGCTTTAAATGAACGTGCACGAGAAACAACAACGATTATCAAACTCTATAGACCAAAATAATCTTTTCTTCATTGTCGTTGCGTTACTAACATCACAAAATGCATGGTCGTGGGCAATTTTTATTCAATAGGTTTGCTTGTTGGCCAAGTAAACTCAAATATAAAGAGTTAAGCTTTAAATGAACGTGCACGAGAAACAACAACGATTATCATGCTCTATTTACCAAAATGATCCTGTCTTCATTGTCGTTACGTTACAAACATCACAAAAGGCATGGTCGTGGGCAATTTCTATTCAATAGGTTTGCTTGTTGGCCAAGTAAACCCAAATATAAAGAGTTAAGCTTTAAATGAACGTGCACGAGAAACAACAACGATTATCAAACTCTATTGACCAAAATGATCTTTTCTCCATTGTCGTTGCGTTACTAACATCACAAAATGCATGGTCGTGGACAATTTTTATTCAATAGGTTTGCTTGTTGGCCAAGTAAACCCAAATATAAAGAGTTAAGCTTTAAATGAACGTGCACGAGAAACAACAACGATTATCATGCTCTATTGACCAAAATGATCATGTCTTCATTGTCGTTACGTTACAAACATCACAAAAGCCAAAAGGCATGGTTGTGGGCAATTTCAATTCAAGGTTTGCTTGTTGGCCAAGTAAACCCAAATATAAAGAGTTAAGCTTTAAAGGAACGTACACGAGAAACAACAACGATTATCATGCTCTATTGACCAAAATGATCCTGTCTTCATTGTCGTTACGTTACAAACATCACAAAAGGCATGGTTGTGGGCAATTTCAATTCAATATGTTTGCTTGTTGGCCAAGTAAACCCAAATATAAAGAGTTAGGCTTTAAATGAACGTGCACGAGAAACAACAACGATTATCAAACTCTATAGGCCAAAATGACCTTTGCTTCATTGTCGTTGCGTTACTAACATCACAAAATGCATGGTCGTGGGCAATTTCTATTCAATAGGTTTGCTTGTTGGCCAAGTAAAACCAAATATAAAGAGTTAAGCTTTAAATGAACGTGCACGAGAAACAACAACGATTATCAAACTCTATAGGCCAAAATGACCTTTTCTTCATTGTCGTTGCGTTACTAACATCACAAAATGCATGGTCGTGGGCAATTTCTATTCAATAGGTTTGCTTGTTGGCCAAGTAAACCCAAATATAAAGAGTTAAGCTTTAAATGAACGTGCACGAGAAACAACAACGATTATCAAACTCTATAGACCAAAATAATCTTTTCTTCATTGTCGTTGCGTTACTAACATCACAAAATGCATGGTCGTGGGCAATTTTTATTCAATAGGTTTGCTTGTTGGCCAAGTAAACTCAAATATAAAGAGTTAAGCTTTAAATGAACGTGCACGAGAAACAACAACGATTATCATGCTCTATTGACCAAAATGATCCTGTCTTCATTGTCGTTACGTTACAAACATCACAAAAGGCATGGTCGTGGGCAATTTCTATTCAATAGGTTTGCTTGTTGGCCAAGTAAACCCAAATATAAAGAGTTAAGCTTTAAATGAACGTGCACGAGAAACAACAACGATTATCAAACTCTATTGACCAAAATGATCTTTTCTTCATTGTCGTTGCGTTACTAACATCACAAAATGCATGGTCGTGGACAATTTTTATTCAATAGGTTTGCTTGTTGGCCAAGTAAACCCAAATATAAAGAGTTAAGCTTTAAATGAACGTGCACGAGAAACAACAACGATTATCATGCTCTATTGACCAAAATGATCATGTCTTCATTGTCGTTACGTTACAAACATCACAAAAGCCAAAAGGCATGGTTGTGGGCAATTTCAATTCAAGGTTTGCTTGTTGGCCAAGTAAACCCAAATATAAAGAGTTAAGCTTTAAAGGAACGTACACGAGAAACAACAACGATTATCATGCTCTATTGACCAAAATGATCCTGTCTTCATTGTCGTTACGTTACAAACATCACAAAAGGCATGGTTGTGGGCAATTTCAATTCAATATGTTTGCTTGTTGGCCAAGTAAACCTAAATATAAAGAGTTAGGCTTTAAATGAACGTGCACGAGAAACAACAACGATTATCAAACTCTATAGGCCAAAATGACCTTTTCTTCATTGTCGTTGCGTTACTAACATCACAAAATGCATGGTCGTGGGCAATTTCTATTCAATAGGTTTGCTTGTTGGCCAAGTAAACTCAAATATAAAGAGTTAAGCTTTAAATGAACGTGCACGAGAAACAACAACGATTATCAAACTCTATAGGCCAAAATGACCTTTTCTTCATTGTCGTTGCGTTACTAACATCACAAAATGCATGGTCGTGGGCAATTTCTATTCAATAGGTTTGCTTGTTGGCCAAGTAAACCCAAATATAAAAAGTTAAGCTTTAAATGAACGTGCACGAGAAACAACAACGATTATCAAACTCTATAGACCAAAATGATCTTTTCTTCATTGTCGTTGCGTTACTAACATCACAAAATGCATGGTCGTGGGCAATTTTTATTCAATAGGTTTGCTTGTTGGCCAAATAAACCCAAATATAAAGAGTTAAGCTTTAAATGAAAGTGCACGAGAAACAACAACGATTATCATGCTCTATTGACCAAAATGATCCTGTCTTCATTGTCGTTACGTTACAAACATCACAAAAGGCATGGTTGTGGGCAATTTCAATTCAAGGTTTGCTTGTTGGCCAAGTAAACCCAAATATAAAGAGTTAAGCTTTAAATGAACGTGCACGAGAAACAACAACGATTATCAAACTCTATAGACCAAAATGATCCTGTCTTCATTGTCGTTGCGTTACAAACATCACAAAAGGCATGGTCGTGGGCAATTTCTATTCAATAGGTTTGCTTGTTGGCCAAGTAAACCCAAATATAAAGAGTTAAGCTTTAAACGAACGTGCACGAGAAACAACAACGATTATCAAACTCTATAGACCAAAATGACCTTTTCTTCATTGTCGTTGCGTTACTAACATCACAAAATGCATGGTCGTGGGCAATTTTTATTCAATAGGTTTGCTTGTTGGCCAAGTAAACCCAAATATAAAGAGTTAAGCTTTAAATGAACGTGCACGAGAAACAACAACGATTATCATGCTCTATTGACCAAAATGATCATGTCTTCATTGTCGTTACGTTACAAACATCACAAAAGCCAAAAGGCATGGTTGTGGGCAATTTCAATTCAAGGTTTGCTTGTTGGCCAAGTAAACCCAAATATAAAGAGTTAAGCATTAAATGAACGTACACGAGAAACAACAACGATTATCATGCTCTATTGACCAAAATGATCCTGTCTTCATTGTCGTTACGTTACAAACATCACAAAAGGCATGGTTGTGGGCAATTTCAATTCAATATGTTTGCTTGTTGGCCAAGTAAACCTAAATATAAAGAGTTAGGCTTTAAATGAACGTGCACGAGAAACAACAACGATTATCAAACTCTATAGGCCAAAATGACCTTTTCTTCATTGTCGTTGCGTTACTAACATCACAAAATGCATGGTCGTGGGCAATTTCTATTCAATAGGTTTGCTTGTTGGCCAAGTAAACTCAAATATAAAGAGTTAAGCTTTAAATGAACGTGCACGAGAAACAACAACGATTATCAAACTCTATAGGCCAAAATGACCTTTTCTTCATTGTCGTTGCGTTACTAACATCACAAAATGCATGGTCGTGGGCAATTTCTATTCAATAGGTTTGCTTGTTGGCCAAGTAAACCCAAATATAAAAAGTTAAGCTTTAAATGAACGTGCACGAGAAACAACAACGATTATCAAACTCTATAGACCAAAATGATCTTTTCTTCATTGTCGTTGCGTTACTAACATCACAAAATGCATGGTCGTGGGCAATTTTTATTCAATAGGTTTGCTTGTTGGCCAAATAAACCCAAATATAAAGAGTTAAGCTTTAAATGAACGTGCACGAGAAACAACAACGATTATCATGCTCTATTGACCAAAATGATCCTGTCTTCATTGTCGTTACGTTACAAACATCACAAAAGGCATGGTTGTGGGCAATTTCAATTCAAGGTTTGCTTGTTGGCCAAGTAAACCCAAATATAAAGAGTTAAGCTTTAAATGAACGTGCACGAGAAACAACAACGATTATCAAACTCTATTGACCAAAATGATCTTTTCTTCATTGTCGTTGCGTTACTAACATCACAAAATGCATGGTCGTGGACAATTTTTATTCAATAGGTTTGCTTGTTGGCCAAGTAAACCCAAATATAAAGAGTTAAGCTTTAAATGAACGTGCACGAGAAACAACAACGATTAACATGCTCTATTGACCAAAATGATCATGTCTTCATTGTCGTTACGTTACAAACATCACAAAAGCCAAAAGGCATGGTTGTGGGCAATTTCAATTCAAGGTTTGCTTGTTGGCCAAGTAAACCCAAATATAAAGAGTTAAGCTTTAAATGAACGTACACGAGAAACAACAACGATTATCATGCTCTATTGACCAAAATGATCCTGTCTTCATTGTCGTTACGTTACAAACATCACAAAAGGCATGGTTGTGGGCAATTTCAATTCAAGGTTTGCTTGTTGGCCAAGTAAATCCAAATGTAAAGAGTTAAGCTTTAAATGAACGTACACGAGAAACAACAACGATTATCATGCTCTATTGACCAAAATGATCATGTCTTCATTGTCGTTACGTTACAAACATCACAAAAGCCAAAAGGCATGGTTGTGGGCAATTTCAATTCAAGGTTTGCTTGTTGGCCAAGTAAACCCAAATATAAAGAGTTAAGCTTTAAATGAACGTGCATGAGAAACAACAACGATTATCATGTTCTATTGACCAAAATGATCCTGTCTTCATTGTCGTTACGTTACAAACATCACAAAAGGCATGGTTGTGGGCAATTTCAATTCAATATGTTTGCTTGTTGGCCAAGTAAACCCAAATATAAAGAGTTAGGCTTTAAATGAACGTGCACGAGAAACAACAACGATTATCAAACTCTATAGGCCAAAATGACCTTTTCTTCATTGTCGTTGCGTTACTAACATCACAAAATGCATGGTCGTGGGCAATTTCTATTCAATAGGTTTGCTTGTTGGCCAAGTAAACCCAAATATAAAGAGTTAAGCTTTAAATGAACGTGCACGAGAAACAACAACGATTATCAAACTCTATAGGCCAAAATGACCTTTTCTTCATTGTCGTTGCGTTACTAACATCACAAAATGCATGGTCGTGGGCAATTTCTATTCAATAGGTTTGCTTGTTGGCCAAGTAAACCCAAATATAAAAAGTTAAGCTTTAAATGAACGTGCACGAGAAACAACAACGATTATCATGCTCTATTGACCAAAATGATCATGTCTTCATTGTCGTTACGTTACAAACATCACAAAAGCCAAAAGGCATGGTTGTGGGCAATTTCAATTCAAGGTTTGCTTGTTGGCCAAGTAAACCCAAATATAAAGAGTTAAGCTTTAAATGAACGTGCACGAGAAACAACAACGATTATCATGCTCTATTGACCAAAATGATCCTGTCTTCATTGTCGTTACGTTACAAACATCACAAAAGGCATGGTTGTGGGCAATTTCAATTCAATATGTTTGCTTGTTGGCAAAGTAAACCCAAATATAAAGAGTTAGGCTTTAAATGAACGTGCACGAGAAACAACAACGATTATCAAACTCTATAGGCCAAAATGACCTTTTCTTCATTGTCGTTGCGTTACTAACATCACAAAATGCATGGTCGTGGGCAATTTCTATTCAATAGGTTTGCTTGTTGGCCAAGTAAACCCAAATATAAAGAGTTAAGCTTTAAATGAACGTGCACGAGAAACAACAACGATTATCAAACTCTATAGGCCAAAATGACCTTTTCTTCATTGTCGTTGCGTTACTAACATCACAAAATGCATGGTCGTGGGCAATTTCTATTCAATAGGTTTGCTTGTTGGCCAAGTAAACCCAAATATAAAAAGTTAAGCTTTAAATGAACGTGCACGAGAAACAACAACGATTATCAAACTCTATAGACCAAAATGATCTTTTCTTCATTGTCGTTGCGTTACTAACATCACAAAATGCATGGTCATGGGCAATTTTTATTCAATAGGTTTGCTTGTTGGCCAAATAAACCCAAATATAAAGAGTTAAGCTTTAAATGAACGTGCACGAGAAACAACAACGATTATCATGCTCTATTGACCAAAATGATCCTGTCTTCATTGTCGTTACGTTACAAACATCACAAAAGGCATGGTTGTGGGCAATTTCAATTCAAGGTTTGCTTGTTGGCCAAGTAAACCCAAATATAAAGAGTTAAGCTTTAAATGAACGTGCACGAGAAACAACAACGATTATCATGCTCTATTGACCAAAATGATCCTGTCTTCATTGTCGTTACGTTACAAACATCACAAAAGGCATGGTTGTGGGCAATTTCAATTCAATATGTTTGCTTGTTGGCCAAGTAAACCCAAATATAAAGAGTTAGGCTTTAAATGAACGTGCACGAGAAACAACAACGATTATCAAACTCTATAGGCCAAAATGACCTTTTCTTCATTGTCGTTGCGTTACTAACATCACAAAATGCATGGTCGTGGGCAATTTCTATTCAATAGGTTTGCTTGTTGGCCAAGTAAACCCAAATATAAAGAGTTAAGCTTTAAATGAACGTGCACGAGAAACAACAACGATTATCAAACTCTATAGGCCAAAATGACCTTTTCTTCATTGTCGTTGCGTTACTAACATCACAAAATGCATGGTCGTGGGCAATTTCTATTCAATAGGTTTGCTTGTTGGCCAAGTAAACCCAAATATAAAAAGTTAAGCTTTAAATGAACGTGCACGAGAAACAACAACGATTATCAAACTCTATAGACCAAAATGATCTTTTCTTCATTGTCGTTGCGTTACTAACATCACAAAATGCATGGTCGTGGGCAATTTTTATTCAATAGGTTTGCTTGTTGGCCAAATAAACCCAAATATAAAGAGTTAAGCTTTAAATGAACGTGCACGAGAAACAACAACGATTATCATGCTCTATTGACCAAAATGATCCTGTCTTCATTGTCGTTACGTTACAAACATCACAAAAGGCATGGTTGTGGGCAATTTCAATTCAAGGTTTGCTTGTTGGCCAAGTAAACCCAAATATAAAGAGTTAAGCTTTAAATGAACGTGCACGAGAAACAACAACGATTATCATGCTCTATTGACCAAAATGATCCTGTCTTCATTGTCGTTACGTTACAAACATCACAAAAGGCATGGTTGTGGGCAATTTCAATTCAATATGTTTGCTTGTTGGCCAAGTAAACCCAAATATAAAGAGTTAGGCTTTAAATGAACGTGCACGAGAAACAACAACGATTATCAAACTCTATAGGCCAAAATGACCTTTTCTTCATTGTCGTTGCGTTACTAACATCACAAAATGCATGGTCGTGGGCAATTTCTATTCAATAGGTTTGCTTGTTGGCCAAGTAAACCCAAATATAAAGAGTTAAGCTTTAAATGAACGTGCACGAGAAACAACAACGATTATCAAACTCTATAGACCAAAATGACCTTTTCTTCATTGTCGTTGCGTTACTAACATCACAAAATGCATGGTCGTGGGCAATTTCTATTCAATAGGTTTGCTTGTTGGCCAAGTAAACCCAAATATAAAGAGTTAAGCTTTAAATGAACGTGCACGAGAAACAACAACGATTATCAAACTCTATAGACCAAAATAATCTTTTCTTCATTGTCGTTGCGTTACTAACATCACAAAATGCATGGTCGTGGGCAATTTTTATTCAATAGGTTTGCTTGTTGGCCAAGTAAACCCAAATATAAAGAGTTAAGCTTTAAATGAACGTGCACGAGAAACAACAACGATTATCATGCTCTATTGACCAAAATGATCCTGTCTTCATTGTCGTTACGTTACAAACATCACAAAAGGCATGGTCGTGGGCAATTTCTATTCAATAGGTTTGCTTGTTGGCCAAGTAAACCCAAATATAAAGAGTTAAGCTTTAAATGAACGTGCACGAGAAACAACAACGATTATCAAACTCTATTGACCAAAATGATCTTTTCTTCATTGTCGTTGCGTTACTAACATCACAAAATGCATGGTCGTGGACAATTTTTATTCAATAGGTTTGCTTGTTGGCCAAGTAAACCCAAATATAAAGAGTTAAGCTTTAAATGAACGTGCACGAGAAACAACAACGATTAACATGCTCTATTGACCAAAATGATCATGTCTTCATTGTCGTTACGTTACAAACATCACAAAAGCCAAAAGGCATGGTTGTGGGCAATTTCAATTCAAGGTTTGCTTGTTGGCCAAGTAAACCCAAATATAAAGAGTTAAGCTTTAAATGAACGTACACGAGAAACAACAACGATTATCATGCTCTATTGACCAAAATGATCCTGTCTTCATTGTCGTTACGTTACAAACATCACAAAAGGCATGGTTGTGGGCAATTTCAATTCAAGGTTTGCTTGTTGGCCAAGTAAATCCAAATGTAAAGAGTTAAGCTTTAAATGAACGTACACGAGAAACAACAACGATTATCATGCTCTATTGACCAAAATGATCATGTCTTCATTGTCGTTACGTTACAAACATCACAAAAGCCAAAAGGCATGGTTGTGGGCAATTTCAATTCAAGGTTTGCTTGTTGGCCAAGTAAACCCAAATATAAAGAGTTAAGCTTTAAATGAACGTGCATGAGAAACAACAACGATTATCATGTTCTATTGACCAAAATGATCCTGTCTTCATTGTCGTTACGTTACAAACATCACAAAAGGCATGGTTGTGGGCAATTTCAATTCAATATGTTTGCTTGTTGGCCAAGTAAACCCAAATATAAAGAGTTAGGCTTTAAATGAACGTGCACGAGAAACAACAACGATTATCAAACTCTATAGGCCAAAATGACCTTTTCTTCATTGTCGTTGCGTTACTAACATCACAAAATGCATGGTCGTGGGCAATTTCTATTCAATAGGTTTGCTTGTTGGCCAAGTAAACCCAAATATAAAGAGTTAAGCTTTAAATGAACGTGCACGAGAAACAACAACGATTATCAAACTCTATAGGCCAAAATGACCTTTTCTTCATTGTCGTTGCGTTACTAACATCACAAAATGCATGGTCGTGGGCAATTTCTATTCAATAGGTTTGCTTGTTGGCCAAGTAAACCCAAATATAAAAAGTTAAGCTTTAAATGAACGTGCACGAGAAACAACAACGATTATCATGCTCTATTGACCAAAATGATCATGTCTTCATTGTCGTTACGTTACAAACATCACAAAAGCCAAAAGGCATGGTTGTGGGCAATTTCAATTCAAGGTTTGCTTGTTGGCCAAGTAAACCCAAATATAAAGAGTTAAGCTTTAAATGAACGTGCACGAGAAACAACAACGATTATCATGCTCTATTGACCAAAATGATCCTGTCTTCATTGTCGTTACGTTACAAACATCACAAAAGGCATGGTTGTGGGCAATTTCAATTCAATATGTTTGCTTGTTGGCAAAGTAAACCCAAATATAAAGAGTTAGGCTTTAAATGAACGTGCACGAGAAACAACAACGATTATCAAACTCTATAGGCCAAAATGACCTTTTCTTCATTGTCGTTGCGTTACTAACATCACAAAATGCATGGTCGTGGGCAATTTCTATTCAATAGGTTTGCTTGTTGGCCAAGTAAACCCAAATATAAAGAGTTAAGCTTTAAATGAACGTGCACGAGAAACAACAACGATTATCAAACTCTATAGGCCAAAATGACCTTTTCTTCATTGTCGTTGCGTTACTAACATCACAAAATGCATGGTCGTGGGCAATTTCTATTCAATAGGTTTGCTTGTTGGCCAAGTAAACCCAAATATAAAAAGTTAAGCTTTAAATGAACGTGCACGAGAAACAACAACGATTATCAAACTCTATAGACCAAAATGATCTTTTCTTCATTGTCGTTGCGTTACTAACATCACAAAATGCATGGTCATGGGCAATTTTTATTCAATAGGTTTGCTTGTTGGCCAAATAAACCCAAATATAAAGAGTTAAGCTTTAAATGAACGTGCACGAGAAACAACAACGATTATCATGCTCTATTGACCAAAATGATCCTGTCTTCATTGTCGTTACGTTACAAACATCACAAAAGGCATGGTTGTGGGCAATTTCAATTCAAGGTTTGCTTGTTGGCCAAGTAAACCCAAATATAAAGAGTTAAGCTTTAAATGAACGTGCACGAGAAACAACAACGATTATCATGCTCTATTGACCAAAATGATCCTGTCTTCATTGTCGTTACGTTACAAACATCACAAAAGGCATGGTTGTGGGCAATTTCAATTCAATATGTTTGCTTGTTGGCCAAGTAAACACAAATATAAAGAGTTAGGCTTTAAATGAACGTGCACGAGAAACAACAACGATTATCAAACTCTATAGGCCAAAATGACCTTTTCTTCATTGTCGTTGCGTTACTAACATCACAAAATGCATGGTCGTGGGCAATTTCTATTCAATAGGTTTGCTTGTTGGCCAAGTAAACCCAAATATAAAGAGTTAAGCTTTAAATGAACGTGCACGAGAAACAACAACGATTATCAAACTCTATAGGCCAAAATGACCTTTTCTTCATTGTCGTTGCGTTACTAACATCACAAAATGCATGGTCGTGGGCAATTTCTATTCAATAGGTTTGCTTGTTGGCCAAGTAAACCCAAATATAAAAAGTTAAGCTTTAAATGAACGTGCACGAGAAACAACAACGATTATCATGCTCTATTGACCAAAATGATCATGTCTTCATTGTCGTTACGTTACAAACATCACAAAATCCAAAAGGCATGGTTGTGGGCAATTTCAATTCAAGGTTTGCTTGTTGGCCAAGTAAACCCAAATATAAAGAGTTAAGCTTTAAATGAACGTGCACGAGAAACAACAACGATTATCATGCTCTATTGACCAAAATGATCCTGTCTTCATTGTCGTTACGTTACAAACATCACAAAAGGCATGGTTGTGGGCAATTTCAATTCAATATGTTTGCTTGTTGGCCAAGTAAACCCAAATATAAAGAGTTAGGCTTTAAATGAACGTGCACGAGAAACAACAACGATTATCAAACTCTATAGGCCAAAATGACCTTTTCTTCATTGTCGTTGCGTTACTAACATCACAAAATGCATGGTCGTGGGCAATTTCTATTCAATAGGTTTGCTTGTTGGCCAAGTAAACCCAAATATAAAGAGTTAAGCTTTAAATGAACGTGCACGAGAAACAACAACGATTATCAAACTCTATAGGCCAAAATGACCTTTTCTTCATTGTCGTTGCGTTACTAACATCACAAAATGCATGGTCGTGGGCAATTTCTATTCAATAGGTTTGCTTGTTGGCCAAGTAAACCCAAATATAAAAAGTTAAGCTTTAAATGAACGTGCACGAGAAACAACAACGATTATCAAACTCTATAGACCAAAATGATCTTTTCTTCATTGTCGTTGCGTTACTAACATCACAAAATGCATGGTCATGGGCAATTTTTATTCAATAGGTTTGCTTGTTGGCCAAATAAACCCAAATATAAAGAGTTAAGCTTTAAATGAACGTGCACGAGAAACAACAACGATTATCATGCTCTATTGACCAAAATGATCCTGTCTTCATTGTCGTTACGTTACAAACATCACAAAAGGCATGGTTGTGGGCAATTTCAATTCAAGGTTTGCTTGTTGGCCAAGTAAACCCAAATATAAAGAGTTAAGCTTTAAATGAACGTGCACGAGAAACAACAACGATTATCATGCTCTATTGACCAAAATGATCCTGTCTTCATTGTCGTTACGTTACAAACATCACAAAAGGCATGGTTGTGGGCAATTTCAATTCAATATGTTTGCTTGTTGGCCAAGTAAACCCAAATATAAAGAGTTAGGCTTTAAATGAACGTGCACGAGAAACAACAACGATTATCAAACTCTATAGGCCAAAATGACCTTTTCTTCATTGTCGTTGCGTTACTAACATCACAAAAGCCAAAAGGCATGGTTGTGGGCAATTTCAATTCAAGGTTTGCTTGTTGGCCAAGTAAACCCAAATATAAAGAGTTAAGCTTTAAATGAACGTACACGAGAAACAACAACGATTATCATGCTCTATTGACCAAAATGATCCTGTCTTCATTGTCGTTACGTTACAAACATCACAAAAGGCATGGTTGTGGGCAATTTCAATTCAAGGTTTGCTTGTTGGCCAAGTAAATCCAAATGTAAAGAGTTAAGCTTTAAATGAACGTACACGAGAAACAACAACGATTATCATGCTCTATTGACCAAAATGATCATGTCTTCATTGTCGTTACGTTACAAACATCACAAAAGCCAAAAGGCATGGTTGTGGGCAATTTCAATTCAAGGTTTGCTTGTTGGCCAAGTAAACCCAAATATAAAGAGTTAAGCTTTAAATGAACGTGCATGAGAAACAACAACGATTATCATGTTCTATTGACCAAAATGATCCTGTCTTCATTGTCGTTACGTTACAAACATCACAAAAGGCATGGTTGTGGGCAATTTCAATTCAATATGTTTGCTTGTTGGCCAAGTAAACCCAAATATAAAGAGTTAGGCTTTAAATGAACGTGCACGAGAAACAACAACGATTATCAAACTCTATAGGCCAAAATGACCTTTTCTTCATTGTCGTTGCGTTACTAACATCACAAAATGCATGGTCGTGGGCAATTTCTATTCAATAGGTTTGCTTGTTGGCCAAGTAAACCCAAATATAAAGAGTTAAGCTTTAAATGAACGTGCACGAGAAACAACAACGATTATCAAACTCTATAGGCCAAAATGACCTTTTCTTCATTGTCGTTGCGTTACTAACATCACAAAATGCATGGTCGTGGGCAATTTCTATTCAATAGGTTTGCTTGTTGGCCAAGTAAACCCAAATATAAAAAGTTAAGCTTTAAATGAACGTGCACGAGAAACAACAACGATTATCATGCTCTATTGACCAAAATGATCATGTCTTCATTGTCGTTACGTTACAAACATCACAAAAGCCAAAAGGCATGGTTGTGGGCAATTTCAATTCAAGGTTTGCTTGTTGGCCAAGTAAACCCAAATATAAAGAGTTAAGCTTTAAATGAACGTGCACGAGAAACAACAACGATTATCATGCTCTATTGACCAAAATGATCCTGTCTTCATTGTCGTTACGTTACAAACATCACAAAAGGCATGGTTGTGGGCAATTTCAATTCAATATGTTTGCTTGTTGGCCAAGTAAACCCAAATATAAAGAGTTAGGCTTTAAATGAACGTGCACGAGAAACAACAACGATTATCAAACTCTATAGGCCAAAATGACCTTTTCTTCATTGTCGTTGCGTTACTAACATCACAAAATGCATGGTCGTGGGCAATTTCTATTCAATAGGTTTGCTTGTTGGCCAAGTAAACCCAAATATAAAGAGTTAAGCTTTAAATGAACGTGCACGAGAAACAACAACGATTATCAAACTCTATAGGCCAAAATGACCTTTTCTTCATTGTCGTTGCGTTACTAACATCACAAAATGCATGGTCGTGGGCAATTTCTATTCAATAGGTTTGCTTGTTGGCCAAGTAAACCCAAATATAAAAAGTTAAGCTTTAAATGAACGTGCACGAGAAACAACAACGATTATCAAACTCTATAGACCAAAATGATCTTTTCTTCATTGTCGTTGCGTTACTAACATCACAAAATGCATGGTCGTGGGCAATTTTTATTCAATAGGTTTGCTTGTTGGCCAAATAAACCCAAATATAAAGAGTTAAGCTTTAAATGAACGTGCACGAGAAACAACAACGATTATCATGCTCTATTGACCAAAATGATCCTGTCTTCATTGTCGTTACGTTACAAACATCACAAAAGGCATGGTTGTGGGCAATTTCAATTCAAGGTTTGCTTGTTGGCCAAGTAAACCCAAATATAAAGAGTTAAGCTTTAAATGAACGTGCACGAGAAACAACAACGATTATCATGCTCTATTGACCAAAATGATCCTGTCTTCATTGTCGTTACGTTACAAACATCACAAAAGGCATGGTTGTGGGCAATTTCAATTCAATATGTTTGCTTGTTGGCCAAGTAAACCCAAATATAAAGAGTTAGGCTTTAAATGAACGTGCACGAGAAACAACAACGATTATCAAACTCTATAGGCCAAAATGACCTTTTCTTCATTGTCGTTGCGTTACTAACATCACAAAATGCATGGTCGTGGGCAATTTCTATTCAATAGGTTTGCTTGTTGGCCAAGTAAACCCAAATATAAAGAGTTAAGCTTTAAATGAACGTGCACGAGAAACAACAACGATTATCAAACTCTATAGACCAAAATGACCTTTTCTTCATTGTCGTTGCGTTACTAACATCACAAAATGCATGGTCGTGGGCAATTTCTATTCAATAGGTTTGCTTGTTGGCCAAGTAAACCCAAATATAAAGAGTTAAGCTTTAAATGAACGTGCACGAGAAACAACAACGATTATCAAACTCTATAGACCAAAATAATCTTTTCTTCATTGTCGTTGCGTTACTAACATCACAAAATGCATGGTCGTGGGCAATTTTTATTCAATAGGTTTGCTTGTTGGCCAAGTAAACCCAAATATAAAGAGTTAAGCTTTAAATGAACGTGCACGAGAAACAACAACGATTATCATGATCTATTGACCAAAAATGATCCTGTCTTCATTGTCGTTGCGTTACTAACATCACAAAATGCATGGTTGTGGGCAATTTCAATTCAATATGTTTGCTTGTTGGCCAAGTAAACCCAAATATAAAGAGTTAGGCTTTAAATGAACGTGCACGAGAAACAACAACGATTATCAAACTCTATAGGCCAAAATGACCTTTTCTTCATTGTCGTTGCGTTACTAACATCACAAAAGCCAAAAGGCATGGTTGTGGGCAATTTCAATTCAAGGTTTGCTTGTTGGCCAAGTAAACCCAAATATAAAGAGTTAAGCTTTAAATGAACGTACACGAGAAACAACAACGATTATCATGCTCTATTGACCAAAATGATCCTGTCTTCATTGTCGTTACGTTACAAACATCACAAAAGGCATGGTTGTGGGCAATTTCAATTCAAGGTTTGCTTGTTGGCCAAGTAAATCCAAATGTAAAGAGTTAAGCTTTAAATGAACGTACACGAGAAACAACAACGATTATCATGCTCTATTGACCAAAATGATCATGTCTTCATTGTCGTTACGTTACAAACATCACAAAAGCCAAAAGGCATGGTTGTGGGCAATTTCAATTCAAGGTTTGCTTGTTGGCCAAGTAAACCCAAATATAAAGAGTTAAGCTTTAAATGAACGTGCATGAGAAACAACAACGATTATCATGTTCTATTGACCAAAATGATCCTGTCTTCATTGTCGTTACGTTACAAACATCACAAAAGGCATGGTTGTGGGCAATTTCAATTCAATATGTTTGCTTGTTGGCCAAGTAAACCCAAATATAAAGAGTTAGGCTTTAAATGAACGTGCACGAGAAACAACAACGATTATCAAACTCTATAGGCCAAAATGACCTTTTCTTCATTGTCGTTGCGTTACTAACATCACAAAATGCATGGTCGTGGGCAATTTCTATTCAATAGGTTTGCTTGTTGGCCAAGTAAACCCAAATATAAAGAGTTAAGCTTTAAATGAACGTGCACGAGAAACAACAACGATTATCAAACTCTATAGGCCAAAATGACCTTTTCTTCATTGTCGTTGCGTTACTAACATCACAAAATGCATGGTCGTGGGCAATTTCTATTCAATAGGTTTGCTTGTTGGCCAAGTAAACCCAAATATAAAAAGTTAAGCTTTAAATGAACGTGCACGAGAAACAACAACGATTATCATGCTCTATTGACCAAAATGATCATGTCTTCATTGTCGTTACGTTACAAACATCACAAAAGCCAAAAGGCATGGTTGTGGGCAATTTCAATTCAAGGTTTGCTTGTTGGCCAAGTAAACCCAAATATAAAGAGTTAAGCTTTAAATGAACGTGCACGAGAAACAACAACGATTATCATGCTCTATTGACCAAAATGATCCTGTCTTCATTGTCGTTACGTTACAAACATCACAAAAGGCATGGTTGTGGGCAATTTCAATTCAATATGTTTGCTTGTTGGCCAAGTAAACCCAAATATAAAGAGTTAGGCTTTAAATGAACGTGCACGAGAAACAACAACGATTATCAAACTCTATAGGCCAAAATGACCTTTTCTTCATTGTCGTTGCGTTACTAACATCACAAAATGCATGGTCGTGGGCAATTTCTATTCAATAGGTTTGCTTGTTGGCCAAGTAAACCCAAATATAAAGAGTTAAGCTTTAAATGAACGTGCACGAGAAACAACAACGATTATCAAACTCTATAGGCCAAAATGACCTTTTCTTCATTGTCGTTGCGTTACTAACATCACAAAATGCATGGTCGTGGGCAATTTCTATTCAATAGGTTTGCTTGTTGGCCAAGTAAACCCAAATATAAAAAGTTAAGCTTTAAATGAACGTGCACGAGAAACAACAACGATTATCAAACTCTATAGACCAAAATGATCTTTTCTTCATTGTCGTTGCGTTACTAACATCACAAAATGCATGGTCGTGGGCAATTTTTATTCAATAGGTTTGCTTGTTGGCCAAATAAACCCAAATATAAAGAGTTAAGCTTTAAATGAACGTGCACGAGAAACAACAACGATTATCATGCTCTATTGACCAAAATGATCCTGTCTTCATTGTCGTTACGTTACAAACATCACAAAAGGCATGGTTGTGGGCAATTTCAATTCAAGGTTTGCTTGTTGGCCAAGTAAACCCAAATATAAAGAGTTAAGCTTTAAATGAACGTGCACGAGAAACAACAACGATTATCATGCTCTATTGACCAAAATGATCCTGTCTTCATTGTCGTTACGTTACAAACATCACAAAAGGCATGGTTGTGGGCAATTTCAATTCAATATGTTTGCTTGTTGGCCAAGTAAACCCAAATATAAAGAGTTAGGCTTTAAATGAACGTGCACGAGAAACAACAACGATTATCAAACTCTATAGGCCAAAATGACCTTTTCTTCATTGTCGTTGCGTTACTAACATCACAAAATGCATGGTCGTGGGCAATTTCTATTCAATAGGTTTGCTTGTTGGCCAAGTAAACCCAAATATAAAGAGTTAAGCTTTAAATGAACGTGCACGAGAAACAACAACGATTATCAAACTCTATAGACCAAAATGACCTTTTCTTCATTGTCGTTGCGTTACTAACATCACAAAATGCATGGTCGTGGGCAATTTCTATTCAATAGGTTTGCTTGTTGGCCAAGTAAACCCAAATATAAAGAGTTAAGCTTTAAATGAACGTGCACGAGAAACAACAACGATTATCAAACTCTATAGACCAAAATAATCTTTTCTTCATTGTCGTTGCGTTACTAACATCACAAAATGCATGGTCGTGGGCAATTTTTATTCAATAGGTTTGCTTGTTGGCCAAGTAAACCCAAATATAAAGAGTTAAGCTTTAAATGAACGTGCACGAGAAACAACAACGATTATCATGATCTATTGACCAAAAATGATCCTGTCTTCATTGTCGTTGCGTTACTAACATCACAAAATGCATGGTCGTGGGCAATTTCTATTCAATAGGTTTGCTTGTTGGCCAAGTAAACCCAAATATAAAGAGTTAAGCTTTAAATGAACGTGCATGAGAAACAACAACGATTAACATGCTCTATTGACCAAAATGATCATGTCTTCATTGTCGTTACGTTACAAACATCACAAAAGCCAAAAGGCATGGTTGTGGGCAATTTCATTTCAAGGTTTGCTTGTTGGCCAAGTAAACCCAAATATAAAGAGTTAAGCTTTAAATGAACGTACACGAGAAACAACAACGATTATCATGCTCTATTGACCAAAATGATCCTGTCTTCATTGTCGTTACGTTACAAACATCACAAAAGGCATGGTTGTGGGCAATTTCAATTCAAGGTTTGCTTGTTGGCCAAGTAAATCCAAATGTAAAGAGTTAAGCTTTAAATGAACGTACACGAGAAACAACAACGATTATCATGCTCTATTGACCAAAATGATCATGTCTTCATTGTCGTTACGTTACAAACATCACAAAAGCCAAAAGGCATGGTTGTGGGCAATTTCAATTCAAGGTTTGCTTGTTGGCCAAGTAAACCCAAATATAAAGAGTTAAGCTTTAAATGAACGTGCATGAGAAACAACAACGATTATCATGTTCTATTGACCAAAATGATCCTGTCTTCATTGTCGTTACGTTACAAACATCACAAAAGGCATGGTTGTGGGCAATTTCAATTCAATATGTTTGCTTGTTGGCCAAGTAAACCCAAATATAAAGAGTTAGGCTTTAAATGAACGTGCACGAGAAACAACAACGATTATCAAACTCTATAGGCCAAAATGACCTTTTCTTCATTGTCGTTGCGTTACTAACATCACAAAATGCATGGTCGTGGGCAATTTCTATTCAATAGGTTTGCTTGTTGGCCAAGTAAACCCAAATATAAAGAGTTAAGCTTTAAATGAACGTGCACGAGAAACAACAACGATTATCAAACTCTATAGGCCAAAATGACCTTTTCTTCATTGTCGTTGCGTTACTAACATCACAAAATGCATGGTCGTGGGCAATTTCTATTCAATAGGTTTGCTTGTTGGCCAAGTAAACCCAAATATAAAAAGTTAAGCTTTAAATGAACGTGCACGAGAAACAACAACGATTATCATGCTCTATTGACCAAAATGATCATGTCTTCATTGTCGTTACGTTACAAACATCACAAAAGCCAAAAGGCATGGTTGTGGGCAATTTCAATTCAAGGTTTGCTTGTTGGCCAAGTAAACCCAAATATAAAGAGTTAAGCTTTAAATGAACGTGCACGAGAAACAACAACGATTATCATGCTCTATTGACCAAAATGATCCTGTCTTCATTGTCGTTACGTTACAAACATCACAAAAGGCATGGTTGTGGGCAATTTCAATTCAATATGTTTGCTTGTTGGCCAAGTAAACCCAAATATAAAGAGTTAGGCTTTAAATGAACGTGCACGAGAAACAACAACGATTATCAAACTCTATAGGCCAAAATGACCTTTTCTTCATTGTCGTTGCGTTACTAACATCACAAAATGCATGGTCGTGGGCAATTTCTATTCAATAGGTTTGCTTGTTGGCCAAGTAAACCCAAATATAAAGAGTTAAGCTTTAAATGAACGTGCACGAGAAACAACAACGATTATCAAACTCTATAGGCCAAAATGACCTTTTCTTCATTGTCGTTGCGTTACTAACATCACAAAATGCATGGTCGTGGGCAATTTCTATTCAATAGGTTTGCTTGTTGGCCAAGTAAACCCAAATATAAAAAGTTAAGCTTTAAATGAACGTGCACGAGAAACAACAACGATTATCAAACTCTATAGACCAAAATGATCTTTTCTTCATTGTCGTTGCGTTACTAACATCACAAAATGCATGGTCGTGGGCAATTTTTATTCAATAGGTTTGCTTGTTGGCCAAGTAAACCCAAATATAAAGAGTTAAGCTTTAAATGAACGTGCACGAGAAACAACAACGATTATCAAACTCTATAGACCAAAATGATCTTTTCTTCATTGTCGTTGCGTTACTAACATCACAAAATGCATGGTCGTGGGCAATTTCTATTCAATAGGTTTGCTTGTTGGCCAAGTAAACCTAAATATAAAGAGTTAAGCTCTAAATGAACGTGCACGAGAAACAACAACGATTATCAAACTCTATAGGCCAAAATGACCTTTTCTTCATTGTCGTTGCGTTACTAACATCACAAAATGCATGGTCGTGGGCAATTTCTATTCAATAGGTTTGCTTGTTGGCCAAGTAAACCCAAATATAAAGAGTTAAGCTCTAAATGAACGTGCACGAGAAACAACAACGATTATCAAACTCTATAGGCCAAAATGACCTTTTCTTCATTGTCGTTGCGTTACTAACATCACAAAATGCATGGTCGTGGCCAATTTCTATTCAATAGGTTTGCTTGTTGGCCAAGTAAACCCAAATATAAAGAGTTAAGCTTTAAATGAACGTGCACGAGAAACAACAACGATTATCAAACTCTATAGACCAAAATGATCTTTTCTTCATTGTCGTTGCGTTACTAACATCACAAAATGCATGGTCGTGGGCAATTTCTATTCAATAGGTTTGCTTGTTGGCCAAGTAAACCCAAATATAAAGAGTTAAGCTTTAAATGAACGTGCACGAGAAACAACAACGATTATCAAACTCTATTGACCAAAATGATCTTTTCTTCATTGTCGTTGCGTTAATAACATCACAAAATGCATGGTCGTGGACAATTTTTATTCAATAGGTTTGCTTGTTGGCCAAATAAACCCAAATATAAAGAGTTAAGCTTTAAATGAACGTACACGAGAAACAACAACGATTATCATGCTCTATTGACCAAAATGATCATGTCTTCATTGTCGTTACGTTACAAACATCACAAAAGCCAAAAGGCATGGTTGTGGGCAATTTCAATTCAAGGTTTGCTTGTTGGCCAAGTAAACCCAAATATAAAGAGTTAAGCTTTAAATGAACGTGCATGAGAAACAACAACGATTATCATGTTCTATTGACCAAAATGATCCTGTCTTCATTGTCGTTACGTTACAAACATCACAAAAGGCATGGTTGTGGGCAATTTCAATTCAATATGTTTGCTTGTTGGCCAAGTAAACCCAAATATAAAGAGTTAGGCTTTAAATGAACGTGCACGAGAAACAACAACGATTATCAAACTCTATAGGCCAAAATGACCTTTTCTTCATTGTCGTTGCGTTACTAACATCACAAAATGCATGGTCGTGGGCAATTTCTATTCAATAGGTTTGCTTGTTGGCCAAGTAAACCCAAATATAAAGAGTTAAGCTTTAAATGAACGTGCACGAGAAACAACAACGATTATCAAACTCTATAGGCCAAAATGACCTTTTCTTCATTGTCGTTGCGTTACTAACATCACAAAATGCATGGTCGTGGGCAATTTCTATTCAATAGGTTTGCTTGTTGGCCAAGTAAACCCAAATATAAAAAGTTAAGCTTTAAATGAACGTGCACGAGAAACAACAACGATTATCATGCTCTATTGACCAAAATGATCATGTCTTCATTGTCGTTACGTTACAAACATCACAAAAGCCAAAAGGCATGGTTGTGGGCAATTTCAATTCAAGGTTTGCTTGTTGGCCAAGTAAACCCAAATATAAAGAGTTAAGCTTTAAATGAACGTGCACGAGAAACAACAACGATTATCATGCTCTATTGACCAAAATGATCCTGTCTTCATTGTCGTTACGTTACAAACATCACAAAAGGCATGGTTGTGGGCAATTTCAATTCAATATGTTTGCTTGTTGGCCAAGTAAACCCAAATATAAAGAGTTAGGCTTTAAATGAACGTGCACGAGAAACAACAACGATTATCAAACTCTATAGGCCAAAATGACCTTTTCTTCATTGTCGTTGCGTTACTAACATCACAAAATGCATGGTCGTGGGCAATTTCTATTCAATAGGTTTGCTTGTTGGCCAAGTAAACCCAAATATAAAGAGTTAAGCTTTAAATGAACGTGCACGAGAAACAACAACGATTATCAAACTCTATAGGCCAAAATGACCTTTTCTTCATTGTCGTTGCGTTACTAACATCACAAAATGCATGGTCGTGGGCAATTTCTATTCAATAGGTTTGCTTGTTGGCCAAGTAAACCCAAATATAAAAAGTTAAGCTTTAAATGAACGTGCACGAGAAACAACAACGATTATCAAACTCTATAGACCAAAATGATCTTTTCTTCATTGTCGTTGCGTTACTAACATCACAAAATGCATGGTCGTGGGCAATTTTTATTCAATAGGTTTGCTTGTTGGCCAAGTAAACCCAAATATAAAGAGTTAAGCTTTAAATGAACGTGCACGAGAAACAACAACGATTATCAAACTCTATAGACCAAAATGATCTTTTCTTCATTGTCGTTGCGTTACTAACATCACAAAATGCATGGTCGTGGGCAATTTCTATTCAATAGGTTTGCTTGTTGGCCAAGTAAACCCAAATATAAAGAGTTAAGCTTTAAATGAACGTGCACGAGAAACAACAACGATTATCAAACTCTATTGACCAAAATGATCTTTTCTTCATTGTCGTTGCGTTACTAACATCACAAAATGCATGGTCGTGGACAATTTTTATTCAATAGGTTTGCTTGTTGGCCAAATAAACCCAAATATAAAGAGTTAAGCTTTAAATGAACATGCACGAGAAACAACAACGATTATCATGCTCTATTGACCAAAATGATCCTGTCTTCATTGTCGTTACGTTACAAACATCACAAAAGGCATGGTTGTGGGCAATTTCAATTCAAGGTTTGCTTGTTGGCCAAGTAAACCCAAATATAAAGAGTTAAGCTTTAAATGAACGTGCACAAGAAACAACAACGATTATCATGCTCTATTGACCAAAATGATCCTGTCTTCATTGTCGTTACGTTACAAACATCACAAAAGGCATGGTTGTGGGCAATTTCAATTCAATATGTTTGCTTGTTGGCCAAGTAAACCCAAATATAAAGAGTTAGGCTTTAAATGAACGTGTACGAGAAACAACAACGATTATCAAACTCTATAGGCCAAAATGACCTTTTCTTCATTGTCGTTGCGTTACTAACATCACAAAATGCATGGTCGTGGGCAATTTCTATTCAATAGGTTTGCTTGTTGGCCAAGTAAACCCAAATATAAAGAGTTAAGCTTTAAATGAACGTGCACGAGAAACAACAACGATTATCAAACTCTATAGGCCAAAATGACCTTTTCTTCATTGTCGTTGCGTTACTAACATCACAAAATGCATGGTCGTGGCCAATTTCTATTCAATAGGTTTGCTTGTTGGCCAAGTAAACCCAAATATAAAGAGTTAAGCTTTAAATGAACGTGCACGAGAAACAACAACGATTATCAAACTCTATAGACCAAAATGATCTTTTCTTCATTGTCGTTGCGTTACTAACATCACAAAATGCATGGTCGTGGGCAATTTCTATTCAATAGGTTTGCTTGTTGGCCAAGTAAACCCAAATATAAAGAGTTAAGCTTTAAATGAACGTGCACGAGAAACAACAACGATTATCAAACTCTATTGACCAAAATGATCTTTACTTCATTGTCGTTGCGTTACTAACATCACAAAATGCATGGTCGTGGGCAATTTCTATTCAATAGGTTTGCTTGTTGGCCAAGTAAACCCAAATATAAAGAGTTAAGCTTTAAATGAACGTGCACGAGAAACAACAACGATTATCAAACTCTATAGGCCAAAATGACCTTTTCTTCATTGTCGTTGCGTTACTAACATCACAAAATGCATGGTCGTGGGCAATTTCTATTCAATAGGTTTGCTTGTTGGCCAAGTAAACCCAAATATAAAAAGTTAAGCTTTAAATGAACGTGCACGAGAAACAACAACGATTATCATGCTCTATTGACCAAAATGATCATGTCTTCATTGTCGTTACGTTACAAACATCACAAAAGCCAAAAGGCATGGTTGTGGGCAATTTCAATTCAAGGTTTGCTTGTTGGCCAAGTAAACCCAAATATAAAGAGTTAAGCTTTAAATGAACGTGCACGAGAAACAACAACGATTATCATGCTCTATTGACCAAAATGATCCTGTCTTCATTGTCGTTACGTTACAAACATCACAAAAGGCATGGTTGTGGGCAATTTCAATTCAATATGTTTGCTTGTTGGCCAAGTAAACCCAAATATAAAGAGTTAGGCTTTAAATGAACGTGCACGAGAAACAACAACGATTATCAAACTCTATAGGCCAAAATGACCTTTTCTTCATTGTCGTTGCGTTACTAACATCACAAAATGCATGGTCGTGGGCAATTTCTATTCAATAGGTTTGCTTGTTGGCCAAGTAAACCCAAATATAAAGAGTTAAGCTTTAAATGAACGTGCACGAGAAACAACAACGATTATCAAACTCTATAGGCCAAAATGACCTTTTCTTCATTGTCGTTGCGTTACTAACATCACAAAATGCATGGTCGTGGGCAATTTCTATTCAATAGGTTTGCTTGTTGGCCAAGTAAACCCAAATATAAAAAGTTAAGCTTTAAATGAACGTGCACGAGAAACAACAACGATTATCAAACTCTATAGACCAAAATGATCTTTTCTTCATTGTCGTTGCGTTACTAACATCACAAAATGCATGGTCGTGGGCAATTTTTATTCAATAGGTTTGCTTGTTGGCCAAGTAAACCCAAATATAAAGAGTTAAGCTTTAAATGAACGTGCACGAGAAACAACAACGATTATCAAACTCTATAGACCAAAATGATCTTTTCTTCATTGTCGTTGCGTTACTAACATCACAAAATGCATGGTCGTGGGCAATTTCTATTCAATAGGTTTGCTTGTTGGCCAAGTAAACCCAAATATAAAGAGTTAAGCTTTAAATGAACGTGCACGAGAAACAACAACGATTATCAAACTCTATTGACCAAAATGATCTTTTCTTCATTGTCGTTGCGTTACTAACATCACAAAATGCATGGTCGTGGACAATTTTTATTCAATAGGTTTGCTTGTTGGCCAAATAAACCCAAATATAAAGAGTTAAGCTTTAAATGAACATGCACGAGAAACAACAACGATTATCATGCTCTATTGACCAAAATGATCCTGTCTTCATTGTCGTTACGTTACAAACATCACAAAAGGCATGGTTGTGGGCAATTTCAATTCAAGGTTTGCTTGTTGGCCAAGTAAACCCAAATATAAAGAGTTAAGCTTTAAATGAACGTGCACGAGAAACAACAACGATTATCATGCTCTATTGACCAAAATGATCCTGTCTTCATTGTCGTTACGTTACAAACATCACAAAAGGCATGGTTGTGGGCAATTTCAATTCAATATGTTTGCTTGTTGGCCAAGTAAACCCAAATATAAAGAGTTAGGCTTTAAATGAACGTGTACGAGAAACAACAACGATTATCAAACTCTATAGGCCAAAATGACCTTTTCTTCATTGTCGTTGCGTTACTAACATCACAAAATGCATGGTCGTGGGCAATTTCTATTCAATAGGTTTGCTTGTTGGCCAAGTAAACCCAAATATAAAGAGTTAAGCTTTAAATGAACGTGCACGAGAAACAACAACGATTATCAAACTCTATAGGCCAAAATGACCTTTTCTTCATTGTCGTTGCGTTACTAACATCACAAAATGCATGGTCGTGGCCAATTTCTATTCAATAGGTTTGCTTGTTGGCCAAGTAAACCCAAATATAAAGAGTTAAGCTTTAAATGAACGTGCACGAGAAACAACAACGATTATCAAACTCTATAGACCAAAATGATCTTTTCTTCATTGTCGTTGCGTTACTAACATCACAAAATGCATGGTCGTGGGCAATTTCTATTCAATAGGTTTGCTTGTTGGCCAAGTAAACCCAAATATAAAGAGTTAAGCTTTAAATGAACGTGCACGAGAAACAACAACGATTATCAAACTCTATTGACCAAAATGATCTTTACTTCATTGTCGTTGCGTTACTAACATCACAAAATGCATGGTCGTGGACAATTTTTATTCAATAGGTTTGCTTGTTGGCCAAATAAACCCAAATATAAAGAGTTAAGCTTTAAATGAACGTGCACGAGAAACAACAACGATTATCATGCTCTATTGACCAAAATGATCCTGTTTTCATTGTCGTTACGTTACAAACATCACAAAAGGCATGGTTGTGGGCAATTTCAATTCAAGGTTTGCTTGTTGGCCAAGTAAACCCAAATATAAAGAGTTAAGCTTTAAATGAACGTGCACGAGAAACAACAACGATTATCATGCTCTATTGACCAAAATGATCCTGTCTTCATTGTCGTTACGTTACAAACATCACAAAAGGCATGGTTGTGGGCAATTTCAATTCAATATGTTTGCTTGTTGGCCAAGTAAACCCAAATATAAAGAGTTAGGCTTTAAATGAACGTGCACGAGAAACAACAACGATTATCAAACTCTATAGGCCAAAATGACCTTTTCTTCATTGTCGTTGCATTACTAACATCACAAAATGCATGGTCGTGGGCAATTTCTATTCAATAGGTTTGCTTGTTGGCCAAGTAAACCCAAATATAAAGAGTTAAGCTTTAAATGAACGTGCACGAGAAACAACAACGATTATCAAACTCTATAGGCCAAAATGACCTTTTCTTCATTGTCGTTGCGTTACTAACATCACAAAATGCATGGTCGTGGGCAATTTCTATTCAATAGGTTTGCTTGTTGGCCAAGTAAACCCAAATATAAAGAGTTAAGCTTTAAATGAACGTGCACGAGAAACAACAACTATTATCAAACTCTATGGACCAAAATAATCTTTTCTTCATTGTCGTTGCGTTACTAACATCACAAAATGCATGGTCGTGGGCAATTTTTATTCAATAGGTTTGCTTGTTGGCCAAGTAAACCCAAATATAAAGAGTTAATCTTTAAATGAACGTTCACGAGAAACAACAACGATTATCATGCTCTATTGACCAAAATGATCCTGTCTTCATTGTCGTTCCGTTACAAACATCACAAAAGGCATGGTCGTGGGCAATTTCTATTCAATAGGTTTGCTTGTTGGCCAAGTAAACCCAAATATAAAGAGTTAAGCTTTAAATGAACGTGCACGAGAAACAACAACGATTATCAAACTCTATAGACCAAAATGATCTTTTCTTCATTTTCGTTGCGTTACTAACATCACAAAATGCATGGTCGTGGGCAATTTCTATTCAATAGGTTTGCTTGTTCGCCAAGTAAACCCAAATATAAAGAGTTAAGCTTTAAATGAACGTGCACGAGAAACAACAACGATTATCAAACTCTATTGACCAAAATGATCTTTTCTTCATTGTCGTTGCGTTACTAACATCACAAAATGCATGGTCGTGGACAATTTTTATTCAATAGGTTTGCTTGTTGGCCAAGTAAACCCAAATATAAAGAGTTAAGCTTTAAATGAACGTGCACGAGAAACAACAACGATTATCATGCTCTATTGACCAAAATGATCATGTCTTCATTGTCGTTACGTTACAAACATCACAAAAGCCAAAAGGCATGGTTGTGGGCAATTTCAATTCAAGGTTTGCTTGTTGGCCAAGTAAACCCAAATATAAAGAGTTAAGCTTTAAATGAACGTGCACGAGAAACAACAACGATTATCAAACTCTATAGGCCAAAATGACCTTTTCTTCATTGTCGTTCCGTTACTAACATCACAAAATGCATGGTCGTGGGCAATTTCTATTCAATAGGTTTGCTTGTTGGCCAAGTAAACCCAAATATAAACAGTTAAGCTTTAAATGAACGTGCACGAGAAACAACAACGATTATCAAACTCTATAGACCAAAATGATCTTTTCTTCATTGTCGTTGTGTTACTAACATCACAAAATGCATGGTCGTGGGCAATTTTTATTCAATAGGTTTGCTTGTTGGCCAAGTAAACCCAAATATAAAGAGTTAAGCTTTAAATGAACGTGCACGAGAAACAACAACGATTATCAAACTCTATAGACCAAAATGATCTTTTCTTCATTGTCGTTGCGTTACTAACATCACAAAATGCATGGTCGTGGGCAATTTCTATTCAATAGGTTTGCTTGTTGGCCAAGTAAACCCAAATATAAAGAGTTAAGCTTTAAATGAACGTGCACGAGAAACAACAACGATTATCAAACTCCATTGACCAAAATGATCTTTTCTTCATTGTCGTTGCGTTACTAACATCACAAAATGCATGGTCGTGGGCAATTTTTATTCAATAGGTTTGCTTGTTGGCCAAGTAAACCCAAATATAAAGAGTTAAGCTTTAAATGAACGTTCACGAGAAACAACAACGATTATCATGCTCTATTGACCAAAATGATCCTGTTTTCATTGTCGTTACGTTACAAACATCACAAAAGGCATGGTTGTGGGCAATTTCAATTCAAGGTTTGCTTGTTGGCCAAGTAAACCCAAATATAAAGAGTTAAGCTTTAAATGAACGTGCACGAGAAACAACAACGATTATCATGCTCTATTGACCAAAATGATCCTGTCTTCATTGTCGTTACGTTACAAACATCACAAAAGGCATGGTTGTGGGCAATTTCAATTCAATATGTTTGCTTGTTGGCCAAGTAAACCCAAATATAAAGAGTTAGGCTTTAAATGAACGTGCACGAGAAACAACAACGATTATCAAACTCTATAGGCCAAAATGACCTTTTCTTCATTGTCGTTGCATTACTAACATCACAAAATGCATGGTCGTGGGCAATTTCTATTCAATAGGTTTGCTTGTTGGCCAAGTAAACCCAAATATAAAGAGTTAAGCTTTAAATGAACGTGCACGAGAAACAACAACGATTATCAAACTCTATAGGCCAAAATGACCTTTTCTTCATTGTCGTTGCGTTACTAACATCACAAAATGCATGGTCGTGGGCAATTTCTATTCAATAGGTTTGCTTGTTGGCCAAGTAAACCCAAATATAAAGAGTTAAGCTTTAAATGAACGTGCACGAGAAACAACAACTATTATCAAACTCTATGGACCAAAATAATCTTTTCTTCATTGTCGTTGCGTTACTAACATCACAAAATGCATGGTCGTGGGCAATTTTTATTCAATAGGTTTGCTTGTTGGCCAAGTAAACCCAAATATAAAGAGTTAATCTTTAAATGAACGTTCACGAGAAACAACAACGATTATCATGCTCTATTGACCAAAATGATCCTGTCTTCATTGTCGTTCCGTTACAAACATCACAAAAGGCATGGTCGTGGGCAATTTCTATTCAATAGGTTTGCTTGTTGGCCAAGTAAACCCAAATATAAAGAGTTAAGCTTTAAATGAACGTGCACGAGAAACAACAACGATTATCAAACTCTATAGACCAAAATGATCTTTTCTTCATTTTCGTTGCGTTACTAACATCACAAAATGCATGGTCGTGGGCAATTTCTATTCAATAGGTTTGCTTGTTCGCCAAGTAAACCCAAATATAAAGAGTTAAGCTTTAAATGAACGTGCACGAGAAACAACAACGATTATCAAACTCTATTGACCAAAATGATCTTTTCTTCATTGTCGTTGCGTTACTAACATCACAAAATGCATGGTCGTGGACAATTTTTATTCAATAGGTTTGCTTGTTGGCCAAGTAAACCCAAATATAAAGAGTTAAGCTTTAAATGAACGTGCACGAGAAACAACAACGATTATCATGCTCTATTGACCAAAATGATCATGTCTTCATTGTCGTTACGTTACAAACATCACAAAAGCCAAAAGGCATGGTTGTGGGCAATTTCAATTCAAGGTTTGCTTGTTGGCCAAGTAAACCCAAATATAAAGAGTTAAGCTTTAAATGAACGTGCACGAGAAACAACAACGATTATCAAACTCTATAGGCCAAAATGACCTTTTCTTCATTGTCGTTCCGTTACTAACATCACAAAATGCATGGTCGTGGGCAATTTCTATTCAATAGGTTTGCTTGTTGGCCAAGTAAACCCAAATATAAACAGTTAAGCTTTAAATGAACGTGCACGAGAAACAACAACGATTATCAAACTCTATAGACCAAAATGATCTTTTCTTCATTGTCGTTGTGTTACTAACATCACAAAATGCATGGTCGTGGGCAATTTTTATTCAATAGGTTTGCTTGTTGGCCAAGTAAACCCAAATATAAAGAGTTAAGCTTTAAATGAACGTGCACGAGAAACAACAACGATTATCAAACTCTATAGACCAAAATGATCTTTTCTTCATTGTCGTTGCGTTACTAACATCACAAAATGCATGGTCGTGGGCAATTTCTATTCAATAGGTTTGCTTGTTGGCCAAGTAAACCCAAATATAAAGAGTTAAGCTTTAAATGAACGTGCACGAGAAACAACAACGATTATCAAACTCCATTGACCAAAATGATCTTTTCTTCATTGTCGTTGCGTTACTAACATCACAAAATGCATGGTCGTGGGCAATTTTTATTCAATAGGTTTGCTTGTTGGCCAAGTAAACCCAAATATAAAGAGTTAAGCTTTAAATGAACGTTCACGAGAAACAACAACGATTATCATGCTATATTGACCAAAATGATCCTGTCTTCATTGTCGTTCCGTTACAAACATCACAAAAGGCATGGTCGTGGGCAATTTCTATTCAATAGATTTGCTTGTTGGCCAAGTAAACCCAAATATAAAGAGTTAAGCTTTAAATGAACGTGCACGAGAAACAACAACGATTATCAAACTCTATTGACCAAAATGATCTTTTCTTCATTGTCGTTGCGTTACTAACATCACAAAATGCATGGTCGTGGACAATTTTTATTCAATAGGTTTGCTTGTTGGCCAAGTAAACCCAAATATAAAGAGTTAAGCTTTAAATAAACGTGCACGAGAAACAACAACGATTATCATGCTCTATTGACCAAAATGATCATGTCTTCATTGTCGTTACGTTACAAACATCACAAAAGCCAAAAGGCATGGTTGTGGGCAATTTCAATTCAAGGTTTGCTTGTTGGCCAAGTAAACCCAAATATAAAGAGTTAAGCTTTAAATGAACGTGCACGAGAAACAACAACGATTATCATGCTCTATTGACCAAAATGATCCTGTCTTCATTGTCGTTACGTTACAAACATCACAAAAGGCATGGTTGTGGGCAATTTCAATTCAAGGTTTGCTTGTTGGCCAAGTAAACCCAAATATAAAGAGTTAAGCTTTAAATGAACGTGCACGAGAAACAACAACGATTATCATGCTCTATTGACAAAAATGATCCTGTCTTCATTGTCGTTACGTTACAAACATCACAAAAGGCATGGTTGTGGGCAATTTCAATTCAATATGTTTGCTTGTTGGCCAAGTAAACCCAAATATAAAGAGTTAGGCTTTAAATGAACGTGCACGAGAAACAACAACGATTATCAAACTCTATAGGCCAAAATGACCTTTTCTTCATTGTCGTTGCGTTACTAACATCACAAAATGCATGGTCGTGGGCAATTTCTATTCAATAGGTTTGCTTGTTGGCCAAGTAAACCCAAATATAAAGAGTTAAGCTTTAAATGAACGTGCACGAGAAACAACAACGATTATCAAACTCTATAGGCCAAAATGACCTTTTCTTCATTGTCGTTGCGTTACTAACATCACAAAATGCATGGTCGTGGGCAATTTCTATTCAATAGGTTTGCTTGTTGGCCAAGTAAACCCAAATATAAAAAGTTAAGCTTTAAATGAACGTGCACGAGAAACAACAACGATTATCAAACTCTATAGACCAAAATGATCTTTTCTTCATTGTCGTTGCGTTACTAACATCACAAAATGCATGGTCTTGGGCAATTTTTATTCAATAGGTTTGCTTGTTGGCCAAGTAAACCCAAATATAAAGAGTTAAGCTTTAAATGAACGTGCACGAGAAACAACAACGATTATCAAACTCTATAGACCAAAATGATCTTTTCTTCATTGTCGTTGCGTTACTAACATCACAAAATGCATGGTCGTGGGCAATTTCTATTCAATAGGTTTGCTTGTTGGCCAAGTAAACCCAAATATAAAGAGTTAAGCTTTAAATGAACGTGCACGAGAAACAACAACGATTATCAAACTCTATTGACCAAAATGATCTTTTCTTCATTGTCGTTGCGTTACTAACATCACAAAATGCATGGTCGTGGACAATTTTTATTCAATAGGTTTGCTTGTTGGCCAAATAAACCCAAATATAAAGAGTTAAGCTTTAAATGAACGTGCACGAGAAACAACAACGATTATCATGCTCTATTGACCAAAATGATCCTGTCTTCATTGTCGTTACGTTACAAACATCACAAAAGCCAAAAGGCATGGTTGTGGGCAATTTCAATTCAAGGTTTGCTTGTTGGCCAAGTAAACCCAAATATAAAGAGTTAAGCTTTAAATGAACGTGCACGAGAAACAACAACGATTATCATGCTCTATTGACCAAAATGATCCTGTCTTCATTGTCGTTACGTTACAAACATCACAAAAGGCATGGTTGTGGGCAATTTCAATTCAAGGTTTGCTTGTTGGCCAAGTAAACCCAAATATAAAGAGTTAAGCTTTAAATGAACGTGCACGAGAAACAACAACGATTATCATGCTCTATTGACAAAAATGATCCTGTCTTCATTGTCGTTACGTTACAAACATCACAAAAGGCATGGTTGTGGGCAATTTCAATTCAATATGTTTGCTTGTTGGCCAAGTAAACCCAAATATAAAGAGTTAGGCTTTAAATGAACGTGCACGAGAAACAACAACGATTATCAAACTCTATAGGCCAAAATGACCTTTTCTTCATTGTCGTTGCGTTACTAACATCACAAAATGCATGGTCGTGGGCAATTTCTATTCAATAGGTTTGCTTGTTGGCCAAGTAAACCCAAATATAAAGAGTTAAGCTTTAAATGAACGTGCACGAGAAACAACAACGATTATCAAACTCTATAGGCCAAAATGACCTTTTCTTCATTGTCGTTGCGTTACTAACATCACAAAATGCATGGTCGTGGGCAATTTCTATTCAATAGGTTTGCTTGTTGGCCAAGTAAACCCAAATATAAAAAGTTAAGCTTTAAATGAACGTGCACGAGAAACAACAACGATTATCAAACTCTATAGACCAAAATGATCTTTTCTTCATTGTCGTTGCGTTACTAACATCACAAAATGCATGGTCTTGGGCAATTTTTATTCAATAGGTTTGCTTGTTGGCCAAGTAAACCCAAATATAAAGAGTTAAGCTTTAAATGAACGTGCACGAGAAACAACAACGATTATCAAACTCTATAGACCAAAATGATCTTTTCTTCATTGTCGTTGCGTTACTAACATCACAAAATGCATGGTCGTGGGCAATTTCTATTCAATAGGTTTGCTTGTTGGCCAAGTAAACCCAAATATAAAGAGTTAAGCTTTAAATGAACGTGCACGAGAAACAACAACGATTATCAAACTCTATTGACCAAAATGATCTTTTCTTCATTGTCGTTGCGTTACTAACATCACAAAATGCATGGTCGTGGACAATTTTTATTCAATAGGTTTGCTTGTTGGCCAAATAAACCCAAATATAAAGAGTTAAGCTTTAAATGAACGTGCACGAGAAACAACAACGATTATCATGCTCTATTGACCAAAATGATCCTGTCTTCATTGTCGTTACGTTACAAACATCACAAAAGGCATGGTTGTGGGCAATTTCAATTCAAGGTTTGCTTGTTGGCCAAGTAAACCCAAATATAAAGAGTTAAGCTTTAAATGAACGTGCACGAGAAACAACAACGATTATCATGCTCTATTGACCAAAATGATCCTGTCTTCATTGTCGTTACGTTACAAACATCACAAAAGGCATGGTTGTGGGCAATTTCAATTCAATATGTTTGCTTGTTGGCCAAGTAAACCCAAATATAAAGAGTTAGGCTTTAAATGAACGTGTACGAGAAACAACAACGATTATCAAACTCTATAGGCCAAAATGACCTTTTCTTCATTGTCGTTGCGTTACTAACATCACAAAATGCATGGTCGTGGGCAATTTCTATTCAATAGGTTTGCTTGTTGGCCAAGTAAACCCAAATATAAAGAGTTAAGCTTTAAATGAACGTGCACGAGAAACAACAACGATTATCAAACTCTATAGGCCAAAATGACCTTTTCTTCATTGTCGTTGCGTTACTAACATCACAAAATGCATGGTCGTGGCCAATTTCTATTCAATAGGTTTGCTTGTTGGCCAAGTAAACCCAAATATAAAGAGTTAAGCTTTAAATGAATGTGCATGAGAAACAACAACGATTATCAAACTCTATAGACCAAAATGATCTTTTCTTCATTGTCGTTGCGTTACTAACATCACAAAATGCATGGTCGTGGGCAATTTCTATTCAATAGGTTTGCTTGTTGGCCAAGTAAACCCAAATATAAAGAGTTAAGCTTTAAATGAACGTGCACGAGAAACAACAACGATTATCAAACTCTATTGACCAAAATGATCTTTACTTCATTGTCGTTGCGTTACTAACATCACAAAATGCATGGTCGTGGACAATTTTTATTCAATAGGGTTGCTTGTTGGCCAAATAAACCCAAATATAAAGAGTTAAGCTTTAAATGAACGTGCACGAGAAACAACAACGATTATCATGCTCTATTGACCAAAATGATCCTGTCTTCATTGTCGTTACGTTACAAACATCACAAAAGGCATGGTTGTGGGCAATTTCAATTCAAGGTTTGCTTGTTGGCCAAGTAAACCCAAATATAAAGAGTTAAGCTTTAAATGAACGTGCACGAGAAACAACAACGATTATCATGCTCTATTGACCAAAATGATCCTGTCTTCATTGTCGTTACGTTACAAACATCACAAAAGGCATGGTTGTGGGCAATTTCAATTCAATATGTTTGCTTGTTGGCCAAGTAAACCCAAATATAAAGAGTTAGGCTTTAAATGAACGTGCACGAGAAACAACAACGATTATCAAACTCTATAGGCCAAAATGACCTTTTCTTCATTGTCGTTGCATTACTAACATCACAAAATGCATGGTCGTGGGCAATTTCTATTCAATAGGTTTGCTTGTTGGCCAAGTAAACCCAAATATAAAGAGTTAAGCTTTAAATGAACGTGCACGAGAAACAACAACGATTATCAAACTCTATAGGCCAAAATGACCTTTTCTTCATTGTCGTTGCGTTACTAACATCACAAAATGCATGGTCGTGGGCAATTTCTATTCAATAGGTTTGCTTGTTGGCCAAGTAAACCCAAATATAAAGAGTTAAGCTTTAAATGAACGTGCACGAGAAACAACAACGATTATCAAACTCTATGGACCAAAATAATCTTTTCTTCATTGTCGTTGCGTTACTAACATCACAAAACACATGGTCGTGGGCAATTTTTATTCAATAGGTTTGCTTGTTGGCCAAGTAAACCCAAATATAAAGAGTTAATCTTTAAATGAACGTTCACGAGAAACAACAACGATTATCATGCTCTATTGACCAAAATGATCCTGTCTTCATTGTCGTTCCGTTACAAACATCACAAAAGGCATGGTCGTGGGCAATTTCTATTCAATAGGTTTGCTTGTTGGCCAAGTAAACCCAAATATAAAGAGTTAAGCTTTAAATGAACGTGCACGAGAAACAACAACGATTATCAAACTCTATAGACCAAAATGATCTTTTCTTCATTTTCGTTGCGTTACTAACATCACAAAATGCATGGTCGTGGGCAATTTCTATTCAATAGGTTTGCTTGTTCGCCAAGTAAACCCAAATATAAAGAGTTAAGCTTTAAATGAACGTGCACGAGAAACAACAACGATTATCAAACTCTATTGACCAAAATGATCTTTTCTTCATTGTCGTTGCGTTACTAACATCACAAAATGCATGGTCGTGGACAATTTTTATTCAATAGGTTTGCTTGTTGGCCAAGTAAACCCAAATATAAAGAGTTAAGCTTTAAATGAACGTGCACGAGAAACAACAACGATTATCATGCTCTATTGACCAAAATGATCATGTCTTCATTGTCGTTACGTTACAAACATCACAAAAGCCAAAAGGCATGGTTGTGGGCAATTTCAATTCAAGGTTTGCTTGTTGGCCAAGTAAACCCAAATATAAAGAGTTAAGCTTTAAATGAACGTGCACGAGAAACAACAACGATTATCAAACTCTATAGGCCAAAATGACCTTTTCTTCATTGTCGTTGCGTTACTAAAATCACAAAATGCATGGTCGTGGGCAATTTCTATTCAATAGGTTTGCTTGTTGGCCAAGTAAACCCAAATATAAACAGTTAAGCTTTAAATGAACGTGCACGAGAAACAACAACGATTATCAAACTCTATAGACCAAAATGATCTTTTCTTCATTGTCGTTGTGTTACTAACATCACAAAATGCATGGTCGTGGACAATTTTTATTCAATAGGTTTGCTTGTTGGCCAAGTAAACCCAAATATAAAGAGTTAAGCTTTAAATGAACGTGCACGAGAAACAACAACGATTATCAAACTCTATAGACCAAAATGATCTTTTCTTCATTGTCGTTGCGTTACTAACATCACAAAATGCATGGTCGTGGGCAATTTCTATTCAATAGGTTTGCTTGTTGGCCAAGTAAACCCAAATATAAACAGTTAAGCTTTAAATGAACGTGCACGAGAAACAACAACGATTATCAAACTCTATAGACCAAAATGATCTTTTCTTCATTGTCGTTGTGTTACTAACATCACAAAATGCATGGTCGTGGGCAATTTTTATTCAATAGGTTTGCTTGTTGGCCAAGTAAACCCAAATATAAAGAGTTAAGCTTTAAATGAACGTGCACGAGAAACAACAACGATTATCAAACTCTATAGACCAAAATGATCTTTTCTTCATTGTCGTTGCGTTACTAACATCACAAAATGCATGGTCGTGGGCAATTTCTATTCAATAGGTTTGCTTGTTGGCCAAGTAAACCCAAATATAAAGAGTTAAGCTTTAAATGAACGTGCACGAGAAACAACAACGATTATCAAACTCTATTGACCAAAATGATCTTTTCTTCATTGTCGTTGCGTTACTAACATCACAAAATGCATGATCGTGGGCAATTTTTATTCAATAGGTTTGCTTGTTGGCCAAGTAAACCCAAATATAATGAGTTAAGCTTTAAATGAACGTGCACGAGAAACAACAACGATTATCAAACTCTATTGACCAAAATGATCTTTTCTTCATTGTCGTTGCGTTACTAACATCACAAAATGCATGGTCGTGGGCAATTTTTATTCAATAGGTTTGCTTGTTGGCCAAGTAAACCCAAATATAAAGAGTTAAGCTTTAAATGAACGTTCACGAGAAACAACAACGATTATCATGCTCTATTGACCAAAATGATCCTGTCTTCATTGTCGTTCCGTTACAAACATCACAAAAGGCATGGTCGTGGGCAATTTCTATTCAATAGGTTTGCTTGTTGGCCAAGTAAACCCAAATATAAAGAGTTAAGCTTTAAATGAACGTGCACGAGAAACAACAACGATTATCAAACTCTATTGACCAAAATGATCTTTTCTTCATTGTCGTTGCGTTACTAACATCACAAAATGCATGGTCGTGGACAATTTTTATTCAATAGGTTTGCTTATTGGCCAAGTAAACCCAAATATAAAGAGTTAAGCTTTAAATGAACGTGCACGAGAAACAACAACGATTATCATGCTCTATTGACCAAAATGATCATGTCTTCATTGTCGTTACGTTACAAACATCACAAAAGGCATGGTTGTGGGCAATTTCAATTCAAGGTTTGCTTGTTGGCCAAGTAAACCCAAATATAAAGAGTTAAGCTTTAAATGAACGTGCACGAGAAACAACAACGATTATCATGCTCTATTGACCAAAATGATCCTGTCTTCATTGTCGTTACGTTACAAACATCACAAAAGGCATGGTCGTGGGCAATTTCTATTCAATAGGTTTGCTTGTTGGCCAAGTAAACCCAAATATAAAGAGTTAAGCTTTAAATGAACGTGCACGAGAAACAACAACGATTATCAAACTCTATAGGCCAAAATGACCTTTTCTTCATTGTCGTTGCGTTACTAACATCACAAAATGCATGGTCGTGGGCAATTTCTATTCAATAGGTTTGCTTGTTGGCCAAGTAAACCCAAATATAAAGAGTTAAGCTTTAAATGAACGTGCACGAGAAACAACAACGATTATCAAACTCTATAGACCAAAATGATCTTTTCTTCATTGTCGTTGCGTTACTAACATCACAAAATGCATGGTCGTGGGCAATTTTTATTCAATAGGTTTGCTTGTTGGCCAAGTAAACCCAAATATAAAGAGTTAAGCTTTAAATGAACGTGCACGAGAAACAACAACGATTATCAAACTCTATTGACCAAAATGATCTTTTCTTCATTGTCGTTGCGTTACTAACATCACAAAATGCATGGTCGTGGACAATTTTTATTCAATAGGTTTGCTTGTTGGCCAAGTAAACCCAAATATAAAGAGTTAAGCTTTAAATGAACGTGCACGAGAAACAACAACGATTATCATGCTCTATTGACAAAAATGATCCTGTCTTCATTATCGTTACGTTACAAACATCACAAAAGGCATGGTTGTGGGCAATTTCAATTCAATATGTTTGCTTGTTGGCCAAGTAAACCCAAATATAAAGAGTTAGGCTTTAAATGAACGTGCACGAGAAACAACAACGATTATCAAACTCTATAGGCCAAAATGACCTTTTATTCATTGTCGTTGCGTTACTAACATCACAAAATGCATGGTCGTGGGCAATTTCTATTCAATAGGTTTGCTTGTTGGCCAAGTAAACCCAAATATAAAGAGTTAAGCTTTAAATGAACGTGCACGAGCAACAACAACGATTATCAAACTCTATAGGCCAAAATGACCTTTTCTTCATTGTCGTTGCGTTACTAACATCACAAAATGCATGGTCGTGGGCAATTTCTATTCAATAGGTTTGCTTGTTGGCCAAGTAAACCCAAATATAAACAGTTAAGCTTTAAATGAACGTGCACGAGAAACAACAACGATTATCAAACTCTATAGACCAAAATGATCTTTTCTTCATTGTCGTTGTGTTACTAACATCACAAAATGCATGGTCGTGGGCAATTTTTATTCAATAGGTTTGCTTGTTGGCCAAGTAAACCCAAATATAAAGAGTTAAGCTTTAAATGAACGTGCACGAGAAACAACAACGATTATCAAACTCTATAGACCAAAATGATCTTTTCTTCATTGTCGTTGCGTTACTAACATCACAAAATGCATGGTCGTGGACAATTTTTATTCAATAGGTTTGCTTATTGGCCAAGTAAACCCAAATATAAAGAGTTAAGCTTTAAATGAACGTGCACGAGAAACAACAACGATTATCATGCTCTATTGACCAAAATGATCATGTCTTCATTGTCGTTACGTTACAAACATCACAAAAGGCATGGTTGTGGGCAATTTCAATTCAAGGTTTGCTTGTTGGCCAAGTAAACCCAAATATAAAGAGTTAAGCTTTAAATGAACGTGCACGAGAAACAACAACGATTATCATGCTCTATTGACCAAAATGATCCTGTCTTCATTGTCGTTACGTTACAAACATCACAAAAGGCATGGTCGTGGGCAATTTCTATTCAATAGGTTTGCTTGTTGGCCAAGTAAACCCAAATATAAAGAGTTAAGCTTTAAATGAACGTGCACGAGAAACAACAACGATTATCAAACTCTATAGGCCAAAATGACCTTTTCTTCATTGTCGTTGCGTTACTAACATCACAAAATGCATGGTCGTGGGCAATTTCTATTCAATAGGTTTGCTTGTTGGCCAAGTAAACCCAAATATAAAGAGTTAAGCTTTAAATGAACGTGCACGAGAAACAACAACGATTATCAAACTCTATAGACCAAAATGATCTTTTCTTCATTGTCGTTGCGTTACTAACATCACAAAATGCATGGTCGTGGGCAATTTTTATTCAATAGGTTTGCTTGTTGGCCAAGTAAACCCAAATATAAAGAGTTAAGCTTTAAATGAACGTGCACGAGAAACAACAACGATTATCAAACTCTATTGACCAAAATGATCTTTTCTTCATTGTCGTTGCGTTACTAACATCACAAAATGCATGGTCGTGGACAATTTTTATTCAATAGGTTTGCTTGTTGGCCAAGTAAACCCAAATATAAAGAGTTAAGCTTTAAATGAACGTGCACGAGAAACAACAACGATTATCATGCTCTATTGACAAAAATGATCCTGTCTTCATTATCGTTACGTTACAAACATCACAAAAGGCATGGTTGTGGGCAATTTCAATTCAATATGTTTGCTTGTTGGCCAAGTAAACCCAAATATAAAGAGTTAGGCTTTAAATGAACGTGCACGAGAAACAACAACGATTATCAAACTCTATAGGCCAAAATGACCTTTTATTCATTGTCGTTGCGTTACTAACATCACAAAATGCATGGTCGTGGGCAATTTCTATTCAATAGGTTTGCTTGTTGGCCAAGTAAACCCAAATATAAAGAGTTAAGCTTTAAATGAACGTGCACGAGCAACAACAACGATTATCAAACTCTATAGGCCAAAATGACCTTTTCTTCATTGTCGTTGCGTTACTAACATCACAAAATGCATGGTCGTGGGCAATTTCTATTCAATAGGTTTGCTTGTTGGCCAAGTAAACCCAAATATAAACAGTTAAGCTTTAAATGAACGTGCACGAGAAACAACAACGATTATCAAACTCTATAGACCAAAATGATCTTTTCTTCATTGTCGTTGTGTTACTAACATCACAAAATGCATGGTCGTGGGCAATTTTTATTCAATAGGTTTGCTTGTTGGCCAAGTAAACCCAAATATAAAGAGTTAAGCTTTAAATGAACGTGCACGAGAAACAACAACGATTATCAAACTCTATAGACCAAAATGATCTTTTCTTCATTGTCGTTGCGTTACTAACATCACAAAATGCATGGTCGTGGGCAATTTCTATTCAATAGGTTTGCTTGTTGGCCAAGTAAACCCAAATATAAAGAGTTAAGCTTTAAATGAACGTGCACGAGAAACAACAACGATTATCAAACTCTATAGACCAAAATGATCTTTTCTTCATTGTCGTTGCGTTACTAACATCACAAAATGCATGGTCGTGGGCAATTTTTATTCAATAGGTTTGCTTGTTGGCCAAGTAAACCCAAATATAAAGAGTTAAGCTTTAAATGAACGTGCACGAGAAACAACAACGATTATCAAACTCTATTGACCAAAATGATCTTTTCTTCATTGTCGTTGCGTTACTAACATCACAAAATGCATGGTCGTGGGCAATTTCTATTCAATAGGTTTGCTTGTTGGCCAAGTAAACCCAAATATAAAGAGTTAAGCTTTAAATGAACGTGCACGAGAAACAACAACGATTATCAAACTCTATAGGCCAAAATGACCTTTTCTTCATTGTCGTTGCGTTACTAACATCACAAAATGCATGGTCGTGGGCAATTTCTATTCAATAGGTTTGCTTGTTGGCCAAGTAAACCCAAATATAAAGAGTTAAGCTTTAAATGAACGTGCACGAGAAACAACAACGATTATCAAACTCTATAGACCAAAATGATCTTTTCTTCATTGTCGTTGCGTTACTAACATCACAAAATGCATGGTCGTGGGCAATTTTTATTCAATAGGTTTGCTTGTTGGCCAAGTAAACCCAAATATAAAGAGTTAAGCTTTAAATGAACGTGCACGAGAAACAACAACGATTATCAAACTCTATTGACCAAAATGATCTTTTCTTCATTGTCGTTGCGTTACTAACATCACAAAATGCATGGTCGTGGACAATTTTTATTCAATAGGTTTGCTTGTTGGCCAAGTAAACCCAAATATAAAGAGTTAAGCTTTAAATGAACGTGCACGAGAAACAACAACGATTATCATGCTCTATTGACAAAAATGATCCTGTCTTCATTATCGTTACGTTACAAACATCACAAAAGGCATGGTTGTGGGCAATTTCAATTCAATATGTTTGCTTGTTGGCCAAGTAAACCCAAATATAAAGAGTTAGGCTTTAAATGAACGTGCACGAGAAACAACAACGATTATCAAACTCTATAGGCCAAAATGACCTTTTATTCATTGTCGTTGCGTTACTAACATCACAAAATGCATGGTCGTGGGCAATTTCTATTCAATAGGTTTGCTTGTTGGCCAAGTAAACCCAAATATAAAGAGTTAAGCTTTAAATGAACGTGCACGAGCAACAACAACGATTATCAAACTCTATAGGCCAAAATGACCTTTTCTTCATTGTCGTTGCGTTACTAACATCACAAAATGCATGGTCGTGGGCAATTTCTATTCAATAGGTTTGCTTGTTGGCCAAGTAAACCCAAATATAAACAGTTAAGCTTTAAATGAACGTGCACGAGAAACAACAACGATTATCAAACTCTATAGACCAAAATGATCTTTTCTTCATTGTCGTTGTGTTACTAACATCACAAAATGCATGGTCGTGGGCAATTTTTATTCAATAGGTTTGCTTGTTGGCCAAGTAAACCCAAATATAAAGAGTTAAGCTTTAAATGAACGTGCACGAGAAACAACAACGATTATCAAACTCTATAGACCAAAATGATCTTTTCTTCATTGTCGTTGCGTTACTAACATCACAAAATGCATGGTCGTGGGCAATTTCTATTCAATAGGTTTGCTTGTTGGCCAAGTAAACCCAAATATAAAGAGTTAAGCTTTAAATGAACGTGCACGAGAAACAACAACGATTATCAAACTCTATAGACCAAAATGATCTTTTCTTCATTGTCGTTGCGTTACTAACATCACAAAATGCATGGTCGTGGGCAATTTTTATTCAATAGGTTTGCTTGTTGGCCAAGTAAACCCAAATATAAAGAGTTAAGCTTTAAATGAACGTGCACGAGAAACAACAACGATTATCAAACTCTATTGACCAAAATGATCTTTTCTTCATTGTCGTTGCGTTACTAACATCACAAAATGCATGGTCGTGGGCAATTTCTATTCAATAGGTTTGCTTGTTGGCCAAGTAAACCCAAATATAAAGAGTTAAGCTTTAAATGAACGTGCACGAGAAACAACAACGATTATCAAACTCTATAGGCCAAAATGACCTTTTCTTCATTGTCGTTGCGTTACTAACATCACAAAATGCATGGTCGTGGGCAATTTCTATTCAATAGGTTTGCTTGTTGGCCAAGTAAACCCAAATATAAAGAGTTAAGCTTTAAATGAACGTGCACGAGAAACAACAACGATTATCAAACTCTATAGACCAAAATGATCTTTTCTTCATTGTCGTTGCGTTACTAACATCACAAAATGCATGGTCGTGGGCAATTTTTATTCAATAGGTTTGCTTGTTGGCCAAGTAAACCCAAATATAAAGAGTTAAGCTTTAAATGAACGTGCACGAGAAACAACAACGATTATCAAACTCTATTGACCAAAATGATCTTTTCTTCATTGTCGTTGCGTTACTAACATCACAAAATGCATGGTCGTGGACAATTTCTATTCAATAGGTTTGCTTGTTGGCCAAGTAAACCCAAATATAAAGAGTTAAGCTTTAAATGAACGTGCACGAGAAACAACAACGATTATCAAACTCTATAGGCCAAAATGACCTTTTCTTCATTGTCGTTGCGTTACTAACATCACAAAATGCATGGTCGTGGGCAATTTCTATTCAATAGGTTTGCTTGTTGGCCAAGTAAACCCAAATATAAAGAGTTAAGCTTTAAATGAACGTGCACGAGAAACAACAACGATTATCAAACTCTATAGACCAAAATGATCTTTTCTTCATTGTCGTTGCGTTACTAACATCACAAAATGCATGGTCGTGGGCAATTTCTATTCAATAGGTTTGCTTGTTGGCCAAGTAAACCCAAATATAAAGAGTTAAGCTTTAAATGAACGTGCACGAGAAACAACAACGATTATCAAACTCTATAGACCAAAATGATCTTTTCTTCATTGTCGTTGCGTTACTAACATCACAAAATGCATGGTCGTGGGCAATTTTTATTCAATAGGTTTGCTTGTTGGCCAAGTAAACCCAAATATAAAGAGTTAAGCTTTAAATGAACGTGCACGAGAAACAACAACGATTATCAAACTCTATTGACCAAAATGATCTTTTCTTCATTGTCGTTGCGTTACTAACATCACAAAATGCATGGTCGTGGGCAATTTCTATTCAATAGGTTTGCTTGTTGGCCAAGTAAACCCAAATATAAAGAGTTAAGCTTTAAATGAACGTGCACGAGAAACAACAACGATTATCAAACTCTATAGGCCAAAATGACCTTTTCTTCATTGTCGTTGCGTTACTAACATCACAAAATGCATGGTCGTGGGCAATTTCTATTCAATAGGTTTGCTTGTTGGCCAAGTAAACCCAAATATAAAGAGTTAAGCTTTAAATGAACGTGCACGAGAAACAACAACGATTATCAAACTCTATAGACCAAAATGATCTTTTCTTCATTGTCGTTGCGTTACTAACATCACAAAATGCATGGTCGTGGGCAATTTTTATTCAATAGGTTTGCTTGTTGGCCAAGTAAACCCAAATATAAAGAGTTAAGCTTTAAATGAACGTGCACGAGAAACAACAACGATTATCAAACTCTATTGACCAAAATGATCTTTTCTTCATTGTCGTTGCGTTACTAACATCACAAAATGCATGGTCGTGGACAATTTTTATTCAATAGGTTTGCTTGTTGGCCAAGTAAACCCAAATATAAAGAGTTAAGCTTTAAATGAACGTGCACGAGAAACAACAACGATTATCATGCTCTATTGACAAAAATGATCCTGTCTTCATTATCGTTACGTTACAAACATCACAAAAGGCATGGTTGTGGGCAATTTCAATTCAATATGTTTGCTTGTTGGCCAAGTAAACCCAAATATAAAGAGTTAGGCTTTAAATGAACGTGCACGAGAAACAACAACGATTATCAAACTCTATAGGCCAAAATGACCTTTTATTCATTGTCGTTGCGTTACTAACATCACAAAATGCATGGTCGTGGGCAATTTCTATTCAATAGGTTTGCTTGTTGGCCAAGTAAACCCAAATATAAAGAGTTAAGCTTTAAATGAACGTGCACGAGCAACAACAACGATTATCAAACTCTATAGGCCAAAATGACCTTTTCTTCATTGTCGTTGCGTTACTAACATCACAAAATGCATGGTCGTGGGCAATTTCTATTCAATAGGTTTGCTTGTTGGCCAAGTAAACCCAAATATAAACAGTTAAGCTTTAAATGAACGTGCACGAGAAACAACAACGATTATCAAACTCTATAGACCAAAATGATCTTTTCTTCATTGTCGTTGTGTTACTAACATCACAAAATGCATGGTCGTGGGCAATTTTTATTCAATAGGTTTGCTTGTTGGCCAAGTAAACCCAAATATAAAGAGTTAAGCTTTAAATGAACGTGCACGAGAAACAACAACGATTATCAAACTCTATAGACCAAAATGATCTTTTCTTCATTGTCGTTGCGTTACTAACATCACAAAATGCATGGTCGTGGGCAATTTCTATTCAATAGGTTTGCTTGTTGGCCAAGTAAACCCAAATATAAAGAGTTAAGCTTTAAATGAACGTGCACGAGAAACAACAACGATTATCAAACTCTATTGACCAAAATGATCTTTTCTTCATTGTCGTTGCGTTACTAACATCACAAAATGCATGGTCGTGTACAATTTTTATTCAATAGGTTTGCTTGTTGGCCAAGTAAACCCAAATATAAAGAGTTAAGCTTTAAATGAACGTGCACGAGAAACAACAACGATTATCATGCTCTATTGACCAAAATGATCCTGTCTTCATTGTCGTTACGTTACAAACATCACAAAAGGCATGGTTGTGGGCAATTTCAATTCAAGGTTTGCTTGTTGGCCAAGTAAACCCAAATATAAAGAGTTAAGCTTTAAATGAACGTGCACGAGAAACAACAACGATTATCATGCTCTATTGACCAAAATGATCATGTCTTCATTGTCGTTACGTTACAAACATCACAAAAGGCATGGTTGTGGGCAATTTCAATTCAAGGTTTGCTTGTTGGCCAAGTAAACCCAAATATAAAGAGTTAAGCTTTAAATGAACGTGCACGAGAAACAACAACGATTATCATGCTCTATTGACCAAAATGATCCTGTCTTCATTGTCGTTACGTTACAAACATCACAAAAGGCATGGTCGTGGGCAATTTCTATTCAATAGGTTTGCTTGTTGGCCAAGTAAACCCAAATATAAAGAGTTAAGCTTTAAATGAACGTGCACGAGAAACAACAACGATTATCAAACTCTATAGGCCAAAATGACCTTTTCTTCATTGTCGTTGCGTTACTAACATCACAAAATGCATGGTCGTGGGCAATTTCTATTCAATAGGTTTGCTTGTTGGCCAAGTAAACCCAAATATAAAGAGTTAAGCTTTAAATGAACGTGCACGAGAAACAACAACGATTATCAAACTCTATAGACCAAAATGATCTTTTCTTCATTGTCGTTGCGTTACTAACATCACAAAATGCATGGTCGTGGGCAATTTTTATTCAATAGGTTTGCTTGTTGGCCAAGTAAACCCAAATATAAAGAGTTAAGCTTTAAATGAACGTGCACGAGAAACAACAACGATTATCAAACTCTATTGACCAAAATGATCTTTTCTTCATTGTCGTTGCGTTACTAACATCACAAAATGCATGGTCGTGGACAATTTTTATTCAATAGGTTTGCTTGTTGGCCAAGTAAACCCAAATATAAAGAGTTAAGCTTTAAATGAACGTGCACGAGAAACAACAACGATTATCATGCTCTATTGACAAAAATGATCCTGTCTTCATTATCGTTACGTTACAAACATCACAAAAGGCATGGTTGTGGGCAATTTCAATTCAATATGTTTGCTTGTTGGCCAAGTAAACCCAAATATAAAGAGTTAGGCTTTAAATGAACGTGCACGAGAAACAACAACGATTATCAAACTCTATAGGCCAAAATGACCTTTTATTCATTGTCGTTGCGTTACTAACATCACAAAATGCATGGTCGTGGGCAATTTCTATTCAATAGGTTTGCTTGTTGGCCAAGTAAACCCAAATATAAAGAGTTAAGCTTTAAATGAACGTGCACGAGCAACAACAACGATTATCAAACTCTATAGGCCAAAATGACCTTTTCTTCATTGTCGTTGTGTTACTAACATCACAAAATGCATGGTCGTGGGCAATTTTTATTCAATAGGTTTGCTTGTTGGCCAAGTAAACCCAAATATAAAGAGTTAAGCTTTAAATGAACGTGCACGAGAAACAACAACGATTATCAAACTCTATAGACCAAAATGATCTTTTCTTCATTGTCGTTGCGTTACTAACATCACAAAATGCATGGTCGTGGGCAATTTCTATTCAATAGGTTTGCTTGTTGGCCAAGTAAACCCAAATATAAAGAGTTAAGCTTTAAATGAACGTGCACGAGAAACAACAACGATTATCAAACTCTATTGACCAAAATGATCTTTTCTTCATTGTCGTTGCGTTACTAACATCACAAAATGCATGGTCGTGTACAATTTTTATTCAATAGGTTTGCTTGTTGGCCAAGTAAACCCAAATATAAAGAGTTAAGCTTTAAATGAACGTGCACGAGAAACAACAACGATTATCATGCTCTATTGACCAAAATGATCCTGTCTTCATTGTCGTTACGTTACAAACATCACAAAAGGCATGGTTGTGGGCAATTTCAATTCAAGGTTTGCTTGTTGGCCAAGTAAACCCAAATATAAAGAGTTAAGCTTTAAATGAACGTGCACGAGAAACAACAACGATTATCATGCTCTATTGACCAAAATGATCATGTCTTCATTGTCGTTACGTTACAAACATCACAAAAGGCATGGTTGTGGGCAATTTCAATTCAAGGTTTGCTTGTTGGCCAAGTAAACCCAAATATAAAGAGTTAAGCTTTAAATGAACGTGCACGAGAAACAACAACGATTATCATGCTCTATTGACCAAAATGATCCTGTCTTCATTGTCGTTACGTTACAAACATCACAAAAGGCATGGTCGTGGGCAATTTCTATTCAATAGGTTTGCTTGTTGGCCAAGTAAACCCAAATATAAAGAGTTAAGCTTTAAATGAACGTGCACGAGAAACAACAACGATTATCAAACTCTATAGGCCAAAATGACCTTTTCTTCATTGTCGTTGCGTTACTAACATCACAAAATGCATGGTCGTGGGCAATTTCTATTCAATAGGTTTGCTTGTTGGCCAAGTAAACCCAAATATAAAGAGTTAAGCTTTAAATGAACGTGCACGAGAAACAACAACGATTATCAAACTCTATAGACCAAAATGATCTTTTCTTCATTGTCGTTGCGTTACTAACATCACAAAATGCATGGTCGTGGGCAATTTTTATTCAATAGGTTTGCTTGTTGGCCAAGTAAACCCAAATATAAAGAGTTAAGCTTTAAATGAACGTGCACGAGAAACAACAACGATTATCAAACTCTATTGACCAAAATGATCTTTTCTTCATTGTCGTTGCGTTACTAACATCACAAAATGCATGGTCGTGGACAATTTTTATTCAATAGGTTTGCTTGTTGGCCAAGTAAACCCAAATATAAAGAGTTAAGCTTTAAATGAACGTGCACGAGAAACAACAACGATTATCATGCTCTATTGACAAAAATGATCCTGTCTTCATTATCGTTACGTTACAAACATCACAAAAGGCATGGTTGTGGGCAATTTCAATTCAATATGTTTGCTTGTTGGCCAAGTAAACCCAAATATAAAGAGTTAGGCTTTAAATGAACGTGCACGAGAAACAACAACGATTATCAAACTCTATAGGCCAAAATGACCTTTTATTCATTGTCGTTGCGTTACTAACATCACAAAATGCATGGTCGTGGGCAATTTCTATTCAATAGGTTTGCTTGTTGGCCAAGTAAACCCAAATATAAAGAGTTAAGCTTTAAATGAACGTGCACGAGCAACAACAACGATTATCAAACTCTATAGGCCAAAATGACCTTTTCTTCATTGTCGTTGCGTTACTAACATCACAAAATGCATGGTCGTGGGCAATTTCTATTCAATAGGTTTGCTTGTTGGCCAAGTAAACCCAAATATAAACAGTTAAGCTTTAAATGAACGTGCACGAGAAACAACAACGATTATCAAACTCTATAGACCAAAATGATCTTTTCTTCATTGTCGTTGTGTTACTAACATCACAAAATGCATGGTCGTGGGCAATTTTTATTCAATAGGTTTGCTTGTTGGCCAAGTAAACCCAAATATAAAGAGTTAAGCTTTAAATGAACGTGCACGAGAAACAACAACGATTATCAAACTCTATAGACCAAAATGATCTTTTCTTCATTGTCGTTGCGTTACTAACATCACAAAATGCATGGTCGTGGGCAATTTCTATTCAATAGGTTTGCTTGTTGGCCAAGTAAACCCAAATATAAAGAGTTAAGCTTTAAATGAACGTGCACGAGAAACAACAACGATTATCAAACTCTATTGACCAAAATGATCTTTTCTTCATTGTCGTTGCGTTACTAACATCACAAAATGCATGGTCGTGTACAATTTTTATTCAATAGGTTTGCTTGTTGGCCAAGTAAACCCAAATATAAAGAGTTAAGCTTTAAATGAACGTGCACGAGAAACAACAACGATTATCATGCTCTATTGACCAAAATGATCCTGTCTTCATTGTCGTTACGTTACAAACATCACAAAAGGCATGGTTGTGGGCAATTTCAATTCAAGGTTTGCTTGTTGGCCAAGTAAACCCAAATATAAAGAGTTAAGCTTTAAATGAACGTGCACGAGAAACAACAACGATTATCATGCTCTATTGACCAAAATAATCCTGTCTTCATTGTCGTTACGTTACAAACATCACAAAAGGCATGGTTGTGGGCAATTTCAATTCAATATGTTTGCTTGTTGGCCAAGTAAACCCAAATATAAAGAGTTAGGCTTTAAATGAACGTGCACGAGAAACAACAACGATTATCAAACTCTATAGGCCAAAATGACCTTTTCTTCATTGTCGTTGCGTTACTAACATCACAAAATGCATGGTCGTGGGCAATTTCTATTCAATAGGTTTGCTTGTTGGCCAAGTAAACCCAAATATAAAGAGTTAAGCTTTAAATGAACGTGCACGAGAAACAACAACGATTATCAAACTCTATAGACCAAAATGATCTTTTCTTCATTGTCGTTGCGTTACTAACATCACAAAATGCATGGTCGTGGGCAATTTCTATTCAATAGGTTTGCTTGTTGACCAAGTAAACCCAAATATAAAGAGTTAAGCTTTAAATGAACGTGCACGAGAAACAACAACAATTATCAAACTCTATAGGCCAAAATAACCTTTTCTTCATTGTCTTTGCGTTACTAACATCACAAAATGCATGGTCGTGGGCAATTTCTATTCAATAGGTTTGCTTGTTGGCCAAGTAAACCCAAATATAAAGAGTTAAGCTTTAAATGAACGTGCACGAGAAACAACAACGATTATCAAACTCTATAGACCAAAATGATCTTTTCTTCATTGTCGTTGCGTTACTAACATCACAAAATGCATGGTCGTGGGCAATTTTTATTCAATAGGTTTGCTTGTTGGCCAAGTAAACCCAAATATAAAGAGTTAAGCTTTAAATGAACGTGCACGAGAAACAACAACGATTATCAAACTCTATTGACCAAAATGATCCTGTCTTCATTGTCGTTACGTTACAAACATCACAAAAGGCATGGTTGTGGGCAATTTCAATTCAATATGTTTGCTTGTTGGCCAAGTAAACCCAAATATAAAGAGTTAGGCTTTAAATGAACGTGCACGAGAAACAACAACGATTATCAAACTCTATAGACCAAAATGACCTTTTCTTCATTGTCGTTGCGTTACTAACATCACAAAATGCATGGTCGTGGGCAATTTCTATTCAATAGGTTTGCTTGTTGGCCAAGTAAACCCAAATATAAAGAGTTAAGCTTTAAATGAACGTGCACGAGAAACAACAACGATTATCAAACTCTATAGACCAAAATAATCTTTTCTTCATTGTCGTTGCGTTACTAACATCACAAAATGCATGGTCGTGGGCAATTTTTATTCAATAGGTTTGCTTGTTGGCCAAGTAAATCCAAATATAAAGAGTTAAGCTTTAAATGAACGTGCACGAGAAACAACAACGATTATCATGCTCTATTGACCAAAATGATCCTGTCTTCATTGTCGTTACGTTACAAACATCACAAAAGCCATGGTTGTGGGCAATTTCAATTCAAGGTTTGCTTGTTGGCCAAGTAAACCCAAATATAAAGAGTTTGGCTTTAAATGAACGTGCACGAGAAACAACAACGATTATCAAACTCTATAGGCCAAAATGACCTTTTCTTCATTGTCGTTGCGTTACTAACATCACAAAATGCATGGTCGTGGGCAATTTCTATTCAATAGGTTTGCTTGTTGGCCAAGTAAACCCAAATATAAAGAGTTAAGCTTTAAATGAACGTGCATGAGAAACAACAACGATTATCATGCTCTATTGACCAAAATGATCCTGTCTTCATTGTCGTTACGTTACAAACATCACAAAAGGCATGGTTGTGGGCAATTTCAATTCAATATGTTTGCTTGTTGGCCAAGTAAACCCAAATATAAAGAGTTAGGCTTTAAATGAACGTGCACGAGAAACAACAACGATTATCAAACTCTATAGGCCAAAATGACCTTTTCTTCATTGTCGTTGCGTTACTAACATCACAAAATGCATGGTCGTGGGCAATTTCTATTCAATAGGTTTGCTTGTTGGCCAAGTAAACCCAAATATAAAGAGTTAAGCTTTAAATGAACGTGCACGAGAAACAACAACGATTATCAAACTCTATAGACCAAAATAATCTTTTCTTCATTGTCGTTGCGTTACTAACATCACAAAATGCATGGTCGTGGGCAATTTTTATTCAATAGGTTTGCTTGTTGGCCAAGTAAACCCAAATATAAAGAGTTAAGCTTTAAATGAACGTGCACGAGAAACAACAACGATTATCAAACTCTATTGACCAAAATGATCTTTTCTTCATTGTCGTTGCGTTACTAACATCACAAAATGCATGGTCGTGGACAATTTTTATTCAATAGGTTTGCTTGTTGGCCAAGTAAACCCAAATATAAAGAGTTAAGCTTTAAATGAACGTGCACGAGAAACAACAACGATTATCATGCTCTATTGACAAAAATGATCCTGTCTTCATTGTCGTTACGTTACAAACATCACAAAAGGCATGGTTGTGGGCAATTTCAATTCAATATGTTTGCTTGTTGGCCAAGTAAACCCAAATATAAAGAGTTAGGCTTTAAATGAACGTGCACGAGAAACAACAACGATTATCAAACTCTATAGGCCAAAATGACCTTTTCTTCATTGTCGTTGCGTTACTAACATCACAAAATGCATGGTCGTGGGCAATTTCTATTCAATAGGTTTGCTTGTTGGCCAAGTAAACCCAAATATAAAGAGTTAAGCTTTAAATGAACGTGCACGAGAAACAACAACGATTATCAAACTCTATAGACCAAAATGATCTTTTCTTCATTGTCGTTGCGTTACTAACATCACAAAATGCATGGTCGTGGGCAATTTTTATTCAATAGGTTTGCTTGTTGGCCAAGTAAACCCAAATATAAAGAGTTAAGCTTTAAATGAACGTGCACGAGAAACAACAACGATTATCAAACTCTATTGACCAAAATGATCTTTTCTTCATTGTCGTTGCGTTACTAACATCACAAAATGCATGGTCGTGGACAATTTTTATTCAATAGGTTTGCTTGTTGGCCAAGTAAACCCAAATATAAAGAGTTAAGCTTTAAATGAACGTGCACGAGAAACAACAACGATTATCATGCTCTATTGACCAAAATGATCCTGTCTTCATTGTCGTTACGTTACAAACATCACAAAAGGCATGGTTGTGGGCAATTTCAATTCAAGGTTTGCTTGTTGGCCAAGTAACCCCAAATATAAAGAGTTAAGCTTTAAATGAACGTGCACGAGAAACAACAACGATTATCATGCTCTATTGACCAAAATGATCCTGTCTTCATTGTCGTTACGTTACAACCATCACAAAAGGCATGGTTGTGGGCAATTTCAATTCAATAGGTTTGCTTGTTGGCCAAGTAAACCCAAATATAAAGAGTTAAGCTTTAAATGAACGTGCACGAGAAACAACAACGATTATCAAACTCTATAGACCAAAATAATCTTTTCTTCATTGTCGTTGCGTTACTAACATCACAAAATGCATGGTCGTGGGCAATTTTTATTCAATAGGTTTGCTTGTTGGCCAAGTAAACCCAAATATAAAGAGTTAAGCTTTAAATGAACGTGCACGAGAAACAACAACGATTATCAAACTCTATTGACCAAAATGATCTTTTCTTCATTGTCGTTGCGTTACTAACATCACAAAATGCATGGTCGTGGACAATTTTTATTCAATAGGTTTGCTTGTTGGCCAAGTAAACCCAAATATAAAGAGTTAAGCTTTAAATGAACGTGCACGAGAAACAACAACGATTATCATGCTCTATTGACAAAAATGATCCTGTCTTCATTGTCGTTACGTTACAAACATCACAAAAGGCATGGTTGTGGGCAATTTCAATTCAATATGTTTGCTTGTTGGCCAAGTAAACCCAAATATAAAGAGTTAGGCTTTAAATGAACGTGCACGAGAAACAACAACGATTATCAAACTCTATAGGCCAAAATGACCTTTTCTTCATTGTCGTTGCGTTACTAACATCACAAAATGCATGGTCGTGGGCAATTTCTATTCAATAGGTTTGCTTGTTGGCCAAGTAAACCCAAATATAAAGAGTTAAGCTTTAAATGAACGTGCACGAGAAACAACAACGATTATCAAACTCTATAGACCAAAATGATCTTTTCTTCATTGTCGTTGCGTTACTAACATCACAAAATGCATGGTCGTGGGCAATTTTTATTCAATAGGTTTGCTTGTTGGCCAAGTAAACCCAAATATAAAGAGTTAAGCTTTAAATGAACGTGCACGAGAAACAACAACGATTATCAAACTCTATTGACCAAAATGATCTTTTCTTCATTGTCGTTGCGTTACTAACATCACAAAATGCATGGTCGTGGACAATTTTTATTCAATAGGTTTGCTTGTTGGCCAAGTAAACCCAAATATAAAGAGTTAAGCTTTAAATAAACGTGCACGAGAAACAACAACGATTATCATGCTCTATTGACCAAAATGATCCTGTCTTCATTGTCGTTACGTTACAAACATCACAAAAGGCATGGTTGTGGGCAATTTCAATTCAAGGTTTGCTTGTTGGCCAAGTAACCCCAAATATAAAGAGTTAAGCTTTAAATGAACGTGCACGAGAAACAACAACGATTATCATGCTCTATTGACCAAAATGATCCTGTCTTCATTGTCGTTACGTTACAACCATCACAAAAGGCATGGTTGTGGGCAATTTCAATTCAATATGTTTGCTTGTTGGCCAAGTAAACCCAAATATAAAGAGTTAGGCTTTAAATGAACGTGCACGAGAAACAACAACGATTATCAAACTCTATAGGCCAAAATGACCTTTTCTTCATTGTCGTTGCGTTACTAACATCACAAAATGCATGGTCGTGGGCAATTTCTATTCAATAGGTTTGCTTGTTGGCCAAGTAAACCCAAATATAAAGAGTTAAGCTTTAAATGAACGTGCACGAGAAACAACAACGATTATCAAACTCTATAGACCAAAATGATCTTTTCTTCATTGTCGTTGCGTTACTAACATCACAAAATGCATGGTCGTGGGCAATTTTTATTCAATAGGTTTGCTTGTTGGCCAAGTAAACCCAAATATAAAGAGTTAAGCTTTAAATGAACGTGCACGAGAAACAACAACGATTATCAAACTCTATTGACCAAAATGATCTTTTCTTCATTGTCGTTGCGTTACTAACATCACAAAATGCATGGTCGTGGACAATTTTTATTCAATAGGTTTGCTTGTTGGCCAAGTAAACCCAAATATAAAGAGTTAAGCTTTAAATGAACGTGCACGAGAAACAACAACCATTATCATGCTCTATTGACCAAAATGATCCTGTCTTCATTGTCGTTACGTTACAAACATCACAAAAGGCATGGTTGTGGGCAATTTCAATTCAATATGTTTGCTTGTTGGCCAAGTAAACCCAAATATAAAGAGTTAGGTTTTAAATGAACGTGCACGAGAAACAACAACGATTATCAAACTCTATTCATCAAAATGATCTTTTCTTCATTGTCGTTGCGTTACTAACATCACAAAATGCATGGTCGTGGGCAATTTTTATTCAATAGGTTTGCTTGTTGGCCAAGTAAACCCAAATATAAAGAGTTAAGCTTTAAATGAACGTGCACGAGAAACAACAACGATTATCAAACTCTATAGACCAAAATGATCTTTTCTTCATTGTCGTTGCGTTACTAACATCACAAAATGCATGGTCGTGGGCAATTTCTATTCAATAGGTTTGCTTGTTGGCCAAGTAAACCCAAATATAAAGAGTTAAGCTTTAAATGAACGTGCACGAGAAACAACAACGATTATCAAACTCTATAGGCCAAAATGACCTTTTCTTCATTGTCGTTCCGTTACTAACATCACAAAATGCATGGTCGTGGGCAATTTCTATTCAATAGGTTTGCTTGTTGGCCAAGTAAACCCAAATATAAAGAGTTAAGCTTTAAATGAACGTGCACGAGAAACAACAACGATTATCATGCTCTATTGACCAAAATGATCATGTCTTCATTGTCGTTACGGTATAAACATCACAAAAGGCATGGTTGTAGGCAATTTCAATTCAATAGGTTTGCTTGTTGGCCAAGTAAACCCAAATATAAAGAGTTAAGCTTTAAATGAACGTGCACGAGAAACAACAACGATTATCATGCTCTATTGACCAAAATGATCCTGTCTTCATTGTCGTTACGTTACAAACATCACAAAAGGCATGGTTGTGGGCAATTTCAATTCAATATGTTTGCTTGTTGGCCAATTAAACCCAAATATAAAGAGTTAGGCTTTAAATGAACGTGCACGAGAAACAACAACGATTATCAAACTCTATAGGCCAAAATGACCTTTTCTTCATTGTCGTTGCGTTACTAACATCACAAAATGCATGGTCGTGGGCAATTTCTATTCAATAGGTTTGCTTGTTGGCCAAGTAAACCCAAATATAAAGAGTTAAGCTTTAAATGAACGTGCACGAGAAACAACAACGATTATCAAACTCTATAGGCCAAAATGACCTTTTCTTCATTGTCGTTGCGTTACTAACATCACAAAATGCATGGTCGTGGGCAATTTCTATTCAATAGGTTTGCTTGTTGGCCAAGTAAACCCAAATATAAAGAGTTAAGCTTTAAATGAACGTGCACGAGAAACAACAACGATTATCAAACTCTATAGGCCAAAATGACCATTTCTTCATTGTCGTTGCGTTACTAACATCACAAAATGCATGGTCGTGGGCAATTTCTATTCAATAGGTTTGCTTGTTGGCCAAGTAAACCCAAATATAAAGAGTTAAGCTTTAAATGAACGTGCACGAGAAACAACAACGATTATCAAACTCTATAGACCAAAATGATCTTTTCTTCATTGTCGTTGCGTTACTAACATCACAAAATGCATGGTCGTGGGCAATTTTTATTCAATAGGTTTGCTTGTTGGCCAAGTAAACCCAAATATAAAGAGTTAAGCTTTAAATGAACGTGCACGAGAAACAACAACGATTATCAAACTCTATTGACCAAAATGATCTTTTCTTCATTGTCGTTGCGTTACTAACATCACAAAATGCATGGTCGTGGACAATTTTTATTCAATAGGTTTGCTTGTTGGCCAAGTAAACCCAAATATAAAGAGTTAAGCTTTAAATGAACGTGCACGAGAAACAACAACGATTATCATGCTCTATTGACCAAAATGATCCTGTCTTCATTGTCGTTACGTTACAAACATCACAAAAGGCATGGTTGTGGGCAATTTCAATTCAAGGTTTGCTTGTTGGCCAAGTAAACCCAAATATAAAGAGTTAAGCTTTAAATGAACGTGCACGAGAAACAACAACGATTATCATGCTCTATTGACCAAAATGATCCTGTCTTCATTGTCGTTACGTTACAACCATCACAAAAGGCATGGTTGTGGGCAATTTCAATTCAATATGTTTGCTTGTTGGCCAAGTAAACCCAAATATAAAGAGTTAGGCTTTAAATGAACGTGCACGAGAAACAACAACGATTATCAAACTCTATAGGCCAAAATGACCTTTTCTTCATTGTCGTTGCGTTACTAACATCACAAAATGCATGGTCGTGGGCAATTTCTATTCAATAGGTTTGCTTGTTGGCCAAGTAAACCCAAATATAAAGAGTTAAGCTTTAAATGAACGTGCACGAGAAACAACAACGATTATCAAACTCTATAGACCAAAATGATCTTTTCTTCATTGTCGTTGCGTTACTAACATCACAAAATGCATGGTCGTGGGCAATTTTTATTCAATAGGTTTGCTTGTTGGCTAAGTAAACCCAAATATAAAGAGTTAAGCTTTAAATGAACGTGCACGAGAAACAACAACGATTATCAAACTCTATTGACCAAAATGATCTTTTCTTCATTGTCGTTGCGTTACTAACATCACAAAATGCATGGTCGTGGACAATTTTTATTCAATAGGTTTGCTTGTTGGCCAAGTAAACCCAAATATAAAGAGTTAAGCTTTAAATGAACGTGCACGAGAAACAACAACGATTATCATGCTCTATTGACCAAAATGATCCTGTCTTCATTGTCGTTACGTTACAAACATCACAAAAGGCATGGTTGTGGGCAATTTCAATTCAATATGTTTGCTTGTTGGCCAAGTAAACCCAAATATAAAGAGTTAGGCTTTAAATGAACGTGCACGAGAAACAATAACGATTATCAAACTCTATTGATCAAAATGATCTTTTCTTCATTGTCGTTGCGTTACTAACATCACAAAATGCATGGTCGTGGGCAATTTGTATTCAATAGGTTTGCTTGTTGGCCAAGTAAACCCAAATATAAAGAGTTAAGCTTTAAATGAACGTGCACGAGAAACAACAACGATTATCAAACTCTATAGACCAAAATGATCTTTTCTTCATTGTCGTTGCGTTACTAACATCACAAAATGCATGGTCGTGGGCAATTTCTATTCAATAGGTTTGCTTGTTGGCCAAGTAAACCCAAATATAAAGAGTTAAGCTTTAAATGAACGTGCACGAGAAACAACAACGATTATCAAACTCTATAGGCCAAAATGACCTTTTCTTCATTGTCGTTCCGTTACTAACATCACAAAATGCATGGTCGTGGGCAATTTCTATTCAATAGGTTTGATTGTTGGCCAAGTAAACCCAAATATAAAGAGTTAAGCTTTAAATGAACGTGCACGAGAAACAACAACGATTATCATGCTCTATTGACCAAAATGATCATGTCTTCATTGTCGTTACGGTACAAACATCACAAAAGGCATGGTCGTGGACAATTTTTATTCAATAGGTTTGCTTGTTGGCCAAGTAAACCCAAATATAAAGAGTTAAGCTTTAAATGAACGTGCACGAGAAACAACAACGATTATCATGCTCTATTGACCAAAATGATCCTGTCTTCATTGTCGTTACGTTACAAACATCACAAAAGGCATGGTTGTGGGCAATTTCAATTCAAGGTTTGCTTGTTGGCCAAGTAAACCCAAATATAAAGAGTTAAGCTTTAAATGAACGTGCACGAGAAACAACAACGATTATCATGCTCTATTGACCAAAATGATCCTGTCTTCATTGTCGTTACGTTACAACCATCACAAAAGGCATGGTTGTGGGCAATTTCAATTCAATATGTTTGCTTGTTGGCCAAGTAAACCCAAATATAAAGAGTTAGGCTTTAAATGAACGTGCACGAGAAACAACAACGATTATCAAACTCTATAGGCCAAAATGACCTTTTCTTCATTGTCGTTGCGTTACTAACATCACAAAATGCATGGTCGTGGGCAATTTCTATTCAATAGGTTTGCTTGTTGGCCAAGTAAACCCAAATATAAAGAGTTAAGCTTTAAATGAACGTGCACGAGAAACAACAACGATTATCAAACTCTATAGACCAAAATGATCTTTTCTTCATTGTCGTTGCGTTACTAACATCACAAAATGCATGGTCGTGGGCAATTTTTATTCAATAGGTTTGCTTGTTGGCTAAGTAAACCCAAATATAAAGAGTTAAGCTTTAAATGAACGTGCACGAGAAACAACAACGATTATCAAACTCTATTGACCAAAATGATCTTTTCTTCATTGTCGTTGCGTTACTAACATCACAAAATGCATGGTCGTGGACAATTTTTATTCAATAGGTTTGCTTGTTGGCCAAGTAAACCCAAATATAAAGAGTTAAGCTTTAAATGAACGTGCACGAGAAACAACAATGATTATCATGCTCTATTGACCAAAATGATCCTGTCTTCATTGTCGTTACGTTACAAACATCACAAAAGGCATGGTTGTAGGCAATTTCAATTCAATAGGTTTGCTTGTTGGCCAAGTAAACCCAAATATAAAGAGTTAGGCTTTAAATGAACGTGCACGAGAAACAACAACGATTATCAAACTCTATTGATCAAAATGATCTTTTCTTCATTGTCGTTGCGTTACTAACATCACAAAATGCATGGTCGTGGGCAATTTCTATTCAATAGGTTTGCTTGTTGGCCAATTAAACCCAAATATAAAGAGTTAGGCTTTAAATGAACGTGCACGAGAAACAACAACGATTATCAAACTCTATAGGCCAAAATGACCTTTTCTTCATTGTCGTTGCGTTACTAACATCACAAAATGCATGGTCGTGGGCAATTTCTATTCAATAGGTTTGCTTGTTGGCCAAGTAAACCCAAATATAAAGAGTTAAGCTTTAAATGAACGTGCACGAGAAACAACAACAATTATCAAACTCTATAGGCCAAAATAACCTTTTCTTCATTGTCTTTGCGTTACTAACATCACAAAATGCATGGTCGTGGGCAATTTCTATTCAATAGGTTTGCTTGTTGGCCAAGTAAACCCAAATATAAAGAGTTAAGCTTTAAATGAACGTGCACGAGAAACAACAACGATTATCAAACTCTATAGACCAAAATGATCTTTTCTTCATTGTCATTGCGTTACTAACATCACAAAATGCATGGTCGTGGGCAATTTTTATTCAATAGGTTTGCTTGTTGGCCAAGTAAACCCAAATATAAAGAGTTAAGCTTTAAATGAACGTGCACGAGAAACAACAACGATTATCAAACTCTATAGACCAAAATGATCTTTTCTTCATTGTCGTTGCGTTACTAACATCACAAAATGCATGGTCGTGGGCAATTTCTATTCAATAGGTTTGCTTGTTGGCCAAGTAAACCCAAATATAAAGAGTTAAGCTTTAAATGAACGTGCACGAGAAACAACAACGATTATCAAACTCTATAGGCCAAAATGACCTTTTCTTCATTGTTGTTCCGTTACTAACATCACAAAATGCATGGTCGTGGGCAATTTCTATTCAATAGGTTTGCTTGTTGGCCAAGTAAACCCAAATATAAAGAGTTAAGCTTTAAATGAACGTGCACGAGAAACAACAACGATTATCATGCTCTATTGACCAAAATGATCATGTCTTCATTGTCGTTACGGTACAAACATCACAAAAGGCATGGTTGTAGGCAATTTCAATTCAATAGGTTTGCTTGTTGGCCAAGTAAACCCAAATATAAAGAGTTAAGCTTTAAATGAACGTGCACGAGAAACAACAACGATTATCATGCTCTATTGACCAAAATGATCCTGTCTTCATTGTCGTTACGTTACAAACATCACAAAAGGCATGGTTGTGGGCAATTTCAATTCAATATGTTTGCTTGTTGGCCAATTAAACCCAAATATAAAGAGTTAGGCTTTAAATGAACGTGCACGAGAAACAACAACGATTATCAAACTCTATAGGCCAAAATGACCTTTTCTTCATTGTCGTTGCGTTACTAACATCACAAAATGCATGGTCGTGGGCAATTTCTATTCAATAGGTTTGCTTGTTGGCCAAGTAAACCCAAATATAAAGAGTTAAGCTTTAAATGAACGTGCACGAGAAACAACAACAATTATCAAACTCTATAGGCCAAAATAACCTTTTCTTCATTGTCTTTGCGTTACTAACATCACAAAATGCATGGTCGTGGGCAATTTCTATTCAATAGGTTTGCTTGTTGGCCAAGTAAACCCAAATATAAAGAGTTAAGCTTTAAATGAACGTGCACGAGAAACAACAACGATTATCAAACTCTATAGACCAAAATGATCTTTTCTTCATTGTCATTGCGTTACTAACATCACAAAATGCATGGTCGTGGGCAATTTTTATTCAATAGGTTTGCTTGTTGGCCAAGTAAACCCAAATATAAAGAGTTAAGCTTTAAATGAACGTGCACGAGAAACAACAACGATTATCAAACTCTATAGACCAAAATGATCTTTTCTTCATTGTCGTTGCGTTACTAACATCACAAAATGCATGGTCGTGGGCAATTTCTATTCAATAGGTTTGCTTGTTGGCCAAGTAAACCCAAATATAAAGAGTTAAGCTTTAAATGAACGTGCACGAGAAACAACAACGATTATCAAACTCTATAGGCCAAAATGACCTTTTCTTCATTGTCGTTCCGTTACTAACATCACAAAATGCATGGTCGTGGGCAATTTCTATTCAATAGGTTTGCTTGTTGGCCAAGTAAACCCAAATATAAAGAGTTAAGCTTTAAATGAACGTGCACGAGAAACAACAACGATTATCATGCTCTATTGACCAAAATGATCCTGTCTTCATTGTCGTTACGTTACAAACATCACAAAAGGCATGGTTGTGGGCAATTTCAATTCAATATGTTTGCTTGTTGGCCAATTAAACCCAAATATAAAGAGTTAGGCTTTAAATGAACGTGCACGAGAAACAACAACGATTATCAAACTCTATAGGCCAAAATGACCTTTTCTTCATTGTCGTTGCGATACTAACATCACAAAATGCATGGTCGTGGGCAATTTCTATTCAATAGGTTTGCTTGTTGGCCAAGTAAACCCAAATATAAAGAGTTAAGCTTTAAATGAACGTGCACGAGAAACAACAACGATTATCAAACTCTATAGACCAAAATGATCTTTTCTTCATTGTCGTTGCGTTACTAACATCACAAAATGCATGGTCGTGGGCAATTTCTATTCAATAGGTTTGCTTGTTGGCCAAGTAAACCCAAATATAAAGAGTTTAGCTTTAAATGAACGTGAACGAGAAACAACAACGATTATCATGCTCTATTGACCAAAATGATCATGTCTTCATTGTCGTTGCGTTACTAACATCACAAAATGCATGGTCGTGGGCAATTTCTATTCAATAGGTTTGCTTGTTGGCCAAGTAAACCCAAATATAAAGAGTTAAGCTTTAAATGAACATGCACGAGAAACAACAACGATTATCAAACTCTATAGACCAAAATGATCTTTTCTTCATTGTCGTTGCGTTACTAACATCACAAAATGCATGGTCGTGGGCAATTTCTATTCAATAGGTTTGCTTGTTGGCCAAGTAAACCCAAATATAAAGAGTTAAGCTTTAAATGAACGTGCACGAGAAACAACAACAATTATCAAACTCTATAGGCCAAAATAACCTTTTCTTCATTGTCTTTGCGTTACTAACATCACAAAATGCATGGTCGTGGGCAATTTCTATTCAATAGGTTTGCTTGTTGGCCATGTAAACCCAAATATAAAGAGTTAAGCTTTAAATGAACGTGCACGAGAAACAACAACGATTATCAAACTCTATAGACCAAAATGATCTTTTCTTCATTGTCGTTGCGTTACTAACATCACAAAATGCATGGTCGTGGGCAATTTTTATTCAATAGGTTTGCTTGTTGGCCAAGTAAACCCAAATATAAAGAGTTAAGCTTTAAATGAACGTGCACGAGAAACAACAATGATTATCAAACTCTATAGACCAAAATGATCTTTTCTTCATTGTCGTTGCGTTACTAACATCACAAAATGCATGGTCGTGGGCAATTTCTATTCAATAGGTTTGCTTGTTGGCCAAGTAAACCCAAATATAAAGAGTTAAGCTTTAAATGAACGTGCACGAGAAACAACAACGATTATCAAACTCTATAGGCCAATATGACCTTTTCTTCATTGTCGTTGCGTTACTAACATCACAAAATGCATGGTCGTGGGCAATTTCTATTCAATAGGTTTGCTTGTTGGCCAAGTAAACCCAAATATAAAGAGTTAAGCTTTAAATGAACGTGCACGAGAAACAACAACGATTATCATGCTCTATTGACCAAAATGATCATGTCTTCATTGTCGTTACGGTACAAACATCAAAACAAAGGCATGGTTGTAGGCAATTTCAATTCAATAGGTTTGCTTATTGGCCAAGTAAACCCAAATATAAAGAGTTAAGCTTTAAATGAACGTGCACGAGAAACAACAACGATTATCATGCTCTATTGACCAAAATGATCCTGTCTTCATTGTCGTTACGTTACAAACATCACAAAAGGCATGGTTGTGGGCAATTTCAATTCAATATGTTTGCTTGTTGGCCAAGTAAACCCAAATATAAAGAGTTAGGCTTTAAATGAACGTGCACGAGAAACAACAACGATTATCAAACTCTATAGGCCAAAATGACCTTTTCTTCATTGTCGTTGCGTTACTAACATCACAAAATGCATGGTCGTGGGCAATTTCTGTTCAATAGGTTTGCTTGTTGGCCAAGTAAACCCAAATATAAAGAGTTAAGCTTTAAATGAACGTGCACGAGAAACAACAACGATTATCAAACTCTATAGGCCAAAATGACCTTTTCTTCATTGTCGTTGCGTTACTAACATCACAAAATGCATGGTCGTGGGCAATTTCTATTCAATAGGTTTGCTTGTTGGCCAAGTAAACCCAAATATAAAGAGTTAAGCTTTAAATGAACGTGCACGAGAAACAACAACGATTATCAAACTCTATAGACCAAAATGATCTTTTCTTCATTGTCTTTGCGTTACTAACATCACAAAATGCATGGTCGTGGGCAATTTTTATTCAATAGGTTTGCTTGTTGGCCAAGTAAACCCAAATATAAAGAGTTAAGCTTTAAATGAACGTGCACGAGAAACAACAACGATTATCAAACTCTATAGACCAAAATGATCTTTTCTTCATTGTCGTTGCGTTACTAACATCACAAAATGCATGGTCGTGGGCAATTTCTATTCAATAGGTTTGCTTGTTGGCCAAGTAAACCCAAATATAAAGAGTTAAGCTTTAAATGAACGTGCACGAGAAACAACAACGATTATCATGCTCTATTGACCAAAATGATCATGTCTTCATTGTCGTTACGGTACAAACATCAAAACAAAGGCATGGTTGTAGGCAATTTCAATTCAATAGGTTTGCTTATTGGCCAAGTAAACCCAAATATAAAGAGTTAAGCTTTAAATGAACGTGCACGAGAAACAACAACGATTATCATGCTCTATTGACCAAAATGATCCTGTCTTCATTGTCGTTACGTTACAAACATCACAAAAGGCATGGTTGTGGGCAATTTCAATTCAATATGTTTGCTTGTTGGCCAAGTAAACCCAAATATAAAGAGTTAGGCTTTAAATGAACGTGCACGAGAAACAACAACGATTATCAAACTCTATAGGCCAAAATGACCTTTTCTTCATTGTCGTTGCGTTACTAACATCACAAAATGCATGGTCGTGGGCAATTTCTGTTCAATAGGTTTGCTTGTTGGCCAAGTAAACCCAAATATAAAGAGTTAAGCTTTAAATGAACGTGCACGAGAAACAACAACGATTATCAAACTCTATAGGCCAAAATGACCTTTTCTTCATTGTCGTTGCGTTACTAACATCACAAAATGCATGGTCGTGGGCAATTTCTATTCAATAGGTTTGCTTGTTGGCCAAGTAAACCCAAATATAAAGAGTTAAGCTTTAAATGAACGTGCACGAGAAACAACAACGATTATCAAACTCTATAGACCAAAATGATCTTTTCTTCATTGTCATTGCGTTACTAACATCACAAAATGCATGGTCGTGGGCAATTTTTATTCAATAGGTTTGCTTGTTGGCCAAGTAAACCCAAATATAAAGAGTTAAGCTTTAAATGAACGTGCACGAGAAACAACAACGATTATCAAACTCTATAGACCAAAATGATCTTTTCTTCATTGTCGTTGCGTTACTAACATCACAAAATGCATGGTCGTGGGCAATTTCTATTCAATAGGTTTGCTTGTTGGCCAAGTAAACCCAAATATAAAGAGTTAAGCTTTAAATGAACGTGCACGAGAAACAACAACGATTATCAAACTCTATAGGCCAAAATGACCTTTTCTTCATTGTCGTTCCGTTACTAACATCACAAAATGCATGGTCGTGGGCAATTTCTATTCAATAGGTTTGCTTGTTGGCCAAGTAAACCCAAATATAAAGAGTTAAGCTTTAAATGAACGTGCACGAGAAACAACAACGATTATCATGCTCTATTGACCAAAATGATCCTGTCTTCATTGTCGTTACGTTACAAACATCACAAAAGGCATGGTTGTGGGCAATTTCAATTCAATATGTTTGCTTGTTGGCCAATTAAACCCAAATATAAAGAGTTAGGCTTTAAATGAACGTGCACGAGAAACAACAACGATTATCAAACTCTATAGGCCAAAATGACCTTTTCTTCATTGTCGTTGCGTTACTAACATCACAAAATGCATGGTCGTGGGCAATTTCTATTCAATAGGTTTGCTTGTTGGCCAAGTAAACCCAAATATAAAGAGTTAAGCTTTAAATGAACGTGCACGAGAAACAACAACGATTATCAAACTCTATAGACCAAAATGATCTTTTCTTCATTGTCGTTGCGTTACTAACATCACAAAATGCATGGTCGTGGGCAATTTCTATTCAATAGGTTTGCTTGTTGGCCAAGTAAACCCAAATATAAAGAGTTAAGCTTTAAATGAACGTGAACGAGAAACAACAACGATTATCATGCTCTATTGACCAAAATGATCATGTCTTCATTGTCGTTGCGTTACTAACATCACAAAATGCATGGTCGTGGGCAATTTCTATTCAATAGGTTTGCTTGTTGGCCAAGTAAACCCAAATATAAAGAGTTAAGCTTTAAATGAACGTGCACGAGAAACAACAACGATTATCAAACTCTATAGACCAAAATGATCTTTTCTTCATTGTCGTTGCGTTACTAACATCACAAAATGCATGGTCGTGGGCAATTTTTATTCAATAGGTTTGCTTGTTGGCCAAGTAAACCCAAATATAAAGAGTTAAGCTTTAAATGAACGTGCACGAGAAACAACAACGATTATCAAACTCTATAGACCAAAATGATCTTTTCTTCATTGTCGTTGCGTTACTAACATCACAAAATGCATGGTCGTGGGCAATTTCTATTCAATAGGTTTGCTTGTTGGCCAAGTAAACCCAAATATAAAGAGTTAAGCTTTAAATGAACGTGCACGAGAAACAACAACGATTATCAAACTCTATAGGCCAAAATGACCTTTTCTTCATTGTCGTTCCGTTACTAACATCACAAAATGCATGGTCGTGGGCAATTTCTATTCAATAGGTTTGCTTGTTGGCCAAGTAAACCCAAATATAAAGAGTTAAGCTTTAAATGAACGTGCACGAGAAACAACAACGATTATCATGCTCTATTGACCAAAATGATCCTGTCTTCATTGTCGTTACGTTACAAACATCACAAAAGGCATGGTTGTGGGCAATTTCAATTCAATATGTTTGCTTGTTGGCCAATTAAACCCAAATATAAAGAGTTAGGCTTTAAATGAACGTGCACGAGAAACAACAACGATTATCAAACTCTATAGGCCAAAATGACCTTTTCTTCATTGTCGTTGCGTTACTAACATCACAAAATGCATGGTCGTGGGCAATTTCTATTCAATAGGTTTGCTTGTTGGCCAAGTAAACCCAAATATAAAGAGTTAAGCTTTAAATGAACGTGCACGAGAAACAACAACGATTATCAAACTCTATAGACCAAAATGATCTTTTCTTCATTGTCGTTGCGTTACTAACATCACAAAATGCATGGTCGTGGGCAATTTCTATTCAATAGGTTTGCTTGTTGGCCAAGTAAACCCAAATATAAAGAGTTAAGCTTTAAATGAACGTGAACGAGAAACAACAACGATTATCATGCTCTATTGACCAAAATGATCATGTCTTCATTGTCGTTGCGTTACTAACATCACAAAATGCATGGTCGTGGGCAATTTCTATTCAATAGGTTTGCTTGTTGGCCAAGTAAACCCAAATATAAAGAGTTAAGCTTTAAATGAACGTGCACGAGAAACAACAACGATTATCAAACTCTATAGACCAAAATGATCTTTTCTTCATTGTCGTTGCGTTACTAACATCACAAAATGCATGGTCGTGGGCAATTTCTATTCAATAGGTTTGCTTGTTGGCCAAGTAAACCCAAATATAAAGAGTTAAGCTTTAAATGAACGTGCACGAGAAACAACAACAATTATCAAACTCTATAGGCCAAAATAACCTTTTCTTCATTGTCTTTGCATTACTAACATCACAAAATGCATGGTCGTGGGCAATTTCTATTCAATAGGTTTGCTTGTTGGCCAAGTAAACCCAAATATAAAGAGTTAAGCTTTAAATGAACGTGCACGAGAAACAACAACGATTATCAAACTCTATAGACCAAAATGATCTTTTCTTCATTGTCGTTGCGTTACTAACATCACAAAATGCATGGTCGTGGGCAATTTTTATTCAATAGGTTTGCTTGTTGGCCAAGTAAACCCAAATATAAAGAGTTAAGCTTTAAATGAACGTGCACGAGAAACAACAATGATTATCAAACTCTATAGACCAAAATGATCTTTTCTTCATTGTCGTTGCGTTACTAACATCACAAAATGCATGGTCGTGGGCAATTTCTATTCAATAGGTTTGCTTGTTGGCCAAGTAAACCCAAATATAAAGAGTTAAGCTTTAAATGAACGTGCACGAGAAACAACAACGATTATCAAACTCTATAGGCCAATATGACCTTTTCTTCATTGTCGTTGCGTTACTAACATCACAAAATGCATGGTCGTGGGCAATTTCTATTCAATAGGTTTGCTTGTTGGCCAAGTAAACCCAAATATAAAGAGTTAAGCTTTAAATGAACGTGCACGAGAAACAACAACGATTATCATGCTCTATTGACCAAAATGATCATGTCTTCATTGTCGTTACGGTACAAACATCAAAACAAAGGCATGGTTGTAGGCAATTTCAATTCAATAGGTTTGCTTATTGGCCAAGTAAACCCAAATATAAAGAGTTAAGCTTTAAATGAACGTGCACGAGAAACAACAACGATTATCAAACTCTATAGACCAAAATGATCTTTTCTTCATTGTCTTTGCGTTACTAACATCACAAAATGCATGGTCGTGGGCAATTTTTATTCAATAGGTTTGCTTGTTGGCCAAGTAAACCCAAATATAAAGAGTTAAGCTTTAAATGAACGTGCACGAGAAACAACAACGATTATCAAACTCTATAGACCAAAATGATCTTTTCTTCATTGTCGTTGCGTTACTAACATCACAAAATGCATGGTCGTGGGCAATTTCTATTCAATAGGTTTGCTTGTTGGCCAAGTAAACCCAAATATAAAGAGTTAAGCTTTAAATGAACGTGCACGAGAAACAACAACGATTATCATGCTCTATTGACCAAAATGATCATGTCTTCATTGTCGTTACGGTACAAACATCAAAACAAAGGCATGGTTGTAGGCAATTTCAATTCAATAGGTTTGCTTATTGGCCAAGTAAACCCAAATATAAAGAGTTAAGCTTTAAATGAACGTGCACGAGAAACAACAACGATTATCATGCTCTATTGACCAAAATGATCCTGTCTTCATTGTCGTTACGTTACAAACATCACAAAAGGCATGGTTGTGGGCAATTTCAATTCAATATGTTTGCTTGTTGGCCAAGTAAACCCAAATATAAAGAGTTAGGCTTTAAATGAACGTGCACGAGAAACAACAACGATTATCAAACTCTATAGGCCAAAATGACCTTTTCTTCATTGTCGTTGCGTTACTAACATCACAAAATGCATGGTCGTGGGCAATTTCTGTTCAATAGGTTTGCTTGTTGGCCAAGTAAACCCAAATATAAAGAGTTAAGCTTTAAATGAACGTGCACGAGAAACAACAACGATTATCAAACTCTATAGGCCAAAATGACCTTTTCTTCATTGTCGTTGCGTTACTAACATCACAAAATGCATGGTCGTGGGCAATTTCTATTCAATAGGTTTGCTTGTTGGCCAAGTAAACCCAAATATAAAGAGTTAAGCTTTAAATGAACGTGCACGAGAAACAACAACGATTATCAAACTCTATAGACCAAAATGATCTTTTCTTCATTGTCATTGCGTTACTAACATCACAAAATGCATGGTCGTGGGCAATTTTTATTCAATAGGTTTGCTTGTTGGCCAAGTAAACCCAAATATAAAGAGTTAAGCTTTAAATGAACGTGCACGAGAAACAACAACGATTATCAAACTCTATAGACCAAAATGATCTTTTCTTCATTGTCGTTGCGTTACTAACATCACAAAATGCATGGTCGTGGGCAATTTCTATTCAATAGGTTTGCTTGTTGGCCAAGTAAACCCAAATATAAAGAGTTAAGCTTTAAATGAACGTGCACGAGAAACAACAACGATTATCAAACTCTATAGGCCAAAATGACCTTTTCTTCATTGTCGTTCCGTTACTAACATCACAAAATGCATGGTCGTGGGCAATTTCTATTCAATAGGTTTGCTTGTTGGCCAAGTAAACCCAAATATAAAGAGTTAAGCTTTAAATGAACGTGCACGAGAAACAACAACGATTATCATGCTCTATTGACCAAAATGATCCTGTCTTCATTGTCGTTACGTTACAAACATCACAAAAGGCATGGTTGTGGGCAATTTCAATTCAATATGTTTGCTTGTTGGCCAATTAAACCCAAATATAAAGAGTTAGGCTTTAAATGAACGTGCACGAGAAACAACAACGATTATCAAACTCTATAGGCCAAAATGACCTTTTCTTCATTGTCGTTGCGTTACTAACATCACAAAATGCATGGTCGTGGGCAATTTCTATTCAATAGGTTTGCTTGTTGGCCAAGTAAACCCAAATATAAAGAGTTAAGCTTTAAATGAACGTGCACGAGAAACAACAACGATTATCAAACTCTATAGACCAAAATGATCTTTTCTTCATTGTCGTTGCGTTACTAACATCACAAAATGCATGGTCGTGGGCAATTTCTATTCAATAGGTTTGCTTGTTGGCCAAGTAAACCCAAATATAAAGAGTTAAGCTTTAAATGAACGTGAACGAGAAACAACAACGATTATCATGCTCTATTGACCAAAATGATCATGTCTTCATTGTCGTTGCGTTACTAACATCACAAAATGCATGGTCGTGGGCAATTTCTATTCAATAGGTTTGCTTGTTGGCCAAGTAAACCCAAATATAAAGAGTTAAGCTTTAAATGAACGTGCACGAGAAACAACAACGATTATCAAACTCTATAGACCAAAATGATCTTTTCTTCATTGTCGTTGCGTTACTAACATCACAAAATGCATGGTCGTGGGCAATTTTTATTCAATAGGTTTGCTTGTTGGCCAAGTAAACCCAAATATAAAGAGTTAAGCTTTAAATGAACGTGCACGAGAAACAACAACGATTATCAAACTCTATAGACCAAAATGATCTTTTCTTCATTGTCGTTGCGTTACTAACATCACAAAATGCATGGTCGTGGGCAATTTCTATTCAATAGGTTTGCTTGTTGGCCAAGTAAACCCAAATATAAAGAGTTAAGCTTTAAATGAACGTGCACGAGAAACAACAACGATTATCAAACTCTATAGGCCAAAATGACCTTTTCTTCATTGTCGTTCCGTTACTAACATCACAAAATGCATGGTCGTGGGCAATTTCTATTCAATAGGTTTGCTTGTTGGCCAAGTAAACCCAAATATAAAGAGTTAAGCTTTAAATGAACGTGCACGAGAAACAACAACGATTATCATGCTCTATTGACCAAAATGATCCTGTCTTCATTGTCGTTACGTTACAAACATCACAAAAGGCATGGTTGTGGGCAATTTCAATTCAATATGTTTGCTTGTTGGCCAATTAAACCCAAATATAAAGAGTTAGGCTTTAAATGAACGTGCACGAGAAACAACAACGATTATCAAACTCTATAGGCCAAAATGACCTTTTCTTCATTGTCGTTGCGTTACTAACATCACAAAATGCATGGTCGTGGGCAATTTCTATTCAATAGGTTTGCTTGTTGGCCAAGTAAACCCAAATATAAAGAGTTAAGCTTTAAATGAACGTGCACGAGAAACAACAACGATTATCAAACTCTATAGACCAAAATGATCTTTTCTTCATTGTCGTTGCGTTACTAACATCACAAAATGCATGGTCGTGGGCAATTTCTATTCAATAGGTTTGCTTGTTGGCCAAGTAAACCCAAATATAAAGAGTTAAGCTTTAAATGAACGTGAACGAGAAACAACAACGATTATCATGCTCTATTGACCAAAATGATCATGTCTTCATTGTCGTTGCGTTACTAACATCACAAAATGCATGGTCGTGGGCAATTTCTATTCAATAGGTTTGCTTGTTGGCCAAGTAAACCCAAATATAAAGAGTTAAGCTTTAAATGAACGTGCACGAGAAACAACAACGATTATCAAACTCTATAGACCAAAATGATCTTTTCTTCATTGTCGTTGCGTTACTAACATCACAAAATGCATGGTCGTGGGCAATTTCTATTCAATAGGTTTGCTTGTTGGCCAAGTAAACCCAAATATAAAGAGTTAAGCTTTAAATGAACGTGCACGAGAAACAACAACAATTATCAAACTCTATAGGCCAAAATAACCTTTTCTTCATTGTCTTTGCATTACTAACATCACAAAATGCATGGTCGTGGGCAATTTCTATTCAATAGGTTTGCTTGTTGGCCAAGTAAACCCAAATATAAAGAGTTAAGCTTTAAATGAACGTGCACGAGAAACAACAACGATTATCAAACTCTATAGACCAAAATGATCTTTTCTTCATTGTCGTTGCGTTACTAACATCACAAAATGCATGGTCGTGGGCAATTTTTATTCAATAGGTTTGCTTGTTGGCCAAGTAAACCCAAATATAAAGAGTTAAGCTTTAAATGAACGTGCACGAGAAACAACAATGATTATCAAACTCTATAGACCAAAATGATCTTTTCTTCATTGTCGTTGCGTTACTAACATCACAAAATGCATGGTCGTGGGCAATTTCTATTCAATAGGTTTGCTTGTTGGCCAAGTAAACCCAAATATAAAGAGTTAAGCTTTAAATGAACGTGCACGAGAAACAACAACGATTATCAAACTCTATAGGCCAATATGACCTTTTCTTCATTGTCGTTGCGTTACTAACATCACAAAATGCATGGTCGTGGGCAATTTCTATTCAATAGGTTTGCTTGTTGGCCAAGTAAACCCAAATATAAAGAGTTAAGCTTTAAATGAACGTGCACGAGAAACAACAACGATTATCATGCTCTATTGACCAAAATGATCATGTCTTCATTGTCGTTACGGTACAAACATCAAAACAAAGGCATGGTTGTAGGCAATTTCAATTCAATAGGTTTGCTTATTGGCCAAGTAAACCCAAATATAAAGAGTTAAGCTTTAAATGAACGTGCACGAGAAACAACAACGATTATCATGCTCTATTGACCAAAATGATCCTGTCTTCATTGTCGTTACGTTACAAACATCACAAAAGGCATGGTGTTGGGCAATTTCAATTCAATATGTTTGCTTGTTGGCCAAGTAAACCCAAATATAAAGAGTTAGGCTTTAAATGAACGTGCACGAGAAACAACAACGATTATCAAACTCTATAGGCCAAAATGACCTTTTCTTCATTGTCGTTGCGTTACTAACATCACAAAATGCATGGTCGTGGGCAATTTCTGTTCAATAGGTTTGCTTGTTGGCCAAGTAAACCCAAATATAAAGAGTTAAGCTTTAAATGAACGTGCACGAGAAACAACAACGATTATCAAACTCTATAGACCAAAATGATCTTTTCTTCATTGTCCTTGCGTTACTAACATCACAAAATGCATGGTCGTGGGCAATTTTTATTCAATAGGTTTGCTTGTTGGCCAAGTAAACCCAAATATAAAGAGTTAAGCTTTAAATGAACGTGCACGAGAAACAACAACGATTATCAAACTCTAGAGACCAAAATGATCTTTTCTTCATTGTCGTTGCGTTACTAACATCACAAAATGCATGGTCGTGGGCAATTTCTATTCAACAGGTTTGCTTGTTGGCCAAGTAAACCCAAATATAAAGAGTTAAGCTTTAAATGAACGTGCACGAGAAATAACAACGATTATCAAACTTTATAGGCCAAAATGACCTTTTCTTCATTGTCTTTGCGTTACTAACATCACAAAATGCATGGTCGTGGGCAATTTCTATTCAATAGGTTTGCTTGTTGGCCAAGTAAACCCAAATATAAAGAGTTAAGCTTTAAATGAACGTGAACGAGAAACAACAACGATTATCATGCTCTATTGACCAAAATGATCATGTCTTCATTGTCGTTACGGTACAAACATCACAAAAGGCATGGTTGTGGGCAATTTCAATTCAATAGGTTTGCTTGTTGGCCAAGTAAACCCAAATATAAAGAGTTAAACTTTGAATGAATGTGCACGAGAAACAACAACGATTATCAAACTCTATAGGCCAAAATGACCTTTTCTTCATTGTATTTGCGTTACTAACATCACAAAATGCATGGTCGTGGGCAATTTCTATTCAATAGGTTTGCTTGTTGGCCAAGTAAACCCAAATATAAAGAGTTAAGCTTTAAATGAACGTGCACGAGAAACAACAACGATTATCAAACTCTATAGACCAAAATGATCTTTTCTTCATTGTCGTAGCGTTACTAACATCACAAAATGCATGGTCGTGGGCAATTTCTATTCAATAGGTTTGCTTGTTGGCCAAGTAAACCCAAATATAAAGAGTTAAGCTTTAAATGAACGTGCACGAGAAACAACAACGATTATCAAACTCTATAGACCAAAATGATCTTTTCTTCATTGTCGTTGCGTTACTAACATCACAAAATGCATGGTCGTGGGCAATTTCTATTCAATAGGTTTGCTTGTTGGCCAAGTAAACCCAAATATAAAGAGTTAAGCTTTAAATGAACGTGCACGAGAAACAACAACGATTAACAAACTCTATAGACCAAAATGATCTTTTCTTCATTGTCGTTGCGTTACTAACATCACAAAATGCATGGTCGTGGGCAATTTCTATTCAATAGGTTTGCTTGTTGGCCAAGTAAACCCAAATATAAACAGTTAAGCTTTAAATGAACGTGCACGAGAAACAACAACGATTATCAAACTCTATAGACCAAAATGATCTTTTCTTCATTGTCGTTGCGTTACTAACATCACAAAATGCATGGTCGTGGGCAATTTTTATTCAATAGGTTTGCTTGTTGGCCAAGTAAACCCAAATATAAAGAGTTAAGCTTTAAATGAACGTGCACGAGAAACAACAACGATTATCAAACTCTATAGACCAAAATGATCTTTTCTTCATTTTCGTTGCGTTACTAACATCACAAAATGCATGGTCGTGGGCAATTTCTATTCAATAGGTTTGCTTGTTGGCCAAGTAAACCCAAATATAAACAGTTAAGCTTTAAATGAACGTGCACGAGAAACAACAACGATTATCAAACTCTATAGGCCAAAATGACCTTTTCTTCATTGTCTTTGCGTTACTAACATCACAAAATGCATGGTCGTGGGCAATTTCTATTCAATAGGTTTGCTTGTTGGCCAAGTAAACCCAAATATAAAGAGTTAAGCTTTAAATGAACGTGCACGAGAAACAACAACGATTATCATGCTCTATTGACCAAAATGATCATGTCTTCATTGTCGTTACGGTACAAACATCACAAAAGGCATGGTTGTAGGCAATTTCAATTCAATAGGTTTGCTTGTTGGCCAAGTAAACCCAAATATAAAGAGTTAAGCTTTAAATGAACGTGCACGAGAAACAACAACGATTATCAAACTCTATAGGCCAAAATGACCTTTTCTTCATTGTCTTTGCGTTACTAACATCACAAAATGCATGGTCGTGGGCAATTTCTATTCAATAGGTTTGCTTGTTGGCCAAGTAAACCCAAATATAAAGAGTTAAGCTTTAAATGAACGTGCACGAGAAACAACAACGATTATCAAACTCTATAGACCAAAATGATCTTTTCTTCATTGTCGTTGCGTTACTAACATCACAAAATGCATGGTCGTGGGCAATTTCTATTCAATAGGTTTGCTTGTTGGCCAAGTAAACCCAAATATAAAGAGTTAAGCTTTAAATGAACGTGCACGAGAAACAACAACAATTATCAAACTCTATAGGCCAAAATGACCTTTTCTTCATTGTCTTTGCGTTACTAACATCACAAAATGCATGGTCGTGGGCAATTTCTATTCAATAGGTTTGCTTGTTGGCCAAGTAAACCCAAATATAAAGAGTTAAGCTTTAAATGAACGTGCACGAGAAACAACAATGATTATCAAACTCTATAGACCAAAATGATCTTTTCTTCATTGTCGTTGCGTTACTAACATCACAAAATGCATGGTCGTGGACAATTTTTATTCAATACGTTTGCTTGTTGGCCAAGTAAACCCAAATATAAAGAGTTAAGCTTTAAATGAACGTGCACGAGAAACAACAACGATTATCATGCTCTATTGACCAAAATGATCCTGTCTTCATTGTCGTTACGTTACAAACATCACAAAAGGCATGGTTGTGGGCAATTTCAATTCAATATGTTTGCTTGTTGGCCAAGTAAACCCAAATATAAAGAGTTAAGCTTTAAATGAACGTGCACAAGAAACAACAACGATTATCAAACTCTATAGACCAAAATGATCTTTTCTTCATTGTCGTTGCGTTACTAACATCACAAAATGCATGGTCGTGGGCAATTTCTATTCAATAGGTTTGCTTGTTGGCCAAGTAAACCCAAATATAAAGAGTTAAGCTTTAAATGAACGTACACGAGAAACAACAACGATTATCATGCTCTATTGACCAAAATGATCCTGTCTTCATTGTCGTTACGGTACAAACATCACAAAAGGCATGGTTGTAGGCAATTTCAATTCAATAGGTTTGCTTGTTGGCCAAGTAAACCCAAATATAAAGAGTTAAGCTTTAAATGAACGTGCACGAGAAACAACAACGATTATCAAACTCTATTGACCAAAATGATCTTTTCTTCATTGTCGTTGCGTTACTAACATCACAAAATGCATGGTCGTGGACAATTTTTATTCAATAGGTTTGCTTGTTGGCCAAGTAAACCCAAATATAAAGAGTTATGCTTTAAATGAACGTGCACGAGAAACAACAACGATTATCATGCTCTATTGACCAAAATGATCCTGTCTTCATTGTCGTTACGTTACAAACATCACAAAAGGCATGGTTGTGGGCAATTTCAATTCAAGGTTTGCTTGTTGGCCAAGTAAACCCAAATATAAAGAGTTAAGCTTTAAATGAACGTGCACGAGAAACAACAACGATTATCATGCTCTATTGACCAAAATGATCCTGTCTTCATTGTCGTTACGTTACAAACATCACAAAAGGCATGGTTGTGGGCAATTTCAATTCAATATGTTTGCATGTTGGCCAAGTAAACCCAAATATAAAGAGTTAAGCTTTAAATGAACGTGCACGAGAAACAACAACGATTATCAAACTCTATAGACCAAAATGATCTTTTCTTCATTGTCGTTGCGTTACTAACATCACAAAATGCATGGTCGTGGGCAATTTCTATTCAATAGGTTTGCTTGTTGGCCAAGTAAACCCAAATATAAAGAGTTAAACTTTAAATGAACGTGCACGAGAAACAACAACGATTAACAAACTCTATAGACCAAAATGATCTTTTCTTCATTGTCGTTGCGTTACTAACATCACAAAATGCATGGTCGTGGGCAATTTCTATTCAATAGGTTTGCTTGTTGGCAAAGTAAACCCAAATATAAAGAGTTAAGCTTTAAATGAACGTGCACGAGAAACAACAACGATTATCAAACTCTATTGACCAAAATGATCTTTTCTTCATTGTCGTTGCGTTACTAACATCACAAAATGCATGGTCGTGGACAATTTTTATTCAATAGGTTTGCTTGTTGGCCAAGTAAACCCAAATATAAAGAGTTAAGCTTTAAATGAACGTGCACGAGAAACAACAACGATTATCATGCTCTATTGACCAAAATGATCCTGTCTTCATTGTCGTTACGTTACAAACATCACAAAAGGCATTGTTGTGGGCAATTTCAATTCAAGGTTTGCTTGTTGGCCAAGTAAACCCAAATATAAAGAGTTAAGCTTTAAATGAACGTACACGAGAAACAACAACGATTATCATGCTCTATTGACCAAAATGATCCTGTCTTCATTGTCGTTACGTTACAAACATCACAAAAGGCATGGTTGTGGGCAATTTCAATTCAATATGTTTGCTTGTTGGCCAAGTAAACCCAAATATAAAGAGTTAGGCTTTAAATGAACGTGCACGAGAAACAACAACGATTATCAAACTCTATAGGCCAAAATGTCCTTTTCTTCATTGTGGTTGCGTTACTAACATCACAAAATGCATGGTCGTGGGCAATTTCTATTCAATAGGTTTGCTTGTTGGCCAAGTAAACCCAAATATAAAGAGTTAAGCTTTAAATGAACGTGCACGAGAAACAACAACGATTATCAAACTCTATTGACCAAAATGATCTTTTCTTCATTGTCGTTGCGTTACTAACATCACAAAATGCATGGTCGTGGGCAATTTCTATTCAATAGGTTTGCTTGTTGGCCATGTAAACCTAAATATAAAGAGTTAAGCTTTAAATGAACGTACACGAGAAATAACAACGATTATCATGCTCTATTGACCAAAATGATCCTGTCTTCATTGTCGTTACGGTACAAACATCACAAAAGGCATGGTTGTAGGCAATTTCAATTCAATAGGTTTGCTTGTTGGCCAAGTAAACCCAAATATAAAGAGTTAAGCTTTAAATGAACGTGCACGAGAAACAACAACGATTATCAAACTCTATAGACCAAAATGATCTTTTCTTCATTGTCGTTGCGTTACTAACATCACAAAATGCATGGTCGTGGGCAATTTCTATTCAATAGGTTTGCTTGTTGGCAAAGTAAACCCAAATATAAAGAGTTAAGCTTTAAATGAACGTGCACGAGAAACAACAACGATTATCAAACTCTATAGACCAAAATGATCTTTTCTTCATTGTCGTTGCGTTACTAACATTACAAAATGCATGGTCGTGGACAATTTTTATTCAATAGGTTTGCTTGTTGGCCAAGTAAACCCAAATATAAAGAGTTAGGCTTTAAATGAACGTGCACGAGAAACAACAACGATTATCAAACTCTATTGACCAAAATGATCTTTTCTTCATTGTCGTTGCGTTACTAACATCACAAAATGCATGGTCGTGGACAATTTTTATTCAATAGGTTTGCTTGTTGGCCAAGTAAACCCAAATATAAAGAGTTAAGCTTTAAATGAACGTGCACGAGAAACAACAACGATTATCATGCTCTATTGACCAAAATGATCCTGTCTTCATTGTCGTTACGTTACAAACATCACAAAAGGCATGGTTGTGGGCAATTTCAATTCAAGGTTTGCTTGTTGGCCAAGTAAACCCAAATATAAAGAGTTAAGCTTTAAATGAACGTGCACGAGAAACAACAACGATTATCATGCTCTATTGACCAAAATGATCCTGTCTTCATTGTCGTTACGTTACAAACATCACAAAAGGCATGGTTGTGGGCAATTTCAATTCAATATGTTTGCTTGTTGGCCAAGTAAACCCAAATATAAAGAGTTAGGCTTTAAATGAACGTGCACGAGAAACAACAACGATTATCAAACTCTATAGACCAAAATGATCTTTTCTTCATTGTCGTTGCGTTACTAACATCACAAAATGCATGGTCGTGGGCAATTTCTATTCAATAGGTTTGCTTGTTGGCCAAGTAAACCCAAATATAAAGAGTTAAGCTTTAAATGAACGTGCACGAGAAACAACAACGATTAACAAACTCTATAGACCAAAATGATCTTTTCTTCATTGTCGTTGCGTTACTAACATCACAAAATGCATGGTCGTGGGCAATTTCTATTCAATAGGTTTGCTTGTTGGCAAAGTAAACCCAAATATAAAGAGTTAAGCTTTAAATGAACGTGCACGAGAAACAACAACGATTATCAAACTCTATTGACCAAAATGATCTTTTCTTCATTGTCGTTGCGTTACTAACATCACAAAATGCATGGTCGTGGACAATTTTTATTCAATAGGTTTGCTTGTTGGCCAAGTAAACCCAAATATAAAGAGTTAAGCTTTAAATGAACGTGCACGAGAAACAACAACGATTATCATGCTCTATTGACCAAAATGATCCTGTCTTCATTGTCGTTACGTTACAAACATCACAAAAGGCATGGTTGTGGGCAATTTCAATTCAAGGTTTGCTTGTTGGCCAAGTAAACCCAAATATAAAGAGTTAAGCTTTAAATGAACGTGCACGAGAAACAACAACGATTATCATGCTCTATTGACCAAAATGATCCTGTCTTCATTGTCGTTACGTTACAAACATCACAAAAGGCATGGTTGTGGGCAATTTCAATTCAATATGTTTGCTTGTTGGCCAAGTAAACCCAAATATAAAGAGTTAGGCTTTAAATGAACGTGCACGAGAAACAACAACGATTATCAAAATCTATAGGCCAAAATGTCCTTTTCTTCATTGTGGTTGCGTTACTAACATCACAAAATGCATGGTCGTGGGCAATTTCTATTCAATAGGTTTGCTTGTTGGCCATGTAAACCCAAATATAAAGAGTTAAGCTTTAAATGAACGTACACGAGAAATAACAACGATTATCATGCTCTATTGACCAAAATGATCCTGTCTTCATTGTCGTTACGGTACAAACATCACAAAAGGCATGGTTGTAGGCAATTTCAATTCAATAGGTTTGCTTGTTGGCCAAGTAAACCCAAATATAAAGAGTTAAGCTTTAAATGAACGTGCACGAGAAACAACAACGATTATCAAACTCTATAGACCAAAATGATCTTTTCTTCATTGTCGTTGCGTTACTAACATCACAAAATGCATGGTCGTGGGCAATTTCTATTCAATAGGTTTGCTTGTTGGCAAAGTAAACCCAAATATAAAGAGTTAAGCTTTAAATGAACGTGCACGAGAAACAACAACGATTATCAAACTCTATAGACCAAAATGATCTTTTCTTCATTGTCGTTGCGTTACTAACATCACAAAATGCATGGTCGTGGACAATTTTTATTCAATAGGTTTGCTTGTTGGCCAAGTAAACCCAAATATAAAGAGTTAGGCTTTAAATGAACGTGCACGAGAAACAACAACGATTATCAAACTCTATTGACCAAAATGATCTTTTCTTCATTGTCGTTGCGTTACTAACATCACAAAATGCATGGTCGTGGACAATTTTTATTCAATAGGTTTGCTTGTTGGCCAAGTAAACCCAAATATAAAGAGTTAAGCTTTAAATGAACGTGCACGAGAAACAACAACGATTATCATGCTCTATTGACCAAAATGATCCTGTCTTCATTGTCGTTACGTTACAATCATCACAAAAGGCATGGTTGTGGGCAATTTCAATTCAAGGTTTGCTTGTTGGCCAAGTAAACCCAAATATAAAGAGTTAAGCTTTAAATGAACGTGCACGAGAAACAACAACGATTATCATGCTCTATTGACCAAAATGATCCTGTCTTCATTGTCGTTACGTTACAAACATCACAAAAGGCATGGTTGTGGGCAATTTCAATTCAATATGTTTGCTTGTTGGCCAAGTAAACCCAAATATAAAGAGTTAGGCTTTAAATGAACGTGCACGAGAAACAACAACGATTATCAAACTCTATAGACCAAAATGATCTTTTCTTCATTGTCGTTGCGTTACTAACATCACAAAATGCATGGTCGTGGGCAATTTCTATTCAATAGGTTTGCTTGTTGGCCAAGTAAACCCAAATATAAAGAGTTAAGCTTTAAATGAACGTGCACGAGAAACAACAACGATTAACAAACTCTATAGACCAAAATGATCTTTTCTTCATTGTCGTTGCGTTACTAACATCACAAAATGCATGGTCGTGGGCAATTTCTATTCAATAGGTTTGTTTGTTGGCAAAGTAAACCCAAATATAAAGAGTTAAGCTTTAAATGAACGTGCACGAGAAACAACAACGATTATCAAACTCTATTGACCAAAATGATCTTTTCTTCATTGTCGTTGCGTTACTAACATCACAAAATGCATGGTCGTGGACAATTTTTATTCAATAGGTTTGCTTGTTGGCCAAGTAAACCCAAATATAAAGAGTTAAGCTTTAAATGAACGTGCACGAGAAACAACAACGATTATCATGCTCTATTGACCAAAATGATCCTGTCTTCATTGTCGTTACGTTACAAACATCACAAAAGGCATGGTTGTGGGCAATTTCAATTCAAGGTTTGCTTGTTGGCCAAGTAAACCCAAATATAAAGAGTTAAGCTTTAAATGAACGTGCACGAGAAACAACAACGATTATCATGCTCTATTGACCAAAATGATCCTGTCTTCATTGTCGTTACGTTACAAACATCACAAAAGGCATGGTTGTGGGCAATTTCAATTCAATATGTTTGCTTGTTGGCCAAGTAAACCCAAATATAAAGAGTTAGGCTTTAAATGAACGTGCACGAGAAACAACAACGATTATCAAACTCTATAGACCAAAATGATCTTTTCTTCATTGTCGTTGCGTTACTAACATCACAAAATGCATGGTCGTGGGCAATTTCTATTCAATAGGTTTGCTTGTTGGCCAAGTAAACCCAAATATAAAGAGTTAAGCTTTAAATGAACGTGCACGAGAAACAACAACGATTAACAAACTCTATAGACCAAAATGATCTTTTCTTCATTGTCGTTGCGTTACTAACATCACAAAATGCATGGTCGTGGGCAATTTCTATTCAATAGGTTTGTTTGTTGGCAAAGTAAACCCAAATATAAAGAGTTAAGCTTTAAATGAACGTGCACGAGAAACAACAACGATTATCAAACTCTATTGACCAAAATGATCTTTTCTTCATTGTCGTTGCGTTACTAACATCACAAAATGCATGGTCGTGGACAATTTTTATTCAATAGGTTTGCTTGTTGGCCAAGTAAACCCAAATATAAAGAGTTAAGCTTTAAATGAACGTGCACGAGAAACAACAACGATTATCATGCTCTATTGACCAAAATGATCCTGTCTTCATTGTCGTTACGTTACAAACATCACAAAAGGCATGGTTGTGGGCAATTTCAATTCAAGGTTTGCTTGTTGGCCAAGTAAACCCAAATATAAAGAGTTAAGCTTTAAATGAACGTGCACGAGAAACAACAACGATTATCATGCTCTATTGACCAAAATGATCCTGTCTTCATTGTCGTTACGTTACAAACATCACAAAAGGCATGGTTGTGGGCAATTTCAATTCAATATGTTTGCTTGTTGGCCAAGTAAACCCAAATATAAAGAGTTAGACTTTAAATGAACGTGCACGAGAAACAACAACGATTATCAAACTCTATAGGCCAAAATGTCCTTTTCTTCATTGTGGTTGCGTTACTAACATCACAAAATGCATGGTCGTGGGCAATTTCTATTCAATAGGTTTGCTTGTTGGCCAAGTAAACCCAAATATAAAGAGTTAAGCTTTAAATGAACGTGCACGAGAAACAACAACGATTATCAAACTCTATTGACCAAAATGATCTTTTCTTCATTGTCGTTGCGTTACTAACATCACAAAATGCATGGTCGTGGGCAATTTCTATTCAATAGGTTTGCTTGTTGGCCATGTAAACCCAAATATAAAGAGTTAAGCTTTAAATGAACGTACACGAGAAATAACAACGATTATCATGCTCTATTGACCAAAATGATCCTGTCTTCATTGTCGTTACGGTACAAACATCACAAAAGGCATGGTTGTAGGCAATTTCAATTCAATAGGTTTGCTTGTTGGCCAAGTAAACCCAAATATAAAGAGTTAAGCTTTAAATGAACGTGCACGAGAAACAACAACGATTATCAAACTCTATAGACCAAAATGATCTTTTCTTCATTGTCGTTGCGTTACTAACATCACAAAATGCATGGTCGTGGGCAATTTCTATTCAATAGGTTTGCTTGTTGGCAAAGTAAACCCAAATATAAAGAGTTAAGCTTTAAATGAACGTGCACGAGAAACAACAACGATTATCAAACTCTATTGACCAAAATGATCTTTTCTTCATTGTCGTTGCATTACTAACATCACAAAATGCATGGTCGTGGACAATTTTTATTCAATAGGTTTGCTTGTTGGCCAAGTAAACCCAAATATAAAGAGTTAAGCTTTAAATGAACGTGCACGAGAAACAACAACGATTATCATGCTCTATTGACCAAAATGATCCTGTCTTCATTGTCGTTACGTTACAAACATCACAAAAGGCATGGTTGTGGGCAATTTCAATTCAAGGTTTGCTTGTTGGCCAAGTAAACCCAAATATAAAGAGTTAAGCTTTAAATGAACGTGCACGAGAAACAACAACGATTATCATGCTCTATTGACCAAAATGATCCTGTCTTCATTGTCGTTACGTTACAAACATCACAAAAGGCATGGTTGTGGGCAATTTCAATTCAATATGTTTGCTTGTTGGCCAAGTAAACCCAAATATAAAGAGTTAGACTTTAAATGAACGTGCACGAGAAACAACAACGATTATCAAACTCTATAGGCCAAAATGTCCTTTTCTTCATTGTGGTTGCGTTACTAACATCACAAAATGCATGGTCGTGGGCAATTTCTATTCAATAGGTTTGCTTGTTGGCCAAGTAAACCCAAATATAAAGAGTTAAGCTTTAAATGAACGTGCACGAGAAACAACAACGATTATCAAACTCTATTGACCAAAATGATCTTTTCTTCATTTTCGTTGCGTTACTAACATCACAAAATGCATGGTCGTGGGCAATTTCTATTCAATAGGTTTGCTTGTTGGTCATGTAAACCCAAATATAAAGAGTTAAGCTTTAAATGAACGTACACGAGAAATAACAACGATTATCATGCTCTATTGACCAAAATGATCCTGTCTTCATTGTCGTTACGGTACAAACATCACAAAAGGCATGGTTGTAGGCAATTTCAATTCAATAGGTTTGCTTGTTGGCCAAGTAAACCCAAATATAAAGAGTTAAGCTTTAAATGAACGTGCACGAGAAACAACAACGATTATCAAACTCTATAGGCCAAAATGACATTTTCTTCATTGTCTTTGCGTTACTAACATCACAAAATGCATGGTCGTGGGCAATTTCTATTCAATAGGTTTGCTTGTTGGCAAAGTAAACCCAAATATAAAGAGTTAAGCTTTAAATGAACGTGCACGAGAAACAACAACGATTATCAAACTCTATTGACCAAAATGATCTTTTCTTCATTGTCGTTGCGTTACTAACATCACAAAATGCATGGTCGTGGACAATTTTTATTCAATAGGTTTGCTTGTTGGCCAAGTAAACCCAAATATAAAGAGTTAAGCTTTAAATGAACGTGCACGAGAAACAACAACGATTATCATGCTCTATTGACCAAAATGATCCTGTCTACATTGTCGTTACGTTACAAACATCACAAAAGGCATGGTTGTGGGCAATTTCAATTCAAGGTTTGCTTGTTGGCCAAGTAAACCCAAATATAAAGAGTTAAGCTTTAAATGAACGTGCACGAGAAACAACAACGATTATCATGCTCTATTGACAAAAATGATCCTGTCTTCATTGTCGTTACGTTACAAACATCACAAAAGGCATGGTTGTGGGCAATTTCAATTCAATATGTTTGCTTGTTGGCCAAGTAAACCCAAATATAAAGAGTTAGGCTTTAAATGAACGTGCACGAGAAACAACAACGATTATCAAACTCTATAGACCAAAATGATCTTTTCTTCATTGTCGTTGCGTTACTAACATCACAAAATGCATGGTCGTGGGCAATTTCTATTCAATAGGTTTGCTTGTTGGCCAAGTAAACCCAAATATAAAGAGTTAAGCTTTAAATGAACGTGCACGAGAAACAACAACGATTATCAAACTCTATTGACCAAAATGATCTTTTCTTCATTTTCGTTGCGTTACTAACATCACAAAATGCATGGTCGTGGGCAATTTCTATTCAATAGGTTTGCTTGTTGGCCATGTAAACCCAAATATAAAGAGTTAAGCTTTAAATGAACGTACACGAGAAATAACAACGATTATCATGCTCTATTGACCAAAATGATCCTGTCTTCATTGTCGTTACGGTACAAACATCACAAAAGGCATGGTTGTAGGCAATTTCAATTCAATAGGTTTGCTTGTTGGCCAAGTAAACCCAAATATAAAGAGTTAAGCTTTAAATGAACGTGCACGAGAAACAACAACGATTATCAAACTCTATAGGCCAAAATGACCTTTTCTTCATTGTCTTTGCGTTACTAACATCACAAAATGCATGGTCGTGGGCAATTTCTATTCAATAGGTTTGCTTGTTGGCAAAGTAAACCAAAATATAAAGAGTTAAGCTTTAAATGAACGTGCACGAGAAACAACAACGATTATCAAACTCTATTGACCAAAATGATCTTTTCTTCATTGTCGTTGCGTTACTAACATCACAAAATGCATGGTCGTGGACAATTTTTATTCAATAGGTTTGCTTGTTGGCCAAGTAAACCCAAATATAAAGAGTTAAGCTTTAAATGAACGTGCACGAGAAACAACAACGATTATCATGCTCTATTGACCAAAATGATCCTGTCTTCATTGTCGTTACGTTACAAACATCACAAAAGGCATGGTTGTGGGCAATTTCAATTCAAGGTTTGCTTGTTGGCCAAGTAAACCCAAATATAAAGAGTTAAGCTTTAAATGAACGTGCACGAGAAACAACAACGATTATCATGCTCTATTGACCAAAATGATCATGTCTTCATTGTCGTTACGGTACAAACATCACAAAAGGCATGGTTGTAGGCAATTTCAATTCAATAGGTTTGCTTGTTGGCCAAGTAAACCCAAATATAAAGAGTTAAGCTTTAAATGAACATGCACGAGAAACAACAACGATTATCAATCTCTATAGGCCAAAATGACCTTTTCTTCATTGTCTTTGCGTTACTAACATCACAAAATGCATGGTCGTGGGCAATTTCTATTCAATAGGTTTGCTTGTTGGCCAAGTAAACCCAAATATAAAGAGTTAAGCTTTAAATGAACGTGCACGAGAAACAACAACGATTATCAAACTCTATAGACCAAAATGATCTTTTCTTCATTGTCATTGCGTTACTAACATCACAAAATGCATGGTCGTGGGCAATTTCTATTCAATAGGTTTGCTTGTTGGCCAAGTAAACCCAAATATAAAGAGTTAAGCTTTAAATGAACGTGCACGAGAAACAACAACAATTATCAAACTCTATAGGCCAAAATGACCTTTTCTTCATTGTCTTTGCGTTACTAACATCACAAAATGCATGGTCGTGGGCAATTTATATTCAATAGGTTTGCTTGTTGGCCAAGTAAACCCATATATAAAGAGTTAAGCTTTAAATGAACGTGCACGAGAAACAACAACGATTATCAAACTCTATAGACCAAAATGATCTTTTCTTCATTGTCGTTGCGTAACTAACATCACAAAATGCATGGTCGTGGGCAATTTCTATTCAATAGGTTTGCTTGTTGGCCAAGTAAACCCAAATATAAAGAGTTAAGCTTTAAATGAACGTGCACGAGAAACAACAACGATTATCAAACTCTATAGACCAAAATGATCTTTTCTTCATTGTCGTTGCGTTACTAACATCACAAAATGCATGGTCGTGGGCAATTTCTATTCAATAGGTTTGCTTGTTGGCCAAGTAAACCCAAATATAAAGAGTTAAGCTTTAAATGAACGTGCACGAGAAACAACAACGATTATCAAACTCTATAGACCAAAATGATCTTTTCTTCATTGTCGTTACGTTACAAACATCACAAAAGGCATGGTTGTGGGCAATTTCAATTCAATATGTTTGCTTGTTGGCCAAGTAAACCCAAATATAAAGAGTTAGGCTTTAAATGAACGTGCACGAGAAACAACAACGATTATCAAACTCTATAGACCAAAATGATCTTTTCTTCATTGTCGTTGCGTTACTAACATCACAAAATGCATGGTCGTGGGCAATTTCTATTCAATAGGTTTGCTTGTTGGCCAAGTAAACCCAAATATAAAGAGTTAAGCTTTAAATGAACGTGCACGAGAAACAACAACGATTATCAAACTCTATAGGCCAAAATGACCTTTTCTTCATTGTCTTTGCGTTACTAACATCACAAAATGCATGGTCGTGGGCAATTTCTATTCAATAGGTTTGCTTGTTGGCCAAGTAAACCCAAATATAAAGAGTTAAGCTTTAAATGAACGTGCACGAGAAACAACAACGATTATCATGCTCTATTGACCAAAATGATCATGTCTTCATTGTCGTTACGGTACAAACATCACAAAAGGCATGGTTGTAGGCAATTTCAATTCAATAGGTTTGCTTGTTGGCCAAGTAAACCCAAATATAAAGAGTTAAGCTTTAAATGAACGTGCACGAGAAACAACAACGATTATCAAACTCTATAGGCCAAAATGACCTTTTCTTCATTGTCTTTGCGTTACTAACATCACAAAATGCATGGTCGTGGGCAATTTCTATTCAATAGGTTTGCTTGTTGGCCAAGTAAACCCAAATATAAAGAGTTAAGCTTTAAATGAACGTGCACGAGAAACAACAACGATTATCATGCTCTATTGACCAAAATGATCATGTCTTCATTGTCGTTACGGTACAAACATCACAAAAGGCATGGTTGTAGGCAATTTCAATTCAATAGGTTTGCTTGTTGGCCAAGTAAACCCAAATATAAAGAGTTAAGCTTTAAATGAACGTGCACGAGAAACAACAACGATTATCAAACTCTATAGACCAAAATGATCTTTTCTTCATTGTCGTTGCGTTACTAACATCACAAAATGCATGGTCGTGGGCAATTTCTATTCAATAGGTTTGCTTGTTGGCCAAGTAAACCCAAATATAAAGAGTTAAGCTTTAAATGAACGTACACGAGAAATAACAACGATTATCATGCTCTATTGACCAAAATGATCCTGTCTTCATTGTCGTTACGGTACAAACATCACAAAAGGCATGGTTGTAGGCAATTTCAATTCAATAGGTTTGCTTGTTGGCCAAGTAAACCCAAATATAAAGAGTTAAGCTTTAAATGAACGTGCACGAGAAACAACAACGATTATCAAACTCTATAGGCCAAAATGACCTTTTCTTCATTGTCTTTGCGTTACTAACATCACAAAATGCATGGTCGTGGGCAATTTCTATTCAATAGGTTTGCTTGTTGGCAAAGTAAACCCAAATATAAAGAGTTAAGATTTAAATGAACGTGCACGAGAAACAACAACGATTATCAAACTCTATTGACCAAAATGATCTTTTCTTCATTGTCGTTGCGTTACTAACATCACAAAATGCATGGTCGTGGACAATTTTTATTCAATAGGTTTGCTTGTTGGCCAAGTAAACCCAAATATAAAGAGTTAAGCTTTAAATGAACGTGCACGAGAAACAACAACGATTATCATGCTCTATTGACAAAAATGATCCTGTCTTCATTGTCGTTACGTTACAAACATCACAAAAGGCATGGTTGTGGGCAATTTCAATTCAATATGTTTGCTTGTTGGCCAAGTAAACCCAAATATAAAGAGTTAGGCTTTAAATGAACGTGCACGAGAAACAACAACGATTATCAAACTCTATAGACCAAAATGATCTTTTCTTCATTGTCGTTGCGTTACTAACATCACAAAATGCATGGTCGTGGGCAATTTCTATTCAATAGGTTTGCTTGTTGGCCAAGTAAACCCAAATATAAAGAGTTAAGCTTTAAATGAACGTGCACGAGAAACAACAACGATTATCAAACTCTATAGACCAAAATGATCTTTTCTTCATTGTCGTTACGTTACAAACATCACAAAAGGCATGGTTGTGGGCAATTTCAATTCAATATGTTTGCTTGTTGGCCAAGTAAACCCAAATATAAAGAGTTAGGCTTTAAATGAACGTGCACGAGAAACAACAACGATTATCAAACTCTATAGACCAAAATGATCTTTTCTTCATTGTCGTTGCGTTACTAACATCACAAAATGCATGGTCGTGGGCAATTTCTATTCAATAGGTTTGCTTGTTGGCCAAGTAAACCCAAATATAAAGAGTTAAGCTTTAAATGAACGTGCACGAGAAACAACAACGATTATCAAACTCTATAGGCCAAAATGACCTTTTCTTCATTGTCTTTGCGTTACTAACATCACAAAATGCATGGTCGTGGGCAATTTCTATTCAATAGGTTTGCTTGTTGGCCAAGTAAACCCAAATATAAAGAGTTAAGCTTTAAATGAACGTGCACGAGAAACAACAACGATTATCATGCTCTATTGACCAAAATGATCATGTCTTCATTGTCGTTACGGTACAAACATCACAAAAGGCATGGTTGTAGGCAATTTCAATTCAATAGGTTTGCTTGTTGGCCAAGTAAACCCAAATATAAAGAGTTAAGCTTTAAATGAACGTGCACGAGAAACAACAACGATTATCAAACTCTATAGGCCAAAATGACCTTTTCTTCATTGTCGTTGCGTTACTAACATCACAAAATGCATGGTCGTGGGCAATTTCTATTCAATAGGTTTGCTTGTTGGCCAAGTAAACCCAAATATAAAGAGTTAAGCTTTAAATGAACGTGCACGAGAAACAACAACGATTATCAAACTCTATAGACCAAAATGATCTTTTCTTCATTGTCGTTACGTTACAAACATCACAAAAGGCATGGTTGTGGGCAATTTCAATTCAATATGTTTGCTTGTTGGCCAAGTAAACCCAAATATAAAGAGTTAGGCTTTAAATGAACGTGCACGAGAAACAACAACGATTATCAAACTCTATAGACCAAAATGATCTTTTCTTCATTGTCGTTGCTTTACTAACATCACAAAATGCATGGTCGTGGGCAATTTCTATTCAATAGGTTTGCTTGTTGGCCAAGTAAACCCAAATATAAAGAGTTAAGCTTTAAATGAACGTGCACGAGAAACAACAACGATTATCAAACTCTATAGGCCAAAATGACCTTTTCTTCATTGTCTTTGCGTTACTAACATCACAAAATGCATGGTCGTGGGCAATTTCTATTCAATAGGTTTGCTTGTTGGCCAAGTAAACCCAAATATAAAGAGTTAAGCTTTAAATGAACGTGCACGAGAAACAACAACGATTATCATGCTCTATTGACCAAAATGATCATGTCTTCATTGTCGTTACGGTACAAACATCACAAAAGGCATGGTTGTAGGCAATTTCAATTCAATAGGTTTGCTTGTTGGCCAAGTAAACCCAAATATAAAGAGTTAAGCTTTAAATGAACGTGCACGAGAAACAACAACGATTATCAAACTCTATAGGCCAAAATGACCTTTTCTTCATTGTCTTTGCGTTACTAACATCACAAAATGCATGGTCGTGGGCAATTTCTATTCAATAGGTTTGCTTGTTGGCAAAGTAAACCCAAATATAAAGAGTTAAGCTTTAAATGAACGTGCACGAGAAACAACAACGATTATCATGCTCTATTGACCAAAATGATCATGTCTTCATTGTCGTTACGGTACAACCATCACAAAAGGCATGGTTGTAGGCAATTTCAATTCAATAGGTTTGCTTGTTGGCCAAGTAAACCCAAATATAAAGAGTTAAGCTTTAAATGAACGTGCACGAGAAACAACAACGATTATCAAACTCTATAGGCCAAAATGACCTTTTCTTCATTGTCTTTGCGTTACTAACATCACAAAATGCATGGTCGTGGGCAATTTCTATTCAATAGGTTTGCTTGTTGGCCAAGTAAACCCAAATATAAAGAGTTAAGCTTTAAATGAACGTGCACGAGAAACAACAACGATTATCATGCTCTATTGACAAAAATGATCCTGTCTTCATTGTCGTTACGTTACAAACATCACAAAAGGCATGGTTGTGGGCAATTTCAATTCAATATGTTTGCTTGTTGGCCAAGTAAACCCAAATATAAAGAGTTAGGCTTTAAATGAACGTGCACGAGAAACAACAACGATTATCAAACTCTATAGACCAAAATGATCTTTTTTTCATTGTCGTTGCGTTACTAACATCACAAAATGCATGGTCGTGGGCAATTTCTATTCAATAGGTTTGCTTGTTGGCCAAGTAAACCCAAATATAAAGAGTTAAGCTTTAAATGAACGTGCACGAGAAACAACAACGATTATCAAACTCTATAGACCAAAATGATCTTTTCTTCATTGTCGTTACGTTACAAACATCACAAAAGGCATGGTTGTGGGCAATTTCAATTCAATATGTTTGCTTGTTGGCCAAGTAAACCCAAATATAAAGAGTTAGGCTTTAAATGAACGTGCACGAGAAACAACAACGATTATCAAACTCTATAGACCAAAATGATCTTTTCTTCATTGTCGTTGCGTTACTAACATCACAAAATGCATGGTCGTGGGCAATTTCTATTCAATAGGTTTGCTTGTTGGCCAAGTAAACCCAAATATAAAGAGTTAAGCTTTAAATGAACGTGCACGAGAAACAACAACGATTATCAAACTCTATAGGCCAAAATGACCTTTTCTTCATTGTCTTTGCGTTACTAACATCACAAAATGCATGGTCGTGGGCAATTTCTATTCAATAGGTTTGCTTGTTGGCCAAGTAAACCCAAATATAAAGAGTTAAGCTTTAAATGAACGTGCACGAGAAACAACAACGATTATCATGCTCTATTGACCAAAATGATCATGTCTTCATTGTCGTTACGGTACAAACATCACAAAAGGCATGGTTGTAGGCAATTTCAATTCAATAGGTTTGCTTGTTGGCCAAGTAAACCCAAATATAAAGAGTTAAGCTTTAAATGAACGTGCACGAGAAACAACAACGATTATCAAACTCTATAGGCCAAAATGACCTTTTCTTCATTGTCTTTGCGTTACTAACATCACAAAATGCATGGTCGTGGGCAATTTCTATTCAATAGGTTTGCTTGTTGGCCAAGTAAACCCAAATATAAAGAGTTAAGCTTTAAATGAACGTGCACGAGAAACAACAACGATTATCATGCTCTATTGACCAAAATGATCATGTCTTCATTGTCGTTACGGTACAAACATCACAAAAGGCATGGTTGTAGGCAATTTCAATTCAATAGGTTTGCTTGTTGGCCAAGTAAACCCAAATATAAAGAGTTAAGCTTTAAATGAACGTGCACGAGAAACAACAACGATTATCAAACTCTATAGACCAAAATGATCTTTTCTTCATTGTCGTTGCGTTACTAACATCACAAAATGCATGGTCGTGGGCAATTTCTATTCAATAGGTTTGCTTGTTGGCCAAGTAAACCCAAATATAAAGAGTTAAGCTTTAAATGAACGTACACGAGAAATAACAACGATTATCATGCTCTATTGACCAAAATGATCCTGTCTTCATTGTCGTTACGGTACAAACATCACAAAAGGCATGGTTGTAGGCAATTTCAATTCAATAGGTTTGCTTGTTGGCCATGTAAACCCAAATATAAAGAGTTAAGCTTTAAATGAACGTGCACGAGAAACAACAACGATTATCAAACTCTATAGGCCAAAATGACCTTTTCTTCATTGTCTTTGCGTTACTAACATCACAAAATGCATGGTCGTGGGCAATTTCTATTCAATAGGTTTGCTTGTTGGCAAAGTAAACCCAAATATAAAGAGTTAAGCTTTAAATGAACGTGCACGAGAAACAACAACGATTATCAAACTCTATTGACCAAAATGATCTTTTCTTCATTGTCGTTGCGTTACTAACATCACAAAATGCATGGTCGTGGACAATTTTTATTCAATAGGTTTGCTTGTTGGCCAAGTAAACCCAAATATAAAGAGTTAAGCTTTAAATGAACGTGCACGAGAAACAACAACGATTATCATGCTCTATTGACCAAAATGATCCTGTCTTCATTGTCGTTACGTTACAAATATCACAAAAGGCATGGTTGTGGGCAATTTCAATTCAATATGTTTGCTTGTTGGCCAAGTAAACCCAAATATAAAGAGTTAGGCTTTAAATGAACGTGCACGAGAAACAACAACGATTATCAAACTCTATAGACCAAAATGATCTTTTCTTCATTGTCGTTGCGTTACTAACATCACAAAAGGCATGGTTGTGGGCAATTTCTATTCAATAGGTTTGCTTGTTGGCAAAGTAAACCCAAATATAAAGAGTTAAGCTTTAAATGAACGTACACGAGAAATAACAACGATTATCATGCTCTATTGACCAAAATGATCCTGTCTTCATTGTCGTTACGGTACAAACATCACAAAAGGCATGGTTGTAGGCAATTTCAATTCAATAGGTTTGCTTGTTGGCCAAGTAAACCCAAATATAAAGAGTTAAGCTTTAAATGAACGTGCACGAGAAACAACAACGATTATCAAACTCTATAGGCCAAAATGACCTTTTCTTCATTGTCTTTGCGTTACTAACATCACAAAATGCATGGTCGTGGGCAATTTCTATTCAATAGGTTTGCTTGTTGGCCAAGTAAACCCAAATATAAAGAGTTAAGCTTTAAATGAACGTGCACGAGAAACAACAACGATTATCATGCTCTATTGACCAAAATGATCATGTCTTCATTGTCGTTACGGTACAAACATCACAAAAGGCATGGTTGTAGGCAATTTCAATTCAATAGGTTTGCTTGTTGGCCAAGTAAACCCAAATATAAAGAGTTAAGCTTTAAATGAACGTGCACGAGAAACAACAACGATTATCAAACTCTATAGACCAAAATGATCTTTTCTTCATTGTCGTTGCGTTACTAACATCACAAAATGCATGGTCGTGGGCAATTTCTATTCAATAGGTTTGCTTGTTGGCCAAGTAAACCCAAATATAAAGAGTTAAGCTTTAAATGAACGTACACGAGAAATAACAACGATTATCATGCTCTATTGACCAAAATGATCCTGTCTTCATTGTCGTTACGGTACAAACATCACAAAAGGCATGGTTGTAGGCAATTTCAATTCAATAGGTTTGCTTGTTGGCCAAGTAAACCCAAATATAAAGAGTTAAGCTTTAAATGAACGTGCACGAGAAACAACAACGATTATCAAACTCTATAGACCAAAATGATCTTTTCTTCATTGTCGTTGCGTTACTAACATCACAAAATGCATGGTCGTGGGCAATTTCTATTCAATAGGTTTGCTTGTTGGCCAAGTAAACCCAAATATAAAGAGTTAAGCTTTAAATGAACGTGCACGAGAAACAACAACGATTATCAAACTCTATAGACCAAAATGATCTTTTCTTCATTGTCGTTACGTTACAAACATCACAAAAGGCATGGTTGTGGGCAATTTCAATTCAATATGTTTGCTTGTTGGCCAAGTAAACCCAAATATAAAGAGTTAGGCTTTAAATGAACGTGCACGAGAAACAACAACGATTATCAAACTCTATAGACCAAAATGATCTTTTCTTCATTGTCGTTGCGTTACTAACATCACAAAATGCATGGTCGTGGGCAATTTCTATTCAATAGGTTTGCTTGTTGGCCAAGTAAACCCAAATATAAAGAGTTAAGCTTTAAATGAACGTGCACGAGAAACAACAACGATTATCAAACTCTATAGGCCAAAATGACCTTTTCTTCATTGTCTTTGCGTTACTAACATCACAAAATGCATGGTCGTGGGCAATTTCTATTCAATAGGTTTGCTTGTTGGCCAAGTAAACCCAAATATAAAGAGTTAAGCTTTAAATGAACGTGCACGAGAAACAACAACGATTATCATGCTCTATTGACCAAAATGATCATGTCTTCATTGTCGTTACGGTACAAACATCACAAAAGGCATGGTTGTAGGCAATTTCAATTCAATAGGTTTGCTTGTTGGCCAAGTAAACCCAAATATAAAGAGTTAAGCTTTAAATGAACGTGCACGAGAAACAACAACGATTATCAAACTCTATAGGCCAAAATGACCTTTTCTTCATTGTCTTTGCGTTACTAACATCACAAAATGCATGGTCGTGGGCAATTTCTATTCAATAGGTTTGCTTGTTGGCCAAGTAAACCCAAATATAAAGAGTTAAGCTTTAAATGAACGTGCACGAGAAACAACAACGATTATCATGCTCTATTGACCAAAATGATCATGTCTTCATTGTCGTTACGGTACAAACATCACAAAAGGCATGGTTGTAGGCAATTTCAATTCAATAGGTTTGCTTGTTGGCCAAGTAAACCCAAATATAAAGAATTAAGCTTTAAATGAACGTGCACGAGAAACAACAACGATTATCAAACTCTATAGACCAAAATGATCTTTTCTTCATTGTCGTTGCGTTACTAACATCACAAAATGCATGGTCGTGGGCAATTTCTATTCAATAGGTTTGCTTGTTGGCCAAGTAAACCCAAATATAAAGAGTTAAGCTTTAAATGAACGTACACGAGAAATAACAACGATTATCATGCTCTATTGACCAAAATGATCCTGTCTTCATTGTCGTTACGGTACAAACATCACAAAAGGCATGGTTGTAGGCAATTTCAATTCAATAGGTTTGCTTGTTGGCCAAGTAAACCCAAATATAAAGAGTTAAGCTTTAAATGAACGTGCACGAGAAACAACAACGATTATCAAACTCTATAGGCCAAAATGACCTTTTCTTCATTGTCTTTGCGTTACTAACATCACAAAATGCATGGTCGTGGGCAATTTCTATTCAATAGGTTTGCTTGTTGGCAAAGTAAACCCAAATATAAAGAGTTAAGCTTTAAATGAACGTGCACGAGAAACAACAACGATTATCAAACTCTATTGACAAAAATGATCTTTTCTTCATTGTCGTTGCGTTACTAACATCACAAAATGCATGGTCGTGGACAATTTTTATTCAATAGGTTTGCTTGTTGGCCAAGTAAACCCAAATATAAAGAGTTAAGCTTTAAATGAACGTGCACGAGAAACAACAACGATTATCATGCTCTATTGACCAAAATGATCCTGTCTTCATTGTCGTTACGTTACAAACATCACAAAAGGCATGGTTGTGGGCAATTTTAATTCAAGGTTTGCTTGTTGGCCAAGTAAACCCAAATATAAAGAGTTAAGCTTTAAATGAACGTGCACGAGAAACAACAACGATTATCATGCTCTATTGACAAAAATGATCCTGTCTTCATTGTCGTTACGTTACAAACATCACAAAAGGCATGGTTGTGGGCAATTTCAATTCAATATGTTTGCTTGTTGGCCAAGTAAACCCAAATATAAAGAGTTAGGCTTTATATGAACGTGCACGAGAAACAACAACGATTATCAAACTCTATAGACCAAAATGATCTTTTCTTCATTGTCGTTGCGTTACTAACATCACAAAATGCATGGTCGTGGGCAATTTCTATTCAATAGGTTTGCTTGTTGGCCAAGTAAACCCAAATATAAAGAGTTAAGCTTTAAATGAACGTGCACGAGAAACAACAACGATTATCAAACTCTATTGACCAAAATGATCTTTTCTTCATTTTCGTTGCGTTACTAACATCACAAAATGCATGGTCGTGGGCAATTTCTATTCAATAGGTTTGCTTGTTGGCCATGTAAACCCAAATATAAAGAGTTAAGCTTTAAATGAACGTACACGAGAAATAACAACGATTATCATGCTCTATTGACCAAAATGATCCTGTCTTCATTGTCATTACGGTACAAACATCACAAAAGGCATAGTTGTAGGCAATTTCAATTCAATAGGTTTGCTTGTTGGCCAAGTAAACCCAAATATAAAGAGTTAAGCTTTAAATGAACGTGCACGAGAAACAACAACGATTATCAAACTCTATAGGCCAAAATGACCTTTTCTTCATTGTCTTTGCGTTACTAACATCACAAAATGCATGGTCGTGGGCAATTTCTATTCAATAGGTTTGCTTGTTGGCAAAGTAAACCCAAATATAAAGAGTTAAGCTTTAAATGAACGTGCACGAGAAACAACAACGATTATCAAACTCTATTGACCAAAATGATCTTTTCTTCATTGTCGTTGCGTTACTAACATCACAAAATGCATGGTCGTGGACAATTTTTATTCAATAGGTTTGCTTGTTGGCCAAGTAAACCCAAATATAAAGAGTTAAGCTTTAAATGAACGTGCACGAGAAACAACAACGATTATCATGCTCTATTGACCAAAATGATCCTGTCTTCATTGTCGTTACGTTACAAACATCACAAAAGGCATGGTTGTGGGCAATTTCAATTCAAGGTTTGCTTGTTGGCCAAGTAAACCCAAATATAAAGAGTTAAGCTTTAAATGAACGTGCACGAGAAACAACAACGATTATCAAACTCTATAGACCAAAATGATCTTTTCTTCATTGTCGTTACGTTACAAACATCACAAAAGGCATGGTTGTGGGCAATTTCAATTCAATATGTTTGCTTGTTGGCCAAGTAAACCCAAATATAAAGAGTTAGGCTTTAAATGAACGTGCACGAGAAACAACAACGATTATCAAACTCTATAGACCAAAATGATCTTTTCTTCATTGTCGTTGCGTTACTAACATCACAAAATGCATGGTCGTGGGCAATTTCTATTCAATAGGTTTGCTTGTTGGCCAAGTAAACCCAAATATAAAGAGTTAAGCTTTAAATGAACGTGCACGAGAAACAACAACGATTATCAAACTCTATAGGCCAAAATGACCTTTTCTTCATTGTCTTTGCGTTACTAACATCACAAAATGCATGGTCGTGGGCAATTTCTATTCAATAGGTTTGCTTGTTGGCCAAGTAAACCCAAATATAAAGAGTTAAGCTTTAAATGAACGTGCACGAGAAACAACAACGATTATCATGCTCTATTGACCAAAATGATCATGTCTTCATTGTCGTTACGGTACAAACATCACAAAAGGCATGGTTGTAGGCAATTTCAATTCAATAGGTTTGCTTGTTGGCCAAGTAAACCCAAATATAAAGAGTTAAGCTTTAAATGAACGTGCACGAGAAACAACAACGATTATCAAACTCTATAGGCCAAAATGACCTTTTCTTCATTGTCTTTGCGTTACTAACATCACAAAATGCATGGTCGTGGGCAGTTTCTATTCAATAGGTTTGCTTGTTGGCCAAGTAAACCCAAATATAAAGAGTTAAGCTTTAAATGAACGTGCACGAGAAACAACAACGATTATCATGCTCTATTGACCAAAATGATCATGTCTTCATTGTCGTTACGGTACAAACATCACAAAAGGCATGGTTGTAGGCAATTTCAATTCAATAGGTTTGCTTGTTGGCCAAGTAAACCCAAATATAAAGAATTAAGCTTTAAATGAACGTGCACGAGAAACAACAACGATTATCAAACTCTATAGACCAAAATGATCTTTTCTTCATTGTCGTTGCGTTACTAACATCACAAAATGCATGGTCGTGGGCAATTTCTATTCAATAGGTTTGCTTGTTGGCCAAGTAAACCCAAATATAAAGAGTTAAGCTTTAAATGAACGTACACGAGAAATAACAACGATTATCATGCTCTATTGACCAAAATGATCCTGTCTTCATTGTCGTTACGGTACAAACATCACAAAAGGCATGGTTGTAGGCAATTTCAATTCAATAGGTTTGCTTGTTGGCCAAGTAAACCCAAATATAAAGAGTTAAGCTTTAAATGAACGTGCACGAGAAACAACAACGATTATCAAACTCTATAGGCCAAAATGACCTTTTCTTCATTGTCTTTGCGTTACTAACATCACAAAATGCATGGTCGTGGGCAATTTCTATTCAATAGGTTTGCTTGTTGGCAAAGTAAACCCAAATATAAAGAGTTAAGCTTTAAATGAACGTGCACGAGAAACAACAACGATTATCAAACTCTATTGACAAAAATGATCTTTTCTTCATTGTCGTTGCGTTACTAACATCACAAAATGCATGGTCGTGGACAATTTTTATTCAATAGGTTTGCTTGTTGGCCAAGTAAACCCAAATATAAAGAGTTAAGCTTTAAATGAACGTGCACGAGAAACAACAACGATTATCATGCTCTATTGACCAAAATGATCCTGTCTTCATTGTCGTTACGTTACAAACATCACAAAAGGCATGGTTGTGGGCAATTTTAATTCAAGGTTTGCTTGTTGGCCAAGTAAACCCAAATATAAAGAGTTAAGCTTTAAATGAACGTGCACGAGAAACAACAACGATTATCATGCTCTATTGACAAAAATGATCCTGTCTTCATTGTCGTTACGTTACAAACATCACAAAAGGCATGGTTGTGGGCAATTTCAATTCAATATGTTTGCTTGTTGGCCAAGTAAACCCAAATATAAAGAGTTAGGCTTTATATGAACGTGCACGAGAAACAACAACGATTATCAAACTCTATAGACCAAAATGATCTTTTCTTCATTGTCGTTGCGTTACTAACATCACAAAATGCATGGTCGTGGGCAATTTCTATTCAATAGGTTTGCTTGTTGGCCAAGTAAACCCAAATATAAAGAGTTAAGCTTTAAATGAACGTGCACGAGAAACAACAACGATTATCAAACTCTATTGACCAAAATGATCTTTTCTTCATTTTCGTTGCGTTACTAACATCACAAAATGCATGGTCGTGGGCAATTTCTATTCAATAGGTTTGCTTGTTGGCCATGTAAACCCAAATATAAAGAGTTAAGCTTTAAATGAACGTACACGAGAAATAACAACGATTATCATGCTCTATTGACCAAAATGATCCTGTCTTCATTGTCATTACGGTACAAACATCACAAAAGGCATAGTTGTAGGCAATTTCAATTCAATAGGTTTGCTTGTTGGCCAAGTAAACCCAAATATAAAGAGTTAAGCTTTAAATGAACGTGCACGAGAAACAACAACGATTATCAAACTCTATAGGCCAAAATGACCTTTTCTTCATTGTCTTTGCGTTACTAACATCACAAAATGCATGGTCGTGGGCAATTTCTATTCAATAGGTTTGCTTGTTGGCAAAGTAAACCCAAATATAAAGAGTTAAGCTTTAAATGAACGTGCACGAGAAACAACAACGATTATCAAACTCTATTGACCAAAATGATCTTTTCTTCATTGTCGTTGCGTTACTAACATCACAAAATGCATGGTCGTGGACAATTTTTATTCAATAGGTTTGCTTGTTGGCCAAGTAAACCCAAATATAAAGAGTTAAGCTTTAAATGAACGTGCACGAGAAACAACAACGATTATCATGCTCTATTGACCAAAATGATCCTGTCTTCATTGTCGTTACGTTACAAACATCACAAAAGGCATGGTTGTGGGCAATTTCAATTCAAGGTTTGCTTGTTGGCCAAGTAAACCCAAATATAAAGAGTTAAGCTTTAAATGAACGTGCACGAGAAACAACAACGATTATCATGCTCTATTGACAAAAATGATCCTGTCTTCATTGTCGTTACGTTACAAACATCACAAAAGGCATGGTTGTGGGCAATTTCAATTCAATATGTTTGCTTGTTGGCCAAGTAAACCCAAATATAAAGAGTTAGGCTTTAAATGAACGTGCACGAGAAACAACAACGATTATCAAACTCTATAGACCAAAATGATCTTTTCTTCATTGTCGTTGCGTTACTAACATCACAAAATGCATGGTCGTGGGCAATTTCTATTCAATAGGTTTGCTTGTTGGCCAAGTAAACCCAAATATAAAGAGTTAAGCTTTAAATGAACGTGCACGAGAAACAACAACGATTATCAAACTCTATAGGCCAAAATGACCTTTTCTTCATTGACTTTGCGTTACTAACATCACAAAATGCATGGTCGTGGGCAATTTCTATTCAATAGGTTTGCTTGTTGGCCAAGTTAACCCAAATATAAAAAGTTAAGCTTTAAATGAACGTGCACGAGAAACAACAACGATTATCAAACTCTATAGGCCAAAATGACCTTTTCTTCATTGTCTTTGCGTTACTAACATCACAAAATGCATGGTCGTGGGCAATTTCTATTCAATAGGTTTGCTTGTTGGCAAAGTAAACCCAAATATAAAGAGTTAAGCTTTAAATGAACATGCACGAGAAACAACAACGATTATCAAACTCTATTGACCAAAATGATCTTTTCTTCATTGTCGTTGCGTTACTAACATCACAAAATGCATGGTCGTGGACAATTTTTATTCAATAGGTTTGCTTGTTGGCCAAGTAAACCCAAATATAAAGAGTTAAGCTTTAAATGAACGTGCACGAGAAACAACAACGATTATCAAACTCTATTGACCAAAATGATCTTTTCTTCATTGTCGTTGCGTTACTAACATCACAAAATGCATGGTCGTGGACAATTTTTATTCAATAGGTTTGCTTGTTGGCCAAGTAAACCCAAATATAAAGAGTTAAGCTTTAAATGAACGTGCACGAGAAACAACAACGATTATCATGCTCTATTGACCAAAATGATCCTGTCTTCATTGTCGTTACGTTACAAACATCACAAAAGGCATGGTTGTGGGCAATTTCAATTCAAGGTTTGCTTGTTGGCCAAGTAAACCCAAATATAAAGAGTTAAGCTTTAAATGAACGTGCACGAGAAACAACAACGATTATCATGCTCTATTGACAAAAATGATCCTGTCTTCATTGTCGTTACGTTACAAACATCACAAAAGGCATGGTTGTGGGCAATTTCAATTCAATATGTTTGCTTGTTGGCCAAGTAAACCCAAATATAAAGAGTTAGGCTTTAAATGAACGTGCACGAGAAACAACAACGATTATCAAACTCTATAGACCAAAATGATCTTTTCTTCATTGTCGTTGCGTTACTAACATCACAAAATGTATGGTCGTGGGCAATTTCTATTCAATAGGTTTGCTTGTTGGCCAAGTAAACCCAAATATAAAGAGTTAAGCTTTAAATGAACGTGCACGAGAAACAACAACGATTATCAAACTCTATAGGCCAAAATGACCTTTTCTTCATTGTCTTTGCGTTACTAACATCACAAAATGCATGGTCGTGGGCAATTTCTATTCAATAGGTTTGCTTGTTGGCCAAGTAAACCCAAATATAAAGAGTTAAGCTTTAAATGAACGTGCACGAGAAACAACAACGATTATCAAACTCTATAGACCAAAATGATCTTTTCTTCATTGTCGTTGCGTTACTAACATCACAAAATGTATGGTCGTGGGCAATTTCTATTCAATAGGTTTGCTTGTTGGCCAAGTAAACCCAAATATAAAGAGTTAAGCTTTAAATGAACATGCACGAGAAACAACAACGATTATCAAACTCTATTGACCAAAATGATCTTTTCTTCATTGTCGTTGCGTTACTAACATCACAAAATGCATGGTCGTGGACAATTTTTATTCAATAGGTTTGCTTGTTGGCCAAGTAAACCCAAATATAAAGAGTTAAGCTTTAAATGAACGTGCACGAGAAACAACAACGATTATCAAACTCTATTGACCAAAATGATCTTTTCTTCATTGTCGTTGCGTTACTAACATCACAAAATGCATGGTCGTGGACAATTTTTATTCAATAGGTTTGCTTGTTGGCCAAGTAAACCCAAATATAAAGAGTTAAGCTTTAAATGAACGTGCACGAGAAACAACAACGATTATCATGCTCTATTGACAAAAATGATCCTGTCTTCATTGTCGTTACGTTACAAACATCACAAAAGGCATGGTTGTGGGCAATTTCAATTCAATATGTTTGCTTGTTGGCCAAGTAAACCCAAATATAAAGAGTTAGGCTTTAAATGAACGTGCACGAGAAACAACAACGATTATCAAACTCTATAGACCAAAATGATCTTTTCTTCATTGTCGTTGCGTTACTAACATCACAAAATGTATGGTCGTGGGCAATTTCTATTCAATAGGTTTGCTTGTTGGCCAAGTAAACCCAAATATAAAGAGTTAAGCTTTAAATGAACGTGCACGAGAAACAACAACGATTATCAAACTCTATAGGCCAAAATGACCTTTTCTTCATTGTCTTTGCGTTACTAACATCACAAAATGCATGGTCGTGGGCAATTTCTATTCAATAGGTTTGCTTGTTGGCCAAGTAAACCCAAATATAAAGAGTTAAGCTTTAAATGAACGTGCACGAGAAACAACAACGATTATCAAACTCTATAGGCCAAAATGACCTTTTCTTCATTGTCTTTGCGTTACTAACATCACAAAATGCATGGTCGTGGGCAATTTCTATTCAATAGGTTTGCTTGTTGGCAAAGTAAACCCAAATATAAAGAGTTAAGCTTTAAATGAACGTGCACGAGAAACAACAACGATTATCAAACTCTATTGACCAAAATGATCTTTTCTTCATTGTCGTTGCGTTACTAACATCACAAAATGCATGGTCGTGGACAATTTTTATTCAATAGGTTTGCTTGTTGGCCAAGTAAACCCAAATATAAAGAGTTAAGCTTTAAATGAACGTGCACGAGAAACAACAACGATTATCATGCTCTATTGACCAAAATGATCCTGTCTTCATTGTCGTTACGTTACAAACATCACAAAAGGCATGGTTGTGGGCAATTTCAATTCAAGGTTTGCTTGTTGGCCAAGTAAACCCAAATATAAAGAGTTAAGCTTTAAATGAACGTGCACGAGAAACAACAACGATTATCATGCTCTATTGACAAAAATGATCCTGTCTTCATTGTCGTTACGTTACAAACATCACAAAAGGCATGGTTGTGGGCAATTTCAATTCAATATGTTTGCTTGTTGGCCAAGTAAATGAACGTGCACGAGAAACAACAACGATTATCAAACTCTATAGGCCAAAATGACCTTTTCTTCATTGTCTTTGCGTTACTAACATCACAAAATGCATGGTCGTGGGCAATTTCTATTCAATAGGTTTGCTTGTTGGCCAAGTAAACCCAAATATAAAGAGTTAAGCTTTAAATGAACGTGCACGAGAAACAACAACGATTATCATGCTCTATTGACAAAAATGATCCTGTCTTCATTGTCGTTACGTTACAAACATCACAAAAGGCATGGTTGTGGGCAATTTCAATTCAATATGTTTGCTTGTTGGCCAAGTAAACCCAAATATAAAGAGTTAGGCTTTAAATGAACGTGCACGAGAAACAACAACGATTATCAAACTCTATAGACCAAAATGATCTTTTCTTCATTGTCGTTGCGTTACTAACATCACAAAATGCATGGTCGTGGGCAATTTCTATTCAATAGGTTTAAATGAACGTGCACGAGAAACAACAACGATTATCATGCTCTATTGACAAAAATGATCCTGTCTTCATTGTCGTTACGTTACAAACATCACAAAAGGCATGGTTGTGGGCAATTTCAATTCAATATGTTTGCTTGTTGGCCAAGTAAACCCAAATATAAAGAGTTAGGCTTTAAATGAACGTGCACGAGAAACAACAACGATTATCAAACTCTATAGACCAAAATGATCTTTTCTTCATTGTCGTTGCGTTACTAACATCACAAAATGCATGGTCGTGGGCAATTTCTATTCAATAGGTTTGCTTGTTGGCCAAGTAAACCCAAATATAAAGAGTTAAGCTTTAAATGAACGTGCACGAGAAACAACAACGATTATCAAACTCTATAGGCCAAAATGACCTTTTCTTCATTGTCTTTGCGTTACTAACATCACAAAATGCATGGTCGTGGGCAATTTCTATTCAATAGGTTTGCTTGTTGGCAAAGTAAACCCAAATATAAAGAGTTAAGCTTTAAATGAACGTGCACGAGAAACAACAACGATTATCAAACTCTATTGACCAAAATGATCTTTTCTTCATTGTCGTTGCGTTACTAACATCACAAAATGCATGGTCGTGGACAATTTTTATTCAATAGGTTTGCTTGTTGGCCAAGTAAACCCAAATATAAAGAGTTAAGCTTTAAATGAACGTGCACGAGAAACAACAACGATTATCATGCTCTATTGACCAAAATGATCCTGTCTTCATTGTCGTTACGTTACAAACATCACAAAAGGCATGGTTGTGGGCAATTTTAATTCAAGGTTTGCTTGTTGGCCAAGTAAACCCAAATATAAAGAGTTAAGCTTTAAATGAACGTGCACGAGAAACAACAACGATTATCATGCTCTATTGACAAAAATGATCCTGTCTTCATTGTCGTTACGTTACAAACATCACAAAAGGCATGGTTGTGGGCAATTTCAATTCAATATGTTTGCTTGCTGGCCAAGTAAACCCAAATATAAAGAGTTAGGCTTTAAATGAACGTGCACGAGAAACAACAACGATTATCAAACTCTATAGACCAAAATGATCTTTTCTTCATTGTCGTTGCGTTACTAACATCACAAAATGCATGGTCGTGGGCAATTTCTATTCAATAGGTTTGCTTGTTGGCCAAGTAAACCCAAATATAAAGAGTTAAGCTTTAAATGAACGTGCACGAGAAACAACAACGATTATCAAACTCTATAGGCCAAAATGACCTTTTCTTCATTGTCTTTGCGTTACTAACATCACAAAATGCATGGTCGTGGGCAATTTCTATTCAATAGGTTTGCTTGTTGGCAAAGTAAACCCAAATATAAAGAGTTAAGCTTTAAATGAACGTGCACGAGAAACAACAACGATTATCAAACTCTATTGACCAAAATGATCTTTTCTTCATTGTCGTTGCGTTACTAACATCACAAAATGCATGGTCGTGGACAATTTTTATTCAATAGGTTTGCTTGTTGGCCAAGTAAACCCAAATATAAAGAGTTAAGCTTTAAATGAACGTGCACGAGAAACAACAACGATTATCATGCTCTATTGACCAAAATGATCCTGTCTTCATTGTCGTTACGTTACAAACATCACAAAAGGCATGGTTGTGGGCAATTTTAATTCAAGGTTTGCTTGTTGGCCAAGTAAACCCAAATATAAAGAGTTAAGCTTTAAATGAACGTGCACGAGAAACAACAACGATTATCATGCTCTATTGACAAAAATGATCCTGTCTTCATTGTCGTTACGTTACAAACATCACAAAAGGCATGGTTGTGGGCAATTTCAATTCAATATGTTTGCTTGTTGGCCAAGTAAACCCAAATATAAAGAGTTAGGCTTTAAATGAACGTGCACGAGAAACAACAACGATTATCAAACTCTATAGACCAAAATGATCTTTTCTTCATTGTCGTTGCGTTACTAACATCACAAAATGCATGGTCGTGGGCAATTTCTATTCAATAGGTTTGCTTGTTGGCCAAGTAAACCCAAATATAAAGAGTTAAGCTTTAAATGAACGTGCACGAGAAACAACAACGATTATCAAACTCTATTGACCAAAATGATCTTTTCTTCATTTTCGTTGCGTTACTAACATCACAAAATGCATGGTCGTGGGCAATTTCTATTCAATAGGTTTGCTTGTTGGCCATGTAAACCCAAATATAAAGAGTTAAGCTTTAAATGAACGTACACGAGAAATAACAACGATTATCATGCTCTATTGACCAAAATGATCCTGTCTTCATTGTCGTTACGGTACAAACATCACAAAAGGCATAGTTGTAGGCAATTTCAATTCAATAGGTTTGCTTGTTGGCCAAGTAAACCCAAATATAAAGAGTTAAGCTTTAAATGAACGTGCACGAGAAACAACAACGATTATCAAACTCTATAGGCCAAAATGACCTTTTCTTCATTGTCTTTGCGTTACTAACATCACAAAATGCATGGTCGTGGGCAATTTCTATTCAATAGGTTTGCTTGTTGGCAAAGTAAACCCAAATATAAAGAGTTAAGCTTTAAATGAATGTGCACGAGAAACAACAACGATTATCAAACTCTATTGACCAAAATGATCTTTTCTTCATTGTCGTTGCGTTACTAACATCACAAAATGCATGGTCGTGGACAATTTTTATTCAATAGGTTTGCTTGTTGGCCAAGTAAACCCAAATATAAAGAGTTAAGCTTTAAATGAACGTGCACGAGAAACAACAACGATTATCATGCTCTATTGACCAAAATGATCCTGTCTTCATTGTCGTTACGTTACAAACATCACAAAAGGCATGGTTGTGGGCAATTTCAATTCAAGGTTTGCTTGTTGGCCAAGTAAACCCAAATATAAAGAGTTAAGCTTTAAATGAACGTGCACGAGAAACAACAACGATTATCAAACTCTATTGACCAAAATGATCTTTTCTTCATTTTCGTTGCGTTATTAACATCACAAAATGCATGGTCGTGGGCAATTTCTATTCAATAGGTTTGCTTGTTGGCCATGTAAACCCAAATATAAAGAGTTAAGCTTTAAATGAACGTACACGAGAAATAACAACGATTATCATGCTCTATTGACCAAAATGATCCTGTCTTCATTGTCGTTACGGTACAAACATCACAAAAGGCATAGTTGTAGGCAATTTCAATTCAATAGGTTTGCTTGTTGGCCAAGTAAACCCAAATATAAAGAGTTAAGCTTTAAATGAACGTGCACGAGAAACAACAACGATTATCATGCTCTATTGACAAAAATGATCCTGTCTTCATTGTCGTTACGTTACAAACATCACAAAAGGCATGGTTGTGGGCAATTTCAATTCAATATGTTTGCTTGTTGGCCAAGTAAACCCAAATATAAAGAGTTAGGCTTTAAATGAACGTGCACGAGAAACAACAACGATTATCAAACTCTATAGACCAAAATGATCTTTTCTTCATTGTCGTTGCGTTACTAACATCACAAAATGCATGGTCGTGGGCAATTTCTATTCAATAGGTTTGCTTGTTGGCCAAGTAAACCCAAATATAAAGAGTTAAGCTTTAAATGAACGTGCACGAGAAACAACAACGATTATCATGCTCTATTGACCAAAATGATCCTGTCTTCATTGTCGTTACGTTACAAACATCACAAAAGGCATGGTTGTGGGCAATTTCAATTCAAGGTTTGCTTGTTGGCCAAGTAAACCCAAATATAAAGAGTTAAGCTTTAAATGAACGTGCACGAGAAACAACAACGATTATCATGCTCTATTGACAAAAATGATCCTGTCTTCATTGTCGTTACGTTACAAACATCACAAAAGGCATGGTTGTGGGCAATTTCAATTCAATATGTTTGCTTGTTGGCCAAGTAAACCCAAATATAAAGAGTTAGGCTTTAAATGAACGTGCACGAGAAACAACAACGATTATCAAACTCTATAGACCAAAATGATCTTTTCTTCATTGTCGTTGCGTTACTAACATCACAAAATGCATGGTCGTGGGCAATTTCTATTCAATAGGTTTGCTTGTTGGCCAAGTAAACCCAAATATAAAGAGTTAAGCTTTAAATGAACGTGCACGAGAAACAACAACGATTATCAAACTCTATAGGCCAAAATGACCTTTTCTTCATTGTCTTTGCGTTACTAACATCACAAAATGCATGATCGTGGGCAATTTCTATTCAATAGGTTTGCTTGTTGGCAAAGTAAACCCAAATATAAAGAGTTAAGCTTTAAATGAACGTGCACGAGAAACAACAACGATTATCAAACTCTATTGACCAAAATGATCTTTTCTTCATTGTCGTTGCGTTACTAACATCACAAAATGCATGGTCGTGGACAATTTTTATTCAATAGGTTTGCTTGTTGGCCAAGTAAACCCAAATATAAAGAGTTAAGCTTTAAATGAACGTGCACGAGAAACAACAACGATTATCATGCTCTATTGACCAAAATGATCCTGTCTTCATTGTCGTTACGTTACAAACATCACAAAAGGCATGGTTGTGGGCAATTTTAATTCAAGGTTTGCTTGTTGGCCAAGTAAACCCAAATATAAAGAGTTAAGCTTTAAATGAACGTGCACGAGAAACAACAACGATTATCATGCTCTATTGACAAAAATGATCCTGTCTTCATTGTCGTTACGTTACAAACATCACAAAAGGCATGGTTGTGGGCAATTTCAATTCAATATGTTTGCTTGTTGGCCAAGTAAACCCAAATATAAAGAGTTAGGCTTTAAATGAACGTGCACGAGAAACAACAACGATTATCAAACTCTATAGACCAAAATGATCTTTTCTTCATTGTCGTTGCGTTACTAACATCACAAAATGCATGGTCGTGGGCAATTTCTATTCAATAGGTTTGCTTGTTGGCCAAGTAAACCCAAATATAAAGAGTTAAGCTTTAAATGAACGTGCACGAGAAACAACAACGATTATCAAACTCTATAGGCCAAAATGACCTTTTCTTCATTGTCTTTGCGTTACTAACATCACAAAATGCATGGTCGTGGGCAATTTCTATTCAATAGGTTTGCTTGTTGGCAAAGTAAACCCAAATATAAAGAGTTAAGCTTTAAATGAACGTGCACGAGAAACAACAACGATTATCAAACTCTATTGACCAAAATGATCTTTTCTTCATTGTCGTTGCGTTACTAACATCACAAAATGCATGGTCGTGGACAATTTTTATTCAATAGGTTTGCTTGTTGGCCAAGTAAACCCAAATATAAAGAGTTAAGCTTTAAATGAACGTGCACGAGAAACAACAACGATTATCATGCTCTATTGACCAAAATGATCCTGTCTTCATTGTCGTTACGTTACAAACATCACAAAAGGCATGGTTGTGGGCAATTTTAATTCAAGGTTTGCTTGTTGGCCAAGTAAACCCAAATATAAAGAGTTAAGCTTTAAATGAACGTGCACGAGAAACAACAACGATTATCATGCTCTATTGACAAAAATGATCCTGTCTTCATTGTCGTTACGTTACAAACATCACAAAAGGCATGGTTGTGGGCAATTTCAATTCAATATGTTTGCTTGTTGGCCAAGTAAACCCAAATATAAAGAGTTAGGCTTTAAATGAACGTGCACGAGAAACAACAACGATTATCAAACTCTATAGACCAAAATGATCTTTTCTTCATTGTCGTTGCGTTACTAACATCACAAAATGCATGGTCGTGGGCAATTTCTATTCAATAGGTTTGCTTGTTGGCCAAGTAAACCCAAATATAAAGAGTTAAGCTTTAAATGAACGTGCACGAGAAACAACAACGATTATCAAACTCTATTGACCAAAATGATCTTTTCTTCATTTTCGTTGCGTTACTAACATCACAAAATGCATGGTCGTGGGCAATTTCTATTCAATAGGTTTGCTTGTTGGCCATGTAAACCCAAATATAAAGAGTTAAGCTTTAAATGAACGTACACGAGAAATAACAACGATTATCATGCTCTATTGACCAAAATGATCCTGTCTTCATTGTCGTTACGGTACAAACATCACAAAAGGCATAGTTGTAGGCAATTTCAATTCAATAGGTTTGCTTGTTGGCCAAGTAAACCCAAATATAAAGAGTTAAGCTTTAAATGAACGTGCACGAGAAACAACAACGATTATCAAACTCTATAGGCCAAAATGACCTTTTCTTCATTGTCTTTGCGTTACTAACATCACAAAATGCATGGTCGTGGGCAATTTCTATTCAATAGGTTTGCTTGTTGGCAAAGTAAACCCAAATATAAAGAGTTAAGCTTTAAATGAATGTGCACGAGAAACAACAACGATTATCAAACTCTATTGACCAAAATGATCTTTTCTTCATTGTCGTTGCGTTACTAACATCACAAAATGCATGGTCGTGGACAATTTTTATTCAATAGGTTTGCTTGTTGGCCAAGTAAACCCAAATATAAAGAGTTAAGCTTTAAATGAACGTGCACGAGAAACAACAACGATTATCATGCTCTATTGACCAAAATGATCCTGTCTTCATTGTCGTTACGTTACAAACATCACAAAAGGCATGGTTGTGGGCAATTTCAATTCAAGGTTTGCTTGTTGGCCAAGTAAACCCAAATATAAAGAGTTAAGCTTTAAATGAACGTGCACGAGAAACAACAACGATTATCAAACTCTATTGACCAAAATGATCTTTTCTTCATTTTCGTTGCGTTACTAACATCACAAAATGCATGGTCGTGGGCAATTTCTATTCAATAGGTTTGCTTGTTGGCCATGTAAACCCAAATATAAAGAGTTAAGCTTTAAATGAACGTACACGAGAAATAACAACGATTATCATGCTCTATTGACCAAAATGATCCTGTCTTCATTGTCGTTACGGTACAAACATCACAAAAGGCATAGTTGTAGGCAATTTCAATTCAATAGGTTTGCTTGTTGGCCAAGTAAACCCAAATATAAAGAGTTAAGCTTTAAATGAACGTGCACGAGAAACAACAACGATTATCAAACTCTATAGGCCAAAATGACCTTTTCTTCATTGTCTTTGCGTTACTAACATCACAAAATGCATGGTCGTGGGCAATTTCTATTCAATAGGTTTGCTTGTTGGCAAAGCAAACCCAAATATAAAGAGTTAAGCTTTAAATGAACGTGCACGAGAAACAACAACGATTATCAAACTCTATTGACCAAAATGATCTTTTCTTCATTGTCGTTGCGTTACTAACATCACAAAATGCATGGTCGTGGACAATTTTTATTCAATAGGTTTGCTTGTTGGCCAAGTAAACCCAAATATAAAGAGTTAAGCTTTAAATGAACGTGCACGAGAAACAACAACGATTATCATGCTCTATTGACCAAAATGATCCTGTCTTCATTGTCGTTACGTTACAAACATCACAAAAGGCATGGTTGTGGGCAATTTCAATTCAAGGTTTGCTTGTTGGCCAAGTAAACCCAAATATAAAGAGTTAAGCTTTAAATGAACGTGCACGAGAAACAACAACGATTATCATGCTCTATTGACAAAAATGATCCTGTCTTCATTGTCGTTACGTTACAAACATCACAAAAGGCATGGTTGTGGGCAATTTCAATTCAATATGTTTGCTTGTTGGCCAAGTAAACCCAAATATAAAGAGTTAGGCTTTAAATGAACGTGCACGAGAAACAACAACGATTATCAAACTCTATAGACCAAAATGATCTTTTCTTCATTGTCGTTGCGTTACTAACATCACAAAATGCATGGTCGTGGGCAATTTCTATTCAATAGGTTTGCTTGTTGGCCAAGTAAACCCAAATATAAAGAGTTAAGCTTTAAATGAACGTGCACGAGAAACAACAACGATTATCAAACTCTATAGGCCAAAATGACCTTTTCTTCATTGTCTTTGCGTTACTAACATCACAAAATGCATGATCGTGGGCAATTTCTATTCAATAGGTTTGCTTGTTGGCAAAGTAAACCCAAATATAAAGAGTTAAGCTTTAAATGAACGTGCACGAGAAACAACAACGATTATCAAACTCTATTGACCAAAATGATCTTTTCTTCATTGTCGTTGCGTTACTAACATCACAAAATGCATGGTCGTGGACAATTTTTATTCAATAGGTTTGCTTGTTGGCCAAGTAAACCCAAATATAAAGAGTTAAGCTTTAAATGAACGTGCACGAGAAACAACAACGATTATCATGCTCTATTGACCAAAATGATCCTGTCTTCATTGTCGTTACGTTACAAACATCACAAAAGGCATGGTTGTGGGCAATTTTAATTCAAGGTTTGCTTGTTGGCCAAGTAAACCCAAATATAAAGAGTTAAGCTTTAAATGAACGTGCACGAGAAACAACAACGATTATCATGCTCTATTGACAAAAATGATCCTGTCTTCATTGTCGTTACGTTACAAACATCACAAAAGGCATGGTTGTGGGCAATTTCAATTCAATATGTTTGCTTGTTGGCCAAGTAAACCCAAATATAAAGAGTTAGGCTTTAAATGAACGTGCACGAGAAACAACAACGATTATCAAACTCTATAGACCAAAATGATCTTTTCTTCATTGTCGTTGCGTTACTAACATCACAAAATGCATGGTCGTGGGCAATTTCTATTCAATAGGTTTGCTTGTTGGCCAAGTAAACCCAAATATAAAGAGTTAAGCTTTAAATGAACGTGCACGAGAAACAACAACGATTATCAAACTCTATAGGCCAAAATGACCTTTTCTTCATTGTCTTTGCGTTACTAACATCACAAAATGCATGGTCGTGGGCAATTTCTATTCAATAGGTTTGCTTGTTGGCAAAGTAAACCCAAATATAAAGAGTTAAGCTTTAAATGAACGTGCACGAGAAACAACAACGATTATCAAACTCTATTGACCAAAATGATCTTTTCTTCATTGTCGTTGCGTTACTAACATCACAAAATGCATGGTCGTGGACAATTTTTATTCAATAGGTTTGCTTGTTGGCCAAGTAAACCCAAATATAAAGAGTTAAGCTTTAAATGAACGTGCACGAGAAACAACAACGATTATCATGCTCTATTGACCAAAATGATCCTGTCTTCATTGTCGTTACGTTACAAACATCACAAAAGGCATGGTTGTGGGCAATTTTAATTCAAGGTTTGCTTGTTGGCCAAGTAAACCCAAATATAAAGAGTTAAGCTTTAAATGAACGTGCACGAGAAACAACAACGATTATCATGCTCTATTGACAAAAATGATCCTGTCTTCATTGTCGTTACGTTACAAACATCACAAAAGGCATGGTTGTGGGCAATTTCAATTCAATATGTTTGCTTGTTGGCCAAGTAAACCCAAATATAAAGAGTTAGGCTTTAAATGAACGTGCACGAGAAACAACAACGATTATCAAACTCTATAGACCAAAATGATCTTTTCTTCATTGTCGTTGCGTTACTAACATCACAAAATGCATGGTCGTGGGCAATTTCTATTCAATAGGTTTGCTTGTTGGCCAAGTAAACCCAAATATAAAGAGTTAAGCTTTAAATGAACGTGCACGAGAAACAACAACGATTATCAAACTCTATTGACCAAAATGATCTTTTCTTCATTTTCGTTGCGTTACTAACATCACAAAATGCATGGTCGTGGGCAATTTCTATTCAATAGGTTTGCTTGTTGGCCATGTAAACCCAAATATAAAGAGTTAAGCTTTAAATGAACGTACACGAGAAATAACAACGATTATCATGCTCTATTGACCAAAATGATCCTGTCTTCATTGTCGTTACGGTACAAACATCACAAAAGGCATAGTTGTAGGCAATTTCAATTCAATAGGTTTGCTTGTTGGCCAAGTAAACCCAAATATAAAGAGTTAAGCTTTAAATGAACGTGCACGAGAAACAACAACGATTATCAAACTCTATAGGCCAAAATGACCTTTTCTTCATTGTCTTTGCGTTACTATAATCACAAAATGCATGGTCGTGGGCAATTTCTATTCAATAGGTTTGCTTGTTGGCAAAGTAAACCCAAATATAAAGAGTTAAGCTTTAAATGAACGTGCACGAGAAACAACAACGATTATCAAACTCTATTGACCAAAATGATCTTTTCTTCATTGTCGTTGCGTTACTAACATCACAAAATGCATGGTCGTGGACAATTTTTATTCAATAGGTTTGCTTGTTGGCCAAGTAAACCCAAATATAAAGAGTTAAGCTTTAAATGAACGTGCACGAGAAACAACAACGATTATCATGCTCTATTGACCAAAATGATCCTGTCTTCATTGTCGTTACGTTACAAACATCACAAAAGGCATGGTTGTGGGCAATTTCAATTCAAGGTTTGCTTGTTGGCCAAGTAAACCCAAATATAAAGAGTTAAGCTTTAAATGAACGTGCACGAGAAACAACAACGATTATCATGCTCTATTGACAAAAATGATCCTGTCTTCATTGTCGTTACGTTACAAACATCACAAAAGGCATGGTTGTGGGCAATTTCAATTCAATATGTTTGCTTGTTGGCCAAGTAAACCCAAATATAAAGAGTTAGGCTTTAAATGAACGTGCACGAGAAACAACAACGATTATCAAACTCTATAGACCAAAATGATCTTTTCTTCATTGTCGTTGCGTTACTAACATCACAAAATGCATGGTCGTGGGCAATTTCTATTCAATAGGTTTGCTTGTTGGCCAAGTAAACCCAAATATAAAGAGTTAAGCTTTAAATGAACGTGCACGAGAAACAACAACGATTATCAAACTCTATAGGCCAAAATGACCTTTTCTTCATTGTCTTTGCGTTACTAACATCACAAAATGCATGGTCGTGGGCAATTTCTATTCAATAGGTTTGCTTGTTGGCCAAGTAAACCCAAATATAAAGAGTTAAGCTTTAAATGAACGTGCACGAGAAACAACAACGATTATCAAACTCTATAGGCCAAAATGACCTTTTCTTCATTGTCTTTGCGTTACTAACATCACAAAATGCATGGTCGTGGGCAATTTCTATTCAATAGGTTTGCTTGTTGGCAAAGTAAACCCAAATATAAAGAGTTAAGCTTTAAATGAACATGCACGAGAAACAACAACGATTATCAAACTCTATTGACCAAAATGATCTTTTCTTCATTGTCGTTGCGTTACTAACATCACAAAATGCATGGTCGTGGACAATTTTTATTCAATAGGTTTGCTTGTTGGCCAAGTAAACCCAAATATAAAGAGTTAAGCTTTAAATGAACGTGCACGAGAAACAACAACGATTATCAAACTCTATTGACCAAAATGATCTTTTCTTCATTGTCGTTGCGTTACTAACATCACAAAATGCATGGTCGTGGACAATTTTTATTCAATAGGTTTGCTTGTTGGCCAAGTAAACCCAAATATAAAGAGTTAAGCTTTAAATGAACGTGCACGAGAAACAACAACGATTATCATGCTCTATTGACCAAAATGATCCTGTCTTCATTGTCGTTACGTTACAAACATCACAAAAGGCATGGTTGTGGGCAATTTCAATTCAATATGTTTGCTTGTTGGCCAAGTAAACCCAAATATAAAGAGTTAGGCTTTAAATGAACGTGCACGAGAAACAACAACGATTATCAAACTCTATAGACCAAAATGATCTTTTCTTCATTGTCGTTGCGTTACTAACATCACAAAATGCATGGTCGTGGGCAATTTCTATTCAATAGGTTTGCTTGTTGGCCAAGTAAACCCAAATATAAAGAGTTAAGCTTTAAATGAACGTGCACGAGAAACAACAACGATTATCAAACTCTATTGACCAAAATGATCTTTTCTTCATTTTCGTTGCGTTACTAACATCACAAAATGCATGGTCGTGGGCAATTTCTATTCAATAGGTTTGCTTGTTGGCCATGTAAACCCAAATATAAAGAGTTAAGCTTTAAATGAACGTACACGAGAAATAACAACGATTATCATGCTCTATTGACCAAAATGATCCTGTCTTCATTGTCGTTACGGTACAAACATCACAAAAGGCATAGTTGTAGGCAATTTCAATTCAATAGGTTTGCTTGTTGGCCAAGTAAACCCAAATATAAAGAGTTAAGCTTTAAATGAACGTGCACGAGAAACAACAACGATTATCAAACTCTATAGGCCAAAATGACCTTTTCTTCATTGTCTTTGCGTTACTATAATCACAAAATGCATGGTCGTGGGCAATTTCTATTCAATAGGTTTGCTTGTTGGCAAAGTAAACCCAAATATAAAGAGTTAAGCTTTAAATGAACGTGCACGAGAAACAACAACGATTATCAAACTCTATTGACCAAAATGATCTTTTCTTCATTGTCGTTGCGTTACTAACATCACAAAATGCATGGTCGTGGACAATTTTTATTCAATAGGTTTGCTTGTTGGCCAAGTAAACCCAAATATAAAGAGTTAAGCTTTAAATGAACGTGCACGAGAAACAACAACGATTATCATGCTCTATTGACCAAAATGATCCTGTCTTCATTGTCGTTACGTTACAAACATCACAAAAGGCATGGTTGTGGGCAATTTCAATTCAAGGTTTGCTTGTTGGCCAAGTAAACCCAAATATAAAGAGTTAAGCTTTAAATGAACGTGCACGAGAAACAACAACGATTATCATGCTCTATTGACAAAAATGATCCTGTCTTCATTGTCGTTACGTTACAAACATCACAAAAGGCATGGTTGTGGGCAATTTCAATTCAATATGTTTGCTTGTTGGCCAAGTAAACCCAAATATAAAGAGTTAGGCTTTAAATGAACGTGCACGAGAAACAACAACGATTATCAAACTCTATAGACCAAAATGATCTTTTCTTCATTGTCGTTGCGTTACTAACATCACAAAATGCATGGTCGTGGGCAATTTCTATTCAATAGGTTTGCTTGTTGGCCAAGTAAACCCAAATATAAAGAGTTAAGCTTTAAATGAACGTGCACGAGAAACAACAACGATTATCAAACTCTATAGGCCAAAATGACCTTTTCTTCATTGTCTTTGCGTTACTAACATCACAAAATGCATGGTCGTGGGCAATTTCTATTCAATAGGTTTGCTTGTTGGCCAAGTAAACCCAAATATAAAGAGTTAAGCTTTAAATGAACGTGCACGAGAAACAACAACGATTATCAAACTCTATAGGCCAAAATGACCTTTTCTTCATTGTCTTTGCGTTACTAACATCACAAAATGCATGGTCGTGGGCAATTTCTATTCAATAGGTTTGCTTGTTGGCAAAGTAAACCCAAATATAAAGAGTTAAGCTTTAAATGAACATGCACGAGAAACAACAACGATTATCAAACTCTATTGACCAAAATGATCTTTTCTTCATTGTCGTTGCGTTACTAACATCACAAAATGCATGGTCGTGGACAATTTTTATTCAATAGGTTTGCTTGTTGGCCAAGTAAACCCAAATATAAAGAGTTAAGCTTTAAATGAACGTGCACGAGAAACAACAACGATTATCAAACTCTATTGACCAAAATGATCTTTTCTTCATTGTCGTTGCGTTACTAACATCACAAAATGCATGGTCGTGGACAATTTTTATTCAATAGGTTTGCTTGTTGGCCAAGTAAACCCAAATATAAAGAGTTAAGCTTTAAATGAACGTGCACGAGAAACAACAACGATTATCATGCTCTATTGACCAAAATGATCCTGTCTTCATTGTCGTTACGTTACAAACATCACAAAAGGCATGGTTGTGGGCAATTTCAATTCAAGGTTTGCTTGTTGGCCAAGTAAACCCAAATATAAAGAGTTAAGCTTTAAATGAACGTGCACGAGAAACAACAACGATTATCATGCTCTATTGACAAAAATGATCCTGTCTTCATTGTCGTTACGTTACAAACATCACAAAAGGCATGGTTGTGGGCAATTTCAATTCAATATGTTTGCTTGTTGGCCAAGTAAACCCAAATATAAAGAGTTAGGCTTTAAATGAACGTGCACGAGAAACAACAACGATTATCAAACTCTATAGACCAAAATGATCTTTTCTTCATTGTCGTTGCGTTACTAACATCACAAAATGCATGGTCATGGGCAATTTCTATTCAATAGGTTTGCTTGTTGGCCAAGTAAACCCAAATATAAAGAGTTAAGCTTTAAATGAACGTGCACGAGAAACAACAACGATTATCAAACTCTATAGGCCAAAATGACCTTTTCTTCATTGTCTTTGCGTTACTAACATCACAAAATGCATGGTCGTGGGCAATTTCTATTCAATAGGTTTGCTTGTTGGCAAAGTAAACCCAAATATAAAGAGTTAAGCTTTAAATGAACGTGCACGAGAAACAACAACGATTATCAAACTCTATTGACCAAAATGATCTTTTCTTCATTGTCGTTGCGTTACTAACATCACAAAATGCATGGTCGTGGGTAATTTTTATTCAATAGGTTTGCTTGTTGGCCAAGTAAACCCAAATATAAAGAGTTAAGCTTTAAATGAACGTGCACGAGAAACAACAACGATTATCATGATCTATTGACCAAAAATGATCCTGTCTTCATTGTCGTTGCGTTACTAACATCACAAAATGCATGGTCGTGGGCAATTTCTATTCAATAGGTTTGCTTGTTGGCCAAGTAAACCCAAATATAAAGAGTTAAGCTTTAAATGAACGTGCACGAGAAACAACAACGATTATCATGCTCTATTGACAAAAATGATCCTGTCTTCATTGTCGTTACGTTACAAACATCACAAAAGGCATGGTTGTGGGCAATTTCAATTCAATATGTTTGCTTGTTGGCCAAGTAAACCCAAATATAAAGAGTTAGGCTTTAAATGAACGTGCACGAGAAACAACAACGATTATCAAACTCTATAGACCAAAATGATCTTTTCTTCATTGTCGTTGCGTTACTAACATCACAAAATGCATGGTCGTGGGCAATTTCTATTCAATAGGTTTGCTTGTTGGCCAAGTAAACCCAAATATAAAGAGTTAAGCTTTAAATGAACGTGCACGAGAAACAACAACGATTATCAAACTCTATAGGCCAAAATGACCTTTTCTTCATTGTCTTTGCGTTACTAACATCACAAAATGCATGGTCGTGGGCAATTTCTATTCAATAGGTTTGCTTGTTGGCCAAGTAAACCCAAATATAAAGAGTTAAGCTTTAAATGAACGTGCACGAGAAACAACAACGATTATCAAACTCTATAGGCCAAAATGACCTTTTCTTCATTGTCTTTGCGTTACTAACATCACAAAATGCATGGTCGTGGGCAATTTCTATTCAATAGGTTTGCTTGTTGGCAAAGTAAACCCAAATATAAAGAGTTAAGCTTTAAATGAACATGCACGAGAAACAACAACGATTATCAAACTCTATTGACCAAAATGATCTTTTCTTCATTGTCGTTGCGTTACTAACATCACAAAATGCATGGTCGTGGACAATTTTTATTCAATAGGTTTGCTTGTTGGCCAAGTAAACCCAAATATAAAGAGTTAAGCTTTAAATGAACGTGCACGAGAAACAACAACGATTATCAAACTCTATTGACCAAAATGATCTTTTCTTCATTGTCGTTGCGTTACTAACATCACAAAATGCATGGTCGTGGACAATTTTTATTCAATAGGTTTGCTTGTTGGCCAAGTAAACCCAAATATAAAGAGTTAAGCTTTAAATGAACGTGCACGAGAAACAACAACGATTATCATGCTCTATTGACCAAAATGATCCTGTCTTCATTGTCGTTACGTTACAAACATCACAAAAGGCATGGTTGTGGGCAATTTCAATTCAATATGTTTGCTTGTTGGCCAAGTAAACCCAAATATAAAGAGTTAAGCTTTAAATGAACGTGCACGAGAAACAACAACGATTATCAAACTCTATAGGCCAAAATGACCTTTTCTTCATTGTCTTTGCGTTACTAACATCACAAAATGCATGGTCGTGGGCAATTTCTATTCAATAGGTTTGCTTGTTGGCCAAGTAAACCCAAATATAAAGAGTTAAGCTTTAAATGAACGTGCACGAGAAACAACAACGATTATCAAACTCTATAGGCCAAAATGACCTTTTCTTCATTGTCTTTGCGTTACTAACATCACAAAATGCATGATCGTGGGCAATTTCTATTCAATAGGTTTGCTTGTTGGCAAAGTAAACCCAAATATAAAGAGTTAAGCTTTAAATGAACGTGCACGAGAAACAACAACGATTATCAAACTCTATTGACCAAAATGATCTTTTCTTCATTGTCGTTGCGTTACTAACATCACAAAATGCATGGTCGTGGACAATTTTTATTCAATAGGTTTGCTTGTTGGCCAAGTAAACCCAAATATAAAGAGTTAGGCTTTAAATGAACGTGCACGAGAAACAACAACGATTATCAAACTCTATAGACCAAAATGATCTTTTCTTCATTGTCGTTGCGTTACTAACATCACAAAATGCATGGTCGTGGGCAATTTCTATTCAATAGGTTTGCTTGTTGGCCAAGTAAACCCAAATATAAAGAGTTAAGCTTTAAATGAACGTGCACGAGAAACAACAACGATTATCAAACTCTATAGGCCAAAATGACCTTTTCTTCATTGTCTTTGCGTTACTAACATCACAAAATGCATGATCGTGGGCAATTTCTATTCAATAGGTTTGCTTGTTGGCAAAGTAAACCCAAATATAAAGAGTTAAGCTTTAAATGAACGTGCACGAGAAACAACAACGATTATCAAACTCTATTGACCAAAATGATCTTTTCTTCATTGTCGTTGCGTTACTAACATCACAAAATGCATGGTCGTGGACAATTTTTATTCAATAGGTTTGCTTGTTGGCCAAGTAAACCCAAATATAAAGAGTTAAGCTTTAAATGAACGTGCACGAGAAACAACAACGATTATCATGCTCTATTGACCAAAATGATCCTGTCTTCATTGTCATTACGTTACAAACATCACAAAAGGCATGGTTGTGGGCAATTTTAATTCAAGGTTTGCTTGTTGGCCAAGTAAACCCAAATATAAAGAGTTAAGCTTTAAATGAACGTGCACGAGAAACAACAACGATTATCATGCTCTATTGACAAAAATGATCCTGTCTTCATTGTCGTTACGTTACAAACATCACAAAAGGCATGGTTGTGGGCAATTTCAATTCAATATGTTTGCTTGTTGGCCAAGTAAACCCAAATATAAAGAGTTAAGCTTTAAATGAACGTGCACGAGAAACAACAACGATTATCATGCTCTATTGACAAAAATGATCCTGTCTTCATTGTCGTTACGTTACAAACATCACAAAAGGCATGGTTGTGGGCAATTTCAATTCAATATGTTTGCTTGTTGGCCAAGTAAACCCAAATATAAAGAGTTAAGCTTTAAATGAACGTGCACGAGAAACAACAACGATTATCAAACTCTATAGGCCAAAATGACCTTTTCTTCATTGTCTTTGCGTTACTAACATCACAAAATGCATGGTCGTGGGCAATTTCTATTCAATAGGTTTGCTTGTTGGCCAAGTAAACCCAAATATAAAGAGTTAAGCTTTAAATGAACGTGCACGAGAAACAACAACGATTATCAAACTCTATAGGCCAAAATGACCTTTTCTTCATTGTCTTTGCGTTACTAACATCACAAAATGCATGATCGTGGGCAATTTCTATTCAATAGGTTTGCTTGTTGGCAAAGTAAACCCAAATATAAAGAGTTAAGCTTTAAATGAACGTGCACGAGAAACAACAACGATTATCAAACTCTATTGACCAAAATGATCTTTTCTTCATTGTCGTTGCGTTACTAACATCACAAAATGCATGGTCGTGGACAATTTTTATTCAATAGGTTTGCTTGTTGGCCAAGTAAACCCAAATATAAAGAGTTAGGCTTTAAATGAACGTGCACGAGAAACAACAACGATTATCAAACTCTATAGACCAAAATGATCTTTTCTTCATTGTCGTTGCGTTACTAACATCACAAAATGCATGGTCGTGGGCAATTTCTATTCAATAGGTTTGCTTGTTGGCCAAGTAAACCCAAATATAAAGAGTTAAGCTTTAAATGAACGTGCACGAGAAACAACAACGATTATCAAACTCTATAGGCCAAAATGACCTTTTCTTCATTGTCTTTGCGTTACTAACATCACAAAATGCATGATCGTGGGCAATTTCTATTCAATAGGTTTGCTTGTTGGCAAAGTAAACCCAAATATAAAGAGTTAAGCTTTAAATGAACGTGCACGAGAAACAACAACGATTATCAAACTCTATTGACCAAAATGATCTTTTCTTCATTGTCGTTGCGTTACTAACATCACAAAATGCATGGTCGTGGACAATTTTTATTCAATAGGTTTGCTTGTTGGCCAAGTAAACCCAAATATAAAGAGTTAAGCTTTAAATGAACGTGCACGAGAAACAACAACGATTATCATGCTCTATTGACCAAAATGATCCTGTCTTCATTGTCGTTACGTTACAAACATCACAAAAGGCATGGTTGTGGGCAATTTTAATTCAAGGTTTGCTTGTTGGCCAAGTAAACCCAAATATAAAGAGTTAAGCTTTAAATGAACGTGCACGAGAAACAACAACGATTATCATGCTCTATTGACAAAAATGATCCTGTCTTCATTGTCGTTACGTTACAAACATCACAAAAGGCATGGTTGTGGGCAATTTCAATTCAATATGTTTGCTTGTTGGCCAAGTAAACCCAAATATAAAGAGTTAGGCTTTAAATGAACGTGCACGAGAAACAACAACGATTATCAAACTCTATAGACCAAAATGATCTTTTCTTCATTGTCGTTGCGTTACTAACATCACAAAATGCATGGTCGTGGGCAATTTCTATTCAATAGGTTTGCTTGTTGGCCAAGTAAACCCAAATATAAAGAGTTAAGCTTTAAATGAACGTGCACGAGAAACAACAACGATTATCAAACTCTATAGGCCAAAATGACCTTTTCTTCATTGTCTTTGCGTTACTAACATCACAAAATGCATGGTCGTGGGCAATTTCTATTCAATAGGTTTGCTTGTTGACAAAGTAAACCCAAATATAAAGAGTTAAGCTTTAAATGAACGTGCACGAGAAACAACAACGATTATCAAACTCTATTGACCAAAATGATCTTTTCTTCATTGTCGTTGCGTTACTAACATCACAAAATGCATGGTCGTGGACAATTTTTATTCAATAGGTTTGCTTGTTGGCCAAGTAAACCCAAATATAAAGAGCTAAGCTTTAAATGAACGTGCACGAGAAACAACAACGATTATCATGCTCTATTGACCAAAATGATCCTGTCTTCATTGTCGTTACGTTACAAACATCACAAAAGGCATGGTTGTGGGCAATTTCAATTCAAGGTTTGCTTGTTGGCTAAGTAAACCCAAATATAAAGAGTTAAGCTTTAAATGAACGTGCACGAGAAACAACAACGATTATCATGCTCTATTGACAAAAATGATCCTGTCTTCATTGTCGTTACGTTACAAACATCACAAAAGGCATGGTTGTGGGCAATTTCAATTCAATATGTTTGCTTGTTGGCCAAGTAAACCCAAATATAAAGAGTTAGGCTTTAAATGAACGTGCACGAGAAACAACAACGATTATCAAACTCTATAGACCAAAATGATCTTTTCTTCATTGTCGTTGCGTTACTAACATCACAAAATGCATGGTCGTGGGCAATTTCTATTCAATAGGTTTGCTTGTTGGCCAAGTAAACCCAAATATAAAGAGTTAAGCTTTAAATGAACGTGCACGAGAAACAACAACGATTATCAAACTCTATAGGCCAAAATAACCTTTTCTTCATTGTCTTTGCGTTACTAACATCACAAAATGCATGGTCGTGGGCAATTTCTATTCAATAGGTTTGCTTGTTGGCCAAGTAAACCCAAATATAAAGAGTTAAGCTTTAAATGAACGTGCACGAGAAACAACAACGATTATCAAACTCTATAGGCCAAAATGACCTTTTCTTCATTGTCTTTGCGTTACTAACATCACAAAACGCATGGTCGTGGGCAATTTCTATTCAATAGGTTTGCTTGTTGGCAAAGTAAACCCAAATATAAAGAGTTAAGCTTTAAATGAACATGCACGAGAAACAACAACGATTATCAAACTCTATTGACCAAAATGATCTTTTCTTCATTGTCGTTGCGTTACTAACATCACAAAATGCATGGTCGTGGACAATTTTTATTCAATAGGTTTGCTTGTTGGCCAAGTAAACCCAAATATAAAGAGTTAAGCTTTAAATGAACGTGCACGAGAAACAACAACGATTATCAAACTCTATTGACCAAAATGATCTTTTCTTCATTGTCGTTGCGTTACTAACATCACAAAATGCATGGTCGTGGACAATTTTTATTCAATAGGTTTGCTTGTTGGCCAAGTAAACCCAAATATAAAGAGTTAAGCTTTAAATGAACGTGCACGAGAAACAACAACGATTATCATGCTCTATTGACCAAAATGATCCTGTCTTCATTGTCGTTACGTTACAAACATCACAAAAGGCATGGTTGTGGGCAATTTCAATTCAAGGTTTGCTTGTTGGCCAAGTAAACCCAAATATAAAGAGTTAAGCTTTAAATGAACGTGCACGAGAAACAACAACGATTATCATGCTCTATTGACAAAAATGATCCTGTCTTCATTGTCGTTACGTTACAAACATCACAAAAGGCATGGTTGTGGGCAATTTCAATTCAATATGTTTGCTTGTTGGCCAAGTAAACCCAAATATAAAGAGTTAGGCTTTAAATGAACGTGCACGAGAAACAACAACGATTATCAAACTCTATAGACCAAAATGATCTTTTCTTCATTGTCGTTGCGTTACTAACATCACAAAATGCATGGTCGTGGGCAATTTCTATTCAATAGGTTTGCTTGTTGGCCAAGTAAACCCAAATATAAAGAGTTAAGCTTTAAATGAACGTGCACGAGAAACAACAACGATTATCAAATTCTATAGGCCAAAATGACCTTTTCTTCATTGTCTTTGCGTTACTAACATCACAAAATGCATGGTCGTGGGCAATTTCTATTCAATAGGTTTGCTTGTTGGCCAAGTAAACCCAAATATAAAGAGTTAAGCTTTAAATGAACGTGCACGAGAAACAACAACGATTATCAAACTCTATAGGCCAAAATGACCTTTTCTTCATTGTCTTTGCGTTACTAACATCACAAAATGCATGGTCGTGGGCAATTTCTATTCAATAGGTTTGCTTGTTGGCCAAGTAAACCCAAATATAAAGAGTTAAGCTTTAAATGAACGTGCACGAGAAACAACAACGATTATCAAACTCTATTGACCAAAATGATCTTTTCTTCATTGTCGTTGCGTTACTAACATCACAAAATGCATGGTCGTGGACAATTTTTATTCAATAGGTTTGCTTGTTGGCCAAGTAAACCCAAATATAAAGAGTTAAGCTTTAAATGAACGTGCACGAGAAACAACAACGATTATCATGCTCTATTGACCAAAATGATCCTGTCTTCATTGTCGTTACGTTACAAACATCACAAAAGGCATGGTTGTGGGCAATTTCAATTCAAGGTTTGCTTGTTGGCCAAGTAAACCCAAATATAAAGAGTTAAGCTTTAAATGAACGTGCACGAGAAACAACAACGATTATCATGCTCTATTGACAAAAATGATCCTGTCTTCATTGTCGTTACGTTACAAACATCACAAAAGGCATGGTTGTGGGCAATTTCAATTCAATATGTTTGCTTGTTGGCCAAGTAAACCCAAATATAAAGAGTTAGGCTTTAAATGAACGTGCACGAGAAACAACAACGATTATCAAACTCTATAGACCAAAATGATCTTTTCTTCATTGTCGTTGCGTTACTAACATCACAAAATGCATGGTCGTGGGCAATTTCTATTCAATAGGTTTGCTTGTTGGCCAAGTAAACCCAAATATAAAGAGTTAAGCTTTAAATGAACGTGCACGAGAAACAACAACGATTATCAAACTCTATAGGCCAAAATGACCTTTTCTTCATTGTCTTTGCGTTACTAACATCACAAAATGCATGGTCGTGGGCAATTTCTATTCAATAGGTTTGCTTGTTGGCCAAGTAAACCCAAATATAAAGAGTTAAGCTTTAAATGAACGTGCACGAGAAACAACAACGATTATCAAACTCTATAGGCCAAAATGACCTTTTCTTCATTGTCTTTGCGTTACTAACATCACAAAATGCATGGTCGTGGGCAATTTCTATTCAATAGGTTTGCTTGTTGGCAAAGTAAACCCAAATATAAAGAGTTAAGCTTTAAATGAACGTGCACGAGAAACAACAACGATTATCAAACTCTATTGACCAAAATGATCTTTTCTTCATTGTCGTTGCGTTACTAACATCACAAAATGCATGGTCGTGGACAATTTTTATTCAATAGGTTTGCTTGTTGGCCAAGTAAACCCAAATATAAAGAGTTAAGCTTTAAATGAACGTGCACGAGAAACAACAACGATTATCATGCTCTATTGACCAAAATGATCCTGTCTTCATTGTCGTTACGTTACAAACATCACAAAAGGCATGGTTGTGGGCAATTTCAATTCAAGGTTTGCTTGTTGGCCAAGTAAACCCAAATATAAAGAGTTAAGCTTTAAATGAACGTGCACGAGAAACAACAACGATTATCATGCTCTATTGACAAAAATGATCCTGTCTTCATTGTCGTTACGTTACAAACATCACAAAAGGCATGGTTGTGGGCAATTTCAATTCAATATGTTTGCTTGTTGGCCAAGTAAACCCAAATATAAAGAGTTAGGCTTTAAATGAACGTGCACGAGAAACAACAACGATTATCAAACTCTATAGACCAAAATGATCTTTTCTTCATTGTCGTTGCGTTACTAACATCACAAAATGCATGGTCGTGGGCAATTTCTATTCAATAGGTTTGCTTGTTGGCCAAGTAAACCCAAATATAAAGAGTTAAGCTTTAAATGAACGTGCACGAGAAACAACAATGATTATCAAACTCTATAGGCCAAAATGACCTTTTCTTCATTGTCTTTGCGTTACTAACATCACAAAATGCATGGTCGTGGGCAATTTCTATTCAATAGGTTTGCTTGTTGGCCAAGTAAACCCAAATATAAAGAGTTAAGCTTTAAATGAACGTGCACGAGAAACAACAACGATTATCATGCTCTATTGACCAAAATGATCATGTCTTCATTGTCGTTACGGTACAAACATCACAAAAGGCATGGTTGTAGGCAATTTCAATTCAATAGGTTTGCTTGTTGGCCAAGTAAACCCAAATATAAAGAGTTAAGCTTTAAATGAACATGCACGAGAAACAACAACGATTATCAAACTCTATAGGCCAAAATGACCTTTTCTTCATTGTCTTTGCGTTACTAACATCACAAAATGCGTGGTCGTGGGCAATTTCTATTCAATAGGTTTGCTTGTTGGCCAAGTAAACCCAAATATAAAGAGTTAAGCTTTAAATGAACGTGCACGAGAAACAACAACGATTATCAAACTCTATAGACCAAAATGATCTTTTCTTCATTGTCGTTGCGTTACTAACATCACAAAATGCATGGTCGTGGGCAATTTCTATTCAATAGGTTTGCTTGTTGCCAAGTAAACCCAAATATAAAGAGTTAAGCTTTAAATGAACGTGCACGAGAAACAACAACAATTATCAAACTCTATAGGCCAAAATGACCTTTTCTTCATTGTCTTTGCGTTACTAACATCACAAAATGCGTGGTCGTGGGCAATTTCAATTCAAGGTTTGCTTGTTGGCCAAGTAAACCCAAATATAAAGAGTTAAGCTTTAAATGAACGTGCACGAGAAACAACAACGATTATCATGCTCTATTGACAAAAATGATCCTGTCTTCATTGTCGTTACGTTACAAACATCACAAAAGGCATGGTTGTGGGCAATTTCAATTCAATATGTTTGCTTGTTGGCCAAGTAAACCCAAATATAAAGAGTTAGGCTTTAAATGAACGTGTACGAGAAACAACAACGATTATCAAACTCTATAGACCAAAATGATCTTTTCTTCATTGTCGTTGCGTTACTAACATCACAAAATGCATGGTCGTGGGCAATTTCTATTCAATAGGTTTGCTTGTTGGCCAAGTAAACCCAAATATAAAGAGTTAAGCTTTAAATGAACGTGCACGAGAAACAACAACGATTATCAAACTCTATAGGCCAAAATGACCTTTTCTTCATTGTCTTTGCGTTACTAACATCACAAAATGCATGGTCGTGGGCAATTTCTATTCAATAGGTTTGCTTGTTGGCCAAGTAAACCCAAATATAAAGAGTTAAGCTTTAAATGAACGTGCACGAGAAACAACAACGATTATCAAACTCTATAGGCCAAAATGACCTTTTCTTCATTGTCTTTGCGTTACTAACATCACAAAATGCATGGTCGTGGGCAATTTCTATTCAATAGGTTTGCTTGTTGGCAAAGTAAACCCAAATATAAAGAGTTAAGCTTTAAATGAACATGCACGAGAAACAACAACGATTATCAAACTCTATTGACCAAAATGATCTTTTCTTCATTGTCGTTGCGTTACTAACATCACAAAATGCATGGTCGTGGACAATTTTTATTCAATAGGTTTGCTTGTTGGCCAAGTAAACCCAAATATAAAGAGTTAAGCTTTAAATGAACGTGCACGAGAAACAACAACGATTATCAAACTCTATTGACCAAAATGATCTTTTCTTCATTGTCGTTGCGTTACTAACATCACAAAATGCATGGTCGTGGACAATTTTTATTCAATAGGTTTGCTTGTTGGCCAAGTAAACCCAAATATAAAGAGTTAAGCTTTAAATGAACGTGCACGAGAAACAACAACGATTATCATGCTCTATTGACCAAAATGATCCTGTCTTCATTGTCGTTACGTTACAAACATCACAAAAGGCATGGTTGTGGGCAATTTCAATTCAAGGTTTGCTTGTTGGCCAAGTAAACCCAAATATAAAGAGTTAAGCTTTAAATGAACGTGCACGAGAAACAACAACGATTATCATGCTCTATTGACAAAAATGATCCTGTCTTCATTGTCGTTACGTTACAAACATCACAAAAGGCATGGTTGTGGGCAATTTCAATTCAATATGTTTGCTTGTTGGCCAAGTAAACCCAAATATAAAGAGTTAGGCTTTAAATGAACGTGCACGAGAAACAACAACGATTATCAAACTCTATAGACCAAAATGATCTTTTCTTCATTGTCGTTGCGTTACTAACATCACAAAATGCATGGTCGTGGGCAATTTCTATTCAATAGGTTTGCTTGTTGGCCAAGTAAACCCAAATATAAAGAGTTAAGCTTTAAATGAACGTGCACGAGAAACAACAACGATTATCAAACTCTATAGGCCAAAATGACCTTTTCTTCATTGTCTTTGCGTTACTAACATCACAAAATGCATGGTCGTGGGCAATTTCTATTCAATAGGTTTGCTTGTTGGCCAAGTAAACCCAAATATAAAGAGTTAAGCTTTAAATGAACGTGCACGAGAAACAACAACGATTATCAAACTCTATAGGCCAAAATGACCTTTTCTTCATTGTCTTTGCGTTACTAACATCACAAAATGCATGGTCGTGGGCAATTTCTATTCAATAGGTTTGCTTGTTGGCAAAGTAAACCCAAATATAAAGAGTTAAGCTTTAAATGAACGTGCACGAGAAACAACAACGATTATCAAACTCTATTGACCAAAATGATCTTTTCTTCATTGTCGTTGCGTTACTAACATCACAAAATGCATGGTCGTGGACAATTTTTATTCAATAGGTTTGCTTGTTGGCCAAGTAAACCCAAATATAAAGAGTTAAGCTTTAAATGAACGTGCACGAGAAACAACAACGATTATCATGCTCTATTGACCAAAATGATCCTGTCTTCATTGTCGTTACGTTACAAACATCACAAAAGGCATGGTTGTGGGCAATTTCAATTCAAGGTTTGCTTGTTGGCCAAGTAAACCCAAATATAAAGAGTTAAGCTTTAAATGAACGTGCACGAGAAACAACAACGATTATCATGCTCTATTGACAAAAATGATCCTGTCTTCATTGTCGTTACGTTACAAACATCACAAAAGGCATGGTTGTGGGCAATTTCAATTCAATATGTTTGCTTGTTGGCCAAGTAAACCCAAATATAAAGAGTTAGGCTTTAAATGAACGTGCACGAGAAACAAAAACGATTATCAAACTCTATTGACAAAAATGATCCTGTCTTCATTGTCGTTACGTTACAAACATCACAAAAGGCATGGTTGTGGGCAATTTCAATTCAATATGTTTGCTTGTTGGCCAAGTAAACCCAAATATAAAGAGTTAGGCTTTAAATGAACGTGTACGAGAAACAACAACGATTATCAAACTCTATAGACCAAAATGATCTTTTCTTCATTGTCGTTGCGTTACTAACATCACAAAATGCATGGTCGTGGGCAATTTCTATTCAATAGGTTTGCTTGTTGGCCAAGTAAACCCAAATATAAAGAGTTAAGCTTTAAATGAACGTGCACGAGAAACAACAACGATTATCAAACTCTATAGGCCAAAATGACCTTTTCTTCATTGTCTTTGCGTTACTAACATCACAAAATGCATGGTCGTGGGCAATTTCTATTCAATAGGTTTGCTTGTTGGCCATGTAAACCCAAATATAAAGAGTTAAGCTTTAAATGAACGTGCACGAGAAACAACAACGATTATCAAACTCTATAGGCCAAAATGACCTTTTCTTCATTGTCTTTGCGTTACTAACATCACAAAATGCATGGTCGTGGGCAATTTCTATTCAATAGGTTTGCTTGTTGGCAAAGTAAACCCAAATATAAAGAGTTAAGCTTTAAATGAACATGCACGAGAAACAACAACGATTATCAAACTCTATTGACCAAAATGATCTTTTCTTCATTGTCGTTGCGTTACTAACATCACAAAATGCATGGTCGTGGACAATTTTTATTCAATAGGTTTGCTTGTTGGCCAAGTAAACCCAAATATAAAGAGTTAAGCTTTAAATGAACGTGCACGAGAAACAACAACGATTATCAAACTCTATTGACCAAAATGATCTTTTCTTCATTGTCGTTGCGTTACTAACATCACAAAATGCATGGTCGTGGACAATTTTTATTCAATAGGTTTGCTTGTTGGCCAAGTAAACCCAAATATAAAGAGTTAAGCTTTAAATGAACGTGCACGAGAAACAACAACGATTATCATGCTCTATTGACCAAAATGATCCTGTCTTCATTGTCGTTACGTTACAAACATCACAAAAGGCATGGTTGTGGGCAATTTCAATTCAAGGTTTGCTTGTTGGCCAAGTAAACCCAAATATAAAGAGTTAAGCTTTAAATGAACGTGCACGAGAAACAACAACGATTATCATGCTCTATTGACAAAAATGATCCTGTCTTCATTGTCGTTACGTTACAAACATCACAAAAGGCATGGTTGTGGGCAATTTCAATTCAATATGTTTGCTTGTTGGCCAAGTAAACCCAAATATAAAGAGTTAGGCTTTAAATGAACGTGCACGAGAAACAACAACGATTATCAAACTCTATAGACCAAAATGATCTTTTCTTCATTGTCGTTGCGTTACTAACATCACAAAATGCATGGTCGTGGGCAATTTCTATTCAATAGGTTTGCTTGTTGGCCAAGTAAACCCAAATATAAAGAGTTAAGCTTTAAATGAACGTGCACGAGAAACAACAACGATTATCAAACTCTATAGGCCAAAATGACCTTTTCTTCATTGTCTTTGCGTTACTAACATCACAAAATGCATGGTCGTGGGCAATTTCTATTCAATAGGTTTGCTTGTTGGCCAAGTAAACCCAAATATAAAGAGTTAAGCTTTAAATGAACGTGCACGAGAAACAACAACGATTATCAAACTCTATAGGCCAAAATGACCTTTTCTTCATTGTCTTTGCGTTACTAACATCACAAAATGCATGGTCGTGGGCAATTTCTATTCAATAGGTTTGCTTGTTGGCCAAGTAAACCCAAATATAAAGAGTTAAGCTTTAAATGAACGTGCACGAGAAACAACAACGATTATCAAACTCTATTGACCAAAATGATCTTTTCTTCATTGTCTTTGCGTTACTAACATCACAAAATGCATGGTCGTGGGCAATTTCTATTCAATAGGTTTGCTTGTTGGCAAAGTAAACCCAAATATAAAGAGTTAAGCTTTAAATGAACGTGCACGAGAAACAACAACGATTATCAAACTCTATTGACCAAAATGATCTTTTCTTCATTGTCGTTGCGTTACTAACATCACAAAATGCATGGTCGTGGACAATTTTTATTCAATAGGTTTGCTTGTTGGCCAAGTAAACCCAAATATAAAGAGTTAAGCTTTAAATGAACGTGCACGAGAAACAACAACGATTATCATGCTCTATTGACCAAAATGATCCTGTCTTCATTGTCGTTACGTTACAAACATCACAAAAGGCATGGTTGTGGGCAATTTCAATTCAAGGTTTGCTTGTTGGCCAAGTAAACCCAAATATAAAGAGTTAAGCTTTAAATGAACGTGCACGAGAAACAACAACGATTATCATGCTCTATTGACAAAAATGATCCTGTCTTCATTGTCGTTACGTTACAAACATCACAAAAGGCATGGTTGTGGGCAATTTCAATTCAATATGTTTGCTTGTTGGCCAAGTAAACCCAAATATAAAGAGTTAGGCTTTAAATGAACGTGCACGAGAAACAAAAACGATTATCAAACTCTATAGACCAAAATGATCTTTTCTTCATTGTCGTTGCGTTACTAACATCACAAAATGCATGGTCGTGGGCAATTTCTATTCAATAGGTTTGCTTGTTGGCCAAGTAAACCCAAATATAAAGAGTTAAGCTTTAAATGAACGTGCACGAGAAACAACAACGATTATCAAACTCTATAGGCCAAAATGACCTTTTCTTCATTGTCTTTGCGTTACTAACATCACAAAATGCATGGTCGTGGGCAATTTCTATTCAATAGGTTTGCTTGTTGGCCAAGTAAACCCAAATATAAAGAGTTAAGCTTTAAATGAACGTGCACGAGAAACAACAACGATTATCATGCTCTATTGACCAAAATGATCATGTCTTCATTGTCGTTACGGTACAAACATCACAAAAGGCATGGTTGTAGGCAATTTCAATTCAATGGGTTTGCTTGTTGGCCAAGTAAACCCAAATATAAAGAGTTAAGCTTTAAATGAACATGCACGAGAAACAACAACGATTATCAAACTCTATAGGCCAAAATGACCTTTTCTTCATTGTCTTTGCGTTACTAACATCACAAAATGCGTGGTCGTGGGCAATTTCTATTCAATAGGTTTGCTTGTTGGCCAAGTAAACCCAAATATAAAGAGTTAAGCTTTAAATGAACGTGCACGAGAAACAACAACGATTATCAAACTCTATAGACCAAAATGATCTTTTCTTCATTGTCGTTGCGTTACTAACATCACAAAATGCATGGTCGTGGGCAATTTCTATTCAATAGGTTTGCTTGTTGCCAAGTAAACCCAAATATAAAGAGTTAAGCTTTAAATGAACGTGCACGAGAAACAACAACAATTATCAAACTCTATAGGCCAAAATGACCTTTTCTTCATTGTCTTTGCGTTACTAACATCACAAAATGCATGGTCGTGGGCAATTTATATTCAATAGGTTTGCTTGTTGGCCAAGTAAACCCAAATATAAAGAGTTAAGCTTTAAATGAACGTGCACGAGAAACAACAACGATTATCAAACTCTATAGCCCAAAATGATCTTTTCTTCATTGTCGTTGCGTTACTAACATCACAAAATGCATGGTCGTGGGCAATTTCTATTCAATAGGTTTGCTTGTTGGCCAAGTAAACCCAAATATAAAGAGTTAAGCTTTAAATGAACGTGCACGAGAAACAACAACGATTATCAAACTCTATTGACCAAAATGATCTTTTCTTCATTGTCGTTGCGTTACTAACATCACAAAATGCATGGTCGTGGACAATTTTTATTCAATAGGTTTGCTTGTTGGCCATGTAAACCCAAATATAAAGAGTTAAGCTTTAAATGAACGTGCACGAGAAACAACAACGATTATCATGCTCTATTGACCAAAATGATCCTGTCTTCATTGTCGTTACGTTACAAACATCACAAAAGGCATGGTTGTGGGCAATTTCAATTCAAGGTTTGCTTGTTGGCCAAGTAAACCCAAATATAAAGAGTTAAGCTTTAAATGAACGTGCACGAGAAACAACAACGATTATCGTGCTCTATTGACCAAAATGATCCTGTCTTCATTGTCGTTACGTTACAAACATCACAAAAGGCATGGTTGTGGGCAATTTCAATTCAATATGTTTGCTTGTTGGCCAAGTAAACCCAAATATAAAGAGTTAAGCTTTAAATGAACGTGCACGAGAAACAACAACGATTATCAAACTCTATAGGCCAAAATGACCTTTTCTTCATTGTCTTTGCGTTACTAACATCACAAAATGCATGGTCGTGGGCAATTTTTATTCAATAGGTTTGCTTGTTGGCCAAGTAAACCCAAATATAAAGAGTTAAGCTTTAAATGAACGTGCACGAGAAACAACAACGATTATCATGCTCTATTGACCAAAATGATCATGTCTTCATTGTCGTTACGGTACAAACATCACAAAAGGCATGGTTGTAGGCAATTTCAATTCAATAGGTTTGCTTGTTGGCCAAGTAAACCCAAATATAAAGAGTTAAGCTTTAAATGAACATGCACGAGAAACAACAACGATTATCAAACTCTATAGGCCAAAATGACCTTTTCTTCATTGTCTTTGCGTTACTAACATCACAAAATGCATGGTCGTGGGCAATTTCTATTCAATAGGTTTGCTTGTTGGCCAAGTAAACCCAAATATAAAGAGTTAAGCTTTAAATGAACGTGCACGAGAAACAACAACGATTATCAAACTCTATAGACCAAAATGATCTTTTCTTCATTGTCGTTGCGTTAGTAACATCACAAAATGCATGGTCGTGGGCAATTTCTATTCAATAGGTTTGCTTGTTGGCCAAGTAAACCCAAATATAAAGAGTTAAGCTTTAAATGAACGTGCACGAGAAACAACAACAATTATCAAACTCTATAGGCCAAAATGACCTTTTCTTCATTGTCTTTGCGTTACTAACATCACAAAATGCATGGTCGTGGGCAATTTATATTCAATAGGTTTGCTTGTTGGCCAAGTAAACCCAAATATAAAGAGTTAAGCTTTAAATGAACGTGCACGAGAAACAACAACGATTATCAAACTCTATAGACCAAAATGATCTTTTCTTCATTGTCGTTGCGTTACTAACATCACAAAATGCATGGTCGTGGGCAATTTCTATTCAATAGGTTTGCTTGTTGGCCAAGTAAACCCAAATATAAAGAGTTAAGCTTTAAATGAACGTGCACGAGAAACAACAACGATTATCAAACTCTATAGACCAAAATGATCTTTTCTTCATTGTCGTTGCGTTACTAACATCACAAAATGCATGGTCGTGGGCAATTTCTATTCAATAGGTTTGCTTGTTGGCCAAGTAAACCCAAATATAAAGAGTTAAGCTTTAAATGAACGTGCACGAGAAACAACAATGATTAACAAACTCTATAGACCAAAATGATCTTTTCTTCATTGTCGTTGCGTTACTAACATCACAAAATGCATGGTCATGGGCAATTTCTATTCAATAGATTTGCTTGTTGGCAAAGTAAACCCAAATATAAAGAGTTAAGCTTTAAATGAACGTGCACGAGAAACAACAACGATTATCAAACTCTATTGACCAAAATGATCTTTTCTTCATTGTCGTTGCGTTACTAACATCACAAAATGCATGGTCGTGGACAATTTTTATTCAATAGGTTTGCTTGTTGGCCAAGTAAACCCAAATATAAAGAGTTAAGCTTTAAATGAACGTGCACGAGAAACAACAACGATTATCATGCTCTGTTGACCAAAATGATCCTGTCTTCATTGTCGTTACGTTACAAACATCACAAAAGGCATGGTTGTGGGCAATTTCAATTCAAGGTTTGCTTGTTGGCCAAGTAAACCCAAATATAAAGAGTTAAGCTTTAAATGAACGTGCACGAGAAACAACAACGATTATCATGCTCTATTGACAAAAATGATCCTGTCTTCATTGTCGTTACGTTACAAACATCACAAAAGGCATGGTTGTGGGCAATTTCAATTCAATATGTTTGCTTGTTGGCCAAGTAAACCCAAATATAAAGAGTTAGGCTTTAAATGAACGTGCACGAGAAACAACAACGATTATCAAACTCTATAGACCAAAATGATCTTTTCTTCATTGTCGTTGCGTTACTAACATCACAAAATGCATGGTCGTGGGCAATTTCTATTCAATAGGTTTGCTTGTTGGCCAAGTAAACCCAAATATAAAGAGTAAAGCTTTAAATGAACGTGCACGAGAAACAACAACGATTATCAAACTCTATAGGCCAAAATGACCTTTTCTTCATTGTCTTTGCGTTACTAACATCACAAAATGCATGGTCGTGGGCAATTTCTATTCAATAGGTTTGCTTGTTGGCCAAGTAAACCCAAATATAAAGAGTTAAGCTTTAAATGAACGTGCACGAGAAACAACAACGATTATCAAACTCTATAGGCCAAAATGACCTTTTCTTCATTGTCTTTGCGTTACTAACATCACAAAATGCATGGTCGTGGGCAATTTCTATTCAATAGGTTTGCTTGTTGGCAAAGTAAACCCAAATATAAAGAGTTAAGCTTTAAATGAACGTGCACGAGAAACAACAACGATTATCAAACTCTATTGACCAAAATGATCTTTTCTTCATTGTCGTTGCGTTACTAACATCACAAAATGCATGGTCGTGGACAATTTTTATTCAATAGGTTTGCTTGTTGGCCAAGTAAACCCAAATATAAAGAGTTAAGCTTTAAATGAACGTGCACGAGAAACAACAACGATTATCATGCTCTATTGACCAAAATGATCCTGTCTTCATTGTCGTTACGTTACAAACATCACAAAAGGCATGGTTGTGGGCAATTTCAATTCAAGGTTTGCTTGTTGGCCAAGTAAACCCAAATATAAAGAGTTAAGCTTTAAATGAACGTGCACGAGAAACAACAACGATTATCATGCTCTATTGACAAAAATGATCCTGTCTTCATTGTCGTTACGTTACAAACATCACAAAAGGCATGGTTGTGGGCAATTTCAATTCAATATGTTTGCTTGTTGGCCAAGTAAACCCAAATATAAAGAGTTAGGCTTTAAATGAACGTGCACGAGAAACCAAAACGATTATCAAACTCTATAGACCAAAATGATCTTTTCTTCATTGTCGTTGCGTTACTAACATCACAAAATGCATGGTCGTGGGCAATTTCTATTCAATAGGTTTGCTTGTTGGCCAAGTAAACCCAAATATAAAGAGTTAAGCTTTAAATGAACGTGCACGAGAAACAACAACGATTATCAAACTCTATAGGCCAAAATGACCTTTTCTTCATTGTCTTTGCGTTACTAACATCACAAAATGCATGGTCGTGGGCAATTTCTATTCAATAGGTTTGCTTGTTGGCCAAGTAAACCCAAATATAAAGAGTTAAGCTTTAAATGAACGTGCACGAGAAACAACAACGATTATCATGCTCTATTGACCAAAATGATCATGTCTTCATTGTCGTTACGGTACAAACATCACAAAAGGCATGGTTGTAGGCAATTTCAATTCAATAGGTTTGCTTGTTGGCCAAGTAAACCCAAATATAAAGAGTTAAGCTTTAAATGAACATGCACGAGAAACAACAACGATTATCAAACTCTATAGGCCAAAATGACCTTTTCTTCATTGTCTTTGCGTTACTAACATCACAAAATGCGTGGTCGTGGGCAATTTCTATTCAATAGGTTTGCTTGTTGGCCAAGTAAACCCAAATATAAAGAGTTAAGCTTTAAATGAACGTGCACGAGAAACAACAACGATTATCAAACTCTATAGACCAAAATGATCTTTTCTTCATTGTCGTTGCGTTACTAACATCACAAAATGCATGGTCGTGGGCAATTTCTATTCAATAGGTTTGCTTGTTGCCAAGTAAACCCAAATATAAAGAGTTAAGCTTTAAATGAACGTGCACGAGAAACAACAACAATTATCAAACTCTATAGGCCAAAATGACCTTTTCTTCATTGTCTTTGCGTTACTAACATCACAAAATGCATGGTCGTGGGCAATTTATATTCAATAGGTTTGCTTGTTGGCCAAGTAAACCCAAATATAAAGAGTTAAGCTTTAAATGAACGTGCACGAGAAACAACAACGATTATCAAACTCTATAGCCCAAAATGATCTTTTCTTCATTGTCGTTGCGTTACTAACATCACAAAATGCATGGTCGTGGGCAATTTCTATTCAATAGGTTTGCTTGTTGGCCAAGTAAACCCAAATATAAAGAGTTAAGCTTTAAATGAACGTGCACGAGAAACAACAACGATTATCGTGCTCTATTGACCAAAATGATCCTGTCTTCATTGTCGTTACGTTACAAACATCACAAAAGGCATGGTTGTGGGCAATTTCAATTCAATATGTTTGCTTGTTGGCCAAGTAAACCCAAATATAAAGAGTTAAGCTTTAAATGAACGTGCACGAGAAACAACAACGATTATCAAACTCTATAGGCCAAAATGACCTTTTCTTCATTGTCTTTGCGTTACTAACATCACAAAATGCATGGTCGTGGGCAATTTCTATTCAATAGGTTTGCTTGTTGGCCAAGTAAACCCAAATATAAAGAGTTAAGCTTTAAATGAACGTGCACGAGAAACAACAACGATTATCATGCTCTATTGACCAAAATGATCATGTCTTCATTGTCGTTACGGTACAAACATCACAAAAGGCATGGTTGTAGGCAATTTCAATTCAATAGGTTTGCTTGTTGGCCAAGTAAACCCAAATATAAAGAGTTAAGCTTTAAATGAACATGCACGAGAAACAACAACGATTATCAAACTCTATAGGCCAAAATGACCTTTTCTTCATTGTCTTTGCGTTACTAACATCACAAAATGCATGGTCGTGGGCAATTTCTATTCAATAGGTTTGCTTGTTGGCCAAGTAAACCCAAATATAAAGAGTTAAGCTTTAAATGAACGTGCACGAGAAACAACAACGATTATCAAACTCTATAGACCAAAATGATCTTTTCTTCATTGTCGTTGCGTTAGTAACATCACAAAATGCATGGTCGTGGGCAATTTCTATTCAATAGGTTTGCTTGTTGGCCAAGTAAACCCAAATATAAAGAGTTAAGCTTTAAATGAACGTGCACGAGAAACAACAACAATTATCAAACTCTATAGGCCAAAATGACCTTTTCTTCATTGTCTTTGCGTTACTAACATCACAAAATGCATGGTCGTGGGCAATTTATATTCAATAGGTTTGCTTGTTGGCCAAGTAAACCCAAATATAAAGAGTTAAGCTTTAAATGAACGTGCACGAGAAACAACAACGATTATCAAACTCTATAGACCAAAATGATCTTTTCTTCATTGTCGTTGCGTTACTAACATCACAAAATGCATGGTCGTGGGCAATTTCTATTCAATAGGTTTGCTTGTTGGCCAAGTAAACCCAAATATAAAGAGTTAAGCTTTAAATGAACGTGCACGAGAAACAACAACGATTATCAAACTCTATAGACCAAAATGATCTTTTCTTCATTGTCGTTGCGTTACTAACATCACAAAATGCATGGTCGTGGGCAATTTCTATTCAATAGGTTTGCTTGTTGGCCAAGTAAACCCAAATATAAAGAGTTAAGCTTTAAATGAACGTGCACGAGAAGCAACAACGATTAACAAACTCTATAGACCAAAATGATCTTTTCTTCATTGTCGTTGCGTTACTAACATCACAAAATGCATGGTCATGGGCAATTTCTATTCAATAGATTTGCTTGTTGGCAAAGTAAACCCAAATATAAAGAGTTAAGCTTTAAATGAACGTGCACGAGAAACAACAACGATTATCAAACTCTATTGACCAAAATGATCTTTTCTTCATTGTCGTTGCGTTACTAACATCACAAAATGCATGGTCGTGGACAATTTTTATTCAATAGGTTTGCTTGTTGGCCAAGTAAACCCAAATATAAAGAGTTAAGCTTTAAATGAACGTGCACGAGAAACAACAACGATTATCATGCTCTATTGACCAAAATGATCCTGTCTTCATTGTCGTTACGTTACAAACATCACAAATGGCATGGTTGTGGGCAATTTCAATTCAAGGTTTGCTTGTTGGCCAAGTAAACCCAAATATAAAGAGTTAAGCTTTAAATGAACGTGCACGAGAAACAACAACGATTATCGTGCTCTATTGACCAAAATGATCCTGTCTTCATTGTCGTTACGTTACAAACATCACAAAAGGCATGGTTGTGGGCAATTTCAATTCAATATGTTTGCTTGTTGGCCAAGTAAACCCAAATATAAAGAGTTAGGCTTTAAATGAACGTGCACGAGAAACAACAATGATTATCAAACTCTATAGACCAAAATGTCCTTTTCTTCATTGTCTTTGCGTTACTAACATCACAAAATGCATGGTCGTGGGCAATTTATATTCAATAGGTTTGCTTGTTGGCCAAGTAAACCCAAATATAAAGAGTTAAGCTTTAAATGAACGTGCACGAGAAACAACAACGATTATCAAACTCTATAGACCAAAATGATCTTTTCTTCATTGTCGTTGCGTTACTAACATCACAAAATGCATGGTCGTGGGCAATTTCTATTCAATAGGTTTGCTTGTTGGCCAAGTAAACCCAAATATAAAGAGTTAAGCTTTAAATGAACGTGCACGAGAAACAACAACGATTATCAAACTCTATAGACCAAAATGATCTTTTCTTCATTGTCGTTGCGTTACTAACATCACAAAATGCATGGTCGTGGGCAATTTCTATTCAATAGGTTTGCTTGTTGGCCAAGTAAACCCAAATATAAAGAGTTAAGCTTTAAATGAACGTGCACGAGAAACAACAACGATTAACAAACTCTATAGACCAAAATGATCTTTTCTTCATTGTCGTTGCGTTACTAACATCACAAAATGCATGGTCATGGGCAATTTCTATTCAATAGATTTGCTTGTTGGCAAAGTAAACCCAAATATAAAGAGTTAAGCTTTAAATGAACGTGCACGAGAAACAACAACGATTATCAAACTCTATTGACCAAAATGATCTTTTCTTCATTGTCGTTGCGTTACTAACATCACAAAATGCATGGTCGTGGACAATTTTTATTCAATAGGTTTGCTTGTTGGCCAAGTAAACCCAAATATAAAGAGTTAAGCTTTAAATGAACGTGCACGAGAAACAACAACGATTATCATGCTCGATTGACCAAAATGATCCTATCTTCATTGTCGTTACGTTACAAACATCACAAAAGGCATGGTTGTGGGCAATTTCAATTCAAGGTTTGCTTGTTGGCCAAGTAAACCCAAATATAAAGAGTTAAGCTTTAAATGAACGTGCACGAGAAACAACAACGATTATCGTGCTCTATTGACCAAAATGATCCTGTCTTCATTGTCGTTACGTTACAAACATCACAAAAGGCATGGTTGTGGGCAATTTCAATTCAATATGTTTGCTTGTTGGCCAAGTAAACCCAAATATAAAGAGTTAGGCTTTAAATGAACGTGCACGAGAAACAACAATGATTATCAAACTCTATAGACCAAAATGTCCTTTTCTTCATTGTGGTTGCGTTACTAACATCACAAAATGCATGGTCGTGGGCAATTTCTATTCAATAGGTTTGCTTGTTGGCCAAGTAAACCCAAATATAAAGAGTTAAGCTTTAAATGAACGTGCACGAGAAACAACAACGATTATCAAACTCTATAGACCAAAATGATCTTTTCTTCATTGTCGTTGCGTTACTAACATCACAAAATGCATGGTCGTGGGCAATTTCAATTCAAGGTTTGCTTGTTGGCCAAGTAAACCCAAATATAAAGAGTTAAGCTTTAAATGAACGTACACGAGAAATAATAACGATTATCATGCTCTATTGACCAAAATGATCCTGTCTTCATTGTCGTTACGGTACAAACATCACAAAAGGCATGGTTGTAGGCAATTTCAATTCAATAGGTTTGCTTGTTGGCCAAGTAAACCCAAATATAAAGAGTTAAGCTTTAAATGAACGTGCACGAGAAACAACAACGATTATCGTGCTCTATTGACCAAAATGATCCTGTCTTCATTGTCGTTACGTTACAAACATCACAAAATGCATGGTCGTGGGCAATTTCTATTCAATATGTTTGCTTGTTGGCCAAGTAAACCCAAATATAAAGAGTTAAGCTTTAAATGAACGTGCACGAGAAACAACAACGATTATCAAACTCTATAGACCAAAATGATCTTTTCTTCATTGTCGTTGCATTACTAACATCACAAAATGCATGGTCGTGGGCAATTTCTATTCAATAGGTTTGCTTGTTGGCCAAGTAAACCCAAATATAAAGAGTTAAGCTTTAAATGAACGTGCACGAGAAACAACAACGATTATCAAACTCTATAGACCAAAATGATCTTTTCTTCATTGTCGTTGCGTTACTAACATCACAAAATGCATGGTCGTGGGCAATTTCTATTCAATAGGTTTGCTTGTTGGCCAAGTAAACCCAAATATAAAGAGTTAAGCTTTAAATGAACGTGCACGAGAAACAACAACGATTAACAAACTCTATAGACCAAAATGATCTTTTCTTCATTGTCGTTGCGTTACTAACATCACAAAATGCATGATCGTGGGCAATTTCTATTCAATAGGTTTGCTTGTTGGCCAAGTAAACCCAAATATAAAGAGTTAAGCTTTAAATGAACGTGCACGAGAAACAACAACGATTATCAAACTCTATTGACCAAAATGATCTTTTCTTCATTGTCGTTGCGTTACTAACATCACAAAATGCATGGTCGTGGACAATTTTTATTCAATAGGTTTGCTTGTTGGCCAAGTAAACCCAAATATAAAGAGTTAAGCTTTAAATGAACGTGCACGAGAAACAACAACGACTATCATGCTCTATTGACCAAAATGATCCTGTCTTCATTGTCGTTACGTTACAAACATCACAAAAGGCATGGTTGTGGGCAATTTCAATTCAAGGTTTGCTTGTTGGCCAAGTAAACCCAAATATAAAGAGTTAAGCTTTAAATGAACGTGCACGAGAAACAACAACGATTATCATGCTCTATTGACCAAAATGATCCTGTCTTCATTGTCGTTACGTTACAAACATCGCAAAAGGCATGGTTGTGGGAAATTTCAATTCAATATGTTTGCTTGTTGGCCAAGTAAACCCAAATATAAAGAGTTAGGCTTTAAATGAACGTGCACGAGAAACAACAACGATTATCAAACTCTATAGGCCAAAATGTCCTTTTCTTCATTGTGGTTGCGTTACTAACATCACAAAATGCATGGTCGTGGGCAATTTCTATTCAATAGGTTTGCTTGTTGGCTAAGTAAACCCAAATATAAAGAGTTAAGCTTTAAATGAACATGCACGAGAAATAACAACGATTATCATGCTCTATTGACCAAAATGATCCTGTCTTCATTGTCGTTACGTTACAAACATCACAAAAGGCATGGTTGTGGGCAATTTCAATTCAAGGTTTGCTTGTTGGCCAAGTAAACCCAAATATAAAGAGTTAAGCTTTAAATGAACGTGCACGAGAAACAACAACGATTATCATGCTCTATTGACCAAAATGATCCTGTCTTCATTGTCGTTACGTTACAAACATCACAAAAGGCATGGTTGTGGGCAATTTCAATTCAATATGTTTGCTTGTTGGCCAAGTAAACCCAAATATAAAGAGTTAGGCTTTAAATGAACGTGCACGAGAAACAACAACGATTATCAAACTCTATAGGCCAAAATGTCCTTTTCTTCATTGTGGTTGCGTTACTAACATCACAAAATGCATGGTCGTGGGCAATTTCTATTCAATAGGTTTGCTTGTTGGCCAAGTAAACCCAAATATAAAGAGTTAAGCTTTAAATGAACGTGCACGAGAAACAACAACGATTATCAAACTCTATTGACCAAAATGATCTTTTCTTCATTGTCGTTGTGTTACTAACATCACAAAATGCATGGTCGTGGGCAATTTCTATTCAATAGGTTTGCTTGTTGGCCATGTAAACCCAAATATAAAGAGTTAAGCTTTAAATGAACGTACACGAGAAATAACAAGGATTATCATGCTCTATTGACCAAAATGATCCTGTCTTCATTGTCGTTACGGTACAAACATCACAAAAGGCATGGTTGTAGGCAATTTCAATTCAATAGGTTTGCTTGTTGGCCAAGTAAACCCAAATATAAAGAGTTAAGCTTTAAATGAACGTGCACGAGAAACAACAACGATTATCAAACTCTATAGGCCAAAATGATCTTTTCTTCATTGTCGTTGCGTTACTAACATCACAAAATGCATGGTCGTGGGCAATTTCTATTCAATAGGTTTGCTTGTTGGCCAAGTAAACCCAAATATAAAGAGTTAAGCTTTAAATGAACGTGCACGAGAAACAACAACGATTATCAAACTCTATAGACCAAAATGATCTTTTCTTCATTGTCGTTGCGTTACTAACATCACAAAATGCATGGTCGTGGGCAATTTCTATTCAATAGGTTTGCTTGTTGGCCAAGTAAACCCAAATATAAAGAGTTAAGCTTTAAATGAACGTGCACGAGAAACAACAACGATTATCAAACTCTATAGACCAAAATGATCTTTTCTTCATTGTCGTTGCGTTACTAACATCACAAAATGCATGGTCGTGGGCAATTTCTATTCAATAGGTTTGCTTGTTAGCCAAGTAAACCCAAATATAAAGAGTTAAGCTTTAAATGAACGTGCACGAGAAACAACAACGATTATCAAACTCTATAGACCAAAATGATCTTTTCTTCATTGTCGTTGCGTTACTAACATCACAAAATGCATGGTCGTGGGCAATTTCTATTCAATAGGTTTGCTTGTTGGCAAAGTAAACCCAAATATAAAGAGTTAAGCTTTAAATGAACGTGCACGAGAAACAACAACGATTATCAAACTCTATAGACCAAAATGATCCTGTCTTCATTGTCGTTACGTTACAAACATCACAAAAGGCATGGTTGTGGGCAATTTCAATTCAATATGTTTGCTTGTTGGCCAAGTAAACCCAAATATAAAGAGTTAGGCTATAAATGAACGTGCACGAGAAACAACAACGATTATCAATCTCTATAGGCCAAAATGACCTTTTCTTCATTGTCGTTGCGTTACTAACATCACAAAATGCATGGTCGTTGGCAATTTCTATTCAATAGGTTTGCTTGTTGGCCAAGTAAACCCAAATATAAAGAGTTAAGCTTTAAATGAACGTGCACGAGAAACAACAACGATTATCAAACTCTATAGACCAAAATGATCTTTTCTTCATTGTCGTTGCGTTACTAACATCACAAAATGCATGGTCGTGGGCAATTTCTATTCAATAGGTTTGCTTGTTGGCAAAGTAAACCCAAATATAAAGAGTTAAGCTTTAAATGAACGTGCACGAGAAACAACAACGATTATCAAACTCTATTGACCAAAATGATCTTTTCTTCATTGTCGTTGCGTTACTAACATCACAAAATGCATGGTCGTGGACAATTTTTATTCAATAGGTTTGCTTGTTGGCCAAGTAAACCCAAATATAAAGAGTTAAGCTTTAAATGAACGTGCACGAGAAACAACAACGATTATCATGCTCTATTGACCAAAATGATCCTGTCTTCATTGTCGTTACGTTACAAACATCACAAAAGGCATGGTTGTGGGCAATTTCAATTCAAGGTTTGCTTGTTGGCCAAGTAAACCCAAATATAAAGAGTTAAGCTTTAAATGAACGTGCACGAGAAACAACAACGATTATCATGCTCTATTGACCAAAATGATACTGTCTTCATTGTCGTTACGTTACAAACATCACAAAAGGCATGGTTGTGGGCAATTTCAATTCAATATGTTTGCTTGTTGGCCATGTAAACCCAAATATAAAGAGTTAGGCTTTAAATGAACGTGCACGAGAAACAACAACGATTATCAAACTCTATAGGCCAAAATGTCCTTTTCTTCATTGTGGTTGCGTTACTAACATCACAAAATGCATGGTCGTGGGCAATTTCTATTCAATAGGTTTGCTTGTTGGCCAAGTAAACCCAAATATAAAGAGTTAAGCTTTAAATGAACGTGCACGAGAAACAACAACGATTATCAAACTCTATTGACCAAAATGATCTTTTCTTCATTGTCGTTGCGTTACTAACATCACAAAATGCATGGTCGTGGACAATTTTTATTCAATAGGTTTGCTTGTTGGCCAAGTAAACCCAAATATAAAGAGTTAAGCTTTAAATGAACGTGCACGAGAAACAACAACGATTAACAAACTCTATAGACCAAAATGATCTTTTCTTCATTGTCGTTGCGTTACTAACATCACAAAATGCATGGTCGTGGGCAATTTCTATTCAATAGGTTTGCTTGTTGGCAAAGTAAACCCAAATATAAAGAGTTAAGCTTTAAATGAACGTGCACGAGAAACAACAACGATTATCAAACTCTATTGACCAAAATGATCTTTTCTTCATTGTCGTTGCGTTACTAACATCACAAAATGCATTGTCGTGGACAATTTTTATTCAATAGGTTTGCTTGTTGGCCAAGTAAACCCAAATATAAAGAGTTAAGCTTTAAATGAACGTGCACGAGAAACAACAACGATTATCATGCTCTATTGACCAAAATGATCCTGTCTTCATTGTCGTTACGGTACAAACATCACAAAAGGCATGGTTGTAGGCAATTTCAATTCAATAGGTTTGCTTGTTGGCCAAGTAAACCCAAATATAAAGAGTTAAGCTTTAAATGAACGTGCACGAGAAACAACAACGATTATCAAACTCTATAGGCCAAAATGACCTTTTCTTCATTGTCTTTGCGTTACTAACATCACAAAATGCATGGTCGTGGGCAATTTCTATTCAATAGGTTTGCTTGTTGGCCAAGTAAACCCAAATATAAAGAGTTAAGCTTTAAATGAACGTGCACGAGAAACAACAACGATTATCAAACTCTATAGACCAAAATGATCTTTTCTTCATTGTCGTTGCATTACTAACATCACAAAATGCATGGTCGTGGGCAATTTCTATTCAATAGGTTTGCTTGTTGGCCAAGTAAACCCAAATATAAAGAGTTAAGCTTTAAATGAACGTGCACGAGAAACAACAACGATTATCAAACTCTATAGACCAAAATGATCTTTTCTTCATTGTCGTTGCGTTACTAACATCACAAAATGCATGGTCGTGGGCAATTTCTATTCAATAGGTTTGCTTGTTGGCCAAGTAAACCCAAATATAAAGAGTTAAGCTTTAAATGAACGTGCACGAGAAACAACAACGATTAACAAACTCTATAGACCAAAATGATCTTTTCTTCATTGTCGTTGCGTTACTAACATCACAAAATGCATGATCGTGGGCAATTTCTATTCAATAGGTTTGCTTGTTGGCCAAGTAAACCCAAATATAAAGAGTTAAGCTTTAAATGAACGTGCACGAGAAACAACAACGATTATCAAACTCTATTGACCAAAATGATCTTTTCTTCATTGTCGTTGCGTTACTAACATCACAAAATGCATGGTCGTGGACAATTTTTATTCAATAGGTTTGCTTGTTGGCCAAGTAAACCCAAATATAAAGAGTTAAGCTTTAAATGAACGTGCACGAGAAACAACAACGATTATCATGCTCTATTGACCAAAATGATCCTGTCTTCATTGTCGTTACGTTACAAACATCACAAAAGGCATGGTTGTGGGCAATTTCAATTCAAGGTTTGCTTGTTGGCCAAGTAAACCCAAATATAAAGAGTTAAGCTTTAAATGAACGTGCACGAGAAACAACAACGATTATCATGCTCTATTGACCAAAATGATCCTGTCTTCATTGTCGTTACGTTACAAACATCACAAAAGGCATGGTTGTGGGCAATTTCAATTCAATATGTTTGCTTGTTGGCCAAGTAAACCCAAATATAAAGAGTTAGGCTTTAAATGAACGTGCACGAGAAACAACAACGATTATCAAACTCTATAGGCCAAAATGTCCTTTTCTTCATTGTGGTTGCGTTACTAACATCACAAAATGCATGGTCGTGGGCAATTTCTATTCAATAGGTTTGCTTGTTGGCCAAGTAAACCCAAATATGAAGAGTTAAGCTTTAAATGAACGTGCACGAGAAACAACAACGATTATCATGCTCTATTGACCAAAATGATCCTGTCTTCATTGTCGTTACGGTACAAACATCACAAAAGGCATGGTTGTAGGCAATTTCAATTCAATAGGTTTGCTTGTTGGCCAAGTAAACCCAAATATAAAGAGTTAAGCTTTAAATGAACGTGCACGAGAAACAACAACGATTATCAAACTCTATAGGCCAAAATGACCTTTTCTTCATTGTCTTTGCGTTACTAACATCACAAAATGCATGGTCGTGGACAATTTCTATTCAATAGGTTTGCTTGTTGGCCAAGTAAACCCAAATATAAATAGTTAAGCTTTAAATGAATGTGCACGAGAAACAACAACGATTATCAAACTCTATAGACCAAAATGATCTTTTCTTCATTGTCGTTGCGTTACTAACATCACAAAATGCATGGTCGTGGGAAATTTCTATTCAATAGGTTTGCTTGTTGGCCAAGTAAACCCAAATATAAAGAGTTAAGCTTTAAATGAACGTGCACGAGAAACAACAACGATTATCAAACTCTATAGACCAAAATTATCTTTTCTTCATTGTCATTGCGTTACTAACATCACAAAATGCATGGTCGTGGGCAATTTCTATTCAATAGGTTTGCTTGTTGGCCAAGTAAACCCAAATATAAAGAGTTAAGCTTTAAATGAACGTGCACGAGAAACAACAACGATTAACAAACTCTATAGACCAAAATGATCTTTTCTTCATTGTCGTTGCGTTACTAACATCACAAAATGCATGGTCGTGGGCAATTTCTATTCAATAGGTTTGCTTGTTAGCCAAGTAAACCCAAATATAAAGAGTTAAGCTTTAAATGAACGTGCACGAGAAACAACAACGATTATCAAACTCTATTGACCAAAATGATCTTTTCTTCATTGTCGTTGCATTACTAACATCACAAAATGCATGGTCGTGGACAATTTTTATTCAATAGGTTTGCTTGTTGGCCAAGTAACCCCAAATATAAAGAGTTAAGCTTTAAATGAACGTGCACGATAAACAACAACGATTATCATGCTCTATTGACCAAAATGATCCTGTCTTCATTGTCGTTACGTTACAAACATCACAAAAGGCATGGTTGTGGGCAATTTCAATTCAAGGTTTGCTTGTTGGCCAAGTAAACCCAAATATAAAGAGTTAAGCTTTAAATGAACGTGCACGAGAAACAACAACGATTATCATGCTCTATTGGCCAAAATGATCCTGTCTTCATTGTCGTTACGTTACAAACATCACAAAAGGCATGGTTGTGGGCAATTTCAATTCAATATGTTTGCTTGTTGGCCAAGTAAACCCAAATATAAAGAGTTAGGCTTTAAATGAACGTGCACGAGAAACAACAACGATTATCAAACTCTATAGGCCAAAATGTCCTTTTCTTCATTGTGGTTGCGTTACTAACATCACAAAATGCATGGTCGTGGGCAATTTCTATTCAATAGGTTTGCTTGTTGGCCAAGTAAACCCAAATATAAAGAGTTAAGCTTTAAATGAACGTGCACGAGAAACAACAACGATTATCAAACTCTATTGACCAAAATGATCTTTTCTTCATTGTCGTTGCGTTACTAACATCACAAAATGCATGGTCGTGGGCAATTTCTATTCAATAGGTTTGCTTGTTGGCCAAGTAAACCCAAATATAAAGAGTTAAGCTTTAAATGAACGTACACGAGAACTAACAACGATTATCATGCTCTATTGACCAAAATGATCCTGTCTTCATTGTCGTTACGGTACTAACATCACAAAATGCATGGTCGTGGGCAATTTCTATTCAATAGGTTTGCTTGTTGGCCAAGTAAACCCAAATATAAAGAGTTAAGCTTTAAATGAACGTGCACGAGAAACAACAACGATTATCAAACTCTATTGACCAAAATGATCTTTTCTTCATTGTCGTTGCGTTACTAACATCACAAAATGCATGGTCGTGGACAATTTTTATTCAATAGGTTTGCTTGTTGGCCAAGTAAACCCAAATATAAAGAGTTAAGCTTTAAATGAACGTGCACGAGAAACAACAATGATTATCATGCTCTATTGACCAAAATGATCCTGTCTTCATTGTCGTTACGTTACAAACATCACAAAAGGCATGGTTGTGGGCAATTTCAATTCAAGGTTTGCTTGTTGGCCAAGTAAACCCAAATATAAAGAGTTAAGCTTTAAATGAACGTGCACGAGAAACAACAACGATTATCATGCTCTATTGACCAAAATGATCCTGTCTTCATTGTCGTTACGTTACAAACATCACAAAAGGCATGGTTGTGGGCAATTTCAATTCAATATGTTTGCTTGTTGGCCAAGTAAACCCAAATATAAAGAGTTAGGCTTTAAATGAACGTGCACGAGAAACAACAACGATTATCAAACTCTATAGGCCAAAATGTCCTTTTCTTCATTGTGGTTGCGTTACTAACATCACAAAATGCATGGTCGTGGGCAATTTCTATTCAATAGGCTTGCTTGTTGGCCAAGTAAACCCAAATATAAAGAGTTAAGCTTTAAATGAACGTGCACGAGAAACAACAACGATTATCAAACTCTATTCACCAAAATGATCTTTTCTTCATTGTGGTTGCGTTACTAACATCACAAAATGCATGGTCGTGGGCAATTTCTATTCAATAGGTTTGCTTGTTGGCCAAGTAAACCCAAATATAAAGAGTTAAGCTTTAATTGAACGTGCACGAGAAACAACAATGATTATCAAACTCTATTGACCAAAACGATCTTTTCTTCATTGTCGTTGCGTTACTAACATCACAAAATGCATGGTCGTGGACAATTTTTATTCAATAGGTTTGCTTGTTGGCCAAGTAAATCCAAATATAAAGAGTTAAGCTTTAAATGAACGTGCACGAGAAACAACAACGATTATCATGCTCTATTGACCAAAATGATCCTGTCTTCATTGTCGTTACGTTACAAACATCACAAAAGGCATGGTTGTGGGCAATTTCAATTCAAGGTTTGCTTGTTGGCCAAGTAAACCCAAATATAAAGAGTTAAGCTTTAAATGAACGTGCACGAGAAACAACAACGATTATCATGCTCTATTGACCAAAATGATCCTGTCTTCATTGTCGTTACGTTACAAACATCACAAAAGGCATGGTTGTGGGCAATTTCAATTCAATATGTTTGCTTGTTGGCCAAGTAAACCCAAATATAAAGAGTTAGGCTTTAAATGAACGTGCACGAGAAACAACAACGATTATCAAACTCTATAGGCCAAAATGTCCTTTTCTTCATTGTGGTTGCGTTACTAACATCACAAAATGCATGGTCGTGGGCAATTTCTATTCAATAGGTTTGCTTGTTGGCCAAGTAAACCCAAATATAAAGAGTTAAGCTTTAAATGAACGTGCACGAGAAACAACAACGATTATCAAACTCTATTGACCAAAATGATCTTTTCTTCATTGTCGTTGCGTTACTAACATCACAAAATGCATGGTCGTGGGCAATTTCTATTCAATAGGTTTGCTTGTTGGCCAAGTAAACCCAAATATAAAGAGTTAAGCTTTAAATGAACGTACACGAGAAATAACAACGATTATCATGCTCTATTGACCAAAATGATCCTGTCTTCATTGTCGTTACGGTACAAACATCACAAAAGGCATGGTTGTAGGCAATTTCAATTCAATAGGTTTGCTTGTTGGCCAAGTAAACCCAAATATAAAGAGTTAAGCTTTAAATGAACGTGCACGAGAAACAACAACGATTATCAAACTCTATAGGCCATAATGACCTTTTCTTCATTGTCTTTGCGTTACTAACATCACAAAATGCATGGTTGTGGGCAATTTCTATTCAATAGGTTTGCTTGTTGGCCAAGTAAACCCAAATATAAAGAGTTAAGCTTTAAATGAACGTGCACGAGAAACAACAACGATTATCAAACTCTATAGACCAAAATGATCTTTTCTTCATTGTCGTTGCGTTACTAACATCACAAAATGCATGATCGTGGGCAATTTCTATTCAATAGGTTTGCTTGTTGGCCAAGTAAACCCAAATATAAAGAGTTAAGCTTTAAATGAACGTGCACGAGAAACAACAACGATTATCAAACTCTATAGACCAAAAAGATCTTTTCTTCATTGTCGTTGCGTTACTAACATCACAAAATGCATGGTCGTGGGCAATTTCTATTCAATAGGTTTGCTTGTTGGCCAAGTAAACCCAAATATAAAGAGTTAAGCTTTAAATGAACGTGCACGAGAAACAACAACTATTATCAAACTCTATTGACCAAAATGATCTTTTCTTCATTATCGTTGCGTTACTAACATTACAAAATGCATGGTCGTGGACAATTTTTATTCAATAGGTTTGCTTGTTGGCCAAGTAAACCCAAATATAAAGAGTTAAGCTTTAAATGAACGTGCACGAGAAACAACAACGATTATCATGCTCTATTGACCAAAATGATCCTGTCTTCATTGTCGTTACGTTACAAACATCACAAAAGGCATGGTTGTGGGCAATTTCAATTCAATATGTTTGCTTGTTGGCCAAGTAAACCCAAATATAAAGAGTTAGGCTTTAAATGAACGTGCACGAGAAACAACAACGATTATCAAACTCTATAGGCCAAAATGTCCTTTTCTTCATTGTGGTTGCGTTACTAACATCACAAAATGCATGGTCGTGGGCAATTTCTATTCAATAGGCTTGCTTGTTGGCCAAGTAAACCCAAATATAAAGAGTTAAGCTTTAAATGAACGTGCACGAGAAACAACAACGATTATCAAACTCTATTCACCAAAATGATCTTTTCTTCATTGTGGTTGCGTTACTAACATCACAAAATGCATGGTCGTGGGCAATTTCTATTCAATAGGTTTGCTTGTTGGCCAAGTAAACCCAAATATAAAGAGTTAAGCTTTAATTGAACGTGCACGAGAAACAACAATGATTATCAAACTCTATTGACCAAAATGATCTTTTCTTCATTGTCGTTGCGTTACTAACATCACAAAATGCATGGTCGTGGACAATTTTTATTCAATAGGTTTGCTTGTTGGCCAAGTAAATCCAAATATAAAGAGTTAAGCTTTAAATGAACGTGCACGAGAAACAACAACGATTATCATGCTCTATTGACCAAAATGATCCTGTCTTCATTGTCGTTACGTTACAAACATCACAAAAGGCATGGTTGTGGGCAATTTCAATTCAAGGTTTGCTTGTTGGCCAAGTAAACCCAAATATAAAGAGTTAAGCTTTAAATGAACGTGCACGAGAAACAACAACGATTATCATGCTCTATTGACCAAAATGATCCTGTCTTCATTGTCGTTACGTTACAAACATCACAAAAGGCATGGTTGTGGGCAATTTCAATTCAATATGTTTGCTTGTTGGCCAAGTAAACCCAAATATAAAGAGTTAGGCTTTAAATGAACGTGCACGAGAAACAACAACGATTATCAAACTCTATAGGCCAAAATGTCCTTTTCTTCATTGTGGTTGCGTTACTAACATCACAAAATGCATGGTCGTGGGCAATTTCTATTCAATAGGTTTGCTTGTTGGCCAAGTAAACCCAAATATAAAGAGTTAAGCTTTAAATGAACGTGCACGAGAAACAACAACGATTATCAAACTCTATTGACCAAAATGATCTTTTCTTCATTGTCGTTGCGTTACTAACATCACAAAATGCATGGTCGTGGGCAATTTCTATTCAATAGGTTTGCTTGTTGGCCAAGTAAACCCAAATATAAAGAGTTAAGCTTTAAATGAACGTACACGAGAAATAACAACGATTATCATGCTCTATTGACCAAAATGATCCTGTCTTCATTGTCGTTACGGTACAAACATCACAAAAGGCATGGTTGTAGGCAATTTCAATTCAATAGGTTTGCTTGTTGGCCAAGTAAACCCAAATATAAAGAGTTAAGCTTTAAATGAACGTGCACGAGAAACAACAACGATTATCAAACTCTATAGGCCATAATGACCTTTTCTTCATTGTCTTTGCGTTACTAACATCACAAAATGCATGGTTGTGGGCAATTTCTATTCAATAGGTTTGCTTGTTGGCCAAGTAAACCCAAATATAAAGAGTTAAGCTTTAAATGAACGTGCACGAGAAACAACAACGATTATCAAACTCTATAGACCAAAATGATCTTTTCTTCATTGTCGTTGCGTTACTAACATCACAAAATGCATGATCGTGGGCAATTTCTATTCAATAGGTTTGCTTGTTGGCCAAGTAAACCCAAATATAAAGAGTTAAGCTTTAAATGAACGTGCACGAGAAACAACAACGATTATCAAACTCTATAGACCAAAAAGATCTTTTCTTCATTGTCGTTGCGTTACTAACATCACAAAATGCATGGTCGTGGGCAATTTCTATTCAATAGGTTTGCTTGTTGGCCAAGTAAACCCAAATATAAAGAGTTAAGCTTTAAATGAACGTGCACGAGAAACAACAACTATTATCAAACTCTATTGACCAAAATGATCTTTTCTTCATTGTCGTTGCGTTACTAACATCACAAAATGCATGGTCGTGGACAATTTTTATTCAATAGGTTTGCTTGTTGGCCAAGTAAACCCAAATATAAAGAGTTAAGCTTTAAATGAACGTGCACGAGAAACAACAACGATTATCATGCTCTATTGACCAAAATGATCCTGTCTTCATTGTCGTTACGTTACAAACATCACAAAAGGCATGGTTGTGGGCAATTTCAATTCAATATGTTTGCTTGTTGGCCAAGTAAACCCAAATATAAAGAGTTAGGCTTTAAATGAACGTGCACGAGAAACAACAACGATTATCAAACTCTATAGGCCAAAATGTCCTTTTCTTCATTGTGGTTGCGTTACTAACATCACAAAATGCATGGTCGTGGGCAATTTCTATTCAATAGGCTTGCTTGTTGGCCAAGTAAACCCAAATATAAAGAGTTAAGCTTTAAATGAACGTGCACGAGAAACAACAACGATTATCAAACTCTATTCACCAAAATGATCTTTTCTTCATTGTGGTTGCGTTACTAACATCACAAAATGCATGGTCGTGGGCAATTTCTATTCAATAGGTTTGCTTGTTGGCCAAGTAAACCCAAATATAAAGAGTTAAGCTTTAATTGAACGTGCACGAGAAACAACAATGATTATCAAACTCTATTGACCAAAATGATCTTTTCTTCATTGTCGTTGCGTTACTAACATCACAAAATGCATGGTCGTGGACAATTTTTATTCAATAGGTTTGCTTGTTGGCCAAGTAAATCCAAATATAAAGAGTTAAGCTTTAAATGAACGTGCACGAGAAACAACAACGATTATCATGCTCTATTGACCAAAATGATCCTGTCTTCATTGTCGTTACGTTACAAACATCACAAAAGGCATGGTCGTGGGCAATTTCAATTCAAGGTTTGCTTGTTGGCCAAGTAAACCCAAATATAAAGAGTTAAGCTTTAAATGAACGTGCACGAGAAACAACAACGATTATCATGCTCTATTGACCAAAATGATCCTGTCTTCATTGTCGTTACGTTACAAACATCACAAAAGGCATGGTTGTGGGCAATTTCAATTCAATATGTTTGCTTGTTGGCCAAGTAAACCCAAATATAAAGAGTTAGGCTTTAAATGAACGTGCACGAGAAACAACAACGATTATCAAACTCTATAGGCCAAAATGTCCTTTTCTTCATTGTGGTTGCGTTACTAACATCACAAAATGCATGGTCGTGGGCAATTTCTATTCAATAGGTTTGCTTGTTGGCCAAGTAAACCCAAATATAAAGAGTTAAGCTTTAAATGAACGTGCACGAGAAACAACAACGATTATCAAACTCTATTGACCAAAATGATCTTTTCTTCATTGTCGTTGCGTTACTAACATCACAAAATGCATGGTCGTGGGCAATTTCTATTCAATAGGTTTGCTTGTTGGCCAAGTAAACCCAAATATAAAGAGTTAAGCTTTAAATGAACGTACACGAGAAATAACAACGATTATCATGCTCTATTGACCAAAATGATCCTGTCTTCATTGTCGTTACGGTACAAACATCACAAAAGGCATGGTTGTAGGCAATTTCAATTCAATAGGTTTGCTTGTTGGCCAAGTAAACCCAAATATAAAGAGTTAAGCTTTAAATGAACGTGCACGAGAAACAACAACGATTATCAAACTCTATAGGCCATAATGACCTTTTCTTCATTGTCTTTGCGTTACTAACATCACAAAATGCATGGTTGTGGGCAATTTCTATTCAATAGGTTTGCTTGTTGGCCAAGTAAACCCAAATATAAAGAGTTAAGCTTTAAATGAACGTGCACGAGAAACAACAACGATTATCAAACTCTATAGACCAAAATGATCTTTTCTTCATTGTCGTTGCGTTACTAACATCACAAAATGCATGATCGTGGGCAATTTCTATTCAATAGGTTTGCTTGTTGGCCAAGTAAACCCAAATATAAAGAGTTAAGCTTTAAATGAACGTGCACGAGAAACAACAAAGATTATCAAACTCTATAGACCAAAAAGATCTTTTCTTCATTGTCGTTGCGTTACTAACATCACAAAATGCATGGTCGTGGGCAATTTCTATTCAATAGGTTTGCTTGTTGGCCAAGTAAACCCAAATATAAAGAGTTAAGCTTTAAATGAACGTGCACGAGAAACAACAACTATTATCAAACTCTATTGACCAAAATGATCTTTTCTTCATTGTCGTTGCGTTACTAACATCACAAAATGCATGGTCGTGGACAATTTTTATTCAATAGGTTTGCTTGTTGGCCAAGTAAACCCAAATATAAAGAGTTAAGCTTTAAATGAACGTGCACGAGAAACAACAACGATTATCATGCTCTATTGACCAAAATGATCCTGCCTTCATTGTCGTTACGTTACAAACATCACAAAAGGCATGGTTGTGGGCAATTTCAATTCAAGGTTTGCTTGTTGGCCAAGTAAACCCAAATATAAAGAGTTAAGCTTTAAATGAACGTGCACGAGAAACAACAACGATTATCATGCTCTATTGACCAAAATGATCCTGTCTTCATTGTCATTACGTTACAAACATCACAAAAGGCATGGTTGTGGGCAATTTCAATTCAATATGTTTGCTTGTTGGCCAAGTAAACCCAAATATAAAGAGTTAGGCTTTAAATGAACGTGCACGAGAAACAACAACGATTATCAAACTCTATAGGCCAAAATGTCCTTTTCTTCATTGTGGTTGCGTTACTAACATCACAAAATGCATGGTCGTGGGCAATTTCTATTCAATAGGCTTGCTTGTTGGCCAAGTAAACCCAAATATAAAGAGTTAAGCTTTAAATGAACGTGCACGAGAAACAACAACGATTATCATGCTCTATTGACCAAAATGATCCTGTCTTCATTGTCGTTACGTTACAAACATCACAAAAGGCATGGTTGTGGGCAATTTCAATTCAATATGTTTGCTTGTTGGCCAAGTAAACCAAAATATAAAGAGTTAGGCTTTAAATGAACGTGCACGAGAAACAACAACGATTATCAAACTCTATAGGCCAAAATGTCCTTTTCTTCATTGTGGTTGCGTTACTAACATCACAAAATGCATGGTCGTGGGCAATTTCTATTCAATAGGCTTGCTTGTTGGCCAAGTAAACCCAAATATAAAGAGTTAAGCTTTAAATGAACGTGCACGAGAAACAACAACGATTATCAAACTCTATTGACCAAAATGATCTTTTCTTCATTGTGGTTGCGTTACTAACATCACAAAATGCATGGTCGTGGGCAATTTCTATTCAATAGGTTTGCTTGTTGGCCAAGTAAACCCAAATATAAAGAGTTAAGCTTTAAATGAACGTGCACGAGAAACAACAACGATTATCAAACTCTATTGACCAAAATGATCTTTTCTTCATTGTCGTTGCGTTACTAACATCACAAAATGCATGGTCGTGGACAATTTTTATTCAATAGGTTTGCTTGTTGGCCAAGTAAATCCAAATATAAAGAGTTAAGCTTTAAATGAACGTGCACGAGAAACAACAACGATTATCATGCTCTATTGACCAAAATGATCCTGTCTTCATTGTCGTTACGTTACAAACATCACAAAAGGCATGGTTGTGGGCAATTTCAATTCAAGGTTTGCTTGTTGGCCAAGTAAACCCAAATATAAAGAGTTAAGCTTTAAATGAACGTGCACGAGAAACAACAACGATTATCATGCTCTATTGACCAAAATGATCCTGTCTTCATTGTCGTTACGTTACAAACATCACAAAAGGCATGGTTGTGGGCAATTTCAATTCAATATGTTTGCTTGTTGGCCAAGTAAACCCAAATATAAAGAGTTAGGCTTTAAATGAACGTGCACGAGAAACAACAACGATTATCAAACTCTATAGGCCAAAATGTCCTTTTCTTCATTGTGGTTGCGTTACTAACATCACAAAATGCATGGTCGTGGGCAATTTCTATTCAATAGGTTTGCTTGTTGGCCAAGTAAACCCAAATATAAAGAGTTAAGCTTTAAATGAACGTGCACGAGAAACAACAACGATTATCAAACTCTATTGACCAAAATGATCTTTTCTTCATTGTCGTTGCGTTACTAACATCACAAAATGCATGGTCGTGGGCAATTTCTATTCAATAGGTTTGCTTGTTGGCCAAGTAAACCCAAATATAAAGAGTTAAGCTTTAAATGAACGTACACGAGAAATAACAACGATTATCATGCTCTATTGACCAAAATGATCCTGTCTTCATTGTCGTTACGGTACAAACATCACAAAAGGCATGGTTGTAGGCAATTTCAATTCAATAGGTTTGCTTGTTGGCCAAGTAAACCCAAATATAAAGAGTTAAGCTTTAAATGAACGTGCACGAGAAACAACAACGATTATCAAACTCTATAGGCCAAAATGACCTTTTCTTCATTGTCTTTGCGTTACTAACATCACAAAATGCATGGTCGTGGGCAATTTCTATTCAATAGGTTTGCTTGTTGGCCAAGTAAACCCAAATATAAAGAGTTAAGCTTTAAATGAACGTGCACGAGAAACAACAACGATTATCAAACTCTATAGACCAAAATGATCTTTTCTTCATTGTCGTTGCGTTACTAACATCACAAAATGCATGATCGTGGGCAATTTCTATTCAATAGGTTTGCTTGTTGGCCAAGTAAACCCAAATATAAAGAGTTAAGCTTTAAATGAACGTGCACGAGAAACAACAACGATTATCAAACTCTATAGACCAAAAAGATCTTTTCTTCATTGTCGTTGCGTTACTAACATCACAAAATGCATGGTCGTGGGCAATTTCTATTCAATAGGTTTGCTTGTTGGCCAAGTAAACCCAAATATAAAGAGTTAAGCTTTAAATGAACGTGCACGAGAAACAACAACGATTATCAAACTCTATTGACCAAAATGATCTTTTCTTCATTGTCGTTGCGTTACTAACATCACAAAATGCATGGTCGTGGACAATTTTTATTCAATAGGTTTGCTTGTTGGCCAAGTAAACCCAAATATAAAGAGTTAAGCTTTAAATGAACGTGCACGAGAAACAACAACGATTATCATGCTCTATTGACCAAAATGATCCTGCCTTCATTGTCGTTACGTTACAAACATCACAAAAGGCATGGTTGTGGGCAATTTCAATTCAAGGTTTGCTTGTTGGCCAAGTAAACCCAAATATAAAGAGTTAAGCTTTAAATGAACGTGCACGAGAAACAACAACGATTATCATGCTCTATTGACCAAAATGATCCTGTCTTCATTGTCATTACGTTACAAACATCACAAAAGGCATGGTTGTGGGCAATTTCAATTCAATATGTTTGCTTGTTGGCCAAGTAAACCCAAATATAAAGAGTTAGGCTTTAAATGAACGTGCACGAGAAACAACAACGATTATCAAACTCTATAGGCCAAAATGTCCTTTTCTTCATTGTGGTTGCGTTACTAACATCACAAAATGCATGGTCGTGGGCAATTTCTATTCAATAGGCTTGCTTGTTGGCCAAGTAAACCCAAATATAAAGAGTTAAGCTTTAAATGAACGTGCACGAGAAACAACAACGATTATCAAACTCTATTGACCAAAATGATCTTTTCTTCATTGTGGTTGCGTTACTAACATCACAAAATGCATGGTCGTGGGCAATTTCTATTCAATAGGTTTGCTTGTTGGCCAAGTAAACCCAAATATAAAGAGTTAAGCTTTAAATGAACGTGCACGAGAAACAACAACGATTATCATGCTCTATTGACCAAAATGATCCTGTCTTCATTGTCGTTGCGTTACTAACATCACAAAATGCATGGTCGTGGACAATTTTTATTCAATAGGTTTGCTTGTTGGCCAAGTAAATCCAAATATAAAGAGTTAAGCTTTAAATGAACGTGCACGAGAAACAACAACGATTATCATGCTCTATTGACCAAAATGATCCTGTCTTCATTGTCGTTACGTTACAAACATCACAAAAGGCATGGTTGTGGGCAATTTCAATTCAAGGTTTGCTTGTTGGCCAAGTAAACCCAAATATAAAGAGTTAAGCTTTAAATGAACGTGCACGAGAAACAACAACGATTATCATGCTCTATTGACCAAAATGATCCTGTCTTCATTGTCGTTACGTTACAAACATCACAAAAGGCATGGTCGTGGGCAATTTCAATTCAATATGTTTGCTTGTTGGCCAAGTAAACCCAAATATAAAGAGTTAGGCTTTAAATGAACGTGCACGAGAAACAACAACGATTATCAAACTCTATAGGCCAAAATGTCCTTTTCTTCATTGTGGTTGCGTTACTAACATCACAAAATGCATGGTCGTGGGCAATTTCTATTCAATAGGTTTGCTTGTTGGCCAAGTAAACCCAAATATAAAGAGTTAAGCTTTAAATGAACGTGCACGAGAAACAACAACGATTATCAAACTCTATTGACCAAAATGATCTTTTCTTCATTGTGGTTGCGTTACTAACATCACAAAATGCATGGTCGTGGGCAATTTCTATTCAATAGGTTTGCTTGTTGGCCAAGTAAACCCAAATATAAAGAGTTAAGCTTTAAATGAACGTGCACGAGAAACAACAACGATTATCATGCTCTATTGACCAAAATGATCCTGTCTTCATTGTCGTTGCGTTACTAACATCACAAAATGCATGGTCGTGGACAATTTTTATTCAATAGGTTTGCTTGTTGGCCAAGTAAATCCAAATATAAAGAGTTAAGCTTTAAATGAACGTGCACGAGAAACAACAACGATTATCATGCTCTATTGACCAAAATGATCCTGTCTTCATTGTCGTTACGTTACAAACATCACAAAAGGCATGGTTGTGGGCAATTTCAATTCAAGGTTTGCTTGTTGGCCAAGTAAACCCAAATATAAAGAGTTAAGCTTTAAATGAACGTGCACGAGAAACAACAACGATTATCATGCTCTATTGACCAAAATGATCCTGTCTTCATTGTCGTTACGTTACAAACATCACAAAAGGCATGGTCGTGGGCAATTTCAATTCAATATGTTTGCTTGTTGGCCAAGTAAACCCAAATATAAAGAGTTAGGCTTTAAATGAACGTGCACGAGAAACAACAACGATTATCAAACTCTATAGGCCAAAATGTCCTTTTCTTCATTGTGGTTGCGTTACTAACATCACAAAATGCATGGTCGTGGGCAATTTCTATTCAATAGGTTTGCTTGTTGGCCAAGTAAACCCAAATATAAAGAGTTAAGCTTTAAATGAACGTGCACGAGAAACAACAACGATTATCAAACTCTATTGACCAAAATGATCTTTTCTTCATTGTCGTTGCGTTACTAACATCACAAAATGCATGGTCGTGGGCAATTTCTATTCAATAGGTTTGCTTGTTGGCCAAGTAAACCCAAATATAAAGAGTTAAGCTTTAAATGAACGTACACGAGAAATAACAACGATTATCATGCTCTATTGACCAAAATGATCCTGTCTTCATTGTCGTTACGGTACAAACATCACAAAAGGCATGGTTGTAGGCAATTTCAATTCAATAGGTTTGCTTGTTGGCCAAGTAAACCCAAATATAAAGAGTTAAGCTTTAAATGAACGTGCACGAGAAACAACAACGATTATCAAACTCTATAGGCCAAAATGACCTTTTCTTCATTGTCTTTGCGTTACTAACATCACAAAATGCATGGTCGTGGGCAATTTCTATTCAATAGGTTTGCTTGTTGGCCAAGTAAACCCAAATATAAAGAGTTAAGCTTTAAATGAACGTGCACGAGAAACAACAACGATTATCAAACTCTATAGACCAAAATGATCTTTTCTTCATTGTCGTTGCGTTACTAACATCACAAAATGCATGATCGTGGGCAATTTCTATTCAATAGGTTTGCTTGTTGGCCAAGTAAACCCAAATATAAAGAGTTAAGCTTTAAATGAACGTGCACGAGAAACAACAACGATTATCAAACTCTATAGACCAAAAAGATCTTTTCTTAATTGTCGTTGCGTTACTAACATCACAAAATGCATGGTCGTGGGCAATTTCTATTCAATAGGTTTGCTTGTTGGCCAAGTAAACCCAAATATAAAGAGTTAAGCTTTAAATGAACGTGCACGAGAAACAACAACGATTATCAAACTCTATTGACCAAAATGATCTTTTCTTCATTGTCGTTGCGTTACTAACATCACAAAATGCATGGTCGTGGACAATTTTTATTCAATAGGTTTGCTTGTTGGCCAAGTAAACCCAAATATAAAGAGTTAAGCTTTAAATGAACGTGCACAAGAAACAACAACGATTATCATGCTCTATTGACCAAAATGATCCTGCCTTCATTGTCGTTACGTTACAAACATCACAAAAGGCATGGTTGTGGGCAATTTCAATTCAAGGTTTGCTTGTTGGCCAAGTAAACCCAAATATAAAGAGTTAAGCTTTAAATGAACGTGCACGAGAAACAACAACGATTATCATGCTCTATTGACCAAAATGATCCTGTCTTCATTGTCATTACGTTACAAACATCACAAAAGGCATGGTTGTGGGCAATTTCAATTCAATATGTTTGCTTGTTGGCCAAGTAAACCCAAATATAAAGAGTTAGGCTTTAAATGAACGTGCACGAGAAACAACAACGATTATCAAACTCTATAGGCCAAAATGTCCTTTTCTTCATTGTGGTTGCGTTACTAACATCACAAAATGCATGGTCGTGGGCAATTTCTATTCAATAGGCTTGCTTGTTGGCCAAGTAAACCCAAATATAAAGAGTTAAGCTTTAAATGAACGTGCACGAGAAACAACAACGATTATCAAACTCTATTGACCAAAATGATCTTTTCTTCATTGTGGTTGCGTTACTAACATCACAAAATGCATGGTCGTGGGCAATTTCTATTCAATAGGTTTGCTTGTTGGCCAAGTAAACCCAAATATAAAGAGTTAAGCTTTAAATGAACGTGCACGAGAAACAACAACGATTATCAAACTCTATTGACCAAAATGATCTTTTCTTCATTGTCGTTGCGTTACTAACATCACAAAATGCATGGTCGTGGGCAATTTCTATTCAATAGGTTTGCTTGTTGGCCAAGTAAACCCAAATATAAAGAGTTAAGCTTTAAATGAACTTGCACGAGAAACAACAACGATTATCAAACTCTATTGACCAAAATGATCTTTTCTTCATTGTCATTGCGTTACTAACATCACAAAATGCATGGTCGTGGACAATTTTTATTCAATAGGTTTGCTTGTTGGCCAAGTAAATCCAAATATAAAGAGTTAAGCTTTAAATGAACGTGCACGAGAAACAACAACGATTATCATGCTCTATTGACCAAAATGATCCTGTCTTCATTGTCGTTACGTTACAAACATCACAAAAGGCATGGTTGTGGGCAATTTCAATTCAAGGTTTGCTTGTTGGCCAAGTAAACCCAAATATAAAGAGTTAAGCTTTAAATGAACGTGCACGAGAAACAACAACGATTATCATGCTCTATTGACCAAAATGATCCTGTCTTCATTGTCGTTACGTTACAAACATCACAAAAGGCATGGTTGTGGGCAATTTCAATTCAATATGTTTGCTTGTTGGCCAAGTAAACCCAAATATAAAGAGTTAGGCTTTAAATGAACGTGCACGAGAAACAACAACGATTATCAAACTCTATAGGCCAAAATGTCCTTTTCTTCATTGTGGTTGCGTTACTAACATCACAAAATGCATGGTCGTGGGCAATTTCTATTCAATAGGCTTGCTTGTTGGCCAAGTAAACCCAAATATAAAGAGTTAAGCTTTAAATGAACGTGCACGAGAAACAACAACGATTATCAAACTCTATTGACCAAAATGATCTTTTCTTCATTGTGGTTGCGTTACTAACATCACAAAATGCATGGTCGTGGGCAATTTCTATTCAATAGGTTTGCTTGTTGGCCAAGTAAACCCAAATATAAAGAGTTAAGCTTTAAATGAACGTGCACGAGAAACAACAACGATTATCAAACTCTATTGACCAAAATGATCTTTTCTTCATTGTCGTTGCGTTACTAACATCACAAAATGCATGGTCGTGGGTAATTTCTATTCAATAGGTTTGCTTGTTGGCCAAGTAAACCCAAATATAAAGAGTTAAGCTTTAAATGAACGTGCACGAGAAACAACAACGATTATCAAACTCTATTGACCAAAATGATCTTTTCTTCATTGTCGTTGCGTTACTAACATCACAAAATGCATGGTCGTGGACAATTTTTATTCAATAGGTTTGCTTGTTGGCCAAGTAAATCCAAATATAAAGAGTTAAGCTTTAAATGAACATGCACGAGAAACAACAACGATTATCATGCTCTATTGACCAAAATGATCCTGTCTTCATTGTCGTTACGTTACAAACATCACAAAAGGCATGGTTGTGGGCAATTTAAATTCAAGGTTTGCTTGTTGGCCAAGTAAACCCAAATATAAAGAGTTAAGCTTTAAATGAACGTGCACGAGAAACAACAACGATTATCATGCTTTATTGACCAAAATGATCCTGTCGTCATTGTCGTTACGTTACAAACATCACAAAAGGCATGGTTGTGGGCAATTTCAATTCAATATGTTTGCTTGTTGGCCAAGTAAACCCAAATATAAAGAGTTAGGCTTTAAATGAACGTGCACGAGAAACAACAACGATTATCAAACTCTATAGGCCAAAATGACCTTTTCTTCATTGTCGTTGCGTTACTAACATCACAAAATGCATGGTCGTGGGTAATTTCTATTCAATAGGTTTGCTTGTTGGCCAAGTAAACCCAAATATAAAGAGTTAAGCTTTAAATGAACGTGCACGAGAAACAACAACGATTATCATGCTCTATTGACCAAAATGATCATGTCTTCATTGTCGTTACGTTACAAACATCACAAAAGCCATGGTTGTGGGCAATTTCAATTCAAGGTTTGCTTGTTGGCCAAGTAAACCCAAATATAAAGAGTTAAGCTTTAAATGAACGTGCACGAGAAACAACAACGATTATCATGATCTATTGACCAAAAATGATCCTGTCTTCATTGTCGTTGCGTTACTAACATCACAAAATGCATGGTCGTGGGCAATTTCTATTCAATAGGTTTGCTTGTTGGTCAAGTAAACTCAAATATAAAGAGTTAAGCTTTAAATGAACGTGCACGAGAAACAACAACGATTATCAAACTCTATAAACCAAAATGATCTTTTCTTCATTGTCGTTGCGTTACTAACATCACAAAATGCATGGTCGTGGGCAATTTCTATTCAATAGGTTTGCTTGTTGGCCAAGTAAACCCAAATATAAAGAGTTAAGCTTTAAATGAACGTGCACGAGAAACAACAACGATTATCAAACTCTATAGACCAAAATGATCTTTTCTTCATTGTCGTTGCGTTACTAACATCACAAAAGGCATGGTCGTGGGCAATTTCTATTCAATAGGTTTGCTTGTTGGCCATGTAAACCCAAATATAAAGAGTTAAGCTTTAAATGAACGTGCACGAGAAACAACAACGATTATCAAACTCTATTGACCAAAATGATCTTTTCTTCATTGTCGTTGCATTACTAACATCACAAAATGCATGGTCGTGGACAATTTTTATTCAATAGGTTTGCTTGTTGGCCAAGTAAACCCAAATATAAAAAGTTAAGCTTTAAATGAACGTGCACGAGAAACAACAACGATTATCATGCTCTATTGACCAAAATGATCCTGTCTTCATTGTCGTTACGTTACAAACATCACAAAAGGCATGGTTGTGGGCAATTTCAATTCAAGGTTTGCTTGTTGGCCAAGTAAACCCAAATATAAAGAGTTAAGCTTTAAATGAACGTGCACGAGAAACAACAACGATTATCATGCTCTATTGACCAAAATGATCCTGTCTTCATTGTCGTTACGTTACAAACATCACAAAAGGCATGGTTGTGGGCAATTTCAATTCAATATGTTTGCTTGTTGGCCAAGTAAACCCAAATATAAAGAGTTAAGCTTTAAATGAACGTGCACGAGAAACAACAATGATTATCATGCTCTATTGACCAAAATGATCCTGTCTTCATTGTCGTTACGTTACAAACATCACAAAAGGCATGGTTGTGGGCAATTTCAATTCAATATGTTTGCTTGTTGGCCAAGTAAACCCAAATATAAAGAGTTAGTCTTTAAATGAACGTGCACGAGAAACAACAACGATTATCAAACTCTATAGGCCAAAATGTCCTTTTCTTCATTGTGGTTGCGTTACTAACATCACAAAATGCATGGTCGTGGGCAATTTCTATTCAATAGGCTTGCTTGTTGGCCAAGTAAACCCAAATATAAAGAGTTAAGCTTTAAATGAACGTGCACGAGAAACAACAACGATTATCATGCTCTATTGACCAAAATGATCCTGTCTTCATTGTCGTTGCGTTACTAACATCACAAAAGGCATGGTTGTGGGCAATTTCAATTCAAGGTTTGCTTGTTGGCCAAGTAAACCCAAATATAAAGAGTTAAGCTTTAAATGAACGTGCACGAGAAACAACAACGATTATCATGATCTATTGACCAAAAATGATCCTATCTTCATTGTCGTTGCGTTACTAACATCACAAAATGCATGGTCGTGGGCAATTTCTATTCAATAGGTTTGCTTGTTGGCCAAGTAAACCCAAATATAAAGAGTTAAGCTTTAAATGAACGTGCACGAGAAACAACAACGATTATCAAACTCTATAGACCAAAATGATCTTTTCTTCATTGTCGTTGCGTTACTAACATCACAAAATGCATGGTCGTGGGCAATTTCTATTCAATAGGTTTGCTTGTTGGCCATGTAAACCCAAATATAAAGAGTTAAGCTTTAAATGAACGTGCACGAGAAACAACAACGATTATCAAACTCTATTGACCAAAATGATCTTTTCTTCATTGTCGTTGCGTTACTAACATCACAAAATGCATGGTCGTGGACAATTTTTATTCAATAGGTTTGCTTGTTGGCCAAGTAAACCCAAATATAAAGAGTTAAGCTTTAAATGAACGTGCACGAGAAACAACAACGATTATCATGCTCTATTGACCAAAATGATCCTGTCTTCATTGTCGTTACGTTACAAACATCACAAAAGGCATGGTTGTGGGCAATTTCAATTCAAAGTTTGCTTGTTGGCCAAGTAAACCCAAATATAAACAGTTAAGCTTTAAATGAACGTGCACGAGAAACAACAACGATTATCATGCTCTATTGACCAAAATGATCCTGTCTTCATTGTCGTTACGTTACAAACATCACAAAAGGCATGGTTGTGGGCAATTTCAATTCAATATGTTTGCTTGTTGGCCAAGTAAACCCAAATATAAAGAGTTAGGCTTTAAATGAACGTGCACGAGAAACAACAACGATTATCAAACTCTATAGGCCAAAATGTCCTTTTCTTCATTGTGGTTGCATTACTAACATCACAAAATGCATGGTCGTGGGCAATTTCTATTCAATAGGTTTGCTTGTTGGCCAAGTAAACCCAAATATAAAGAGTTAAGCTTTAAATGAACGTACACGAGAAATAACAACGATTATCATGCTCTATTGACCAAAATGATCCTGTCTTCATTATCGTTACGGTACAAACATCACAAAAGGCATGGTTGTAGGCAATTTCAATTCATTAGGTTTGCTTGTTGGCCAAGTAAACCCAAATATAAAGAGTTAAGCTTTAAATGAACGTGCACGAGAAACAACAACGATTATCAAACTCTATAGACCAAAATGATCTTTTCTTCATTGTCGTTGCGTTACTAACATCACAAAATGCATGGTCGTGGGCAATTTCTATTCAATAGGTTTGCTTGTTGGCCAAGTAAACCCAAATATAAAGAGTTAAGCTTTAAATGAACGTGCACGAGAAACAACAACGATTATCAAACTCTATAGACCAAAATGATCTTTTCTTCATTGTCGTTGCGTTACTAACATCACAAAATGCATGGTCGTGGGCAATTTCTATTCAATAGGTTTGCTTGTTGGCCAAGTAAACCCAAATATAAAGAGTTAAGCTTTAAATGAACGTGCACGAGAAACAACAACGATTATCAAACTCTATAGGCCAAAATGACCTTTTCTTCATTGTCGTTGCGTTACTAACATCACAAAATGCATGGTCGTGGGCAATTTCTATTCAATAGGTTTGCTTGTTGGCCAAGTAAACCCAAATATAAAGAGTTAAGCTTTAAATGAACGTGCACGAGAAACAACAACGATTATCAAACTCTATTGACCAAAATGATCTTTTCTTCATTGTTGTTGCGTTACTAACATCACAAAATGCATGGTCGTGGACAATTTTTATTCAATAGGTTTGCTTGTTGGCCAAGTAAACCCATATATAAAGAGTTAAGCTTTAAATGAACGTGCACGAGAAACAACAACGATTATCATGCTCTATTGACCAAAATGATCCTGTCTTCATTGTCGTTACGTTACAAACATTACAAAATGCATGGTTGTGGGCAATTTCAATTCAATATGTTTGTTTGTTGGCCAAGTAAACCCAAATATAAAGAGTTAGGCTTTAAATGAACATGCACGAGAAACAACAACGATTATCAAACTCTATAGGCCAAAATGACCTTTTCTTCATTGTCGTTGCGTTACTAACATCACAAAATGCATGGTCGTGGGCAATTTCTATTCAATAGGTTTGCTTGTTGGCCAAGTAAACCCAAATATAAAGAGTTAAGCTTTAAATGAACGTGCACGAGAAACAACAACGATTATCAAACTCTATTGACCAAAATGATCTTTTCTTCATTGTCGTTGCGTTACTAACATCACAAAATGCATGGTCGTGGACAATTTTTATTCAATAGGTTTGCTTGTTGGCCAAGTAAACCCAAATATAAAGAGTTAAGCTTTAATTGAACGTGAACGAGAAACAACAACGATTATCATGCTCTATTGACCAAAATGATCCTGTCTTCATTGTCGTTACGTTACAAACATCACAAAAGGCATGGTTGTGGGCAATTTCAATTCAAGGTTTGCTTGTTGGCCAAGTAAACCCAAATATAAACAGTTAAGCTTTAAATGAACGTGCACGAGAAACAACAACGATTATCATGCTCTATTGACCAAAATGATCCTGTCTTCATTGTCGTTACGTTACAAACATTACAAAATGCATGGTTGTGGGCAATTTCAATTCAATATGTTTGTTTGTTGGCCAAGTAAACCCAAATATAAAGAGTTAGGCTTTAAATGAACGTGCACGAGAAACAACAACGATTATCAAACTCTATAGGCCAAAATGACCTTTTCTTCATTGTCGTTGCGTTACTAACATCACAAAATGCATGGTCGTGGGCAATTTCTATTCAATAGGTTTGCTTGTTGGCCAAGTAAACCCAAATATAAAGAGTTAAGCTTTAAATGAACGTGCACGAGAAACAACAACGATTATCAAACTCTATAGGCCAAAATGTCCTTTTCTTCATTGTGGTTGCGTTACTAACATCACAAAATGCATGGTCGTGGGCAATTTCTATTCAATAGGTTTGCTTGTTGGCCAAGTAAACCCAAATATAAAGAGTTAAGCTTTAAATGAACGTGCACGAGAAACAACAACGATTATCATGCTCTATTGACCAAAATGATCCTGTCTTCATTGTCGTTACGTTACAAACATCACAAAAGGCATGGTTGTGGGCAATTTCAATTCAAGGTTTGCTTGTTGGCCAAGTAAACCCAAATATAAAGAGTTAAGCTTTAAATGAACGTGCACGAGAAACAACAACGATTATCATGATCTATTGACCAAAAATGATCCTGTCTTCATTGTCGTTGCGTTACTAACATCACAAAATGCATGGTCGTGGGCAATTTCTATTCAATAGGTTTGCTTGTTGGCCAAGTAAACCCAAATATAAAGAGTTAAGCTTTAAATGAACGTGCACGAGAAACAACAACGATTATCATGATCTATTGACCAAAAATGATCCTGTCTTCATTGTCGTTGCGTTACTAACATCACAAAATGCATGGTCGTGGGCAATTTCTATTCAATAGGTTTGCTTGTTGGCCAAGTAAACCCAAATATAAAGAGTTAAGCTTTAAATGAACGTAAACGAGAAACAACAACGATTATCATGCTCTATTGACCAAAATGATCCTGTCTTCATTGTCGTTACGGTACAAACATCACAAAAGGCATGGTTGTAGGCAATTTCAATTCAATAGGTTTGCTTGTTGGCCAAGTAAACCCAAATATAAAGAGTTAAGCTTTAAATGAACGTGCACGAGAAACAACAACGATTATCAAACTCTATAGACCAAAATGATCTTTTCTTCATTGTCGTTGCGTTACTAACATCACAAAATGCATGGTCGTGGGCAATTTCTATTCAATAGGTTTGCTTGTTGGCCAAGTAAACCCAAATATAAAGAGTTAAGCTTTAAATGAACGTGCACGAGAAACAACAACGATTATCAAACTCTATTGACCAAAATGATCTTTTCTTCCTTGTCGTTGCGTTACTAACATCACAAAATGCATGGTCGTGGGCAATTTCTATTCAATAGGCTTGCTTGTTGGCCAAGTAAACCCAAATATAAAGAGTTAAGCTTTAAATGAACGTGCACGAGAAACAACAACGATTATCATGATCTATTGACCAAAAATGATCCTGTCTTCATTGTCGTTGCGTTACTAACATCACAAAATGCATGGTCGTGGGCAATTTCTATTCAATAGGTTTGCTTGTTGGCCAAGTAAACCCAAATATAAAGAGTTAAGCTTTAAATGAACGTGCACGAGAAACAACAACGATTATCAAACTCTATAGACCAAAATGATCTTTTCTTCATTGTCGTTGCGTTACTAACATCACAAAATGCATGGTCGTGGGCAATTTCTATTCAATAGGTTTGCTTGTTGGCCAAGTAAACCCAAATATAAAGAGTTAAGCTTTAAATGAACGTGCACGAGAAACAACAACGATTATTAAACTCTATAGACCAAAATGATCTTTTCTTCATTGTCGTTGCGTTACTAACATCACAAAATGCATGGTCGTGGGCAATTTCTATTCAATAGGTTTGCTTGTTGGCCAAGTAAACCCAAATATAAAGAGTTAAGCTTTAAATGAACGTGCACGAGAAACAACAACGATTATCAAACTCTATTGACCAAAATGATCTTTTCTTCATTGTCGTTGCGTTACTAACATCACAAAATGCATGGTCGTGGACAATTTTTATTCAATAGGTTTGCTTGTTGGCCAAGTAAACCCAAATATAAAGAGTTAAGCTTTAAATGAACGTGCACGAGAAACAACAACGATTATCATGCTCTATTGACCAAAATGATCCTGTCTTCATTGTCGTTACGTTACAAACATCACAAAAGGCATGGTTGTGGGCAATTTCAATTCAAGGTTTGCTTGTTGGCCAAGTAAACCCAAATATAAAGAGTTAAGCTTTAAATGAACGTGCACGAGAAACAACAACGATTATCATGCTCTATTGACCAAAATGATCCTGTCTTCATTGTCGTTACGTTACAAACATCACAAAAGGCATGGTTGTGGGCAATTTCAATTCAATATGTTTGCTTGTTAGCCAAGTAAACCCAAATATAAAGAGTTAGGCTTTAAATGAACGTGCACGAGAAACAACAACGATTATCAAACTCTATAGGCCAAAATGTCCTTTTCTTCATTGTGGTTGCGTTACTAACATCACAAAATGCATGGTCGTGGGCAATTTCTATTCAATAGGTTTGCTTGTTGGCCAAGTAAACCCAAATATAAAGAGTTAAGCTTTAAATGAACGTGCACGAGAAACAACAACGATTATCATGCTCTATTGACCAAAATGATCTTTTCTTCATTGTCGTTGCGTTACTAACATCACAAAATGCATGGTCGTGGGCAATTTCTATTCAATAGGTTTGCTTGTTGGCCAAGTAAACCCAAATATAAAGAGTTAAGCTTTAAATGAACGTGCACGAGAAACAACAACGATTATCAAACTCTATAGACCAAAATGATCTTTTCTTCATTGTCGTTGCGTTACTAACATCACAAAATGCATGGTCGTGGGCAATTTTTATTCAATAGGTTTGCTTGTTGGCCAAGTAAACCCAAATATAAAGAGTTAAGCTTTAAATGAACGTGCACGAGAAACAACAACGATTATCAAACTCTATAGGCCAAAATGACCTTTTCTTCATTGTCGTTGCGTTACTAACATCACAAAATGCATGGTCGTGGGCAATTTCTATTCAATAGGTTTGCTTGTTGGCCAAGTAAACCCAAATATAAAGAGTTAAGCTTTAAATGAACGTGCACGAGAAACAACAACGATTATCAAACTCTATTGACCAAAATGATCTTTTCTTCATTGTTGTTGCGTTACTAACATCACAAAATGCATGGTCGTGGACAATTTTTATTCAATAGGTTTGCTTGTTGGCCAAGTAAACCCATATATAAAGAGTTAAGCTTTAAATGAACGTGCACGAGAAACAACAACGATTATCATGCTCTATTGACCAAAATGATCCTGTCTTCATTGTCGTTACGTTACAAACATTACAAAATGCATGGTTGTGGGCAATTTCAATTCAATATGTTTGTTTGTTGGCCAAGTAAACCCAAATATAAAGAGTTAGGCTTTAAATGAACGTGCACGAGAAACAACAACGATTATCAAACTCTATAGGCCAAAATGACCTTTTCTTCATTGTCGTTGCGTTACTAACATCACCAAATGCATGGTCGTGGGCAATTTCTATTCAATAGGTTTGCTTGTTGGCCAAGTAAACCCAAATATAAAGAGTTAAGCTTTAAATGAACGTGCACGAGAAACAACAACGATTATCAAACTCTATTGACCAAAATGATCTTTTCTTCATTGTCGTTGCGTTACTAACATCACAAAATGCATGGTCGTGGACAATTTTTATTCAATAGGTTTGCTTGTTGGCCAAGTAAACCCAAATATAAAGAGTTAAGCTTTAAATGAACGTGCACGAGAAACAACAACGATTATCATGCTCTATTGACCAAAATGATCCTGTCTTCATTGTCGTTACGTTACAAACATCACAAAAGGCATGGTTGTGGGCAATTTCAATTCAATATGTTTGCTTGTTGGCCAAGTAAACCCAAATATAAAGAGTTAGGCTTTAAATGAACGTGCACGAGAAACAACAACGATTATCAAACTCTATAGGCCAAAATGACCTTTTCTTCATTGTCGTTGCGTTACTAACATCACAAAATGCATGGTCGTGGGCAATTTCTATTCAATAGGTTTGCTTGTTGGCCAAGTAAACCCGAATATAAAGAGTTAAGCTTTAAATGAACGTGCACGAGAAACAACAACGATTATCAAACTCTATAGGCCAAAATGACCTTTTCTTCATTGTCGTTGCGTTACTAACATCACAAAATGCATGGTCGTGGGCAATTTCTATTCAATAGGTTTGCTTGTTGGCCAAGTAAACCCAAATATAAAGAGTTAAGCTTTAAATGAACGTGCACGAGAAACAACAACGATTATCAAACTCTATAGGCCAAAATGTCCTTTTCTTCATTGTGGTTGCGTTACTAACATCACAAAATGCATGGTCGTGGGCAATTTCTATTCAATAGGTTTGCTTGTTGGCCAAGTAAACCCAAATATAAAGAGTTAAGCTTTAAATGAACGTGCACGAGAAACAACAACGATTATCATGCTCTATTGACCAAAATGATCCTGTCTTCATTGTCGTTACGTTACAAACATCACAAAAGGCATGGTTGTGGGCAATTTCAATTCAATATGTTTGCTTGTTAGCCAAGTAAACCCAAATATAAAGAGTTAGGCTTTAAATGAACGTGCACGAGAAACAACAACGATTATCAAACTCTATAGGCCAAAATGTCCTTTTCTTCATTGTGGTTGCGTTACTAACATCACAAAATGCATGGTCGTGGGCAATTTCTATTCAATAGGTTTGCTTGTTGGCCAAGTAAACCCAAATATAAAGAGTTAAGCTTTAAATGAACGTGCACGAGAAACAACAACGATTATCATGCTCTATTGACCAAAATGATCTTTTCTTCATTGTCGTTGCGTTACTAACATCACAAAATGCATGGTCGTGGGCAATTTCTATTCAATAGGTTTGCTTGTTGGCCAAGTAAACCCAAATATAAAGAGTTAAGCTTTAAATGAACGTGCACGAGAAACAACAACGATTATCAAACTCTATAGACCAAAATGATCTTTTCTTCATTGTCGTTGCGTTACTAACATCACAAAATGCATGGTCGTGGGCAATTTTTATTCAATAGGTTTGCTTGTTGGCCAAGTAAACCCAAATATAAAGAGTTAAGCTTTAAATGAACGTGCACGAGAAACAACAACGATTATCAAACTCTATAGGCCAAAATGACCTTTTCTTCATTGTCGTTGCGTTACTAACATCACAAAATGCATGGTCGTGGGCAATTTCTATTCAATAGGTTTGCTTGTTGGCCAAGTAAACCCAAATATAAAGAGTTAAGCTTTAAATGAACGTGCACGAGAAACAACAACGATTATCAAACTCTATTGACCAAAATGATCTTTTCTTCATTGTTGTTGCGTTACTAACATCACAAAATGCATGGTCGTGGACAATTTTTATTCAATAGGTTTGCTTGTTGGCCAAGTAAACCCATATATAAAGAGTTAAGCTTTAAATGAACGTGCACGAGAAACAACAACGATTATCATGCTCTATTGACCAAAATGATCCTGTCTTCATTGTCGTTACGTTACAAACATTACAAAATGCATGGTTGTGGGCAATTTCAATTCAATATGTTTGTTTGTTGGCCAAGTAAACCCAAATATAAAGAGTTAGGCTTTAAATGAACGTGCACGAGAAACAACAACGATTATCAAACTCTATAGGCCAAAATGACCTTTTCTTCATTGTCGTTGCGTTACTAACATCACCAAATGCATGGTCGTGGGCAATTTCTATTCAATAGGTTTGCTTGTTGGCCAAGTAAACCCAAATATAAAGAGTTAAGCTTTAAATGAACGTGCACGAGAAACAACAACGATTATCAAACTCTATTGACCAAAATGATCTTTTCTTCATTGTCGTTGCGTTACTAACATCACAAAATGCATGGTCGTGGACAATTTTTATTCAATAGGTTTGCTTGTTGGCCAAGTAAACCCAAATATAAAGAGTTAAGCTTTAAATGAACGTGCACGAGAAACAACAACGATTATCATGCTCTATTGACCAAAATGATCCTGTCTTCATTGTCGTTACGTTACAAACATCACAAAAGGCATGGTTGTGGGCAATTTCAATTCAATATGTTTGCTTGTTGGCCAAGTAAACCCAAATATAAAGAGTTAGGCTTTAAATGAACGTGCACGAGAAACAACAACGATTATCAAACTCTATAGGCCAAAATGACCTTTTCTTCATTGTCGTTGCGTTACTAACATCACAAAATGCATGGTCGTGGGCAATTTCTATTCAATAGGTTTGCTTGTTGGCCAAGTAAACCCAAATATAAAGAGTTAAGCTTTAAATGAACGTGCACGAGAAACAACAACGATTATCAAACTCTATAGGCCAAAATGACCTTTTCTTCATTGTCGTTGCGTTACTAACATCACAAAATGCATGGTCGTGGGCAATTTCTATTCAATAGGTTTGCTTGTTGGCCAAGTAAACCCAAATATAAAGAGTTAAGCTTTAAATGAACGTGCACGAGAAACAACAACGATTATCAAACTCTATAGGCCAAAATGTCCTTTTCTTCATTGTGGTTGCGTTACTAACATCACAAAATGCATGGTCGTGGGCAATTTCTATTCAATAGGTTTGCTTGTTGGCCAAGTAAACCCAAATATAAAGAGTTAAGCTTTAAATGAACGTGCACGAGAAACAACAACGATTATCATGCTCTATTGACCAAAATGATCCTGTCTTCATTGTCGTTACGTTACAAACATCACAAAAGGCATGGTTGTGGGCAATTTCAATTCAAGGTTTGCTTGTTGGCCAAGTAAACCCAAATATAAAGAGTTAAGCTTTAAATGAACGTGCACGAGAAACAACAACGATTATCATGATCTATTGACCAAAAATGATCCTGTCTTCATTGTCGTTGCGTTACTAACATCACAAAATGCATGGTCGTGGGCAATTTCTATTCAATAGGTTTGCTTGTTGGCCAAGTAAACCCAAATATAAAGAGTTAAGCTTTAAATGAACGTGCACGAGAAACAACAACGATTATCAAACTCTATAGGCCAAAATGACCTTTTCTTCATTGTTGTTGCGTTACTAACATCACAAAATGCATGGTCGTGGGCAATTTCTATTCAATAGGTTTGCTTGTTGGCCAAGTAAACCCAAATATAAAGAGTTAAGCTTTAAATGAACGTGCACGAGAAACAACAACGATTATCATGCTCTATTGACCAAAATGATCATGTCTTCATTGTCGTTACGTTACAAACATCACAAAAGCCATGGTTGTGGGCAATTTCAATTCAAGGTTTGCTTGTTGGCCAAGTAAACCCAAATATAAAGAGTTAAGCTTTAAATGAACGTGCACGAGAAACAACAACGATTATCATGATCTATTGACCAAAAATGATCCTGTCTTCATTGTCGTTGCATTACTAACATCACAAAATGCATGGTCGTGGGCAATTTCTATTCAATAGGTTTGCTTGTTGGCCAAGTAAACCCAAATATAAAGAGTTAAGCTTTAAATGAACGTAAACGAGAAACAACAACGATTATCATGCTCTATTGACCAAAATGATCCTGTCTTCATTGTCGTTACGGTACAAACATCACAACAGGCATGGTTGTAGGCAATTTCAATTCAATAGGTTTGCTTGTTGGCCAAGTAAACCCAAATATAAAGAGTTAAGCTTTAAATGAACGTGCACGAGAAACAACAACGATTATCAAACTCTATAGACCAAAATGATCTTTTCTTCATTGTCGTTGCGTTACTAACATCACAAAATGCATGGTCGTGGGCAATTTCTATTCAATAGGTTTGCTTGTTGGCCAAGTAAACCCAAATATAAAGAGTTAAGCTTTAAATGAACGTGCACGAGAAACAACAACGATTATCAAACTCTATTGACCAAAATGATCTTTTCTTCCTTGTCGTTGCGTTACTAACATCACAAAATGCATGGTCGTGGGCAATTTCTATTCAATAGGCTTGCTTGTTGGCCAAGTAAACCCAAATATAAAGAGTTAAGCTTTAAATGAACGTGCACGAGAAACAACAACGATTATCATGATCTATTGACCAAAAATGATCCTGTCTTCATTGTCGTTGCGTTACTAACATCACAAAATGCATGGTCGTGGGCAATTTCTATTCAATAGGTTTGCTTGTTGGCCAAGTAAACCCAAATATAAAGAGTTAAGCTTTAAATGAACGTGCACGAGAAACAACAACGATTATCAAACTCTATAGACCAAAATGATCTTTTCTTCATTGTCGTTGCGTTACTAACATCACAAAATGCATGGTCGTGGGCAATTTCTATTCAATAGGTTTGCTTGTTGGCCAAGTAAACCCAAATATAAAGAGTTAAGCTTTAAATGAACGTGCACGAGAAACAACAACGATTATTAAACTCTATAGACCAAAATGATCTTTTCTTCATTGTCGTTGCGTTACTAACATCACAAAATGCATGGTCGTGGGCAATTTCTATTCAATAGGTTTGCTTGTTGGCCAAGTAAACCCAAATATAAAGAGTTAAGCTTTAAATGAACGTGCACGAGAAACAACAACGATTATCAAACTCTATTGACCAAAATGATCTTTTCTTCATTGTCGTTGCGTTACTAACATCACAAAATGCATGGTCGTGGACAATTTTTATTCAATAGGTTTGCTTGTTGGCCAAGTAAACCCAAATATAAAGAGTTAAGCTTTAAATGAACGTGCACGAGAAACAACAACGATTATCATGCTCTACTGACCAAAATGATCCTGTCTTCATTGTCGTTACGTTACAAACATCACAAAAGGCATGGTTGTGGGCAATTTCAATTCAAGGTTTGCTTGTTGGCCAAGTAAACCCAAATATAAAGAGTTAAGCTTTAAATGAACGTGCACGAGAAACAACAACGATTATCATGCTCTATTGACCAAAATGATCCTGTCTTCATTGTCGTTATGTTACAAACATCACAAAAGGCATGGTTGTGGGCAATTTCAATTCAATATGTTTGCTTGTTGGCCAAGTAAACCCAAATATAAAGAGTTAGGCTTTAAATGAACGTGCACGAGAAACAACAACGATTATCAAACTCTATAGGCCAAAATGTCCTTTTCTTCATTGTGGTTGCGTTACTAACATCACAAAATGCATGGTCGTGGGCAATTTCTATTCAATAGGTTTGCTTGTTGGCCAAGTAAACCCAAATATAAAGAGTTAAGCTTTAAATGAACGTGCACGAGAAACAACAACGATTATCAAACTCTATAGACCAAAATGATCTTTTCTTCATTGTCGTTGCGTTACTAACATCACAAAATGCATGGTCGTGGGCAATTTCTATTCAATAGGTTTGCTTGTTGGCCAAGTAAATCCAAATATAAAGAGTTAAGCTTTAAATGAACGTGCACGAGAAACAACAACGATTATCAAACTCTATTGACCAAAATGATCTTTTCTTCATTGTCGTTGCGTTACTAACATCACAAAATGCATGGTCGTGGACAATTTTTATTCAATAGGTTTGCTTGTTGGCCAAGTAAACCCAAATATAAAGAGTTAAGCTTTAAATGAACGTGCACGAGAAACAACAACGATTATCATGCTCTATTGACCAAAATGATCTTTTCTTCATTGTCGTTGCGTTACTAACATCACAAAATGCATGGTCGTGGGCAATTTCTATTCAATAGGTTTGCTTGTTGGCCAAGTAAACCCAAATATAAAGAGTTAAGCTTTAAATGAACGTGCACGAGAAACAACAACGATTATCAAACTCTATAGACCAAAATGATCTTTTCTTCATTGTCGTTGCGTTACTAACATCACAAAATGCATGGTCGTGGGCAATTTCTATTCAATAGGTTTGCTTGTTGGCCAAGTAAACCCAAATATAAAGAGTTAAGCTTTAAATAAACGTAAACGAGAAACAACAACGATTATCATGCTCTATTGACCAAAATGATCCTGTCTTCATTGTCGTTACGGTACAAACATCACAAAAGGCATGGTTGTAGGCAATTTCAATTCAATAGGTTTGCTTGTTGGCCAAGTAAACCCAAATATAAAGAGTTAAGCTTTAAATGAACGTGCACGAGAAACAACAACGATTATCAAACTCTATAGACCAAAATGATCTTTTCTTCATTGTCGTTGCGTTACTAACATCACAAAATGCATGGTCGTGGGCAATTTCTATTCAATAGGTTTGCTTGTTGGCCAAGTAAACCCAAATATAAAGAGTTAAGCTTTAAATGAACGTGCACGAGAAACAACAACGATTATCAAACTCTATTGACCAAAATGATCTTTTCTTCCTTGTCGTTGCGTTACTAACATCACAAAATGCATGGTCGTGGGCAATTTCTATTCAATAGGCTTGCTTGTTGGCCAAGTAAACCCAAATATAAAGAGTTAAGCTTTAAATGAACGTGCACGAGAAACAACAACGATTATCATGATCTATTGACCAAAAATGATCCTGTCTTCATTGTCGTTGCGTTACTAACATCACAAAATGCATGGTCGTGGGCAATTTCTATTCAATAGGTTTGTTTGTTGGCCAAGTAAACCCAAATATAAAGAGTTAAGCTTTAAATGAACGTGCACGAGAAACAACAACGATTATCAAACTCTATAGACCAAAATGATCTTTTCTTCATTGTCGTTGCGTTACTAACATCACAAAATGCATGGTTGTGGGCAATTTCTATTAAGTAGGTTTGCTAGTTGGCCAAGTAAACCCAAATATAAAGAGTTAAGCTTTAAATGAACGTGCACGAGAAACAACAACGATTATCAAACTCTATTGACCAAAATGATCTTTTCTTCATTGTCGTTGCGTTACTAACATCACAAAATGCATGGTCGTGGACAATTTTTATTCAATAGGTTTGCTTGTTGGCCAAGTAAACCCAAATATAAAGAGTTAAGCTTTAAATGAACGTGCACGAGAAACAACAACGATTATCATGCTCTATTGACCAAAATGATCCTGTCTTCATTGTCGTTACGTTACAAACATCACAAAAGGCATGGTTGTGGGCAATTTCAATTCAAGGTTTGCTTGTTGGCCAAGTAAACCCAAATATAAAGAGTTAAGCTTTAAATGAACGTGCACGAGAAACAACAACGATTATCATGCTCTATTGACCAAAATGATCCTGTCTTCATTGTCGTTACGTTACAAACATCACAAAAGGCATGGTTGTGGGCAATTTCAATTCAATATGTTTGCTTGTTGGCCAAGTAAACCCAAATATAAAGAGTTAGGCTTTAAATGAACGTGCACGAGAAACAACAACGATTATCAAACTCTATAGGCCAAAATGTCCTTTTCTTCATTGTGGTTGCGTTACTAACATCACAAAATGCATGGTCGTGGGCAATTTCTATTCAATAGGTTTGCTTGTTGGCCAAGTAAACCCAAATATAAAGAGTTAAGCTTTAAATGAACGTGCACGAGAAACAACAACGATTATCAAACTCTATAGACCAAAATGATCTTTTCTTCATTGTCGTTGCGTTACTAACATCACAAAATGCATGGTCGTGGGCAATTTCTATTTAATAGGTTTGCTTGTTGGCCAAGTAAACCCAAATATAAAGAGTTAAGCTTTAAATGAACGTGCACGAGAAACAACAACGATTATCAAACTCTATTGACCAAAATGATCTTTTCTTCATTGTCGTTGCGTTACTAACATCACAAAATGCATGGTCATGGACAATTTTTATTCAATAGGTTTGCTTGTTGGCCAAGTAAACCCAAATATAAAGAGTTAAGCTTTAAATGAACGTGCACGAGAAACAACAACGATTATCATGCTCTATTGACCAAAATGATCTTTTCTTCATTGTCGTTGCGTTACTAACATCACAAAATGCATGGTCGTGGGCAATTTCTATTCAATAGGTTTGCTTGTTGGCCAAGTAAACCCAAATATAAAGAGTTAAGCTTTAAATGAACGTGCACGAGAAACAACAACGATTATCAAACTCTATAGACCAAAATGATCTTTTCTTCATTGTCGTTGCGTTACTAACATCACAAAATGCATGGTCGTGGGCAATTTCTATTCAATAGGTTTGCTTGTTGGCCAAGTAAACCCAAATATAAAGAGTTAAGCTTTAAATGAACGTGCACGAGAAACAACAACGATTATCAAACTCTATTGACCAAAATGATCTTTTCTTCATTGTCGTTGCGTTACTAACATCACAAAATGCATGGTCGTGGACAATTTTTATTCAATAGGTTTGCTTGTTGGCCAAGTAAACCCAAATATAAAGAGTTAAGCTTTAAATGAACGTGCACGAGAAACAACAACGATTATCATGCTCTATTGACCAAAATGATCCTGTCTTCATTGTCGTTACGTTACAAACATCACAAAAGGCATGGTTATGGGCAATTTCAATTCAATATGTTTGCTTGTTGGCCAAGTAAACCCAAATATAAAGAGTTAAGCTTTAAATGAACGTGCACGAGAAACAACAACGATTATCAAACTCTATTGACCAAAATGATCTTTTCTTCATTGTTGTTGCGTTACTAACATCACAAAATGCATGGTCGTTGACAATTTTTATTCAATAGGTTTGCTTGTTGGCCAAGTAAACCCAAATATAAAGAGTTAAGCTTTAAATGAACGTGCACGAGAAACAACAACGATTATCATGCTCTATTGACCAAAATGATCCTGTCTTCATTGTCGTTACGTTACAAACATCACAAAATGCATGGTTGTGGGCAATTTCAATTCAATATGTTTGTTTGTTGGCCAAGTAAACCCAAATATAAAGAGTTAGGCTTTAAATGAACGTGCACGAGAAACAACAACAATTATCAAACTCTATAGGCCAAAATGACCTTTTCTTCATTGTCGTTGCGTTACTAACATCACAAAATGCATGGTCGTGGGCAATTTCTATTCAATAGGTTTGCTTGTTGGCCAAGTAAACCCAAATATAAAGAGTTAAGCTTTAAATGAACGTGCACGAGAAACAACAACGATTATCATGCTCTATTGACCAAAATGATCATGTCTTCATTGTCGTTACGTTACAAACATCACAAAAGCCATGGTTGTGGGCAATTTCAATTCAAGGTTTGCTTGTTGGCCAAGTAAACCCAAATATAAAGAGTTAAGCTTTAAATGAACGTGCACGAGAAACAACAACGATTATCATGATCTATTGACCAAAAATGATCCTGTCTTCATTGTCGTTGCGTTACTAACATCACAAAATGCATGGTCGTGGGCAATTTCTATTCAATAGGTTTGCTTGTTGGCCAAGTAAACCCAAATATAAAGAGTTAAGCTTTAAATGAACGTACACGAGAAACAACAACGATTATCATGCTCTATTGACCAAAATGATCATGTCTTCATTGTCGTTACGTTACAAACATCACAAAAGCCATGGTTGTGGGCAATTTCAATTCAAGGTTTGCTTGTTGGCCAAGTAAACCCAAATATAAAGAGTTAAGCTTTAAATGAACGTGCACGAGAAACAACAACGATTATCATGATCTATAGACCAAAATGATCTTTTCTTCATTGTCGTTGCGTTACTAACATCACAAAATGCATGGTCGTGGGCAATTTCTATTCAATAGGTTTGCTTGTTGGCCAAGTAAACCCAAATATAAAGAGTTAAGATTTAAATGAACGTGCACGAGAAACAACAACGATTATCAAACTCTATTGACCAAAATGATCTTTTCTTCATTGTCGTTGCGTTACTAACATCACAAAATGCATGGTCGTGGACAATTTTTATTCAATAGGTTTGCTTGTTGGCCAAGTAAACCCAAATATAAAGAGTTAAGCTTTAAATGAACGTGCACGAGAAACAACAACGATTATCATGCTCTATTGACCAAAATGATCATGTCTTCATTGTCGTTACGTTACAAACATCACAAAAGCCATGGTTGTGGGCAATTTCAATTCAAGGTTTGCTTGTTGGCCAAGTAAACCCAAATATAAAGAGTTAAGCTTTAAATGAACGTGCACGAGAAACAACAACGATTATCAAACTCTATAGACCAAAATGATCTTTTCTTCATTGTCGTTGCGTTACTAACATCACAAAATGCATGGTTGTGGGCAATTTCTATTAAGTAGGTTTGCTAGTTGGCCAAGTAAACCCAAATATAAAGAGTTAAGCTTTAAATGAACGTGCACGAGAAACAACAACGATTATCAAACTCTATTGACCAAAATGATCTTTTCTTCATTGTCGTTGCGTTACTAACATCACAAAATGCATGGTCGTGGACAATTTTTATTCAATAGGTTTGCTTGTTGGCCAAGTAAACCCAAATATAAAGAGTTAAGCTTTAAATGAACGTGCACGAGAAACAACAACGATTATCATGCTCTATTGACCAAAATGATCCTGTCTTCATTGTCGTTACGTTACAAACATCACAAAAGGCATGGTTGTGGGCAATTTCAATTCAAGGTTTGCTTGTTGGCCAAGTAAACCCAAATATAAAGAGTTAAGCTTTAAATGAACGTGCACGAGAAACAACAACGATTATCATGCTCTATTGACCAAAATGATCCTGTCTTCATTGTCGTTACGTTACAAACATCACAAAAGGCATGGTTGTGGGCAATTTCAATTCAATATGTTTGCTTGTTGGCCAAGTAAACCCAAATATAAAGAGTTAGGCTTTAAATGAACGTGCACGAGAAACAACAACGATTATCAAACTCTATAGGCCAAAATGTCCTTTTCTTCATTGTGGTTGCGTTACTAACATCACAAAATGCATGGTCGTGGGCAATTTCTATTCAATAGGTTTGCTTGTTGGCCAAGTAAACCCAAATATAAAGAGTTAAGCTTTAAATGAACGTGCACGAGAAACAACAATGATTATCAAACTCTATAGACCAAAATGATCTTTTCTTCATTGTCGTTGCGTTACTAACATCACAAAATGCATGGTCGTGGGCAATTTCTATTTAATAGGTTTGCTTGTTGGCCAAGTAAACCCAAATATAAAGAGTTAAGCTTTAAATGAACGTGCACGAGAAACAACAACGATTATCAAACTCTATTGACCAAAATGATCTTTTCTTCATTGTCGTTGCGTTACTAACATCACAAAATGCATGGTCATGGACAATTTTTATTCAATAGGTTTGCTTGTTGGCCAAGTAAACCCAAATATAAAGAGTTAAGCTTTAAATGAACGTGCACGAGAAACAACAACGATTATCATGCTCTATTGACCAAAATGATCTTTTCTTCATTGTCGTTGCGTTACTAACATCACAAAATGCATGGTCGTGGGCAATTTCTATTCAATAGGTTTGCTTGTTGGCCAAGTAAACCCAAATATAAAGAGTTAAGCTTTAAATGAACGTGCACGAGAAACAACAACGATTATCAAACTCTATAGACCAAAATGATCTTTTCTTCATTGTCGTTGCGTTACTAACATCACAAAATGCATGGTCGTGGGCAATTTCTATTCAATAGGTTTGCTTGTTGGCCAAGTAAACCCAAATATAAAGAGTTAAGCTTTAAATGAACGTGCACGAGAAACAACAACGATTATCAAACTCTATTGACCAAAATGATCTTTTCTTCATTGTCGTTGCGTTACTAACATCACAAAATGCATGGTCGTGGACAATTTTTATTCAATAGGTTTGCTTGTTGGCCAAGTAAACCCAAATATAAAGAGTTAAGCTTTAAATGAACGTGCACGAGAAACAACAACGATTATCATGCTCTATTGACCAAAATGATCCTGTCTTCATTGTCGTTACGTTACAAACATCACAAAAGGCATGGTTATGGGCAATTTCAATTCAATATGTTTGCTTGTTGGCCAAGTAAACCCAAATATAAAGAGTTAAGCTTTAAATGAACGTGCACGAGAAACAACAACGATTATCAAACTCTATTGACCAAAATGATCTTTTCTTCATTGTTGTTGCGTTACTAACATCACAAAATGCATGGTCGTTGACAATTTTTATTCAATAGGTTTGCTTGTTGGCCAAGTAAACCCAAATATAAAGAGTTAAGCTTTAAATGAACGTGCACGAGAAACAACAACGATTATCATGCTCTATTGACCAAAATGATCCTGTCTTCATTGTCGTTACGTTACAAACATCACAAAATGCATGGTTGTGGGCAATTTCAATTCAATATGTTTGTTTGTTGGCCAAGTAAACCCAAATATAAAGAGTTAGGCTTTAAATGAACGTGCACGAGAAACAACAACGATTATCAAACTCTATAGGCCAAAATGACCTTTTCTTCATTGTCGTTGCGTTACTAACATCACAAAATGCATGGTCGTGGGCAATTTCTATTCAATAGGTTTGCTTGTTGGCCAAGTAAACCCAAATATAAAGAGTTAAGCTTTAAATGAACGTGCACGAGAAACAACAACGATTATCATGCTCTATTGACCAAAATGATCATGTCTTCATTGTCGTTACGTTACAAACATCACAAAAGCCATGGTTGTGGGCAATTTCAATTCAAGGTTTGCTTGTTGGCCAAGTAAACCCAAATATAAAGAGTTAAGCTTTAAATGAACGTGCACGAGAAACAACAACGATTATCATGATCTATTGACCAAAAATGATCCTGTCTTCATTGTCGTTGCGTTACTAACATCACAAAATGCATGGTCGTGGGCAATTTCTATTCAATAGGTTTGCTTGTTGGCCAAGTAAACCCAAATATAAAGAGTTAAGCTTTAAATGAACGTACACGAGAAACAACAACGATTATCATGCTCTATTGACCAAAATGATCATGTCTTCATTGTCGTTACGTTACAAACATCACAAAAGCCATGGTTGTGGGCAATTTCAATTCAAGGTTTGCTTGTTGGCCAAGTAAACCCAAATATAAAGAGTTAAGCTTTAAATGAACGTGCACGAGAAACAACAACGATTATCATGATCTATAGACCAAAATGATCTTTTCTTCATTGTCGTTGCGTTACTAACATCACAAAATGCATGGTCGTGGGCAATTTCTATTCAATAGGTTTGCTTGTTGGCCAAGTAAACCCAAATATAAAGAGTTAAGATTTAAATGAACGTGCACGAGAAACAACAACGATTATCAAACTCTATTGACCAAAATGATCTTTTCTTCATTGTCGTTGCGTTACTAACATCACAAAATGCATGGTCGTGGACAATTTTTATTCAATAGGTTTGCTTGTTGGCCAAGTAAACCCAAATATAAAGAGTTAAGCTTTAAATGAACGTGCACGAGAAACAACAACGATTATCATGCTCTATTGACCAAAATGATCATGTCTTCATTGTCGTTACGTTACAAACATCACAAAAGCCATGGTTGTGGGCAATTTCAATTCAAGGTTTGCTTGTTGGCCAAGTAAACCCAAATATAAAGAGTTAAGCTTTAAATGAACGTGCACGAGAAACAACAACGATTATCATGATCTATTGACCAAAAATGATCCTGTCTTCATTGTCGTTGCGTTACTAACATCACAAAATGCATGGTCGTGGGCAATTTCTATTCAATAGGTTTGCTTGTTGGCCAAGTAAACCCAAATATAAAGAGTTAAGCTTTAAATGAACGTACACGAGAAATAACAACGATTATCATGCTCTATTGACCAAAATGATCTTTTCTTCATTGTCGTTGCGTTACTAACATCACAAAATGCATGGTCGTGGGCAATTTCTATTCAATAGGTTTGCTTGTTGGCCAAGTAAACCCAAATATAAAGAGTTAAGCTTTAAATGAACGTGCACGAGAAACAACAACGATTATCAAACTCTATAGGCCAAAATGACCTTTTCTTCATTGTCGTTGCGTTACTAACATCACAAAATGCATGGTCGTGGGCAATTTCTATTCAATAGGTTTGCTTGTTGGCCAAGTAAACCCAAATATAAAGAGTTAAGCTTTAAATGAACGTGCACGAGAAACAACAACGATTATCAAACTCTATAGGCCAAAATGACCTTTTCTTCATTGTCGTTGCGTTACTAACATCACAAAATGCATGGTCGTGGGCAATTTCTATTCAATAGGTTTGCTTGTTGGCCAAGTAAACCCAAATATAAAGAGTTAAGCTTTAAATGAACGTGCACGAGAAACAACAACGATTATCAAACTCTATTGACCAAAATGATCTTTTCTTCATTGTTGTTGCGTTACTAACATCATAAAATGCATGGTCGTGGGCAATTTCTATTCAATAGGTTTGCTTGTTGGCCAAGTAAACCCAAATATAAAGAGTTAAGCTTTAAATGAACGTGCACGAGAAACAACAACGATTATCAAACTCTATAGGCCAAAATGACCTTTTCTTCATTGTCGTTGCGTTACTAACATCACAAAATGCATGGTCGTGGGCAATTTCTATTCAATAGGTTTGCTTGTTGGCCAAGTAAACCCAAATATAAAGAGTTAAGCTTTAAATGAACGTGCACGAGAAACAACAACGATTATCAAACTCTATTGACCAAAATGATCTTTTCTTCATTGTTGTTGCGTTACTAACATCATAAAATGCATGGTCGTGGGCAATTTCTATTCAATAGGTTTGCTTGTTGGCCAAGTAAACCCAAATATAAAGAGTTAAGCTTTAAATGAACGTGCACGAGAAACAACAACGATTATCAAACTCTATAGGCCAAAATGACCTTTTCTTCATTGTCGTTGCGTTACTAACATCACAAAATGCATGGTCGTGGGCAATTTCTATTCAATAGGTTTGCTTGTTGGCCAAGTAAACCCAAATATAAAGAGTTAAGCTTTAAATGAACGTGCACGAGAAACAACAACGATTATCATGATCTATTGACCAAAAATGATCCTGTCTTCATTGTCGTTGCGTTACTAACATCACAAAATGCATGGTCGTGGGCAATTTCTATTCAATAGGTTTGCTTGTTGGCCAAGTAAACCCAAATATAAAGAGTTAAGCTTTAAATGAACGTACACGAGAAATAACAACGATTATCATGCTCTATTGACCAAAATGATCTTTTCTTCATTGTCGTTGCGTTACTAACATCACAAAATACATGGTCGTGGACAATTTTTATTCAATAGGTTTGCTTGTTGGCCAAGTAAACCCAAATATAAAGAGTTAAGCTTTAAATGAACGTGCACGAGAAACAACAACGATTATCATGCTCTATTGACCAAAATGATCCTGTCTTCATTGTCGTTACGTTACAAACATCACAAAATGCATGGTTGTGGGCAATTTCAATTCAATATGTTTGCTTGTTGGCCAAGTAAACCCAAATATAAAGAGTTAGGCTTTAAATGAACGTGCACGAGAAACAACAACGATTATCAAACTCTATAGGCCAAAATGACCTTTTCTTCATTGTCGTTGCGTTACTAACATCACAAAATGCATGGTCGTGGGCAATTTCTATTCAATAGGTTTGCTTGTTGGCCAAGTAAACCCAAATATAAAGAGTTAAGCTTTAAATGAACGTGCACGAGAAACAACAACGATTATCATGCTCTATTGACCAAAATGATCATGTCTTCATTGTCGTTACGTTACAAACATCACAAAAGCCATGGTTGTGGGCAATTTCAATTCAAGGTTTGCTTGTTGGCCAAGTAAACCCAAATATAAAGAGTTAAGCTTTAAATGAACGTGCACGAGAAACAACAACGATTATCATGATCTATAGACCAAAATGATCTTTTCTTCATTGTCGTTGCGTTACTAACATCACAAAATGCATGGTCGTGGGCAATTTCTATTCAATAGGTTTGCTTGTTGGCCAAGTAAACCCAAATATAAAGAGTTAAGATTTAAATGAACGTGCACGAGAAACAACAACGATTATCAAACTCTATTGACCAAAATGATCTTTTCTTCATTGTCGTTGCGTTACTAACATCACAAAATGCATGGTCGTGGACAATTTTTATTCAATAGGTTTGCTTGTTGGCCAAGTAAACCCAAATATAAAGAGTTAAGCTTTAAATGAACGTGCACGAGAAACAACAACGATTATCATGCTCTATTGACCAAAATGATCATGTCTTCATTGTCGTTACGTTACAAACATCACAAAAGCCATGGTTGTGGGCAATTTCAATTCAAGGTTTGCTTGTTGGCCAAGTAAACCCAAATATAAAGAGTTAAGCTTTAAATGAACGTGCACGAGAAACAACAACGATTATCATGATCTATTGACCAAAAATGATCCTGTCTTCATTGTCGTTGCGTTACTAACATCACAAAATGCATGGTCGTGGGCAATTTCTATTCAATAGGTTTGCTTGTTGGCCAAGTAAACCCAAATATAAAGAGTTAAGCTTTAAATGAACGTACACGAGAAATAACAACGATTATCATGCTCTATTGACCAAAATGATCTTTTCTTCATTGTCGTTGCGTTACTAACATCACAAAATGCATGGTCGTGGGCAATTTCTATTCAATAGGTTTGCTTGTTGGCCAAGTAAACCCAAATATAAAGAGTTAAGCTTTAAATGAACGTGCACGAGAAACAACAACGATTATCAAACTCTATAGGCCAAAATGACCTTTTCTTCATTGTCGTTGCGTTACTAACATCACAAAATGCATGGTCGTGGGCAATTTCTATTCAATAGGTTTGCTTGTTGGCCAAGTAAACCCAAATATAAAGAGTTAAGCTTTAAATGAACGTGCACGAGAAACAACAACGATTATCAAACTCTATAGGCCAAAATGACCTTTTCTTCATTGTCGTTGCGTTACTAACATCACAAAATGCATGGTCGTGGGCAATTTCTATTCAATAGGTTTGCTTGTTGGCCAAGTAAACCCAAATATAAAGAGTTAAGCTTTAAATGAACGTGCACGAGAAACAACAACGATTATCAAACTCTATTGACCAAAATGATCTTTTCTTCATTGTTGTTGCGTTACTAACATCATAAAATGCATGGTCGTGGGCAATTTCTATTCAATAGGTTTGCTTGTTGGCCAAGTAAACCCAAATATAAAGAGTTAAGCTTTAAATGAACGTGCACGAGAAACAACAACGATTATCAAACTCTATAGGCCAAAATGACCTTTTCTTCATTGTCGTTGCGTTACTAACATCACAAAATGCATGGTCGTGGGCAATTTCTATTCAATAGGTTTGCTTGTTGGCCAAGTAAACCCAAATATAAAGAGTTAAGCTTTAAATGAACGTGCACGAGAAACAACAACGATTATCAAACTCTATTGACCAAAATGATCTTTTCTTCATTGTTGTTGCGTTACTAACATCATAAAATGCATGGTCGTGGGCAATTTCTATTCAATAGGTTTGCTTGTTGGCCAAGTAAACCCAAATATAAAGAGTTAAGCTTTAAATGAACGTGCACGAGAAACAACAACGATTATCAAACTCTATAGGCCAAAATGACCTTTTCTTCATTGTCGTTGCGTTACTAACATCACAAAATGCATGGTCGTGGGCAATTTCTATTCAATAGGTTTGCTTGTTGGCCAAGTAAACCCAAATATAAAGAGTTAAGCTTTAAATGAACGTGCACGAGAAACAACAACGATTATCATGATCTATTGACCAAAAATGATCCTGTCTTCATTGTCGTTGCGTTACTAACATCACAAAATGCATGGTCGTGGGCAATTTCTATTCAATAGGTTTGCTTGTTGGCCAAGTAAACCCAAATATAAAGAGTTAAGCTTTAAATGAACGTACACGAGAAATAACAACGATTATCATGCTCTATTGACCAAAATGATCTTTTCTTCATTGTCGTTGCGTTACTAACATCACAAAATACATGGTCGTGGACAATTTTTATTCAATAGGTTTGCTTGTTGGCCAAGTAAACCCAAATATAAAGAGTTAAGCTTTAAATGAACGTGCACGAGAAACAACAACGATTATCATGCTCTATTGACCAAAATGATCCTGTCTTCATTGTCGTTACGTTACAAACATCACAAAATGCATGGTTGTGGGCAATTTCAATTCAATATGTTTGCTTGTTGGCCAAGTAAACCCAAATATAAAGAGTTAGGCTTTAAATGAACGTGCACGAGAAACAACAACGATTATCAAACTCTATAGGCCAAAATGACCTTTTCTTCATTGTCGTTGCGTTACTAACATCACAAAATGCATGGTCGTGGGCAATTTCTATTCAATAGGTTTGCTTGTTGGCCAAGTAAACCCAAATATAAAGAGTTAAGCTTTAAATGAACGTGCACGAGAAACAACAACGATTATCATGGTCTATTGACCAAAATGATCATGTCTTCATTGTCGTTACGTTACAAACATCACAAAAGCCATGGTTGTGGGCAATTTCAATTCAAGGTTTGCTTGTTGGCCAAGTAAACCCAAATATAAAGAGTTAAGCTTTAAATGAACGTGCACGAGAAACAACAACGATTATCATGATCTATTGACCAAAAATGATCCTGTCTTCATTGTCGTTGCGTTACTAACATCACAAAATGCATGGTCGTGGGCAATTTCTATTCAATAGGTTTGCTTGTTGGCCAAGTAAACCCAAATATAAAGAGTTAAGCTTTAAATGAACGTGCACGAGAAACAACAACGATTATCATGCTCTATTGACCAAAATGATCATGTCTTCATTGTCGTTACGTTACAAACATCACAAAAGCCATGGTTGTGGGCAATTTCAATTCAAGGTTTGCTTGTTGGCCAAGTAAACCCAAATATAAAGAGTTAAGCTTTAAATGAACGTGCACGAGAAACAACAACGATTATCATGCTCTATTGACCAAAATGATCCTGTCTTCATTGTCGTTACGTTACAAACATCACCAAAGGCATGGTTGTGGGCAATTTCAATTCAAGGTTTGCTTGTTGGCCAAGTAAACCCAAATATAAAGAGTTAAGCTTTAAATGAACGTGCACGAGAAACAACAACGATTAGCATGCTCTATTGACCAAAATGATCCTGTCTTCATTGTCGTTACGTTACAAACATTACAAAAGGCATGGTTGTGGGCAATTTCAATTCAATATGTTTGCTTGTTGGCCAAGTAAACCCAAATATAAAGAGTTAAGCTTTAAATGAACGTGCACGAGAAACAACAACGATTATCAAACTCTATTGACCAAAATGATCTTTTCTTCATTGTTGTTGCGTTACTAACATCACAAAATGCATGGTCGTGGACAATTTTTATTCAATAGGTTTGCTTGTTGGCCAAGTAAACCCAAATATAAAGAGTTAAGCTTTAAATGAACGTGCACGAGAAACAACAACGATTATCATGCTCTATTGACCAAAATGATCCTGTCTTCATTGTCGTTACGTAACAAACATCACAAAATGCATGGTTGTGGGCAATTTCAATTCAATATGTTTGTTTGTTGGCCAAGTAAACCCAAATATAAAGAGTTAGGCTTTAAATGAACGTGCACGAGAAACAACAACGATTATCAAACTCTATAGGACAAAATGACCTTTTCTTCATTGTCGTTGCGTTACTAACATCACAAAATGCATGGTCGTGGGCAATTTCTATTCAATAGGTTTGCTTGTTGGCCAAGTAAACCCAAATATAAAGAGTTAAACTTTAAATGAACGTGCACGAGAAACAACAACGATTATCATGCTCTATTGACCAAAATGATCATGTCTTCATTGTCGTTACGTTACAAACATCACAAAAGCCATGGTTGTGGGCAATTTCAATTCAAGGTTTGCTTGTTGGCCAAGTAAACCCAAATATAAAGAGTTAAGCTTTAAATGAACGTGCACGAGAAACAACAACGATTATCATGATCTATTGACCAAAAATGATCCTGTCTTCATTGTCGTTGCGTTACTAACATCACAAAATGCATGGTCGTGGGCAATTTCTATTCAATAGGTTTGCTTGTTGGCCAAGTAAACCCAAATATAAAGAGTTAAGCTTTAAATGAACGTACACGAGAAACAACAACGATTATCATGCTCTATTGACCAAAATGATCCTGTCTTCATTGTCGTTACGGTACAAACATCACAAAAGGCATGGTTGTAGACAATTTCAATTCAATAGGTTTGCTTGTTGGCCAAGTAAACCCAAATATAAAGAGTTAAGCTTTAAATGAACGTGCACGAGAAATAACAACGATTATCAAACTCTATAGACCAAAATGATCTTTTCTTCATTGTCGTTGCGTTACTAACATCACAAAATGCATGGTCGTGGGCAATTTCTATTCAATAGGTTTGCTTGTTGGCCAAATAAACCCAAATATAAAGAGTTAAGATTTAAATGAACGTGCACGAGAAACAACAACGATTATCAAACTCTATTGACCAAAATGATCTTTTCTTCATTGTCGTTGCGTTACTAACATCACAAAATGCATGGTCGTGGGCAATTTCTATTCAATAGGTTTGCTTGTTGGCCAAGTAAACCCAAATATAAAGAGTTAAGCTTTAAATGAACGTGCACGAGAAACAACAACGATTATCAAACTCTATTGACCAAAATGATCTTTTCTTCATTGTTGTTGCGTTACTAACATCACAAAATACATGGTCGTGGACAATTTTTATTCAATAGGTTTGCTTGTTGGCCAAGTAAACCCAAATATAAAGAGTTAAGCTTTAAATGAACGTGCACGAGAAACAACAACGATTATCATGCTCTATTGACCAAAATGATCCTGTCTTCGTTGTCGTTACGTTACAAACATCACAAAAAGCATGGTTGTGGGCAATTTCAATTCAATATGTTTGCTTGTTGGCCAAGTAAACCCAAATATAAAGAGTTAGGCTTTAAATGAACGTGCACGAGAAACAACAACGATTATCAAACTCTATAGGCCAAAATGACCTTTTCTTCATTGTCGTTGCGTTACTAACATCACAAAATGCATGGTCGTGGGCAATTTCTATTCAATAGGTTTGCTTGTTGGCCAAGTAAACCCAAATATAAAGAGTTAAGCTTTAAATGAACGTGCACGAGAAACAACAACGATTATCATGCTCTATTGACCAAAATGATCATGTCTTCATTGTCGTTACGTTACAAACATCACAAAAGCCATGGTTGTGGGCAATTTCAATTCAAGGTTTGCTTGTTGGCCAAGTAAACCCAAATATAAAGAGTTAAGCTTTAAATGAACGTGCACGAGAAACAACAACGATTATCATGATCTATTGACCAAAATGATCATGTCTTCATTGTCGTTACGTTACAAACATCACAAAAGGCATGGTTGTGGGCAATTTCAATTCAAGGTTTGCTTGTTGGCCAAGTAAACCCAAAATATAAAGAGTTAAGCTTTAAATGAACGTGCACGAGAAACAACAACGATTATCATGCTCTATTGACCAAAATGATCCTGTCTTCATTGTCGTTGCGTTACTAACATCACAAAATGCATGGTCGTGGGCAATTTTTATTCAATAGGTTTGCTTGTTGGGCAAGTAAACCCAAATATAAAGAGTTAAGCTTTAAATGAACGTGCAAGAGAAAAAACAACGATTATCATGCTCTATTGACCAAAATGATCCTGTCTTCATTGTCGTTACGTTCCAAACATCACAAAAGGCATGGTTGTAGGCAATTTCAATTCAATAGGTTTGCTTGTTGGCCAAGTAAACCCAAATATAAAGAGTTAAGCTTTAAATGAACGTGCACAAGAAACAACAACGATTATCATGCTCTATTGACCAAAATGATCCTGTCTTCATTGTCGTTACGTTACAAACATCACAAAAGGCATGGTTGTAGGCAATTTCAATTCAATAGGTTTGCTTGTTGGCCAAGTAAACCCAAATATAAAGAGTTAAGCTTTAAATGAACGTGCACAAGAAACAACAACGATTATCATGCTCTATTGACCAAAATGATCCTGTCTTCATTGTCGTTATGTTACAAACATCACCAAAGGCATGGTTGTAGGCAATTTCAATTCAATAGGTTTGCTTGTTGGCCAAGTAAACCCAAATATAAAGAGTTAAGCTTTAAATGAACGTGCACAAGAAACAACAACGATTATAATGCTCTATTGACCAAAATGATCCTGTCTTCATTGTCGTTACGTTACAAACATCACAAAAGGCATGGTTGTAGGCAATTTCAATTCAATAGGTTTGCATGTTGGCCAAGTAAACCCAAATATAAAGAGTTAAGCTTTAAATGAATTTGCACGAGAAACAACAACGATTATCAAACTCTATAGACCAAAATGATCTTTTCTTCATTGTCGTTGCGTTACTAACATCACAAAATGCATGGTCGTGGGCAATTTATATTCAATAGGTTTGCTTGTTGGCCAAGTAAACCCAAATATAAAGAGTTAAGCTTTAAATGAACGTGCACGAGAAACAACAACGATTATCATGCTCTATTGACCAAAATGATCCTGTCTTCATTGTCGTTACGTTACAAACATCACAAAAGGCATGGTTGTAGGCAATTTCAATTCAATAGGTTTGCTTGTTGGCCAAGTAAACCCAAATATAAAGAGTTAAGCTTTAAATGAACGTGCACGAGAAACAACAACGATTATCAAACTCTATAGACCAAAATGATCTTTTCTTCATTGTCGTTGCGTTACTAACATCACAAAATGCATGGTCGTGGGCAATTTCTATTCAATAGGTTTGCTTGTTGGCCAAGTAAACCCAAATATAAAGAGTTAAGCTTTAAATGAACGTGCACGAGAAACAACAACGATTATCAAACTCTATAGACCAAAATGATCTTTTCTTCATTGTCGTTGCGTTACTAACATCACAAAATGCATGGTCGTGGGCAATTTCTATTCAATAAGTTTGCTTGTTGGCCAAGTAAACCCAAATATAAAGAGTTAAGCTTTAAATGAACGTGCACAAGAAACAACAACGATTATAATGCTCTATTGACCAAAATGATCCTGTCTTCATTGTCGTTACGTTAGAAACATCACAAAAGGCATGGTTGTAGGCAATTTCAATTCAATAGGTTTGCATGTTGGCCAAGTAAACCCAAATATAAAGAGTTAAGCTTTAAATGAACGTGCACGAGAAACAACAACGATTATCAAACTCTATAGACCAAAATGATCTTTTCTTCATTGTCGTTGCGTTACTAACATCACAAAATGCATGGTCGTGGGCAATTTCTATTCAATAGGTTTGTTTGTTGGCCAAGTAAACCCAAATATAAAGAGTTAAGCTTTAAATGAACGTACACGAGAAACAACAACGATTATCATGCTCTATTGACCAAAATGATCATGTCTTCATTGTCGTTACGGTACAAACATCACAAAAGGCATGGTTGTAGGCCATTTCAATTCAATAGGTTTGCTTGTTGGCCAAGTAAACCCAAATATAAAGAGTTAAGCTTTAAATGAACGTGCACGAGAAACAACAACGATTATCAAACTCTATAGGCCAAAATGACCTTTTCTTCATTGTCGTTGCGTTACTAACATCACAAAATGCATGGTCGTGGGCAATTTCTATTCAATAGGTTTGCTTGTTGGCCAAGTAAACCCAAATATAAAGAGTTAAGCTTTAAATGAACGTGCACGAGAAACAACAACGATTATCAAACTCTATTGACCAAAATGATCTTTTCTTCATTGTCGTTGCGTTACTAACATCACAAAATGCATGGTCGTGGACAATTTTTATTCAATAGGTTTGCTTGTTGGCCAAGTAAACCCAAATATAAAGAATTAAGCTTTAAATGAACGTGCACGAGAAACAACAACGATTATCATGCTCTATTGACCAAAATGATCCTGTCTTCATTGTCGTTACGTTACAAACATCACAAAAGGCATGGTTGTGGGCAATTTCAATTCAAGGTTTGCTTGTTGGCCAAGTAAACCCAAATATAAAGAGTTAAGCTTTAAATGAACGTGCACGAGAAACAACAACGATTATCAAACTCTATAGACCAAAATGATCTTTTCTTCATTGTCGTTGCGTTACTAACATCACAAAATGCATGGTCGTGGGCAATTTCTATTCAATAGGTTTGCTTGTTGGCCAAGTAAACCCAAATATAAAGAGTTAAGCTTTAAATGAACGTGCACAAGAAACAACAACGATTATAATGCTCTATTGACCAAAATGATCCTGTCTTCATTGTCGTTACGTTACAAACATCACAAAAGGCATGGTTGTAGGCAATTTCAATTCAATAGGTTTGCATGTTGGCCAAGTAAACCCAAATATAAAGAGTTAAGCTATAAATGAACGTGCACGAGAAACAACAACGATTATCAAACTCTATAGACCAAAATGATCTTTTCTTCATTGTCGTTGCGTTACTAACATCACAAAATGCATGGTCGTGGGCAATTTCTATTCAATAGGTTTGCTTGTTGGCCAAGTAAACCCAAATATAAAGAGTTAAGCTTTAAATGAACGTACACGAGAAACAACAACGATTATCATGCTCTATTGACCAAAATGATCATGTCTTCATTGTCGTTACGGTACAAACATCACAAAAGGCATGGTTGTAGGCCATTTCAATTCAATAGGTTTGCTTGTTGGCCAAGTAAACCCAAATATAAAGAGTTAAGCTTTAAATGAACGTGCACGAGAAACAACAACGATTATCAAACTCTATAGGCCAAAATGACCTTTTCTTCATTGTCGTTGCGTTACTAACATCACAAAATGCATGGTCGTGGGCAATTTCTATTCAATAGGTTTGCTTGTTGGCCAAGTAAACCCAAATATAAAGAGTTAAGCTTTAAATGAACGTGCACGAGAAACAACAACGATTATCAAACTCTATTGACCAAAATGATCTTTTCTTCATTGTCGTTGCGTTACTAACATCACAAAATGCATGGTCGTGGACAATTTTTATTCAATAGGTTTGCTTGTTGGCCAAGTAAACCCAAATATAAAGAATTAAGCTTTAAATGAACGTGCACGAGAAACAACAACGATTATCATGCTCTATTGACCAAAATGATCCTGTCTTCATTGTCGTTACGTTACAAACATCACAAAAGGCATGGTTGTGGGCAATTTCAATTCAAGGTTTGCTTGTTGGCCAAGTAAACCCAAATATAAAGAGTTAAGCTTTAAATGAACGTGCACGAGAAACAACAACGATTATCATGCTCTATTGACCAAAGTGATCCTGTCTTCATTGTCGTTACGTTACAAACATCACAAAAGGCATGGTTGTAGGCAATTTCAATTCAATATGTTTGCTTGTTGGCCAAGTAAACCCAAATATAAAGAGTTAGGCTTTAAATGAACGTGCACGAGAAACAACAACGATTATCAAACTCTATAGGCCAAAATGACCTTTTCTTCATTGTCGTTGCGTTACTAACATCACAAAATGCATGGTCGTGGGCAATTTCTATTCAATAGGTTTGCTTGCTGGCCAAGTAAACCCAAATATAAAGAGTTAAGCTTTAAATGAACGTGCACGAGAAACAACAACGATTATCATGCTCTATTGACCAAAATGATCATGTCTTCATTGTCGTTACGTTACAAACATCACAAAAGCCATGGTTGTAGGCAATTTCAATTCAAGGTTTGCTTGTTGGCCAAGTAAACACAAATATAAAGAGTTAAGCTTTAAATGAACGTGCACGAGAAACAACAACGATTATCATGATCTATTGACCAAAAATGATGCTGTCTTCATTGTCGTTACGTTACAAACATCACAAAAGGCATGGTTGTGGGCAATTTCAATTCAAGGTTTGCTTGTTGGCCAAGTAAACCCAAATATAAAGAGTTAAGCTTTAAATGAACGTGCAAGAGAAACAACAACGATTATCATGCTCTATTGACCAAAATGATCCTGTCTTCATTGTCGTTACGTTACAAACATCACAAAAGGCATGGTTGTAGGCAATTTCAATTCAATAGGTTTGCTTGTTGGCCAAGTAAACCCAAATATAAAGAGTTAAGCTTTAAATGAACGTGCACGAGAAACAACAACGATTATCAAACTCTATAGACCAAAATGATCTTTTCTTCATTGTCGTTGCGTTACTAACATCACAAAATGCATGGTCGTGGGCAATTTCTATTCAATAGGTTTGCTTGTTGGCCAAGTAAACCCAAATATAAAGAGTTAAGCTTTAAATGAACGTGCACGAGAAACAACAACGATTATCAAACTCTATAGACCAAAATGATCTTTTCTTCATTGTCGTTGCGTTACTAACATCACAAAATGCATGGTCGTGGGCAATTTCTATTCAATAAGTTTGCTTGTTGGCCATGTAAACCCAAATATAAAGAGTTAAGCTTTAAATGAACGTGCACAAGAAACAACAACGATTTTAATGCTCTATTGACCAAAATGATCATGTCTTCATTGTCGTTACGTTACAAACATCACAAAAGGCATGGTTGTAGGCAATTTCAATTCAATAGGTTTGCATGTTGGCCAAGTAAACCCAAATATAAAGAGTTAAGCTTTAAATGAACGTGCCCGAGAAACAACAACGATTATCAAACTCTATAGACCAAAATGATCTTTTCTTCATTGTCGTTGCGTTACTAACATCACAAAATGCATGGTCGTGGGCAATTTCTATTCAATAGGTTTGCTTGTTGGCCAAGTAAACCCAAATATAAAGAGTTAAGCTTTAAATGAACATGCACGAGAAACAACAACGATTATCAAACTCTATAGACCAAAATGATCTTTTCTTCATTGTCGTTGCGTTACTAATATCACAAAATGCATGGTCTTGGGCAATTTCTATTCAATTGGTTTGCTTGTTGGCCAAGTAAACCCAAATATAAAGAGTTAAGCTTTAAATGAACGTGCACGAGAAACAACAACGATTATCAAACTCTATTGACCAAAATGATCTTTTCTTCATTGTCGTTACGTTACTAACATCACAAAATGCATGGTCGTGGGCAATTTTTATTCAATAGGTTTGATTGTTGGCCAAGTAAACCCAAATGTAAAGAGTTAAGCTTTAAATGAACGTGCACGAGAAACAACAACGATTATCATGCTCTATTGACCAAAATGATCCTGTCTTCATTGTCGTTACGTTACAAACATCACAAAAGGCATGGTTGTGGGCAATTTCAATTCAATGTTTGCTTGTTGGCCAAGTAAATCCAAATGTAAAGAGTTAAGCTTTAAATGAACGTGCACGAGAATCAACAACGATTATCTTGCTCTATTGACCAAAATGATCCTGTCTTCATTGTCGTTACGTTACAAACATCACAAAAGGCATGGTTGTAGGCAATTTCAATTCAATAGGTTTGCTTGCTGGCCAAGTAAACCCAAATATAAAGAGTTAAGCTTTAAATGAACGTGCACGAGAAACAACAACGATTATCAAACTCTATAGACCAAAATGATCTTTTCTTCATTGTCGTTGCGTTACTAACATCACAAAATGCATGGTCGTGGGCAATTTCTATTCAATAGGTTTGCTTGTTGGCCAAGTAAACCCAAATATAAAGAGTTAAGCTTTAAATGAACGTGCACGAGAAACAACAACGATTATCAAACTCTATAGACCAAAATGATCTTTTCTTCATTGTCGTTGCGTTACTAACATCACAAAATGCATGGTCGTGGGCAATTTCTATTCAATAAGTTTGCTTGTTGGCCATGTAAACCCAAATATAAAGAGTTAAGCTTTAAATGAACGTGCACAAGAAACAACAACGATTTTAATGCTCTATTGACCAAAATGATCATGTCTTCATTGTCGTTACGTTACAAACATCACAAAAGGCATGGTTGTAGGCAATTTCAATTCAATAGGTTTGCATGTTGGCCAAGTAAACCCAAATATAAAGAGTTAAGCTTTAAATGAACGTGCCCGAGAAACAACAACGATTATCAAACTCTATAGACCAAAATGATCTTTTCTTCATTGTCGTTGCGTTACTAACATCACAAAATGCATGGTCGTGGGCAATTTCTATTCAATAGGTTTGCTTGTTGGCCAAGTAAACCCAAATATAAAGAGTTAAGCTTTAAATGAACATGCACGAGAAACAACAACGATTATCAAACTCTATAGACCAAAATGATCTTTTCTTCATTGTCGTTGCGTTACTAATATCACAAAATGCATGGTCTTGGGCAATTTCTATTCAATTGGTTTGCTTGTTGGCCAAGTAAACCCAAATATAAAGAGTTAAGCTTTAAATGAACGTGCACGAGAAACAACAACGATTATCAAACTCTATTGACCAAAATGATCTTTTCTTCATTGTCGTTACGTTACTAACATCACAAAATGCATGGTCGTGGGCAATTTTTATTCAATAGGTTTGATTGTTGGCCAAGTAAACCCAAATGTAAAGAGTTAAGCTTTAAATGAACGTGCACGAGAAACAACAACGATTATCATGCTCTATTGACCAAAATGATCCTGTCTTCATTGTCGTTACGTTACAAACATCACAAAAGGCATGGTTGTGGGCAATTTCAATTCAATGTTTGCTTGTTGGCCAAGTAAATCCAAATGTAAAGAGTTAAGCTTTAAATGAACGTGCACGAGAATCAACAACGATTATCTTGCTCTATTGACCAAAATGATCCTGTCTTCATTGTCGTTACGTTACAAACATCACAAAAGGCATGGTTGTAGGCAATTTCAATTCAATAGGTTTGCTTGCTGGCCAAGTAAACCCAAATATAAAGAGTTAAGCTTTAAATGAACGTGCACGAGAAACAACAACGATTATCAAACTCTATAGACCAAAATGATCTTTTCTTCATTGTCGTTGCGTTACTAACATCACAAAATGCATGGTCGTGGGCAATTTCTATTCAATAGGTTTGCTTGTTGGCCAAGTAAACCCAAATATAAAGAGTTAAGCTTTAAATGAACGTGCACGAGAAACAACAACGATTATCAAACTCTATAGACCAAAATGATCTTTTCTTCATTGTCGTTGCGTAACTAACATCACAAAATGCATGGTCGTGGGCAATTTCTATTCAATAGGTTTGCTTGTTGGCCAAGTAAACCCAAATATAAAGAGTTAAGCTTTAAATGAACGTGCACGAGAAACAACAACGATTATCATGCTCTATTGACCAAAATGATCCTGTCTTCATTGTCGTTACGTTACAAACATCACAAAAGGCATGGTTGTAGGCAATTTCAATTCAATAGGTTTGCTTGTTGGCCAAGTAAACCCAAATATAAAGAGTTAAGCTTTAAATGAACGTGCACGAGAAACAACAACGATTATCAAACTCTATAGGCCAAAATGACCTTTTCTTCATTGTCGTTGCGTTACTAACATCACAAAATGCATGGTCGTGGGCAATTTTTATTCAATAGGTTTGCTTGTTGGCCAAGTAAACCCAAGTATAAAGAGTTAAGCTTTAAATGAACGTGCACGAGAAACAACAACGATTATCATGCTCTATTGACCAAAATGATCCTGTCTTCATTGTCGTTACGTTACAAACATCACAAAAGGCATGGTTGTAGGCAATTTCAATTCAATAGGTTTGCTTGTTGGCCAAGTAAACCCAAATATAAAGAGTTAAGCTTTAAATGAACGTGCACGAGAGACAACAACGATTATCAAACTCTATAGACCAAAATGATGTTTTCTTCATTGTCGTTGCGTAACTAACATCACAAAATACATGGTCGTGGACAATTTCTATTCAATAGGTTTGCTTGTTGGCCAAGTAAACCCAAATATAAAGAGTTAAGCTTTAAATGAACGTGCACGAGAAACAACAACGATTATCATGCTCTATTGACCAAAATGATCCTGTCTTCATTGTCGTTACGTTACAAACATCACAAAAGGCATGGTTGTAGGCAATTTCAATTCAATAGGTTTGCTTGTTGGCCAAGTAAACCCAAATATAAAGAGTTAAGCTTTAAATGAACGTGCACGAGAAACAACAACGATTATCAAACTCTATAGACCAAAATGATCTTTTCTTCATTGTCGTTGCGTTACTAACATCACAAAATGCATGGTCGTGGGCAATTTTTATTCAATAGGTTTGCTTGTTGGCCAAGTAAACCCAAATATAAAGAGTTAAGCTTTAAATGAACGTGCACGAGAAACAACAACGATTATCAAACTCTATAGACCAAAATGATCTTTTCTTCATTGTCGTTGCGTTACTAACATCACAAAATGCATGGTCGTGGGCAATATCTATTCAATAGGTTTGCTTGTTGGCCAAGTAAACCCAAATATAAAGAGTTAAGCTTTAAATGAACGTGCACGAGAAACAACAACGATTATCAAACTCTATTGACCAAAATGATCTTTTCTTCATTGTCGTTGCGTTACTAACATCACAAAATGCATGGTCGTGGACAATTTTTATTCAATAGGTTTGCTTGTTGGCCAAGTAAACCCAAATATAAAGAGTTGAGCTTTAAATGAACGTGCACGAAAAACAACAACGATTATCATGCTCTATTGACCAAAATGATCCTGTCTTCATTGTCGTTACGTTACAAACATCACAAAAGGCATGGTTGTGGGCAATTTCAATTCAAGGTTTGCTTGTTGGCCAAGTAAACCCAAAATATAAAGAGTTAAGCTTTAAATGAACGTGCACGAGAAACAACAACGATTATCATGCTCTATTGACCAAAATGATCCTGTCTTAATTGTCGTTGCGTTACTAACATCACAAAATGCATGGTCGTGGGCAATTTCTATTCAATAGGTTTGCTTGTTGGCCAAGTAAACCCAAATATAAAGAGTTAAGCTTTAAATGAACGTGCACGAGAAACAACAACGATTATCAAACTCTATAGACCAAAATGATCTTTTCTTCATTGTCGTTGCGTTACTAACATCACAAAATGCATGGTCGTGGGCAATATTTATTCAATAGGTTTGCTTGTTGGCCAAGTAAACCCAAATATAAAGAGTTAAGCTTTAAATGAACGTGCACGAGAAACAACAACGATTATCAAACTCTATAGACCAAAATGATCTTTTCTTCATTGTCGTTGCGTTACTAACATCACAAAATGCATGGTCGTGGGCAATATCTATTCAATAGGTTTGCTTGTTGGCCAAGTAAACCCAAATATAAAGAGTTAAGCTTTAAATGAACGTGCACGAGAAACAACAACGATTATCAAACTCTATTGACCAAAATGATCTTTTCTTCATTGTCGTTGCGTTACTAACATCACAAAATGCATGGTCGTGGACAATTTTTATTCAATAGGTTTGCTTGTTGGCCAAGTAAACCCAAATATAAAGAGTTGAGCTTTAAATGAACGTGCACGAAAAACAACAACGATTATCATGCTCTATTGACCAAAATGATCCTGTCTTCATTGTCGTTACGTTACAAACATCACAAAAGGCATGGTTGTGGGCAATTTCAATTCAAGGTTTGCTTGTTGGCCAAGTAAACCCAAAATATAAAGAGTTAAGCTTTAAATGAACGTGCACGAGAAACAACAACGATTATCATGCTCTATTGACCAAAATGATCCTGTCTTAATTGTCGTTGCGTTACTAACATCACAAAATGCATGGTCGTGGGCAATTTCTATTCAATAGGTTTGCTTGTTGGCCAAGTAAACCCAAATATAAAGAGTTAAGCTTTAAATGAACGTGCACGAGAAACAACAACGATTATCAAACTCTATAGACCAAAATGATCTTTTCTTCATTGTCGTTGCGTTACTAACATCACAAAATGCATGGTGGTGGGCAATTTCTATTCAATAGGTTTGCTTGTTGGCCAAGTAAACCCAAATATAAAGAGTTAAGCTTTAAATGAACGTGCACGAGAAACAACAACGATTATCATGCTCTATTGACCAAAATGATCCTGTCTTCATTGTCGTTACGTTACAAACATCACAAAAGCCATGGTTGTGGGCAATTTCAATTCAAGGTTTGCTTGTTGGCCAAGTAAACCCAAATATAAAGAGTTAAGCTTTAAATGAATGTGCACGAGAAACAACAACGATTATCATGATCTATTGACCAAAATGATACTGTCTTCATTGTCGTTACGTTACAAACATCACAAAAGGCATGGTTGTAGGCAATTTCAATTCAATAGGTTTGCATGTTGGCCAAGTAAACCCAAAATATAAAGAGTTAAGCTTTAAATGAACGTGCACAAGAAACAACAACGATTATCATGCTCTATTGACCAAAATGATCCTGTCTTCATTGTCGTTACGTTACAAACATCACAAAATGCATGGTCGTGGGCAATTTCTATTCAATAGGTTTGCTTGTTGGCCAAGTAAACCCAAATATAAAGAGTTAAGCTTTAAATGAACGTGCACGAGAAACAACAACGATTATCAAACTCTATAGACCAAAATGATCTTTTCTTCATTGTCGTTGCGTTACTAACATCACAGAATGCATGGTCGTGGGCAATTTCTATTCAATAGGTTTGCTTGTTGGCCAAGTAAACCCAAATATAAAGAGTTAAGCTTTAAATGAACGTGCACGAGAAACAACAACGATTATCAAACTCTATAGACCAAAATGATCTTTTCTTCATTGTCGTTGCGTTACTAACATCACAAAATGCATGGTCGTGGGCAATTTCTATTCAATAGGTTTGCTTGTTGCCAAGTAAACCCAAATATAAAGAGTTAAGCTTTAAATGAACGTGCACGAGAAACAACAACGATTATCAAACTCTATAGACCAAAATGATCTTTTCTTCATTGTCGTTGCGTTACTAACATCACAAAATGCATGGTCGTGTGCAATTTCTATTCAATAGGTTTGCTTGTTGGCCAAGTAAACCCAAATATAAAGAGTTAAGCTTTAAATGAACGTGCACGAGAAACAACAACGATTATCAAACTCTATAGACCAAAATGATCTTTTCTTCATTGTCGTTGCGTTACTAACATCACAAAATGCATGGTTGTGGGCAATTTCAATTCAAGGTTTGCTTGTTGGCCAAGTAAACCCAAATATAAAGAGTTAAGCTTTACATGAATGTGCACGAGAAACAACAACGATTATCATGATCTATTGACCAAAATGATCCTGTCTTCATTGTCGTTACGTTACAAACATCACAAAAGGCATGGTTGTGGGCAATTTCAATTCAATAGGTTTGCTTGTTGGCCAAGTAAACCCAAATATAAAGAGTTAAGCTTTAAATGAACGTGCACGAGAAACAACAACGATTATCAAACTCTATAGACCAAAATGATCTTTTCTTCATTGTCGTTGCGTTACTAACATCACAAAATGCATGGTCGTGGGCAATTTTTATTCAATAGGTTTGCTTGTTGGCCAAGTAAACCCAAATATAAAGAGTTAAGCTTTAAATGAACGTGCACGAGAAACAACAACGATTATCAAACTCTATAGACCAAAATGATCTTTTCTTCATTGTCGTTGCGTTACTAACATCACAAAATGCATGGTCGTGGGCAATTTCTATTCAATAGGTTTGCTTGTTGGCCAAGTAAACCCAAATATAAAGAGTTAAGCTTTAAATGAACGTGCACGAGAAACAACAACGATTATCAAACTCTATAGACCAAAATGATCTTTTCTTCATTGTCGTTGCGTTACTAACATCACAAAATGCATGGTCGTGTGCAATTTCTATTCAATAGGTTTGCTTGTTGGCCAAGTAAACCCAAATATAAAGAGTTAAGCTTTAAATGAACGTGCACGAGAAACAACAACGATTATCAAACTCTATAGACCAAAATGATCTTTTCTTCATTGTCGTTGCGTTACTAACATCACAAAATGCATGGTTGTGGGCAATTTCAATTCAAGGTTTGCTTGTTGGCCAAGTAAACCCAAATATAAAGAGTTAAGCTTTAAATGAATGTGCACGAGAAACAACAACGATTATCATGATCTATTGACCAAAATGATCCTGTCTTCATTGTCGTTACGTTACAAACATCACAAAAGGCATGGTTGTGGGCAATTTCAATTCAATAGGTTTGCTTGTTGGCCAAGTAAACCCAAATATAAAGAGTTAAGCTTTAAATGAACGTGCACGAGAAACAACAACGATTATCAAACTCTATAGACCAAAATGATCTTTTCTTCATTGTCGTTGCGTTACTAACATCACAAAATGCATGGTCGTGGGCAATTTTTATTCAATAGGTTTGCTTGTTGGCCAAGTAAACCCAAATATAAAGAGTTAAGCTTTAAATGAACGTGCACGAGAAACAACAACGATTATCAAACTCTATAGACCAAAATGATCTTTTCTTCATTGTCGTTGCGTTACTAACATCACAAAATGCATGGTCGTGGGCAATTTCTATTCAATAGGTTTGCTTGTTGGCCAAGTAAACCCAAATATAAAGAGTTAAGCTTTAAATGAACGTGCACGAGAAACAACAACGATTATCAAACTCTATTGACCAAAATGATCTTTTCTTCATTGTCGTTGCGTTACTAACATCACAAAATGCATGGTCGTGGACAATTTTTATTCAATAGGTTTGCTTGTTGGCCAAGTAAACCCAAATATAAAGAGTTGAGCTTTAAATGAACGTGCACGAAAAACAACAACGATTATCATGCTCTATTGACCAAAATGATCCTGTCTTCATTGTCGTTACGTTACAAACATCACAAAAGGCATGGTTGTGGGCAATTTCACTTCAAGGTTTGCTTGTTGGCCAAGTAAACCCAAATATAAAGAGTTAAGCTTTAAATGAACGTGCACGAGAAACAACAACGATTATCAAACTCTATAGACCAAAATGATCTTTTCTTCATTGTCGTTGCGTTACTAACATCACAAAATGCATGGTCGTGGGCAATTTCTATTCAATAGGTTTGATTGTTGGCCAAGTAAACCCAAAATATAAAGAGTTTTAAGCTTTAAATGAACGTGCACGAGAAACAACAACGATTATCAAACTCTATTGACCAAAATGATCTTTTCTTCATTGTCGTTGCGTTACTAACATCACAAAATGCATGGTCGTGGGCAATTTTTATTCAATAGGTTTGCTTGTTGGCCAAGTAAACCCAAATATAAAGAGTTAAGCTTTAAATGAACGTGCACGAGAAACAACAACGATTATCAAACTCTATAGACCAAAATGATCTTTTCTTCATTGTCGTTGCGTTACTAACATCACAAAATGCATGGTCGTGGGCAATTTCTATTCAATAGGTTTGCTTGTTGGCCAAGTAACCCAAATATAAAGAGTTAGGCTTTAAATGAACGTGCACGAGAAACAACAACGATTATCAAACTCTATAGGCCAAAATGACCTTTTCTTCATTGTCGTTGCGTTACTAACATCACAAAAGCCATGGTTGTGGGCAATTTCAATTCAAGGTTTGCTTGTTGGCCAAGTAAACCCAAATATAAAGAGTTAAGCTTTAAATGAACGTGCACGAGAAACAACAACGATTATCATGATCTATTGACCAAAAATGATCCTGTCTTCATTGTCGTTACGTTACAAACATCACAAAAGGCATGGTTGTGGGCAATTTCAATTCAAGGTTTGCTTGTTGGCCAAGTAAACCCAAATATAAAGAGTTAAGTTTTAAATGAACGTGCACGAGAAACAACAACGATTATCTTGATCTATTGACCAAAATGATCCTGTCTTCATTGTCGTTACGTTACAAAAATCACAAAAGGCATGGTTGTGGGCAATTTCAATTCAATATGTTTGCTTGTTGGCCAAGTAAACCCAAATATAAAGAGTTAGGCTTTAAATGAACGTGCACGAGAAACAACAACGATTATCAAACTCTATAGGCCAAAATGACCTTTTCTTCATTGTCGTTGCGTTACTAACATCACAAAATGCATGGTCGTGGGCAATTTCTATTCAATAGTTTTGCTTGTTGGCCAAGTAAACCCAAATATAAAGAGTTAGGCTTTAAATGAACGTGCACGAGAAACAACATCGATTATCATGCTCTATTGACCAAAATGATCCTGTCTTCATTGACGTCACGTTACAAACATCACAAAAGGCATGGTTGTAGGCAATTTCAATTCAATAGGTTTGCTTGTTGGCCAAGTAAACCCAAATATAAAGAGTTAAGCTTTAAATGAACGTGCACGAGAAACAACAACGATTATCAAACTCTATAGACCAAAATGATCTTTTCTTCATTGTCGTTGCGTTACTAACATCACAAAATGCATGGTCGTGGGCAATTTTTATTCAATAGGTTTGCTTGTTGGCCAAGTAAACCCAAATATAAAGAGTTAAGCTTTAAATGAACGTGCACGAGAAACAACAACGATTATCAAACTCTATAGACCAAAATGATCTTTTCTTCATTGTCGTTGCGTTACTAACATCACAAAATGCATGGTCGTGGGCAATTTCTATTCAATAGGTTTGCTTGTTGGCCAAGTAAACCCAAATATAAAGAGTTAAGCTTTAAATGAACGTGCACGAGAAACAACAACGATTATCAAACTCTATAGACCAAAATGATCTTTTCTTCATTGTCGTTGCGTTACTAACATCACAAAATGCATGGTCGTGTGCAATTTCTATTCAATAGGTTTGCTTGTTGGCCAAGTAAACCCAAATATAAAGAGTTAAGCTTTAAATGAACGTGCACGAGAAACAACAACGATTATCAAACTCTATAGACCAAAATGATCTTTTCTTCATTGTCGTTGCGTTACTAACATCACAAAATGCATGGTTGTGGGCAATTTCAATTCAAGGTTTGCTTGTTGGCCAAGTAAACCCAAATATAAAGAGTTAAGCTTTAAATGAATGTGCACGAGAAACAACAACGATTATCATGATCTATTGACCAAAATGATCCTGTCTTCATTGTCGTTACGTTACAAACATCACAAAAGGCATGGTTGTGGGCAATTTCAATTCAATAGGTTTGCTTGTTGGCCAAGTAAACCCAAATATAAAGAGTTAAGCTTTAAATGAACGTGCACGAGAAACAACAACGATTATCAAACTCTATAGACCAAAATGATCTTTTCTTCATTGTCGTTGCGTTACTAACATCACAAAATGCATGGTCGTGGGCAATTTTTATTCAATAGGTTTGCTTGTTGGCCAAGTAAACCCAAATATAAAGAGTTAAGCTTTAAATGAACGTGCACGAGAAACAACAACGATTATCAAACTCTATAGACCAAAATGATCTTTTCTTCATTGTCGTTGCGTTACTAACATCACAAAATGCATGGTCGTGGGCAATTTCTATTCAATAGGTTTGCTTGTTGGCCAAGTAAACCCAAATATAAAGAGTTAAGCTTTAAATGAACGTGCACGAGAAACAACAACGATTATCAAACTCTATTGACCAAAATGATCTTTTCTTCATTGTCGTTGCGTTACTAACATCACAAAATGCATGGTCGTGGACAATTTTTATTCAATAGGTTTGCTTGTTGGCCAAGTAAACCCAAATATAAAGAGTTGAGCTTTAAATGAACGTGCACGAAAAACAACAACGATTATCATGCTCTATTGACCAAAATGATCCTGTCTTCATTGTCGTTACGTTACAAACATCACAAAAGGCATGGTTGTGGGCAATTTCACTTCAAGGTTTGCTTGTTGGCCAAGTAAACCCAAATATAAAGAGTTAAGCTTTAAATGAACGTGCACGAGAAACAACAACGATTATCAAACTCTATAGACCAAAATGATCTTTTCTTCATTGTCGTTGCGTTACTAACATCACAAAATGCATGGTCGTGGGCAATTTCTATTCAATAGGTTTGATTGTTGGCCAAGTAAACCCAAAATATAAAGAGTTTTAAGCTTTAAATGAACGTGCACGAGAAACAACAACGATTATCAAACTCTATTGACCAAAATGATCTTTTCTTCATTGTCGTTGCGTTACTAACATCACAAAATGCATGGTCGTGGGCAATTTTTATTCAATAGGTTTGCTTGTTGGCCAAGTAAACCCAAATATAAAGAGTTAAGCTTTAAATGAACGTGCACGAGAAACAACAACGATTATCAAACTCTATAGACCAAAATGATCTTTTCTTCATTGTCGTTGCGTTACTAACATCACAAAATGCATGGTCGTGGGCAATTTTTATTCAATAGGTTTGCTTGTTGGCCAAGTAAACCCAAATATAAAGAGTTAAGCTTTAAATGAACGTGCACGAGAAACAACAACGATTATCAAACTCTATAGACCAAAATGATCTTTTCTTCATTGTCGTTGCGTTACTAACATCACAAAATGCATGGTCGTGGGCAATATCTATTCAATAGGTTTGCTTGTTGGCCAAGTAAACCCAAATATAAAGAGTTAAGCTTTAAATGAACGTGCACGAGAAACAACAACGATTATCAAACTCTATTGACCAAAATGATCTTTTCTTCATTGTCGTTGCGTTACTAACATCACAAAATGCATGGTCGTGGACAATTTTTATTCAATAGGTTTGCTTGTTGGCCAAGTAAACCCAAATATAAAGAGTTGAGCTTTAAATGAACGTGCACGAAAAACAACAACGATTATCATGCTCTATTGACCAAAATGATCCTGTCTTCATTGTCGTTACGTTACAAACATCACAAAAGGCATGGTTGTGGGCAATTTCAATTCAAGGTTTGCTTGTTGGCCAAGTAAACCCAAAATATAAAGAGTTAAGCTTTAAATGAACGTGCACGAGAAACAACAACGATTATCATGCTCTATTGACCAAAATGATCCTGTCTTAATTGTCGTTGCGTTACTAACATCACAAAATGCATGGTCGTGGGCAATTTCTATTCAATAGGTTTGCTTGTTGGCCAAGTAAACCCAAATATAAAGAGTTAAGCTTTAAATGAACGTGCACGAGAAACAACAACGATTATCAAACTCTATAGACCAAAATGATCTTTTCTTCATTGTCGTTGCGTTACTAACATCACAAAATGCATGGTCGTGGGCAATATTTATTCAATAGGTTTGCTTGTTGGCCAAGTAAACCCAAATATAAAGAGTTAAGCTTTAAATGAACGTGCACGAGAAACAACAACGATTATCAAACTCTATAGACCAAAATGATCTTTTCTTCATTGTCGTTGCGTTACTAACATCACAAAATGCATGGTCGTGGGCAATATCTATTCAATAGGTTTGCTTGTTGGCCAAGTAAACCCAAATATAAAGAGTTAAGCTTTAAATGAACGTGCACGAGAAACAACAACGATTATCAAACTCTATTGACCAAAATGATCTTTTCTTCATTGTCGTTGCGTTACTAACATCACAAAATGCATGGTCGTGGACAATTTTTATTCAATAGGTTTGCTTGTTGGCCAAGTAAACCCAAATATAAAGAGTTGAGCTTTAAATGAACGTGCACGAAAAACAACAACGATTATCATGCTCTATTGACCAAAATGATCCTGTCTTCATTGTCGTTACGTTACAAACATCACAAAAGGCATGGTTGTGGGCAATTTCAATTCAAGGTTTGCTTGTTGGCCAAGTAAACCCAAAATATAAAGAGTTAAGCTTTAAATGAACGTGCACGAGAAACAACAACGATTATCATGCTCTATTGACCAAAATGATCCTGTCTTAATTGTCGTTGCGTTACTAACATCACAAAATGCATGGTCGTGGGCAATTTCTATTCAATAGGTTTGCTTGTTGGCCAAGTAAACCCAAATATAAAGAGTTAAGCTTTAAATGAACGTGCACGAGAAACAACAACGATTATCAAACTCTATAGACCAAAATGATCTTTTCTTCATTGTCGTTGCGTTACTAACATCACAAAATGCATGGTGGTGGGCAATTTCTATTCAATAGGTTTGCTTGTTGGCCAAGTAAACCCAAATATAAAGAGTTAAGCTTTAAATGAACGTGCACGAGAAACAACAACGATTATCATGCTCTATTGACCAAAATGATCCTGTCTTCATTGTCGTTACGTTACAAACATCACAAAAGCCATGGTTGTGGGCAATTTCAATTCAAGGTTTGCTTGTTGGCCAAGTAAACCCAAATATAAAGAGTTAAGCTTTAAATGAATGTGCACGAGAAACAACAACGATTATCATGATCTATTGACCAAAATGATACTGTCTTCATTGTCGTTACGTTACAAACATCACAAAAGGCATGGTTGTAGGCAATTTCAATTCAATAGGTTTGCATGTTGGCCAAGTAAACCCAAAATATAAAGAGTTAAGCTTTAAATGAACGTGCACAAGAAACAACAACGATTATCATGCTCTATTGACCAAAATGATCCTGTCTTCATTGTCGTTACGTTACAAACATCACAAAATGCATGGTCGTGGGCAATTTCTATTCAATAGGTTTGCTTGTTGGCCAAGTAAACCCAAATATAAAGAGTTAAGCTTTAAATGAACGTGCACGAGAAACAACAACGATTATCAAACTCTATAGACCAAAATGATCTTTTCTTCATTGTCGTTGCGTTACTAACATCACAGAATGCATGGTCGTGGGCAATTTCTATTCAATAGGTTTGCTTGTTGGCCAAGTAAACCCAAATATAAAGAGTTAAGCTTTAAATGAACGTGCACGAGAAACAACAACGATTATCAAACTCTATAGACCAAAATGATCTTTTCTTCATTGTCGTTGCGTTACTAACATCACAAAATGCATGGTCGTGGGCAATTTCTATTCAATAGGTTTGCTTGTTGCCAAGTAAACCCAAATATAAAGAGTTAAGCTTTAAATGAACGTGCACGAGAAACAACAACGATTATCAAACTCTATAGACCAAAATGATCTTTTCTTCATTGTCGTTGCGTTACTAACATCACAAAATGCATGGTCGTGTGCAATTTCTATTCAATAGGTTTGCTTGTTGGCCAAGTAAACCCAAATATAAAGAGTTAAGCTTTAAATGAACGTGCACGAGAAACAACAACGATTATCAAACTCTATAGACCAAAATGATCTTTTCTTCATTGTCGTTGCGTTACTAACATCACAAAATGCATGGTTGTGGGCAATTTCAATTCAAGGTTTGCTTGTTGGCCAAGTAAACCCAAATATAAAGAGTTAAGCTTTACATGAATGTGCACGAGAAACAACAACGATTATCATGATCTATTGACCAAAATGATCCTGTCTTCATTGTCGTTACGTTACAAACATCACAAAAGGCATGGTTGTGGGCAATTTCAATTCAATAGGTTTGCTTGTTGGCCAAGTAAACCCAAATATAAAGAGTTAAGCTTTAAATGAACGTGCACGAGAAACAACAACGATTATCAAACTCTATAGACCAAAATGATCTTTTCTTCATTGTCGTTGCGTTACTAACATCACAAAATGCATGGTCGTGGGCAATTTTTATTCAATAGGTTTGCTTGTTGGCCAAGTAAACCCAAATATAAAGAGTTAAGCTTTAAATGAACGTGCACGAGAAACAACAACGATTATCAAACTCTATAGACCAAAATGATCTTTTCTTCATTGTCGTTGCGTTACTAACATCACAAAATGCATGGTCGTGGGCAATTTCTATTCAATAGGTTTGCTTGTTGGCCAAGTAAACCCAAATATAAAGAGTTAAGCTTTAAATGAACGTGCACGAGAAACAACAACGATTATCAAACTCTATAGACCAAAATGATCTTTTCTTCATTGTCGTTGCGTTACTAACATCACAAAATGCATGGTCGTGTGCAATTTCTATTCAATAGGTTTGCTTGTTGGCCAAGTAAACCCAAATATAAAGAGTTAAGCTTTAAATGAACGTGCACGAGAAACAACAACGATTATCAAACTCTATAGACCAAAATGATCTTTTCTTCATTGTCGTTGCGTTACTAACATCACAAAATGCATGGTTGTGGGCAATTTCAATTCAAGGTTTGCTTGTTGGCCAAGTAAACCCAAATATAAAGAGTTAAGCTTTAAATGAATGTGCACGAGAAACAACAACGATTATCATGATCTATTGACCAAAATGATCCTGTCTTCATTGTCGTTACGTTACAAACATCACAAAAGGCATGGTTGTGGGCAATTTCAATTCAATAGGTTTGCTTGTTGGCCAAGTAAACCCAAATATAAAGAGTTAAGCTTTAAATGAACGTGCACGAGAAACAACAACGATTATCAAACTCTATAGACCAAAATGATCTTTTCTTCATTGTCGTTGCGTTACTAACATCACAAAATGCATGGTCGTGGGCAATTTTTATTCAATAGGTTTGCTTGTTGGCCAAGTAAACCCAAATATAAAGAGTTAAGCTTTAAATGAACGTGCACGAGAAACAACAACGATTATCAAACTCTATAGACCAAAATGATCTTTTCTTCATCGTCGTTGCGTTACTAACATCACAAAATGCATGGTCGTGGGCAATTTCTATTCAATAGGTTTGCTTGTTGGCCAAGTAAACCCAAATATAAAGAGTTAAGCTTTAAATGAACGTGCACGAGAAACAACAACGATTATCAAACTCTATTGACCAAAATGATCTTTTCTTCATTGTCGTTGCGTTACTAACATCACAAAATGCATGGTCGTGGACAATTTTTATTCAATAGGTTTGCTTGTTGGCCAAGTAAACCCAAATATAAAGAGTTGAGCTTTAAATGAACGTGCACGAAAAACAACAACGATTATCATGCTCTATTGACCAAAATGATCCTGTCTTCATTGTCGTTACGTTACAAACATCACAAAAGGCATGGTTGTGGGCAATTTCACTTCAAGGTTTGCTTGTTGGCCAAGTAAACCCAAATATAAAGAGTTAAGCTTTAAATGAACGTGCACGAGAAACAACAACGATTATCAAACTCTATAGACCAAAATGATCTTTTCTTCATTGTCGTTGCGTTACTAACATCACAAAATGCATGGTCGTGGGCAATTTCTATTCAATAGGTTTGATTGTTGGCCAAGTAAACCCAAAATATAAAGAGTTTTAAGCTTTAAATGAACGTGCACGAGAAACAACAACGATTATCAAACTCTATTGACCAAAATGATCTTTTCTTCATTGTCGTTGCGTTACTAACATCACAAAATGCATGGTCGTGGGCAATTTTTATTCAATAGGTTTGCTTGTTGGCCAAGTAAACCCAAATATAAAGAGTTAAGCTTTAAATGAACGTGCACGAGAAACAACAACGATTATCAAACTCTATAGACCAAAATGATCTTTTCTTCATTGTCGTTGCGTTACTAACATCACAAAATGCATGGTCGTGGGCAATTTCTATTCAATAGGTTTGCTTGTTGGCCAAGTAACCCAAATATAAAGAGTTAGGCTTTAAATGAACGTGCACGAGAAACAACAACGATTATCAAACTCTATAGGCCAAAATGACCTTTTCTTCATTGTCGTTGCGTTACTAACATCACAAAAGCCATGGTTGTGGGCAATTTCAATTCAAGGTTTGCTTGTTGGCCAAGTAAACCCAAATATAAAGAGTTAAGCTTTAAATGAACGTGCACGAGAAACAACAACGATTATCATGATCTATTGACCAAAAATGATCCTGTCTTCATTGTCGTTACGTTACAAACATCACAAAAGGCATGGTTGTGGGCAATTTCAATTCAAGGTTTGCTTGTTGGCCAAGTAAACCCAAATATAAAGAGTTAAGTTTTAAATGAACGTGCACGAGAAACAACAACGATTATCTTGATCTATTGACCAAAATGATCCTGTCTTCATTGTCGTTACGTTACAAAAATCACAAAAGGCATGGTTGTGGGCAATTTCAATTCAATATGTTTGCTTGTTGGCCAAGTAAACCCAAATATAAAGAGTTAGGCTTTAAATGAACGTGCACGAGAAACAACAACGATTATCAAACTCTATAGGCCAAAATGACCTTTTCTTCATTGTCGTTGCGTTACTAACATCACAAAATGCATGGTCGTGGGCAATTTCTATTCAATAGTTTTGCTTGTTGGCCAAGTAAACCCAAATATAAAGAGTTAGGCTTTAAATGAACGTGCACGAGAAACAACATCGATTATCATGCTCTATTGACCAAAATGATCCTGTCTTCATTGACGTCACGTTACAAACATCACAAAAGGCATGGTTGTAGGCAATTTCAATTCAATAGGTTTGCTTGTTGGCCAAGTAAACCCAAATATAAAGAGTTAAGCTTTAAATGAACGTGCACGAGAAACAACAACGATTATCAAACTCTATAGACCAAAATGATCTTTTCTTCATTGTCGTTGCGTTACTAACATCACAAAATGCATGGTCGTGGGCAATTTTTATTCAATAGGTTTGCTTGTTGGCCAAGTAAACCCAAATATAAAGAGTTAAGCTTTAAATGAACGTGCACGAGAAACAACAACGATTATCAAACTCTATAGACCAAAATGATCTTTTCTTCATTGTCGTTGCGTTACTAACATCACAAAATGCATGGTCGTGGGCAATTTCTATTCAATAGGTTTGCTTGTTGGCCAAGTAAACCCAAATATAAAGAGTTAAGCTTTAAATGAACGTGCACGAGAAACAACAACGATTATCAAACTCTATAGACCAAAATGATCTTTTCTTCATTGTCGTTGCGTTACTAACATCACAAAATGCATGGTCGTGTGCAATTTCTATTCAATAGGTTTGCTTGTTGGCCAAGTAAACCCAAATATAAAGAGTTAAGCTTTAAATGAACGTGCACGAGAAACAACAACGATTATCAAACTCTATAGACCAAAATGATCTTTTCTTCATTGTCGTTGCGTTACTAACATCACAAAATGCATGGTTGTGGGCAATTTCAATTCAAGGTTTGCTTGTTGGCCAAGTAAACCCAAATATAAAGAGTTAAGCTTTAAATGAATGTGCACGAGAAACAACAACGATTATCATGATCTATTGACCAAAATGATCCTGTCTTCATTGTCGTTACGTTACAAACATCACAAAAGGCATGGTTGTGGGCAATTTCAATTCAATAGGTTTGCTTGTTGGCCAAGTAAACCCAAATATAAAGAGTTAAGCTTTAAATGAACGTGCACGAGAAACAACAACGATTATCAAACTCTATAGACCAAAATGATCTTTTCTTCATTGTCGTTGCGTTACTAACATCACAAAATGCATGGTCGTGGGCAATTTTTATTCAATAGGTTTGCTTGTTGGCCAAGTAAACCCAAATATAAAGAGTTAAGCTTTAAATGAACGTGCACGAGAAACAACAACGATTATCAAACTCTATAGACCAAAATGATCTTTTCTTCATTGTCGTTGCGTTACTAACATCACAAAATGCATGGTCGTGGGCAATTTCTATTCAATAGGTTTGCTTGTTGGCCAAGTAAACCCAAATATAAAGAGTTAAGCTTTAAATGAACGTGCACGAGAAACAACAACGATTATCAAACTCTATTGACCAAAATGATCTTTTCTTCATTGTCGTTGCGTTACTAACATCACAAAATGCATGGTCGTGGACAATTTTTATTCAATAGGTTTGCTTGTTGGCCAAGTAAACCCAAATATAAAGAGTTGAGCTTTAAATGAACGTGCACGAAAAACAACAACGATTATCATGCTCTATTGACCAAAATGATCCTGTCTTCATTGTCGTTACGTTACAAACATCACAAAAGGCATGGTTGTGGGCAATTTCACTTCAAGGTTTGCTTGTTGGCCAAGTAAACCCAAATATAAAGAGTTAAGCTTTAAATGAACGTGCACGAGAAACAACAACGATTATCAAACTCTATAGACCAAAATGATCTTTTCTTCATTGTCGTTGCGTTACTAACATCACAAAATGCATGGTCGTGGGCAATTTCTATTCAATAGGTTTGATTGTTGGCCAAGTAAACCCAAAATATAAAGAGTTTTAAGCTTTAAATGAACGTGCACGAGAAACAACAACGATTATCAAACTCTATTGACCAAAATGATCTTTTCTTCATTGTCGTTGCGTTACTAACATCACAAAATGCATGGTCGTGGGCAATTTTTATTCAATAGGTTTGCTTGTTGGCCAAGTAAACCCAAATATAAAGAGTTAAGCTTTAAATGAACGTGCACGAGAAACAACAACGATTATCAAACTCTATAGACCAAAATGATCTTTTCTTCATTGTCGTTGCGTTACTAACATCACAAAATGCATGGTCGTGGGCAATTTCTATTCAATAGGTTTGCTTGTTGGCCAAGTAACCCAAATATAAAGAGTTAGGCTTTAAATGAACGTGCACGAGAAACAACAACGATTATCAAACTCTATAGGCCAAAATGACCTTTTCTTCATTGTCGTTGCGTTACTAACATCACAAAAGCCATGGTTGTGGGCAATTTCAATTCAAGGTTTGCTTGTTGGCCAAGTAAACCCAAATATAAAGAGTTAAGCTTTAAATGAACGTGCACGAGAAACAACAACGATTATCATGATCTATTGACCAAAAATGATCCTGTCTTCATTGTCGTTACGTTACAAACATCACAAAAGGCATGGTTGTGGGCAATTTCAATTCAAGGTTTGCTTGTTGGCCAAGTAAACCCAAATATAAAGAGTTAAGTTTTAAATGAACGTGCACGAGAAACAACAACGATTATCTTGATCTATTGACCAAAATGATCCTGTCTTCATTGTCGTTACGTTACAAAAATCACAAAAGGCATGGTTGTGGGCAATTTCAATTCAATATGTTTGCTTGTTGGCCAAGTAAACCCAAATATAAAGAGTTAGGCTTTAAATGAACGTGCACGAGAAACAACAACGATTATCAAACTCTATAGGCCAAAATGACCTTTTCTTCATTGTCGTTGCGTTACTAACATCACAAAATGCATGGTCGTGGGCAATTTCTATTCAATAGTTTTGCTTGTTGGCCAAGTAAACCCAAATATAAAGAGTTAGGCTTTAAATGAACGTGCACGAGAAACAACATCGATTATCATGCTCTATTGACCAAAATGATCCTGTCTTCATTGACGTCACGTTACAAACATCACAAAAGGCATGGTTGTAGGCAATTTCAATTCAATAGGTTTGCTTGTTGGCCAAGTAAACCCAAATATAAAGAGTTAAGCTTTAAATGAACGTGCACGAGAAACAACAACGATTATCAAACTCTATAGACCAAAATGATCTTTTCTTCATTGTCGTTGCGTTACTAACATCACAAAATGCATGGTGGTGGGCAATTTCTATTCAATAGGTTTCCTTGTTGGCCAAGTAAACCCAAATATAAAGAGTTAAGCTTTAAATGAACGTGCACGAGAAACAACAACGATTATCATGCTCTATTGACCAAAATGATCCTGTCTTCATTGTCGTTACGTTACAAACATCACAAAAGGCATGGTTGTGGGCAATTTCAATTCAAGGTTTGCTTGTTGGCCAAGTAAACCCAAATATAAATAGTTAAGCTTTAAATGAACGTGCACAAGAAACAACAACGATTATCATGCTCTATTGACCAAAATGATCCTGTCTTCATTGTCTTTACGTTACAAACATCACAAAAGGCATGGTTGTAGGCAATTTCAATTCAATAAGTTTGCTTGTTGGCCAAGTAAACTCAAATGTAAAGAGTTAAGCTTTAAATGAACGTGCACGAGAAACAACAACGATTATCATGCTCTATTGACCAAAATGATCCTGTCTTCATTGTCGTTACGTTACAAACATCACAAAAGGCATGTTTGTGGGCAATTTCAATTCAATATGTTTGCTTGTTGGCCAAGTAAACCCAAATATAAAGATTTAGGCTTTAAATGAACGTGCACGAGAAACAACAACGATTATCAAACTCTATTGACCAAAATGATCTTTTCTTCATTGTCGTTGCGTTACTAACATCACAAAATGCATGGTCGTGGGCAATTTCTATTCAATAGGTTTGCTTGTTGGCCAAGTAAACCCAAATATAAAGAGTTAAGCTTTAAATGAACGTGCACGAGAAACAACAACGATTATCAAACTCTATAGACCAAAATGATCTTTTCTTCATTGTCGTTGCGTTACTAACATCACAAAATGCATGGTTGTGGGCAATTTCAATTCAAGGTTTGCTTGTTGGCCAAGTAAACCCAAATATAAAGAGTTAAGCTTTAAATGAATGTGCACGAGAAACAACAACGATTATCATGATCTATTGACCAAAATGATCCTGTCTTCATTGTCGTTACGTTACAAACATCACAAAAGGCATGGTTGTGGGCAATTTCAATTCAATAGGTTTGCTTGTTGGCCAAGTAAACCCAAATATAAAGAGTTAAGCTTTAAATGAACGTGCACGAGAAACAACAACGATTATCAAACTCTATAGACCAAAATGATCTTTTCTTCATTGTCGTTGCGTTACTAACATCACAAAATGCATGGTCGTGGGCAATTTTTATTCAATAGGTTTGCTTGTTGGCCAAGTAAACCCAAATATAAAGAGTTAAGCTTTAAATGAACGTGCACGAGAAACAACAACGATTATCAAACTCTATAGACCAAAATGATCTTTTCTTCATTGTCGTTGCGTTACTAACATCACAAAATGCATGGTCGTGGGCAATTTCTATTCAATAGGTTTGCTTGTTGGCCAAGTAAACCCAAATATAAAGAGTTAAGCTTTAAATGAACGTGCACGAGAAACAACAACGATTATCAAACTCTATTGACCAAAATGATCTTTTCTTCATTGTCGTTGCGTTACTAACATCACAAAATGCATGGTCGTGGACAATTTTTATTCAATAGGTTTGCTTGTTGGCCAAGTAAACCCAAATATAAAGAGTTGAGCTTTAAATGAACGTGCACGAAAAACAACAACGATTATCATGCTCTATTGACCAAAATGATCCTGTCTTCATTGTCGTTACGTTACAAACATCACAAAAGGCATGGTTGTGGGCAATTTCACTTCAAGGTTTGCTTGTTGGCCAAGTAAACCCAAATATAAAGAGTTAAGCTTTAAATGAACGTGCACGAGAAACAACAACGATTATCAAACTCTATAGACCAAAATGATCTTTTCTTCATTGTCGTTGCGTTACTAACATCACAAAATGCATGGTCGTGGGCAATTTCTATTCAATAGGTTTGATTGTTGGCCAAGTAAACCCAAAATATAAAGAGTTTTAAGCTTTAAATGAACGTGCACGAGAAACAACAACGATTATCAAACTATATTGACCAAAATGATCTTTTCTTCATTGTCGTTGCGTTACTAACATCACAAAATGCATGGTCGTGGGCAATTTTTATTCAATAGGTTTGCTTGTTGGCCAAGTAAACCCAAATATAAAGAGTTAAGCTTTAAATGAACGTGCACGAGAAACAACAACGATTATCAAACTCTATAGACCAAAATGATCTTTTCTTCATTGTCGTTGCGTTACTAACATCACAAAATGCATGGTCGTGGGCAATTTCTATTCAATAGGTTTGCTTGTTGGCCAAGTAACCCAAATATAAAGAGTTAGGCTTTAAATGAACGTGCACGAGAAACAACAACGATTATCAAACTCTATAGGCCAAAATGACCTTTTCTTCATTGTCGTTGCGTTACTAACATCACAAAAGCCATGGTTGTGGGAAATTTCAATTCAAGGTTTGCTTGTTGGCCAAGTAAACCCAAATATAAAGAGTTAAGCTTTAAATGAACGTGCACGAGAAACAACAACGATTATCATGATCTATTGACCAAAAATGATCCTGTCTTCATTGTCGTTACGTTACAAACATCACAAAAGGCATGGTTGTGGGCAATTTCAATTCAAGGTTTGCTTGTTGGCCAAGTAAACCCAAATATAAAGAGTTAAGTTTTAAATGAACGTGCACGAGAAACAACAACGATTATCATGATCTATTGACCAAAATGATCCTGTCTTCATTGTCGTTACGTTACAAACATCACAAAAGGCATGGTTGTGGGCAATTTCAATTCAATAGGTTTGCTTGTTGGCCAAGTAAACCCAAATATAAAGAGTTAAGCTTTAAATGAACGTGCACGAGAAACAACAACGATTATCAAACTCTATAGACCAAAATGATCTTTTCTTCATTGTCGTTGCGTTACTAACATCACAAAATGCATGGTCGTGGGCAATTTTTATTCAATAGGTTTGCTTGTTGGCCAAGTAAACCCAAATATAAAGAGTTAAGCTTTAAATGAACGTGCACGAGAAACAACAACGATTATCAAACTCTATAGACCAAAATGATCTTTTCTTCATTGTCGTTGCGTTACTAACATCACAAAATGCATGGTCGTGGGCAATTTCTATTCAATAGGTTTGCTTGTTGGCCAAGTAAACCCAAATATAAAGAGTTAAGCTTTAAATGAACGTGCACGAGAAACAACAACGATTATCAAACTCTATTGACCAAAATGATCTTTTCTTCATTGTCGTTGCGTTACTAACATCACAAAATGCATGGTCGTGGACAATTTTTATTCAATAGGTTTGCTTGTTGGCCAAGTAAACCCAAATATAAAGAGTTGAGCTTTAAATGAACGTGCACGAAAAACAACAACGATTATCATGCTCTATTGACCAAAATGATCCTGTCTTCATTGTCGTTACGTTACAAACATCACAAAAGGCATGGTTGTGGGCAATTTCACTTCAAGGTTTGCTTGTTGGCCAAGTAAACCCAAATATAAAGAGTTAAGCTTTAAATGAACGTGCACGAGAAACAACAACGATTATCAAACTCTATAGACCAAAATGATCTTTTCTTCATTGTCGTTGCGTTACTAACATCACAAAATGCATGGTCGTGGGCAATTTCTATTCAATAGGTTTGATTGTTGGCCAAGTAAACCCAAAATATAAAGAGTTTTAAGCTTTAAATGAACGTGCACGAGAAACAACAACGATTATCAAACTCTATTGACCAAAATGATCTTTTCTTCATTGTCGTTGCGTTACTAACATCACAAAATGCATGGTCGTGGGCAATTTTTATTCAATAGGTTTGCTTGTTGGCCAAGTAAACCCAAATATAAAGAGTTAAGCTTTAAATGAACGTGCACGAGAAACAACAACGATTATCAAACTCTATAGACCAAAATGATCTTTTCTTCATTGTCGTTGCGTTACTAACATCACAAAATGCATGGTCGTGGGCAATTTCTATTCAATAGGTTTGCTTGTTGGCCAAGTAACCCAAATATAAAGAGTTAGGCTTTAAATGAACGTGCACGAGAAACAACAACGATTATCAAACTCTATAGGCCAAAATGACCTTTTCTTCATTGTCGTTGCGTTACTAACATCACAAAAGCCATGGTTGTGGGCAATTTCAATTCAAGGTTTGCTTGTTGGCCAAGTAAACCCAAATATAAAGAGTTAAGCTTTAAATGAACGTGCACGAGAAACAACAACGATTATCATGATCTATTGACCAAAAATGATCCTGTCTTCATTGTCGTTACGTTACAAACATCACAAAAGGCATGGTTGTGGGCAATTTCAATTCAAGGTTTGCTTGTTGGCCAAGTAAACCCAAATATAAAGAGTTAAGTTTTAAATGAACGTGCACGAGAAACAACAACGATTATCTTGATCTATTGACCAAAATGATCCTGTCTTCATTGTCGTTACGTTACAAAAATCACAAAAGGCATGGTTGTGGGCAATTTCAATTCAATATGTTTGCTTGTTGGCCAAGTAAACCCAAATATAAAGAGTTAGGCTTTAAATGAACGTGCACGAGAAACAACAACGATTATCAAACTCTATAGGCCAAAATGACCTTTTCTTCATTGTCGTTGCGTTACTAACATCACAAAATGCATGGTCGTGGGCAATTTCTATTCAATAGTTTTGCTTGTTGGCCAAGTAAACCCAAATATAAAGAGTTAGGCTTTAAATGAACGTGCACGAGAAACAACATCGATTATCATGCTCTATTGACCAAAATGATCCTGTCTTCATTGACGTCACGTTACAAACATCACAAAAGGCATGGTTGTAGGCAATTTCAATTCAATAGGTTTGCTTGTTGGCCAAGTAAACCCAAATATAAAGAGTTAAGCTTTAAATGAACGTGCACGAGAAACAACAACGATTATCAAACTCTATAGACCAAAATGATCTTTTCTTCATTGTCGTTGCGTTACTAACATCACAAAATGCATGGTGGTGGGCAATTTCTATTCAATAGGTTTCCTTGTTGGCCAAGTAAACCCAAATATAAAGAGTTAAGCTTTAAATGAACGTGCACGAGAAACAACAACGATTATCATGCTCTATTGACCAAAATGATCCTGTCTTCATTGTCGTTACGTTACAAACATCACAAAAGGCATGGTTGTGGGCAATTTCAATTCAAGGTTTGCTTGTTGGCCAAGTAAACCCAAATATAAATAGTTAAGCTTTAAATGAACGTGCACAAGAAACAACAACGATTATCATGCTCTATTGACCAAAATGATCCTGTCTTCATTGTCTTTACGTTACAAACATCACAAAAGGCATGGTTGTAGGCAATTTCAATTCAATAAGTTTGCTTGTTGGCCAAGTAAACTCAAATGTAAAGAGTTAAGCTTTAAATGAACGTGCACGAGAAACAACAACGATTATCATGCTCTATTGACCAAAATGATCCTGTCTTCATTGTCGTTACGTTACAAACATCACAAAAGGCATGTTTGTGGGCAATTTCAATTCAATATGTTTGCTTGTTGGCCAAGTAAACCCAAATATAAAGATTTAGGCTTTAAATGAACGTGCACGAGAAACAACAACGATTATCAAACTCTATTGACCAAAATGATCTTTTCTTCATTGTCGTTGCGTTACTAACATCACAAAATGCATGGTCGTGGGCAATTTCTATTCAATAGGTTTGCTTGTTGGCCAAGTAAACCCAAATATAAAGAGTTAAGCTTTAAATGAACGTGCACGAGAAACAACAACGATTATCAAACTCTATAGACCAAAATGATCTTTTCTTCATTGTCGTTGCGTTACTAACATCACAAAATGCATGGTTGTGGGCAATTTCAATTCAAGGTTTGCTTGTTGGCCAAGTAAACCCAAATATAAAGAGTTAAGCTTTAAATGAATGTGCACGAGAAACAACAACGATTATCATGATCTATTGACCAAAATGATCCTGTCTTCATTGTCGTTACGTTACAAACATCACAAAAGGCATGGTTGTGGGCAATTTCAATTCAATAGGTTTGCTTGTTGGCCAAGTAAACCCAAATATAAAGAGTTAAGCTTTAAATGAACGTGCACGAGAAACAACAACGATTATCAAACTCTATAGACCAAAATGATCTTTTCTTCATTGTCGTTGCGTTACTAACATCACAAAATGCATGGTCGTGGGCAATTTTTATTCAATAGGTTTGCTTGTTGGCCAAGTAAACCCAAATATAAAGAGTTAAGCTTTAAATGAACGTGCACGAGAAACAACAACGATTATCAAACTCTATAGACCAAAATGATCTTTTCTTCATTGTCGTTGCGTTACTAACATCACAAAATGCATGGTCGTGGGCAATTTCTATTCAATAGGTTTGCTTGTTGGCCAAGTAAACCCAAATATAAAGAGTTAAGCTTTAAATGAACGTGCACGAGAAACAACAACGATTATCAAACTCTATTGACCAAAATGATCTTTTCTTCATTGTCGTTGCGTTACTAACATCACAAAATGCATGGTCGTGGACAATTTTTATTCAATAGGTTTGCTTGTTGGCCAAGTAAACCCAAATATAAAGAGTTGAGCTTTAAATGAACGTGCACGAAAAACAACAACGATTATCATGCTCTATTGACCAAAATGATCCTGTCTTCATTGTCGTTACGTTACAAACATCACAAAAGGCATGGTTGTGGGCAATTTCACTTCAAGGTTTGCTTGTTGGCCAAGTAAACCCAAATATAAAGAGTTAAGCTTTAAATGAACGTGCACGAGAAACAACAACGATTATCAAACTCTATAGACCAAAATGATCTTTTCTTCATTGTCGTTGCGTTACTAACATCACAAAATGCATGGTCGTGGGCAATTTCTATTCAATAGGTTTGATTGTTGGCCAAGTAAACCCAAAATATAAAGAGTTTTAAGCTTTAAATGAACGTGCACGAGAAACAACAACGATTATCAAACTCTATTGACCAAAATGATCTTTTCTTCATTGTCGTTGCGTTACTAACATCACAAAATGCATGGTCGTGGGCAATTTTTATTCAATAGGTTTGCTTGTTGGCCAAGTAAACCCAAATATAAAGAGTTAAGCTTTAAATGAACGTGCACGAGAAACAACAACGATTATCAAACTCTATAGACCAAAATGATCTTTTCTTCATTGTCGTTGCGTTACTAACATCACAAAATGCATGGTCGTGGGCAATTTCTATTCAATAGGTTTGCTTGTTGGCCAAGTAACCCAAATATAAAGAGTTAGGCTTTAAATGAACGTGCACGAGAAACAACAACGATTATCAAACTCTATAGGCCAAAATGACCTTTTCTTCATTGTCGTTGCGTTACTAACATCACAAAAGCCATGGTTGTGGGCAATTTCAATTCAAGGTTTGCTTGTTGGCCAAGTAAACCCAAATATAAAGAGTTAAGCTTTAAATGAACGTGCACGAGAAACAACAACGATTATCATGATCTATTGACCAAAAATGATCCTGTCTTCATTGTCGTTACGTTACAAACATCACAAAAGGCATGGTTGTGGGCAATTTCAATTCAAGGTTTGCTTGTTGGCCAAGTAAACCCAAATATAAAGAGTTAAGTTTTAAATGAACGTGCACGAGAAACAACAACGATTATCTTGATCTATTGACCAAAATGATCCTGTCTTCATTGTCGTTACGTTACAAAAATCACAAAAGGCATGGTTGTGGGCAATTTCAATTCAATATGTTTGCTTGTTGGCCAAGTAAACCCAAATATAAAGAGTTAGGCTTTAAATGAACGTGCACGAGAAACAACATCGATTATCATGCTCTATTGACCAAAATGATCCTGTCTTCATTGACGTCACGTTACAAACATCACAAAAGGCATGGTTGTAGGCAATTTCAATTCAATAGGTTTGCTTGTTGGCCAAGTAAACCCAAATATAAAGAGTTAAGCTTTAAATGAACGTGCACGAGAAACAACAACGATTATCAAACTCTATAGACCAAAATGATCTTTTCTTCATTGTCGTTGCGTTACTAACATCACAAAATGCATGGTGGTGGGCAATTTCTATTCAATAGGTTTCCTTGTTGGCCAAGTAAACCCAAATATAAAGAGTTAAGCTTTAAATGAACGTGCACGAGAAACAACAACGATTATCATGCTCTATTGACCAAAATGATCCTGTCTTCATTGTCGTTACGTTACAAACATCACAAAAGGCATGGTTGTGGGCAATTTCAATTCAAGGTTTGCTTGTTGGCCAAGTAAACCCAAATATAAATAGTTAAGCTTTAAATGAACGTGCACAAGAAACAACAACGATTATCATGCTCTATTGACCAAAATGATCCTGTCTTCATTGTCTTTACGTTACAAACATCACAAAAGGCATGGTTGTAGGCAATTTCAATTCAATAAGTTTGCTTGTTGGCCAAGTAAACTCAAATGTAAAGAGTTAAGCTTTAAATGAACGTGCACGAGAAACAACAACGATTATCATGCTCTATTGACCAAAATGATCCTGTCTTCATTGTCGTTACGTTACAAACATCACAAAAGGCATGTTTGTGGGCAATTTCAATTCAATATGTTTGCTTGTTGGCCAAGTAAACCCAAATATAAAGATTTAGGCTTTAAATGAACGTGCACGAGAAACAACAACGATTATCAAACTCTATTGACCAAAATGATCTTTTCTTCATTGTCGTTGCGTTACTAACATCACAAAATGCATGGTCGTGGGCAATTTCTATTCAATAGGTTTGCTTGTTGGCCAAGTAAACCCAAATATAAAGAGTTAAGCTTTAAATGAACGTGCACGAGAAACAACAACGATTATCAAACTCTATAGACCAAAATGATCTTTTCTTCATTGTCGTTGCGTTACTAACATCACAAAATGCATGGTTGTGGGCAATTTCAATTCAAGGTTTGCTTGTTGGCCAAGTAAACCCAAATATAAAGAGTTAAGCTTTAAATGAATGTGCACGAGAAACAACAACGATTATCATGATCTATTGACCAAAATGATCCTGTCTTCATTGTCGTTACGTTACAAACATCACAAAAGGCATGGTTGTGGGCAATTTCAATTCAATAGGTTTGCTTGTTGGCCAAGTAAACCCAAATATAAAGAGTTAAGCTTTAAATGAACGTGCACGAGAAACAACAACGATTATCAAACTCTATAGACCAAAATGATCTTTTCTTCATTGTCGTTGCGTTACTAACATCACAAAATGCATGGTCGTGGGCAATTTTTATTCAATAGGTTTGCTTGTTGGCCAAGTAAACCCAAATATAAAGAGTTAAGCTTTAAATGAACGTGCACGAGAAACAACAACGATTATCAAACTCTATAGACCAAAATGATCGTTTCTTCATTGTCGTTGCGTTACTAACATCACAAAATGCATGGTCGTGGGCAATTTCTATTCAATAGGTTTGCTTGTTGGCCAAGTAAACCCAAATATAAAGAGTTAAGCTTTAAATGAACGTGCACGAGAAACAACAACGATTATCAAACTCTATTGACCAAAATGATCTTTTCTTCATTGTCGTTGCGTTACTAACATCACAAAATGCATGGTCGTGGACAATTTTTATTCAATAGGTTTGCTTGTTGGCCAAGTAAACCCAAATATAAAGAGTTGAGCTTTAAATGAACGTGCACGAAAAACAACAACGATTATCATGCTCTATTGACCAAAATGATCCTGTCTTCATTGTCGTTACGTTACAAACATCACAAAAGGCATGGTTGTGGGCAATTTCACTTCAAGGTTTGCTTGTTGGCCAAGTAAACCCAAATATAAAGAGTTAAGCTTTAAATGAACGTGCACGAGAAACAACAACGATTATCAAACTCTATAGACCAAAATGATCTTTTCTTCATTGTCGTTGCGTTACTAACATCACAAAATGCATGGTCGTGGGCAATTTCTATTCAATAGGTTTGATTGTTGGCCAAGTAAACCCAAAATATAAAGAGTTTTAAGCTTTAAATGAACGTGCACGAGAAACAACAACGATTATCAAACTCTATTGACCAAAATGATCTTTTCTTCATTGTCGTTGCGTTACTAACATCACAAAATGCATGGTCGTGGGCAATTTTTATTCAATAGGTTTGCTTGTTGGCCAAGTAAACCCAAATATAAAGAGTTAAGCTTTAAATGAACGTGCACGAGAAACAACAACGATTATCAAACTCTATAGACCAAAATGATCTTTTCTTCATTGTCGTTGCGTTACTAACATCACAAAATGCATGGTCGTGGGCAATTTCTATTCAATAGGTTTGCTTGTTGGCCAAGTAACCCAAATATAAAGAGTTAGGCTTTAAATGAACGTGCACGAGAAACAACAACGATTATCAAACTCTATAGGCCAAAATGACCTTTTCTTCATTGTCGTTGCGTTACTAACATCACAAAAGCCATGGTTGTGGGCAATTTCAATTCAAGGTTTGCTTGTTGGCCAAGTAAACCCAAATATAAAGAGTTAAGCTTTAAATGAACGTGCACGAGAAACAACAACGATTATCATGATCTATTGACCAAAAATGATCCTGTCTTCATTGTCGTTACGTTACAAACATCACAAAAGGCATGGTTGTGGGCAATTTCAATTCAAGGTTTGCTTGTTGGCCAAGTAAACCCAAATATAAAGAGTTAAGTTTTAAATGAACGTGCACGAGAAACAACAACGATTATCTTGATCTATTGACCAAAATGATCCTGTCTTCATTGTCGTTACGTTACAAAAATCACAAAAGGCATGGTTGTGGGCAATTTCAATTCAATATGTTTGCTTGTTGGCCAAGTAAACCCAAATATAAAGAGTTAGGCTTTAAATGAACGTGCACGAGAAACAACATCGATTATCATGCTCTATTGACCAAAATGATCCTGTCTTCATTGACGTCACGTTACAAACATCACAAAAGGCATGGTTGTAGGCAATTTCAATTCAATAGGTTTGCTTGTTGGCCAAGTAAACCCAAATATAAAGAGTTAAGCTTTAAATGAACGTGCACGAGAAACAACAACGATTATCAAACTCTATAGACCAAAATGATCTTTTCTTCATTGTCGTTGCGTTACTAACATCACAAAATGCATGGTGGTGGGCAATTTCTATTCAATAGGTTTCCTTGTTGGCCAAGTAAACCCAAATATAAAGAGTTAAGCTTTAAATGAACGTGCACGAGAAACAACAACGATTATCATGCTCTATTGACCAAAATGATCCTGTCTTCATTGTCGTTACGTTACAAACATCACAAAAGGCATGGTTGTGGGCAATTTCAATTCAAGGTTTGCTTGTTGGCCAAGTAAACCCAAATATAAATAGTTAAGCTTTAAATGAACGTGCACAAGAAACAACAACGATTATCATGCTCTATTGACCAAAATGATCCTGTCTTCATTGTCTTTACGTTACAAACATCACAAAAGGCATGGTTGTAGGCAATTTCAATTCAATAAGTTTGCTTGTTGGCCAAGTAAACTCAAATGTAAAGAGTTAAGCTTTAAATGAACGTGCACGAGAAACAACAACGATTATCATGCTCTATTGACCAAAATGATCCTGTCTTCATTGTCGTTACGTTACAAACATCACAAAAGGCATGTTTGTGGGCAATTTCAATTCAATATGTTTGCTTGTTGGCCAAGTAAACCCAAATATAAAGATTTAGGCTTTAAATGAACGTGCACGAGAAACAACAACGATTATCAAACTCTATTGACCAAAATGATCTTTTCTTCATTGTCGTTGCGTTACTAACATCACAAAATGCATGGTCGTGGGCAATTTCTATTCAATAGGTTTGCTTGTTGGCCAAGTAAACCCAAATATAAAGAGTTAAGCTTTAAATGAACGTGCACGAGAAACAACAACGATTATCAAACTCTATAGACCAAAATGATCTTTTCTTCATTGTCGTTGCGTTACTAACATCACAAAATGCATGGTTGTGGGCAATTTCAATTCAAGGTTTGCTTGTTGGCCAAGTAAACCCAAATATAAAGAGTTAAGCTTTAAATGAATGTGCACGAGAAACAACAACGATTATCATGATCTATTGACCAAAATGATCCTGTCTTCATTGTCGTTACGTTACAAACATCACAAAAGGCATGGTTGTGGGCAATTTCAATTCAATAGGTTTGCTTGTTGGCCAAGTAAACCCAAATATAAAGAGTTAAGCTTTAAATGAACGTGCACGAGAAACAACAACGATTATCAAACTCTATAGACCAAAATGATCTTTTCTTCATTGTCGTTGCGTTACTAACATCACAAAATGCATGGTCGTGGGCAATTTTTATTCAATAGGTTTGCTTGTTGGCCAAGTAAACCCAAATATAAAGAGTTAAGCTTTAAATGAACGTGCACGAGAAACAACAACGATTATCAAACACTATAGACCAAAATGATCTTTTCTTCATTGTCGTTGCGTTACTAACATCACAAAATGCATGGTCGTGGGCAATTTCTATTCAATAGGTTTGCTTGTTGGCCAAGTAAACCCAAATATAAAGAGTTAAGCTTTAAATGAACGTGCACGAGAAACAACAACGATTATCAAACTCTATTGACCAAAATGATCTTTTCTTCATTGTCGTTGCGTTACTAACATCACAAAATGCATGGTCGTGGACAATTTTTATTCAATAGGTTTGCTTGTTGGCCAAGTAAACCCAAATATAAAGAGTTGAGCTTTAAATGAACGTGCACGAAAAACAACAACGATTATCATGCTCTATTGACCAAAATGATCCTGTCTTCATTGTCGTTACGTTACAAACATCACAAAAGGCATGGTTGTGGGCAATTTCACTTCAAGGTTTGCTTGTTGGCCAAGTAAACCCAAATATAAAGAGTTAAGCTTTAAATGAACGTGCACGAGAAACAACAACGATTATCAAACTCTATAGACCAAAATGATCTTTTCTTCATTGTCGTTGCGTTACTAACATCACAAAATGCATGGTCGTGGGCAATTTCTATTCAATAGGTTTGATTGTTGGCCAAGTAAACCCAAAATATAAAGAGTTTTAAGCTTTAAATGAACGTGCACGAGAAACAACAACGATTATCAAACTCTATTGACCAAAATGATCTTTTCTTCATTGTCGTTGCGTTACTAACATCACAAAATGCATGGTCGTGGGCAATTTTTATTCAATAGGTTTGCTTGTTGGCCAAGTAAACCCAAATATAAAGAGTTAAGCTTTAAATGAACGTGCACGAGAAACAACAACGATTATCAAACTCTATAGACCAAAATGATCTTTTCTTCATTGTCGTTGCGTTACTAACATCACAAAATGCATGGTCGTGGGCAATTTCTATTCAATAGGTTTGCTTGTTGGCCAAGTAACCCAAATATAAAGAGTTAGGCTTTAAATGAACGTGCACGAGAAACAACAACGATTATCAAACTCTATAGGCCAAAATGACCTTTTCTTCATTGTCGTTGCGTTACTAACATCACAAAAGCCATGGTTGTGGGCAATTTCAATTCAAGGTTTGCTTGTTGGCCAAGTAAACCCAAATATAAAGAGTTAAGCTTTAAATGAACGTGCACGAGAAACAACAACGATTATCATGATCTATTGACCAAAAATGATCCTGTCTTCATTGTCGTTACGTTACAAACATCACAAAAGGCATGGTTGTGGGCAATTTCAATTCAAGGTTTGCTTGTTGGCCAAGTAAACCCAAATATAAAGAGTTAAGTTTTAAATGAACGTGCACGAGAAACAACAACGATTATCTTGATCTATTGACCAAAATGATCCTGTCTTCATTGTCGTTACGTTACAAAAATCACAAAAGGCATGGTTGTGGGCAATTTCAATTCAATATGTTTGCTTGTTGGCCAAGTAAACCCAAATATAAAGAGTTAGGCTTTAAATGAACGTGCACGAGAAACAACAACGATTATCAAACTCTATAGGCCAAAATGACCTTTTCTTCATTGTCGTTGCGTTACTAACATCACAAAATGCATGGTGGTGGGCAATTTCTATTCAATAGGTTTCCTTGTTGGCCAAGTAAACCCAAATATAAAGAGTTAAGCTTTAAATGAACGTGCACGAGAAACAACAACGATTATCATGCTCTATTGACCAAAATGATCCTGTCTTCATTGTCGTTACGTTACAAACATCACAAAAGGCATGGTTGTGGGCAATTTCAATTCAAGGTTTGCTTGTTGGCCAAGTAAACCCAAATATAAAGAGTTAAGCTTTAAATGAACGTGCACAAGAAACAACAACGATTATCATGCTCTATTGACCAAAATGATCCTGTCTTCATTGTCTTTACGTTACAAACATCACAAAAGGCATGGTTGTAGGCAATTTCAATTCAATAAGTTTGCTTGTTGGCCAAGTAAACTCAAATGTAAAGAGTTAAGCTTTAAATGAACGTGCACGAGAAACAACAACGATTATCATGCTCTATTGACCAAAATGATCCTGTCTTCATTGTCGTTACGTTACAAACATCACAAAAGGCATGTTTGTGGGCAATTTCAATTCAATATGTTTGCTTGTTGGCCAAGTAAACCCAAATATAAAGATTTAGGCTTTAAATGAACGTGCACGAGAAACAACAACGATTATCAAACTCTATTGACCAAAATGATCTTTTCTTCATTGTCGTTGCGTTACTAACATCACAAAATGCATGGTCGTGGGCAATTTCTATTCAATAGGTTTGCTTGTTGGCCAAGTAAACCCAAATATAAAGAGTTAAGCTTTAAATGAACGTGCACGAGAATCAACAACGATTATCATGCTCTATTGACCAAAATGATCCTGTCTTCATTGTCGTTACGTTACAAACATCACAAAAGGCATGGTTGAGGGCAATTTCAATTCAATATGTTTGCTTGTTGGCCAAGTAAACCCAAATATAAAGAGTTAAGCTTTAAATGAACGTGCATGAGAAACAACAACGATTATCAAACTCTATAGACCAAAATGACCTTTTCTTCATTGTCGTTGCGTTACTAACATCACAAAATGCATGGTCGTGGGCAATTTCTATTCAATAGATTTGCTTGTTGGCCAAGTAAACCCAAATATAAAGAGTTAAGCTTTAAATGAACGTGCACGAGAAACAACAACGATTATCATGCTCTATTGACCAAAATGATCCTGTCTTCATTGTCGTTACGTTACAAACATCACAAAAGGCATGGTTGTAGGCAATTTCAATTCAATAGGTTTGCTTGTTGGCCAAGTAAACCCAATTATAAAGAGTTAAATTTTAAATGAACGTGCACGAGAAACAACAACGATTATCATGCTCTATTGACCAAAATGATCCTGTTTTCATTGTCGTTACGTTACAAACATCACAAAAGGCATGTTTGTGGGCAATTTCAATTCAATATGTTTGCTTGTTGGCCAAGTAAACCCAAATATAAAGAGTTAGGCTTTAAATGAACGTGCACGAGAAACAACAACGATTATCAAACTCTATAGGCCAAAATGACCTTTTCTTCATTGTCGTTGCGTTACTAACATCACAAAATGCATGGTCGTGGGCAATTTCTATTCAATAGGTTTGCTTGTTGGCCAAGTAAACCCAAATATAAAGAGTTAAGCTTTAAATGAACGTGCACGAGAAACAACAACGATTATCATGCTCTATTGACCAAAATGATCCTGTCTTCATTGTCGTTACGTTACAAACATCACAAAAGCCATGGTTGTGGGCAATTTCAATTCAAGGTTTGCTTGTTGGCCAAGTAAACCCAAATATAAAGAGTTAAGCTTTAAATGAACGTGCACGAGAAACAACAACGATTATCATGATCTATTGACCAAAAATGATCCTGTCTTCATTGTCGTTACGTTACAAACATCACAAAAGGCATGGTTGTGGGCAATTTCAATTCAAGGTTTGCTTGTTGGCCATGTAAACCCAAATATAAAGAGTTAAGTTTTAAATGAACGTGCACGAGAAACAACAACGATTATCTTGCTCTATTGACCAAAATGATCCTGTCTTCATTGTCGTTACGTTACAAACATCACAAAAGGCATGGTTGTGGGCAATTTCAATTCAATATGTTTGCTTGTTGGCCAAGTAAACCCAAATATAAAGAGTTAGGCTTTAAATGAACGTGCACGAGAAACAACAACGATTATCAAACTCTATAGGCCAAAATGACCTTTTCTTCATTGTCGTTGCGTTACTAACATCACAAAATGCATGGTCGTGGGCAATTTCTATTCAATAGTTTTGCTTGTTGGCCAAGTAAACCCAAATATAAAGAGTTAGGCTTTAAATGAACGTGCACGAGAAACAACAACGATTATCATGCTCTATTGACCAAAATGATCCTGTCTTCATTGTCGTCACGTTACAAACATCACAAAAGGCATGGTTGTAGGCAATTTCAATTCAATAGGTTTGCTTGTTGGCCAAGTAAACCCAAATATAAAGAGTTAAGCTTTAAATGAACGTGCACGAGAAACAATAACGATTATCAAACTCTATAGACCAAAATGATCTTTTCTTCATTGTCGTTGCGTTACTAACATCACAAAATGCATGGTGGTGGGCAATTTCTATTCAATAGGTTTCCTTGTTGGCCAAGTAAACCCAAATATAAAGAGTTAAGCTTTAAATGAACGTGCACGAGAAACAACAACGATTATCATGCTCTATTGACCAAAATGATCCTGTCTTCATTGTCGTTACGTTACAAACATCACAAAAGGCATGGTTGTGGGCAATTTCAATTCAAGGTTTGCTTGTTGGCCAAGTAAACCCAAATATAAAGATTTAGGCTTTAAATGAACGTGCACGAGAAACAACAACGATTATCAAACTCTATTGACCAAAATGATCTTTTCTTCATTGTCGTTGCGTTACTAACATCACAAAATGCATGGTCGTGGGCAATTTCTATTCAATAGGTTTGCTTGTTGGCCAAGTAAACCCAAATATAAAGAGTTAAGCTTTAAATGAACGTGCACGAGAATCAACAACGATTATCATGCTCTATTGACCAAAATGATCCTGTCTTCATTGTCGTTACGTTACAAACATCACAAAAGGCATGGTTGAGGGCAATTTCAATTCAATATGTTTGCTTGTTGGCCAAGTAAACCCAAATATAAAGAGTTAAGCTTTAAATGAACGTGCATGAGAAACAACAACGATTATCAAACTCTATAGACCAAAATGACCTTTTCTTCATTGTCGTTGCGTTACTAACATCACAAAATGCATGGTCGTGGGCAATTTCTATTCAATAGATTTGCTTGTTGGCCAAGTAAACCCAAATATAAAGAGTTAAGCTTTAAATGAACGTGCACGAGAAACAACAACGATTATCATGCTCTATTGACCAAAATGATCCTGTCTTCATTGTCGTTACGTTACAAACATCACAAAAGGCATGGTTGTAGGCAATTTCAATTCAATAGGTTTGCTTGTTGGCCAAGTAAACCCAATTATAAAGAGTTAAATTTTAAATGAACGTGCACGAGAAACAACAACGATTATCATGCTCTATTGACCAAAATGATCCTGTTTTCATTGTCGTTACGTTACAAACATCACAAAAGGCATGTTTGTGGGCAATTTCAATTCAATATGTTTGCTTGTTGGCCAAGTAAACCCAAATATAAAGAGTTAGGCTTTAAATGAACGTGCACGAGAAACAACAACGATTATCAAACTCTATAGGCCAAAATGACCTTTTCTTCATTGTCGTTGCGTTACTAACATCACAAAATGCATGGTCGTGGGCAATTTCTATTCAATAGGTTTGCTTGTTGGCCAAGTAAACCCAAATATAAAGAGTTAAGCTTTAAATGAACGTGCACGAGAAACAACAACGATTATCATGCTCTATTGACCAAAATGATCCTGTCTTCATTGTCGTTACGTTACAAACATCACAAAAGCCATGGTTGTGGGCAATTTCAATTCAAGGTTTGCTTGTTGGCCAAGTAAACCCAAATATAAAGAGTTAAGCTTTAAATGAACGTGCACGAGAAACAACAACGATTATCATGATCTATTGACCAAAAATGATCCTGTCTTCATTGTCGTTACGTTACAAACATCACAAAAGGCATGGTTGTGGGCAATTTCAATTCAAGGTTTGCTTGTTGGCCATGTAAACCCAAATATAAAGAGTTAAGTTTTAAATGAACGTGCACGAGAAACAACAACGATTATCTTGCTCTATTGACCAAAATGATCCTGTCTTCATTGTCGTTACGTTACAAACATCACAAAAGGCATGGTTGTGGGCAATTTCAATTCAATATGTTTGCTTGTTGGCCAAGTAAACCCAAATATAAAGAGTTAGGCTTTAAATGAACGTGCACGAGAAACAACAACGATTATCAAACTCTATAGGCCAAAATGACCTTTTCTTCATTGTCGTTGCGTTACTAACATCACAAAATGCATGGTCGTGGGCAATTTCTATTCAATAGTTTTGCTTGTTGGCCAAGTAAACCCAAATATAAAGAGTTAGGCTTTAAATGAACGTGCACGAGAAACAACAACGATTATCATGCTCTATTGACCAAAATGATCCTGTCTTCATTGTCGTCACGTTACAAACATCACAAAAGGCATGGTTGTAGGCAATTTCAATTCAATAGGTTTGCTTGTTGGCCAAGTAAACCCAAATATAAAGAGTTAAGCTTTAAATGAACGTGCACGAGAAACAATAACGATTATCAAACTCTATAGACCAAAATGATCTTTTCTTCATTGTCGTTGCGTTACTAACATCACAAAATGCATGGTGGTGGGCAATTTCTATTCAATAGGTTTCCTTGTTGGCCAAGTAAACCCAAATATAAAGAGTTAAGCTTTAAATGAACGTGCACGAGAAACAACAACGATTATCATGCTCTATTGACCAAAATGATCCTGTCTTCATTGTCGTTACGTTACAAACATCACAAAAGGCATGGTTGTGGGCAATTTCAATTCAAGGTTTGCTTGTTGGCCAAGTAAACCCAAATATAAAGAGTTAAGCTTTAAATGAACGTGCACAAGAAACAACAACGATTATCATGCTCTATTGACCAAAATGATCCTGTCTTCATTGTCTTTACGTTACAAACATCACAAAAGGCATGGTTGTAGGCAATTTCAATTCAATAGGTTTACTTGTTGGCCAAGTAAACCCAAATATAAAGAGTTAAGCTTTAAATGAACGTGCACAAGAATCAACAACGATTATCATGCTCTATTGACCAAAATGATCCTGTCTTCATTGTCGTTACGTTACAAACATCACAAAAGGCATGGTTGTAGGCAATTTCAATTCAATAGGTTTGCTTGTTGGCCAAGTAAACCCAAAATATAAAGAGTTAAGCTTTAAATGAACGTGCACAAGAAACAACAACGATTATCATGCTCTATTGACCAAAATGATCCTGTCTTCATTGTCGTTACGTTACAAACATCACAAAATGCATGGTCGTGGGCAATTTCTATTCAATAGGTTTGCTTGTTGGCTAAGTAAACCCAAAATATAAAGAGTTAAGCTTTAAATGAACGTGCACAAGAATCAACAATGATTATCATGCTCTATTGACCAAAATGATCCTGTCTTCATTGTCGTTACGTTACAAACATCACAAAAGGCATGGTTGTAGGCAATTTCAATTCAAGGTTTGCTTGTTGGCCAAGTAAACCCAAATATAAAGAGTTAAGCTTTAAATGAATGTGCACGAGAAACAACAACGATTATCATGATCTATTGACCAAAATGATCCTGTCTTCATTGTCGTTACGTTACAAACATCACAAAAGGCATGGTTGTGGGCAATTTCAATTCAATAGGTTTGCTTGTTGGCCAAGTAAACCCAAATATAAAGAGTTAAGCTTTAAATGAACGTGCACGAGAAACAACAACGATTATCAAACTCTATAGACCAAAATGATCTTTTCTTCATTGTCGTTGCGTTACTAACATCACAAAATGCATGGTCGTGGGCAATTTCTATTCAATAGTTTTGCTTGTTGGCCAAGTAAACCCAAATATAAAGAGTTAGGCTTTAAATGAACGTGCACGAGAAACAACAACGATTATCATGCTCTATTGACCAAAATGATCCTGTCTTCATTGTCGTCACGTTACAAACATCACAAAAGGCATGGTTGTAGGCAATTTCAATTCAATAGGTTTGCTTGTTGGCCAAGTAAACCCAAATATAAAGAGTTAAGCTTTAAATGAACGTGCACGAGAAACAACAACGATTATCAAACTCTATAGACCAAAATGATCTTTTCTTCATTGTCGTTGCGTTACTAACATCACAAAATGCATGGTGGTGGGCAATTTCTATTCAATAGGTTTCCTTGTTGGCCAAGTAAACCCAAATATAAAGAGTTAAGCTTTAAATGAACGTGCACGAGAAACAACAACGATTATCATGCTCTATTGACCAAAATGATCCTGTCTTCATTGTCGTTACGTTACAAACATCACAAAAGGCATGGTTGTGGGCAATTTCAATTCAAGGTTTGCTTGTTGGCCAAGTAAACCCAAATATAAAGAGTTAAGCTTTAAATGAACGTGCACAAGAAACAACAACGATTATCATGCTCTATTGACCAAAATGATCCTGTCTTCATTGTCTTTACGTTACAAACATCACAAAAGGCATGGTTGTAGGCAATTTCAATTCAATAGGTTTACTTGTTGGCCAAGTAAACCCAAATATAAAGAGTTAAGCTTTAAATGAACGTGCACGAGAAACAACAACGATTATCATGCTCTATTGACCAAAATGATCCTGTCTTCATTGTCGTTACGTTACAAACATCACAAAATGCATGGTCGTGGGCAATTTCTATTCAATAGGTTTGCTTGTTGGCCAAGTAAACCCAAAATATAAAGAGTTAAGCTTTAAATGAACGTGCACAAGAATCAACAATGATTATCATGCTCTATTGACCAAAATGATCCTGTCTTCATTGTCGTTACGTTACAAACATCACAAAAGGCATGGTTGTGGGCAATTTCAATTCAAGGTTTGCTTGTTGGCCAAGTAAACCCAAATATAAAGAGTTAAGCTTTAAATGAACGTGCACAAGAAACAACAACGATTATCATGCTCTATTGACCAAAATGATCCTGTCTTCATTGTCTTTACGTTACAAACATCACAAAAGGCATGGTTGTAGGCAATTTCAATTCAATAGGTTTACTTGTTGGCCAAGTAAACCCAAATATAAAGAGTTAAGCTTTAAATGAACGTGCACAAGAATCAACAACGATTATCATGCTCTATTGACCAAAATGATCCTGTCTTCATTGTCGTTACGTTACAAACATCACAAAAGGCATGGTTGTAGGCAATTTCAATTCAATAGGTTTGCTTGTTGGCCAAGTAAACCCAAAATATAAAGAGTTAAGCTTTAAATGAACGTGCACAAGAAACAACAACGATTATCATGCTCTATTGACCAAAATGATCCTGTCTTCATTGTCGTTACGTTACAAACATCACAAAATGCATGGTCGTGGGCAATTTCTATTCAATAGGTTTGCTTGTTGGCCAAGTAAACCCAAAATATAAAGAGTTAAGCTTTAAATGAACGTGCACAAGAATCAACAATGATTATCATGCTCTATTGACCAAAATGATCCTGTCTTCATTGTCGTTACGTTACAAACATCACAAAAGGCATGGTTGTAGGCAATTTCAATTCAAGGTTTGCTTGTTGGCCAAGTAAACCCAAATATAAAGAGTTAAGCTTTAAATGAATGTGCACGAGAAACAACAACGATTATCATGATCTATTGACCAAAATGATCCTGTCTTCATTGTCGTTACGTTACAAACATCACAAAAGGCATGGTTGTGGGCAATTTCAATTCAATAGGTTTGCTTGTTGGCCAAGTAAACCCAAATATAAAGAGTTAAGCTTTAAATGAACGTGCACGAGAAACAACAACGATTATCAAACTCTATAGACCAAAATGATCTTTTCTTCATTGTCGTTGCGTTACTAACATCACAAAATGCATGGTCGTGGGCAATTTCTATTCAATAGTTTTGCTTGTTGGCCAAGTAAACCCAAATATAAAGAGTTAGGCTTTAAATGAACGTGCACGAGAAACAACAACGATTATCATGCTCTATTGACCAAAATGATCCTGTCTTCATTGTCGTCACGTTACAAACATCACAAAAGGCATGGTTGTAGGCAATTTCAATTCAATAGGTTTGCTTGTTGGCCAAGTAAACCCAAATATAAAGAGTTAAGCTTTAAATGAACGTGCACGAGAAACAACAACGATTATCAAACTCTATAGACCAAAATGATCTTTTCTTCATTGTCGTTGCGTTACTAACATCACAAAATGCATGGTGGTGGGCAATTTCTATTCAATAGGTTTCCTTGTTGGCCAAGTAAACCCAAATATAAAGAGTTAAGCTTTAAATGAACGTGCACGAGAAACAACAACGATTATCATGCTCTATTGACCAAAATGATCCTGTCTTCATTGTCGTTACGTTACAAACATCACAAAAGGCATGGTTGTGGGCAATTTCAATTCAAGGTTTGCTTGTTGGCCAAGTAAACCCAAATATAAAGAGTTAAGCTTTAAATGAACGTGCACAAGAAACAACAACGATTATCATGCTCTATTGACCAAAATGATCCTGTCTTCATTGTCTTTACGTTACAAACATCACAAAAGGCATGGTTGTAGGCAATTTCAATTCAATAGGTTTACTTGTTGGCCAAGTAAACCCAAATATAAAGAGTTAAGCTTTAAATGAACGTGCACAAGAATCAACAACGATTATCATGCTCTATTGACCAAAATGATCCTGTCTTCATTGTCGTTACGTTACAAACATCACAAAAGGCATGGTTGTAGGCAATTTCAATTCAATAGGTTTGCTTGTTGGCCAAGTAAACCCAAAATATAAAGAGTTAAGCTTTAAATGAACGTGCACAAGAAACAACAACGATTATCATGCTCTATTGACCAAAATGATCCTGTCTTCATTGTCGTTACGTTACAAACATCACAAAATGCATGGTCGTGGGCAATTTCTATTCAATAGGTTTGCTTGTTGGCCAAGTAAACCCAAAATATAAAGAGTTAAGCTTTAAATGAACGTGCACAAGAATCAACAATGATTATCATGCTCTATTGACCAAAATGATCCTGTCTTCATTGTCGTTACGTTACAAACATCACAAAAGGCATGGTTGTAGGCAATTTCAATTCAAGGTTTGCTTGTTGGCCAAGTAAACCCAAATATAAAGAGTTAAGCTTTAAATGAATGTGCACGAGAAACAACAACGATTATCATGATCTATTGACCAAAATGATCCTGTCTTCATTGTCGTTACGTTACAAACATCACAAAAGGCATGGTTGTGGGCAATTTCAATTCAATAGGTTTGCTTGTTGGCCAAGTAAACCCAAATATAAAGAGTTAAGCTTTAAATGAACGTGCACGAGAAACAACAACGATTATCAAACTCTATAGACCAAAATGATCTTTTCTTCATTGTCGTTGCGTTACTAACATCACAAAATGCATGGTCGTGGGCAATTTCTATTCAATAGGTTTGCTTGTTGGCCAAGTAAACCCAAATATAAAGAGTTAAGCTTTAAATGAACGTGCACGAGAAACAACAACGATTATCAAACTCTATAGACCAAAATGATCTTTTCTTCATTGTCGTTGCGTTACTAACATCACAAAAGGCATGGTTGTGGGCAATTTCAATTCAAGGTTTGCTTGTTGGCCAAGTAAACCCAAATATAAAGAGTTAAGCTTTAAATGAAGGTGCACGAGAAACAACAACGATTATCATGCTCTATTGACCAAAATGATCCTATCTTCATTGTCGTTACGTTACAAACATCACAAAAGGCATGGTTGTGGGCAATTTCAATTCAATAGGTTTGCTTGTTGGCCAAGTAAACCCAATTATAAAGAGTTAAATTTTAAATGAACGTGCACGAGAAACAACAACGATTATCATGCTCTATTGACCAAAATGATCCTGTTTTCATTGTCGTTACGTTACAAACATCACAAAAGGCATGTTTGTGGGCAATTTCAATTCAATATGTTTGCTTGTTGGCCAAGTAAACCCAAATATAAAGAGTTAGGCTTTAAATGAACGTGCACGAGAAACAACAACGATTATCAAACTCTATAGGCCAAAATGACCTTTTCTTCATTGTCGTTGCGTTACTAACATCACAAAATGCATGGTCGTGGGCAATTTCTATTCAATAGGTTTGCTTGTTGGCCAAGTAAACCCAAATATAAAGAGTTAAGCTTTAAATGAACATGCACGAGAAACAACAACGATTATCATGCTCTATTGACCAAAATGATCCTGTCTTCATTGTCGTTACGTTACAAACATCACAAAAGCCATGGTTGTGGGCAATTTCAATTCAAGGTTTGCTTGTTGGCCAAGTAAACCCAAATATAAATAGTTAAGCTTTAAATGAACGTGCACGAGAAACAACAACGATTATCATGATCTATTGACCAAAAATGATCCTGTCTTCATTGTCGTTACGTTACAAACATCACAAAAGGCATGGTTGTGGGCAATTTCAATTCAAGGTTTGCTTGTTGGCCAAGTAAACCCAAATATAAAGAGTTAAGTTTTAAATGAACGTGCACGAGAAACAACAACGATTATCTTGCTCTATTGACCAAAATGATCCTGTCTTCATTGTCGTTACGTTACAAACATCACAAAAGGCATGGTTGTGGGCAATTTCAATTCAATAGGTTTGCTTGTTGGCCAAGTAAACCCAATTATAAAGAGTTAAATTTTAAATGAACGTGCACGAGAAACAACAACGATTATCATGCTCTATTGACCAAAATGATCCTGTTTTCATTGTCGTTACGTTACAAACATCACAAAAGGCATGTTTGTGGGCAATTTCAATTCAATATGTTTGCTTGTTGGCCAAGTAAACCCAAATATAAAGAGTTAGGCTTTAAATGAACGTGCACGAGAAACAACAACGATTATCAAACTCTATAGGCCAAAATGACCTTTTCTTCATTGTCGTTGCGTTACTAACATCACAAAATGCATGGTCGTGGGCAATTTCTATTCAATAGGTTTGCTTGTTGGCCAAGTAAACCCAAATATAAAGAGTTAAGCTTTAAATGAACATGCACGAGAAACAACAACGATTATCATGCTCTATTGACCAAAATGATCCTGTCTTCATTGTCGTTACGTTACAAACATCACAAAAGCCATGGTTGTGGGCAATTTCAATTCAAGGTTTGCTTGTTGGCCAAGTAAACCCAAATATAAATAGTTAAGCTTTAAATGAACGTGCACGAGAAACAACAACGATTATCATGATCTATTGACCAAAAATGATCCTGTCTTCATTGTCGTTACGTTACAAACATCACAAAAGGCATGGTTGTGGGCAATTTCAATTCAAGGTTTGCTTGTTGGCCAAGTAAACCCAAATATAAAGAGTTAAGTTTTAAATGAACGTGCACGAGAAACAACAACGATTATCTTGCTCTATTGACCAAAATGATCCTGTCTTCATTGTCGTTACGTTACAAACATCACAAAAGGCATGGTTGTGGGCAATTTCAATTCAATATGTTTGCTTGTTGGCCAAGTAAACCCAAATATAAAGAGTTAGGCTTTAAATGAACGTGCACGAGAAACAACAACGATTATCAAACTCTATAGGCCAAAATGACCTTTTCTTCATTGTCGTTGCGTTACTAACATCACAAAATGCATGGTCGTGGGCAATTTCTATTCAATAGTTTTGCTTGTTGGCCAAGTAAACCCAAATATAAAGAGTTAGGCTTTAAATGAACGTGCACGAGAAACAACAACGATTATCATGCTCTATTGACCAAAATGATCCTGTCTTCATTGTCGTCACGTTACAAACATCACAAAAGGCATGGTTGTAGGCAATTTCAATTCAATAGGTTTGCTTGTTGGCCAAGTAAACCCAAATATAAAGAGTTAAGCTTTAAATGAACGTGCACGAGAAACAACAACGATTATCAAACTCTATAGACCAAAATGATCTTTTCTTCATTGTCGTTGCGTTACTAACATCACAAAATGCATGGTGGTGGGCAATTTCTATTCAATAGGTTTCCTTGTTGGCCAAGTAAACCCAAATATAAAGAGTTAAGCTTTAAATGAACGTGCACGAGAAACAACAACGATTATCATGCTCTATTGACCAAAATGATCCTGTCTTCATTGTCGTTACGTTACAAACATCACAAAAGGCATGGTTGTGGGCAATTTCAATTCAAGGTTTGCTTGTTGGCCAAGTAAACCCAAATATAAAGAGTTAAGCTTTAAATGAACGTGCACAAGAAACAACAACGATTATCATGCTCTATTGACCAAAATGATCCTGTCTTCATTGTCTTTACGTTACAAACATCACAAAAGGCATGGTTGTAGGCAATTTCAATTCAATAGGTTTACTTGTTGGCCAAGTAAACCCAAATATAAAGAGTTAAGCTTTAAATGAACGTGCACAAGAATCAACAACGATTATCATGCTCTATTGACCAAAATGATCCTGTCTTCATTGTCGTTACGTTACAAACATCACAAAAGGCATGGTTGTAGGCAATTTCAATTCAATAGGTTTGCTTGTTGGCCAAGCAAACCCAAAATATAAAGAGTTAAGCTTTAAATGAACGTGCACAAGAAACAACAACGATTATCATGCTCTATTGACCAAAATGATCCTGTCTTCATTGTCGTTACGTTACAAACATCACAAAATGCATGGTCGTGGGCAATTTCTATTCAATAGGTTTGTTTGTTGGCCAAGTAAACCCAAAATATAAAGAGTTAAGCTTTAAATGAACGTGCACAAGAATCAACAATGATTATCATGCTCTATTGACCAAAATGATCCTGTCTTCATTGTCGTTACGTTACAAACATCACAAAAGGCATGGTTGTAGGCAATTTCAATTCAAGGTTTGCTTGTTGGCCAAGTAAACCCAAATATAAAGAGTTAAGCTTTAAATGAATGTGCACGAGAAACAACAACGATTATCATGATCTATTGACCAAAATGATCCTGTCTTCATTGTCGTTACGTTACAAACATCACAAAAGGCATGGTTGTGGGCAATTTCAATTCAATAGGTTTGCTTGTTGGCCAAGTAAACCCAAATATAAAGAGTTAAGCTTTAAATGAACGTGCACGAGAAACAACAACGATTATCAAACTCTATAGACCAAAATGATCTTTTCTTCATTGTCGTTGCGTTACTAACATCACAAAATGCATGGTCGTGGGCAATTTCTATTCAATAGGTTTGCTTGTTGGCCAAGTAAACCCAAATATAAAGAGTTAAGCTTTAAATGAACGTGCACGAGAAACAACAACGATTATCAAACTCTATAGACCAAAATGATCTTTTCTTCATTGTCGTTGCGTTACTAACATCACAAAAGGCATGGTTGTGGGCAATTTCAATTCAAGGTTTGCTTGTTGGCCAAGTAAACCCAAATATAAAGAGTTAAGCTTTAAATGAACGTGCACGAGAAACAACAACGATTATCATGCTCTATTGACCAAAATGATCCTATCTTCATTGTCGTTACGTTACAAACATCACAAAAGGCATGGTTGTGGGCAATTTCAATTCAATATGTTTGCTTGTTGGCCAAGTAAACCCAAATATAAAGAGTTAGGCTTTAAATGAACGTGCACGAGAAACAACTACGATTATCAAACTCTATAGGCCAAAATGACCTTTTCTTCATTGTCGTTGCGTTACTAACATCACAAAATGCATGGTCGTGGGCAATTTATATTCAATAGGTTTGCTTGTTGGCCAAGTAAACCCAAATATAAAGAGTTAAGCTTTAAATGAACGTGCACGAGAAACAACAACGATTATCATGCTCTATTGACCAAAATGATCCTGTCTTCATTGTCGTTACGTTACAAACATCACAAAAGGCATGGTTGTAGGCAATTTCAATTCAATAGGTTTGCTTGTTGGCCAAGTAAACCCAAATATAAAGAGTTAAGCTTTAAATGAACGTGCACGAGAAACAACAACGATTATCAAACTCTATAGACAAAAATGATCTTTTCTTCATTGTCGTTGCGTTACTAACATCACAAAATGCATGGTCGTGGGCAATTTCTATTCAATAGGTTTGCTTGTTGGCCAAGTAAACCCAAATATAAAGAGTTAAGCTTTAAATGAACGTGCACGAGAAACAACAACGATTATCAAACTCTATAGACCAAAATGATCTTTTCTTCATTGTCGTTGCGTTACTAACATCACAAAATGCATGGTCGTGGGCAATTTCTATTCAATAAGTTTGCTTGTTGGCCAAGTAAACCCAAATATAAAGAGTTAAGCTTTAAATGAACGTGCACAAGAAACAACAACGATTATAATGCTCTATTGACCAAAATGATCCTGTCTTCATTGTCGTTACGTTACAAACATCACAAAAGGCATGGTTGTAGGCAATTTCAATTCAATAGGTTTGCATGTTGGCCAAGTAAACCCAAATATAAAGAGTTAAGCTTTAAATGAACGTGCACGAGAAACAACAACGATTATCAAACTCTATAGACCAAAATGATCTTTTCTTCATTGTCGTTGCGTTACTAACATCACAAAATGCATGGTCGTGGGCAATTTATATTCAATAGGTTTGCTTGTTGGCCAAGTAAACCCAAATATAAAGAGTTAAGCTTTAAATGAACGTGCACGAGAAACAACAACGATTATCATGCTCTATTGACCGAAATGATCCTGTCTTCATTGTCATTGCGTTACTAACATCACAAAATGCATGGTCGTGGGCAATTTATATTCAATAGGTTTGCTTGTTGGCCAAGTAAACCCAAATATAAAGAGTTAAGCTTTAAATGAACGTGCACGAGAAACAACAACGATTATCATGCTCTATTGACCGAAATGATCCTGTCTTCATTGTCGTTACGTTACAAACATCACAAAAGGCATGGTTGTAGGCAATTTCAATTCAATAGGTTTGCATGTTGGCCAAGTAAACCCAAATATAAAGAGTTAAGCTTTAAATGAACGTGCACGAGAAACAACAACGATTATCAAACTCTATAGACCAAAATGATCTTTTCTTCATTGTCGTTGCGTTACTAACATCACAAAATGCATGGTCGTGGGCAATTTATATTCAATAGGTTTGCTTGTTGGCCAAGTAAACCCAAATATAAAGAGTTAAGCTTTAAATGAACGTGCACGAGAAACAACAACGATTATCATGCTCTATTGACCGAAATGATCCTGTCTTCATTGTCGTTACGTTACAAACATCACAAAAGGCATGGTTGTAGGCAATTTCAATTCAATAGGTTTGCTTGTTGGCCAAGTAAACCCAAATATAAAGAGTTAAGCTTTAAATGAACGTGCACGAGAAACAACAACGATTATCAAACTCTATAGACCAAAATGATCTTTTCTTCATTGTCGTTGCGTTACTAACATCACAAAATGCATGGTCGTGGGCAATTTCTATTCAATAGGTTTGCTTGTTGGCCAAGTAAACCCAAATATAAAGAGTTAAGCTTTAAATGAACGTGCACGAGAAACAACAACGATTATCAAACTCTATAGACCAAAATGATCTTTTCTTCATTGTCGTTGCGTTACTAACATCACAAAATGCATGGTCGTGGGCAATTTCTATTCAATAAGTTTGCTTGTTGGCCAAGTAAACCCAAATATAAAGAGTTAAGCTTTAAATGAACGTGCACAAGAAACAACAACGATTATAATGCTCTATTGACCAAAATGATCGTGTCTTCATTGTCGTTACGTTACAAACATCACAAAAGGCATGGTTGTAGGCAATTTCAATTCAATAGGTTTGCATGTTGGCCAAGTAAACCCAAATATAAAGAGTTAATCTTTAAATGAACGTGCACGAGAAACAACAACTATTATCAAACTCTATAGACCAAAATGATCTTTTCTTCATTGTCGTTGCGTTACCTAACATCACAAAATGCATGGTCGTGGGCAATTTCTATTCAATAGGTTTGCTTGTTGGCCAAGTAAACCCAAATATAAAGAGTTAAGCTTTAAATGAACGTACACGAGAAACAACAACGATTATCATGCTCTATTGACCAAAATGATCATGTCTTCATTGTCGTTACGGTACAAACATCACAAAAGCCATGGTTGTAGGCCATTTCAATTCAATAGGTTTGCTTGTTGGCCAAGTAAACCCAAATATAAAGAGTTAAGCTTTAAATGAACGTGCACGAGAAACAACAACGATTATCAAACTCTATAGGCCAAAATGACCTTTTCTTCATTGTCGTTGCGTTACTAACATCACAAAATGCATGGTCGTGGGCAATTTATATTCAATAGGTTTGCTTGTTGGCCAAGTAAACCCAAATATAAAGAGTTAAGCTTTAAATGAACGTGCACGAGAAACAACAACGATTATCATGCTCTATTGACCGAAATGATCCTGTCTTCATTGTCATTGCGTTACTAACATCACAAAATGCATGGTCGTGGGCAATTTATATTCAATAGGTTTGCTTGTTGGCCAAGTAAACCCAAATATAAAGAGTTAAGCTTTAAATGAACGTGCACGAGAAACAACAACGATTATCATGCTCTATTGACCGAAATGATCCTGTCTTCATTGTCGTTACGTTACAAACATCACAAAAGGCATGGTTGTAGGCAATTTCAATTCAATAGGTTTGCATGTTGGCCAAGTAAACCCAAATATAAAGAGTTAAGCTTTAAATGAACGTGCACGAGAAACAACAACGATTATCAAACTCTATAGACCAAAATGATCTTTTCTTCATTGTCGTTGCGTTACTAACATCACAAAATGCATGGTCGTGGGCAATTTATATTCAATAGGTTTGCTTGTTGGCCAAGTAAACCCAAATATAAAGAGTTAAGCTTTAAATGAACGTGCACGAGAAACAACAACGATTATCATGCTCTATTGACCGAAATGATACTGTCTTCATTGTCGTTACGTTACAAACATCACAAAAGGCATGGTTGTAGGCAATTTCAATTCAATAGGTTTGCTTGTTGGCCAAGTAAACCCAAATATAAAGAGTTAAGCTTTAAATGAACGTGCACGAGAAACAACAACGATTATCAAACTCTATAGACCAAAATGATCTTTTCTTCATTGTCGTTGCGTTACTAACATCACAAAATGCATGGTCGTGGGCAATTTCTATTCAATAGGTTTGCTTGTTGGCCAAGTAAACCCAAATATAAAGAGTTAAGCTTTAAATGAACGTGCACGAGAAACAACAACGATTATCAAACTCTATAGACCAAAATGATCTTTTATTCATTGTCATTGCGTTACTAACATCACAAAATGCATGGTCGTGGGCAATTTCTATTCAATAAGTTTGCTTGTTGGCCAAGTAAACCCAAATATAAAGAGTTAAGCTTTAAATGAACGTGCACAAGAAACAACAACGATTATAATGCTCTATTGACCAAAATGATCGTGTCTTCATTGTCGTTACGTTACAAACATCACAAAAGGCATGGTTGTAGGCAATTTCAATTCAATAGGTTTGCATGTTGGCCAAGTAAACCCAAATATAAAGAGTTAAGCTTTAAATGAACGTGCACGAGAAACAACAACTATTATCAAACTCTATAGACCAAAATGATCTTTTCTTCATTGTCGTTGCGTTACCTAACATCACAAAATGCATGGTCGTGGGCAATTTCTATTCAATAGGTTTGCTTGTTGGCCAAGTAAACCCAAATATAAAGAGTTAAGCTTTAAATGAACGTACACGAGAAACAACAACGATTATCATGCTCTATTGACCAAAATGATCATGTCTTCATTGTCGTTACGGTACAAACATCACAAAAGCCATGGTTGTAGGCCATTTCAATTCAATAGGTTTGCTTGTTGGCCAAGTAAACCCAAATATAAAGAGTTAAGCTTTAAATGAACGTGCACGAGAAACAACAACGATTATCAAACTCTATAGGCCAAAATGACCTTTTCTTCATTGTCGTTGCGTTACTAACATCACAAAATGCATGGTCGTGGGCAATTTATATTCAATAGGTTTGCTTGTTGGCCAAGTAAACCCAAATATAAAGAGTTAAGCTTTAAATGAACGTGCACGAGAAACAACAACGATTATCATGCTCTATTGACCGAAATGATCCTGTCTTCATTGTCATTGCGTTACTAACATCACAAAATGCATGGTCGTGGGCAATTTATATTCAATAGGTTTGCTTGTTGGCCAAGTAAACCCAAATATAAAGAGTTAAGCTTTAAATGAACGTGCACGAGAAACAACAACGATTATCAAACTCTATAGACCAAAATGATCTTTTCTTCATTGTCGTTGCGTTACTAACATCACAAAATGCATGGTCGTGGGCAATTTCTATTCAATAGGTTTGCTTGTTGGCCAAGTAAACCCAAATATAAAGAGTTAAGCTTTAAATGAACGTACACGAGAAACAACAACGATTATCATGCTCTATTGACCAAAATGATCATGTCTTCATTGTCGTTACGGTACAAACATCACAAAAGGCATGGTTGTAGGCCATTTCAATTCAATAGGTTTGCATGTTGGCCAAGTAAACCCAAATATAAAGAGTTAAGCTTTAAATGAACGTGCACGAGAAACAACAACGATTATCAAACTCTATAGGCCAAAATGACCTTTTCTTCATTGTCGTTGCGTTACTAACATCACAAAATGCATGGTCGTGGGCAATTTCTATTCAATAGGTTTGCTTGTTGGCCAAGTAAACCCAAATATAAAGAGTTAAGCTTTAAATGAACGTGCACGAGAAACAACAACGATTATCAAACTCTATTGACCAAAATGATCTTTTCTTCATTGTCGTTGCGTTACTAACATCACAAAATGCATGGTCGTGGACAATTTTTATTCAATAGGTTTGCTTGTTGGCCAAGTAAACCCAAATATAAAGAATTAAGCTTTAAATGAACGTGCATGAGAAACAACAACGATTATCATGCTCTATTGACCAAAATGATCCTGTCTTCATTGTCGTTACGTTACAAACATCACAAAAGGCATGGTTGTGGGCAATTTCAATTCAAGGTTTGCTTGTTGGCCAAGTAAACCCAAATATAAAGAGTTAAGCTTTAAATGAACGTGCACGAGAAACAACAATGATTATCATGCTCTATTGACCAAAGTGATCCTGTCTTCATTGTCGTTACGTTACAAACATCACAAAAGGCATGGTTGTAGGCAATTTCAATTCAATATGTTTGCTTGTTGGCCAAGTAAACCCAAATATAAAGAGTTAGGCTTTAAATGAACGTGCACGAGAAACAACAACGATTATCAAACTCTATAGGCCAAAATGACCTTTTCTGCATTGTCGTTGCGTTACTAACATCACAAAATGCATGGTCGTGGGCAATTTCAATTCAATAGGTTTGCTTGTTGGCCAAGTAAACCCAAATATAAAGAGTTAAGCTTTAAATGAACGTGCACGAGAAACAACAACGATTATCATGATCTATTGACCAAAAATGATCCTGTCTTCATTGTCGTTACGTTACAAACATCACAAAAGGCATGGTTGTGGGCAATTTCAATTCAAGGTTTGCTTGTTGGCCAAGTAAACCCAAATATAAAGAGTTAAGCTTTAAATGAACGTGCAAGAGAAACAACAACGATTATCATGCTCTATTGACCAAAATGATCCTGTCTTCATTGTCGTTACGTTACAAACATCACAAAAGGCATGGTTGTAGGCAATTTCAATTCAATAGGTTTGCTTGTTGGCCAAGTAAACCCAAATATAAAGAGTTAAGCTTTAAATGAACGTGCACGAGAAACAACAACGATTATCAAACTCTATAGACCAAAATGATCTTTTCTTCATTGTCGTTGCGTTACTAACATCACAAAATGCATGGTCGTGGGCAATTTCTATTCAATAGGTTTGCTTGTTGGCCAAGTAAACCCAAATATAAAGAGTTAAGCTTTAAATGAACGTGCACGAGAAACAACAACGATTATCAAACTCTATAGACCAAAATGATCTTTTCTTCATTGTCGTTGCGTTACTAACATCACAAAATGCATGGTCGTGGGCAATTTCTATTCAATAAGTTTGCTTGTTGGCCAAGTAAACCCAAATATAAAGAGTTAAGCTTTAAATGAACGTGCACGAGAAACAACAACGATTATCAAACTCTATAGGCCAAAATGACCTTTTCTTCATTGTCGTTGCGTTACTAACATCACAAAATGCATGGTCGTGGGCAATTTCTATTCAATAGGTTTGCTTGTTGGCCAAGTAAACCCAAATATAAAGAGTTAAGCTTTAAATGAACGTGCACGAGAAACAACAACGATTATCAAACTCTATTGACCAAAATGATCTTTTCTTCATTGTCGTTGCGTTACTAACATCACAAAATGCATGGTCGTGGACAATTTTTATTCAATAGGTTTGCTTGTTGGCCAAGTAAACCCAAATATAAAGAATTAAGCTTTAAATGAACGTGCATGAGAAACAACAACGATTATCATGCTCTATTGACCAAAATGATCCTGTCTTCATTGTCGTTACGTTACAAACATCACAAAAGGCATGGTTGTGGGCAATTTCAATTCAAGGTTTGCTTGTTGGCCAAGTAAACCCAAATATAAAGAGTTAAGCTTTAAATGAACGTGCACGAGAAACAACAATGATTATCATGCTCTATTGACCAAAGTGATCCTGTCTTCATTGTCGTTACGTTACAAACATCACAAAAGGCATGGTTGTAGGCAATTTCAATTCAATATGTTTGCTTGTTGGCCAAGTAAACCCAAATATAAAGAGTTAGGCTTTAAATGAACGTGCACGAGAAACAACAACGATTATCAAACTCTATAGGCCAAAATGACCTTTTCTGCATTGTCGTTGCGTTACTAACATCACAAAATGCATGGTCGTGGGCAATTTCAATTCAATAGGTTTGCTTGTTGGCCAAGTAAACCCAAATATAAAGAGTTAAGCTTTAAATGAACGTGCACGAGAAACAACAACGATTATCATGATCTATTGACCAAAAATGATCCTGTCTTCATTGTCGTTACGTTACAAACATCACAAAAGGCATGGTTGTGGGCAATTTCAATTCAAGGTTTGCTTGTTGGCCAAGTAAACCCAAATATAAAGAGTTAAGCTTTAAATGAACGTGCAAGAGAAACAACAACGATTATCATGCTCTATTGACCAAAATGATCCTGTCTTCATTGTCGTTACGTTACAAACATCACAAAAGGCATGGTTGTAGGCAATTTCAATTCAATAGGTTTGCTTGTTGGCCAAGTAAACCCAAATATAAAGAGTTAAGCTTTAAATGAACGTGCACGAGAAACAACAACGATTATCAAACTCTATAGACCAAAATGATTTTTTCTTCATTGTCGTTGCGTTACTAACATCACAAAATGCATGGTCGTGGGCAATTTCTATTCAATAGGTTTGCTTGTTGGCCAAGTAAACCCAAATATAAAGAGTTAAGCTTTAAATGAACGTGCACGAGAAACAACAACGATTATCAAACTCTATAGACCAAAATGATCTTTTCTTCATTGTCGTTGCGTTACTAACATCACAAAATGCATGGTCGTGGGCAATTTCTATTCAATAAGTTTGCTTGTTGGCCAAGTAAACCCAAATATAAAGAGTTAAGCTTTAAATGAACGTGCACAAGAAACAACAACGATTATAATGCTCTATTGACCAAAATGATCATGTCTTCATTGTCGTTACGTTACAAACATCACAAAAGGCATGGTTGTAGGCAATTTCAATTCAATAGGTTTGCATGTTGGCCAAGTAAACCCAAATATAAAGAGTTAAGCTTTAAATGAACGTGCACGAGAAACAACAACGATTATCAAACTCTATAGACCAAAATGATCTTTTCTTCATTGTCGTTGCGTTACTAACATCACAAAATGCATGGTCGTGGGCAATTTCTATTCAATAGGTTTGCTTGTTGGCCAAGTAAACCCAAATATAAAGAGTTAAGCTTTAAATGAACGTGCACGAGAAACAACAACGATTATCAAACTCTATAGACCAAAATGATCTTTTCTTCATTGTCGTTGCGTTACTAACATCACAAAATGCATGGTCGTGGGCAATTTCTATTCAATAAGTTTGCTTGTTGGCCATGTAAACCCAAATATAAAGAGTTAAGCTTTAAATGAACGTGCACGAGAAACAACAACGATTATCAAACTCTATAGACCAAAATGATCTTTTCTTCATTGTCGTTGCGTTACTAACATCACAAAATGCATGGTCGTGGGCAATTTCTATTCAATAAGTTTGCTTGTTGGCCAAGTAAACCCAAATATGAAGAGTTAAGCTTTAAATGAACATGCACGAGAAACAACAACGACTATCAAACTCTATAGACCAAAATGATCTTTTCTTCATTGTCGTTGCGTTACTAATATCACAAAATGCATGGTCGTGGGCAATTTCTATTCAATTGGTTTGCTTGTTGGCCAAGTAAACCCAAATATAAAGAGTTAAGCTTTAAATGAACGTGCACGAGAAACAACAACGATTATCAAACTCTATTGACCAAAATGATCTTTTCTTCATTGTCGTTACGTTACTAACATCACAAAATGTATGGTCGTGGGCAATTTTTATTCAATAGGTTTGATTGTTGGCCAAGTAAACCCAAATGTAAAGATTTAAGCTTTAAATGAACGTGCACGAGAAACAACAACGATTATCATGCTCTATTGACCAAAATGATCCTGTCTTCATTGTCGTTACGTTACAAACATCACAAAAGGCATGGTTGTGGGCAATTTCAATTCAATGTTTGCTTGTTGGCCAAGTAAATCCAAATGTAAAGAGTTAAGCTTTAAATGAACGTGCACGAGAAACAACAACGATTATCTTGCTCTATTGACCAAAATGATCCTGTCTTCATTGTCGTTACGTTACAAATATCACAAAAGGCATGGTTGTAGGCAATTTCAATTCAATAGGTTTGCTTGTTGGCCAAGTAAACCCAAATATAAAGAGTTAAGCTTTAAATGAACGTGCACGAGAAACAACAACGATTATCAAACTCTATAGACCAAAATGATCTTTTCTTCATTGTCGTTGCGTTACTAACATCACAAAATGCATGGTCGTGGGCAATTTCTATTCAATAGGTTTGCTTGTTGGCTAAGTAAACCCAAATATAAAGAGTTAAGCTTTAAATGAACGTACACGAGAAACAACAACGATTATCATGCTCTATTGACCAAAATGATCCTGTCTTCATTGTCGTTACAGTACAAACATCACAAAAGGCATGGTTGTAGGCAATTTCAATTCAATAGGTTTGCTTGTTGGCCAAGTAAACCCAAATATAAAGAGTTAAGCTTTAAATGAACGTGCACGAGAAACAACAACGATTATCAAACTCTATAGGCCAAAATGACCTTTTCTTCATTGTCGTTGCATTACTAACATCACAAAATGCATGGTCGTGGGCAATTTCTATTCAATAGGTTTGCTTGTTGGCCAAGTAAACCCAAATATAAAGAGTTAAGCTTTAAATGAACGTGCACGAGAAACAACAACGATTATCAAACTCTATAGACCAAAATGATCTTTTCTTCATTGTCGTTGCGTAACTAACATCACAAAATGCATGGTCGTGGGCAATTTCTATTCAATAGGTTTGCTTGTTGGCCAAGTAAACCCAAATATAAAGAGTTAAGCTTTAAATGAACGTGCACGAGAAACAACAACGATTATCATGCTCTATTGACCAAAATGATCCTGTCTTCATTGTCGTTACGTTACAAACATCACAAAAGGCATGGTTGTAGGCAATTTCAATTCAATAGGTTTGCTTGTTGGCCAAGTAAACCCAAATATAAAGAGTTAAGCTTTAAATGAACGTGCACGAGAAACAACAACGATTATCAAACTCTATAGACCAAAATGACCTTTTCTTCATTGTCGTTGCGTTACTAACATCACAAAATGCATGGTCGTGGGCAATTTTTATTCAATAGGTTTGCTTGTTGGCCAAGTAAACCCAAGTATAAAGAGTTAAGCTTTAAATGAACGTGCACGAGAAACAACAACGATTATCATGCTCTATTGACCAAAATGATCCTGTCTTCATTGTCGTTACGTTACAAACATCACAAAAGGCATGGTTGTAGGCAATTTCAATTCAATAGGTTTGCTTGTTGGCCAAGTAAACCCAAATATAAAGAGTTAAGCTTTAAATGAACGTGCACGAGAAACAACAACGATTATCAAACTCTATAGACCAAAATGATGTTTTCTTCATTGTCGTTGCGTAACTAACATCACAAAATGCATGGTCGTGGGCAATTTCTATTCAATAGGTTTGCTTGTTGGCCAAGTAAACCCAAATATAAAGAGTTAAGCTTTAAATGAACGTGCACGAGAAACAACAACGATTATCATGCTCTATTGACCAAAATGATCCTGTCTTCATTGTCGTTACGTTACAAACATCACAAAAGGCATGGTTGTAGGCAATTTCAATTCAATAGGTTTGCTTGTTGGCCAAGTAAACCCAAATATAAAGAGTTAAGCTTTAAATGAACGTGCACGAGAAACAACAACGATTATCAAACTCTATAGACCAAAATGATCTTTTCTTCATTGTCGTTGCGTTACTAACATCACAAAATGCATGGTCGTGGGCAATTTCTATTCAATAAGTTTGCTTGTTGGCCAAGTAAACCCAAATATGAAGAGTTAAGCTTTAAATGAACATGCACGAGAAACAACAACGACTATCAAACTCTATAGACCAAAATGATCTTTTCTTCATTGTCGTTGCGTTACTAATATCACAAAATGCATGGTCGTGGGCAATTTCTATTCAATTGGTTTGCTTGTTGGCCAAGTAAACCCAAATATAAAGAGTTAAGCTTTAAATGAACGTGCACGAGAAACAACAACGATTATCAAACTCTATTGACCAAAATGATCTTTTCTTCATTGTCGTTACGTTACTAACATCACAAAATGTATGGTCGTGGGCAATTTTTATTCAATAGGTTTGATTGTTGGCCAAGTAAACCCAAATGTAAAGATTTAAGCTTTAAATGAACGTGCACGAGAAACAACAACGATTATCATGCTCTATTGACCAAAATGATCCTGTCTTCATTGTCGTTACGTTACAAACATCACAAAAGGCATGGTTGTGGGCAATTTCAATTCAATGTTTGCTTGTTGGCCAAGTAAATCCAAATGTAAAGAGTTAAGCTTTAAATGAACGTGCACGAGAAACAACAACGATTATCTTGCTCTATTGACCAAAATGATCCTGTCTTCATTGTCGTTACGTTACAAATATCACAAAAGGCATGGTTGTAGGCAATTTCAATTCAATAGGTTTGCTTGTTGGCCAAGTAAACCCAAATATAAAGAGTTAAGCTTTAAATGAACGTGCACGAGAAACAACAACGATTATCAAACTCTATAGACCAAAATGATCTTTTCTTCATTGTCGTTGCGTTACTAACATCACAAAATGCATGGTCGTGGGCAATTTCTATTCAATAGGTTTGCTTGTTGGCTAAGTAAACCCAAATATAAAGAGTTAAGCTTTAAATGAACGTACACGAGAAACAACAACGATTATCATGCTCTATTGACCAAAATGATCCTGTCTTCATTGTCGTTACAGTACAAACATCACAAAAGGCATGGTTGTAGGCAATTTCAATTCAATAGGTTTGCTTGTTGGCCAAGTAAACCCAAATATAAAGAGTTAAGCTTTAAATGAACGTGCACGAGAAACAACAACGATTATCAAACTCTATAGGCCAAAATGACCTTTTCTTCATTGTCGTTGCATTACTAACATCACAAAATGCATGGTCGTGGGCAATTTCTATTCAATAGGTTTGCTTGTTGGCCAAGTAAACCCAAATATAAAGAGTTAAGCTTTAAATGAACGTGCACGAGAAACAACAACGATTATCAAACTCTATAGACCAAAATGATCTTTTCTTCATTGTCGTTGCGTAACTAACATCACAAAATGCATGGTCGTGGGCAATTTCTATTCAATAGGTTTGCTTGTTGGCCAAGTAAACCCAAATATAAAGAGTTAAGCTTTAAATGAACGTGCACGAGAAACAACAACGATTATCATGCTCTATTGACCAAAATGATCCTGTCTTCATTGTCGTTACGTTACAAACATCACAAAAGGCATGGTTGTAGGCAATTTCAATTCAATAGGTTTGCTTGTTGGCCAAGTAAACCCAAATATAAAGAGTTAAGCTTTAAATGAACGTGCACGAGAAACAACAACGATTATCAAACTCTATAGACCAAAATGACCTTTTCTTCATTGTCGTTGCGTTACTAACATCACAAAATGCATGGTCGTGGGCAATTTTTATTCAATAGGTTTGCTTGTTGGCCAAGTAAACCCAAGTATAAAGAGTTAAGCTTTAAATGAACGTGCACGAGAAACAACAACGATTATCATGCTCTATTGACCAAAATGATCCTGTCTTCATTGTCGTTACGTTACAAACATCACAAAAGGCATGGTTGTAGGCAATTTCAATTCAATAGGTTTGCTTGTTGGCCAAGTAAACCCAAATATAAAGAGTTAAGCTTTAAATGAACGTGCACGAGAAACAACAACGATTATCAAACTCTATAGACCAAAATGATGTTTTCTTCATTGTCGTTGCGTAACTAACATCACAAAATGCATGGTCGTGGGCAATTTCTATTCAATAGGTTTGCTTGTTGGCCAAGTAAACCCAAATATAAAGAGTTAAGCTTTAAATGAACGTGCACGAGAAACAACAACGATTATCATGCTCTATTGACCAAAATGATCCTGTCTTCATTGTCGTTACGTTACAAACATCACAAAAGGCATGGTTGTAGGCAATTTCAATTCAATAGGTTTGCTTGTTGGCCAAGTAAACCCAAATATAAAGAGTTAAGCTTTAAATGAACGTGCACGAGAAACAACAACGATTATCAAACTCTATAGACCAAAATGATCTTTTCTTCATTGTCGTTGCGTTACTAACATCACAAAATGCATGGTCGTGGGCAATTTCTATTCAATAGGTTTGCTTGTTGGCCAAGTAAACCCAAATATAAAGAGTTAAGCTTTAAATGAACGTGCACGAGAAACAACAACGATTATCAAACTCTATTGACCAAAATGATCTTTTCTTCATTGTCGTTGCGTTACTAACATCACAAAATGCATGGTCGTGGACAATTTTTATTTAATAGGTTTGCTTGTTGGCCAAGTAAACCCAAATATAAAGAGTTGAGCTTTAAATGAACGTGCACGAAAAACAACAACGATTATCATGCTCTATTGACCAAAATGATCCTGTCTTCATTGTCGTTACGTTACAAACATCACAAAAGGCATGGTTGTGGGCAATTTCAATTCAAGGTTTGCTTGTTGGCCAAGTAAACCCAAAATATAAAGAGTTAAGCTTTAAATGAACGTGCACGAGAAACAACAACGATTATCATGCTCTATTGACCAAAATGATCCTGTCTTCATTGTCGTTGCGTTACTAACATCACAAAATGCATGGTCGTGGGCAATTTCTATTCAATAGGTTTGCTTGTTGGCCAAGTAAACCCAAATATAAAGAGTTAAGTTTTAAATGAACGTGCACAAGAAACAACAACGATTATCAAACTCTATAGACCAAAATGATCTTTTCTTCATTGTCGTTGCGTTACTAACATCACAAAATGCATGGTGGTGGGCAATTTCTATTCAATAGGTTTGCTTGTTGGCCAAGTAAACCCAAATATAAAGAGTTAAGCTTTAAATGAACGTGCACGAGAAACAACAACGATTATCATGCTCTATTGACCAAAATGATCTTGTCTTCATTGTCGTTACGTTACAAACATCACAAAAGCCATGGTTGTGGGCAATTTCAATTCAAGGTTTGCTTGTTAGCCAAGTAAACCCAAATATAAAGAGTTAAGCTTTAAATGAATGTGCACGAGAAACAACAACGATTATCATGATCTATTGACCAAAATGATACTGTCTTCATTGTCGTTACGTTACAAACATCACAAAAGGCATGGTTGTAGGCAATTTCAATTCAATAGGTTTGCATGTTGGCCAAGTAAACCCAAAATATAAAGAGTTAAGCTTTAAATGAACGTGCACAAGAAACAACAACGATTATCATGCTCTATTGACCAAAATGATCCTGTCTTCATTGTCGTTACGTTACAAACATCACAAAATGCATGGTCGTGGGCAATTTCTATTCAATAGGTTTGCTTGTTGGCCAAGTAAACCCAAATATAAAGAGTTAAGCTTTAAATGAACGTACACGAGAAACAACAACGATTATCATGCTCTATTAACCAAAATGATCATGTCTTCATTGTCGTTACGGTACAAACATCACAAAAGGCATGGTTGTAGGCCATTTCAATTCAATAGGTTTGCTTGTTGGCCAAGTAAACCCAAATATAAAGAGTTAAGCTTTAAATGAACGTGCACAAGAAACAACAACATTATCAAACTCTATAGGCCAAAATGACCTTTTCTTCATTGTCGTTGCGATACTAACATCACAAAATGCATGGTCGTGGGCAATTTATATTCAATAGGTTTGCTTGTTGGCCAAGTAAACCCAAATATAAAGAGTTAATCTTTAAATGAACGTGCACGAGAAACAACAACGATTATCATGCTCTATTGACCGAAATGATCCTGTCTTCATTGTCGTTACGTTACAAACATCACAAAAGGCATGGTTGTAGGCAATTTCAATTCAATAGGCTTGCTTGTTGGCCAAGTAAACCCAAATATAAAGAGTTAAGCTTTAAATGAACGTGCACGAGAAACAACAACGATTATCAAACTCTATAGACCAAAATGATCTTTTCTTCATTGTCGTTGCGTTACTAACATCACAAAATGCATGGTCGTGGGCAATTTCTATTCAATAAGTTTGCTTGTTGGCCAAGTAAACCCAAATATAAAGAGTTAAGCTTTAAATGAACGTGCACAAGAAACAACAACGATTATAATGCTCTATTGACCAAAATGATCGTGTCTTCATTGTCGTTACGTTACAAACATCACAAAAGGCATGGTTGTAGGCAATTTCAATTCAATAGGTTTGCATGTTGGCCAAGTAAACCCAAATATAAAGAGTTAAGTTTTAAATGAACGTGCACGAGAAACAACAACGATTATCAAACTCTATAGACCAAAATGATCTTTTCTTCATTGTCGTTGCGTTACTAACATCACAAAATGCATGGTCGTGGGCAATTTCTATTCAATAGGTTTGCTTGTTGGCCAAGTAAACCCAAATATAAAGAGTTAAGCTTTAAATGAACGTACACGAGAAACAACAACGATTATCATGCTTTATTGACCAAAATGATCATGTCTTCATTGTCGTTACGGTACAAACATCACAAAAGGCATGGTTGTAGGCCATTTCAATTCAATAGGTTTGCTTGTTGGCCAAGTAAACCCAAATATAAAGAGTTAAGCTTTAAATGAACGTGCACGAGAAACAACAACGATTATCAAACTCTATAGGCCAAAATGACCTTTTCTTCATTGTCGTTGCGTTACTAACATCACAAAATGCATGGTCGTGGGCAATTTCTATTCAATAGGTTTGCTTGTTGGCCAAGTAAACCCAAATATAAAGAGTTAAGCTTTAAATGAACGTGCACGAGAAACAACAACGATTATCAAACTCTATTGACCAAAATGATCTTTTCTTCATTGTCGTTGCGTTACTAACATCACAAAATGCATGGTCGTGGACAATTTTTATTCAATAGGTTTGCTTGTTGGCCAAGTAAACCCAAATATAAAGAATTAAGCTTTAAATGAACGTGCACAAGAAACAACAACGATTATAATGCTCTATTGACCAAAATGATCATGTCTTCATTGTCGTTACGTTACAAACATCACAAAAGGCATGGTTGTAGGCAATTTCAATTCAATAGGTTTGCATGTTGGCCAAATAAACCCAAATATAAAGAGTTAAGCTTTAAATGAACGTGCCCGAGAAACAACAACGATTATCAAACTCTATAGACCAAAATGATCTTTTCTTCATTGTCGTTGCGTTACTAACATCACAAAATGCATGGTCGTGGGCAATTTCTATTCAATAGGTTTGCTTGTTGGCGAAGTAAACCCAAATATAAAGAGTTAAGCTTTAAATGAACATGCACGAGAAACAACAACGACTATCAAACTCTATAGACCAAAATGATCTTTTCTTCATTGTCGTTGCGTTACTAATATCACAAAATGCATGGTCGTGGGCAATTTCTATACAATTGGTTTGCTTGTTGGCCAAGTAAACCCAAATATAAAGAGTTAAGCTTTAAATGAACGTGCACGAGAAACAACAACGATTATCAAACTCTATTGACCAAAATGATCTTTTCTTCATTGTCGTTACGTTACTAACATCACAAAATGTATGGTCGTGGGCAATTTTTATTCAATAGGTTTGATTGTTGGCCAAGTAAACCCAAATGTAAAGATTTAAGCTTTAAATGAACGTGCACGAGAAACAACAACGATTATCATGCTCTATTGACCAAAATGATCCTGTCTTCATTGTCGTTACGTTACAAACATCACAAAAGGCATGGTTGTGGGCAATTTCAATTCAATGTTTGCTTGTTGGCCAAGTAAATCCAAATGTAAAGAGTTAAGCTTTAAATGAACGTGCACGAGAAACAACAACGATTATCTTGCTCTATTGACCAAAATGATCCTGTCTTCATTGTCGTCACGTTACAAACATCACAAAAGGCATGGTTGTAGGCAATTTCAATTCAATAGGTTTGCTTGTTGGCCAAGTAAACCCAAATATAAAGAGTTAAGCTTTAAATGAACGTGCACGAGAAACAACAACGATTATCAAACTCTATAGACCAAAATGATCTTTTCTTCATTGTCGTTGCGTTACTAACATCACAAAATGCATGGTCGTGGGCAATTTCTATTCAATAGGTTTGCTTGTTGGCCAAGTAAACCCAAATATAAAGAGTTAAGCTTTAAATGAACGTACACGAGAAACAACAACGATTATCATGCTCTATTGACCAAAATGATCCTGTCTTCATTGTCGTTACGGTACAAACATCACAAAAGGCATGGTTGTAGGCAATTTCAATTCAATAGGTTTGCTTGTTGGCCAAGTAAACCCAAATATAAAGAGTTAAGCTTTAAATGAACGTGCACGAGAAACAACAACGATTATCAAACTCTATAGGCCAAAATGACCTTTTCTTCATTGTCGTTGCATTACTAACATCACAAAATGCATGGTCGTGGGCAATTTCTATTCAATAGGTTTGCTTGTTGGCCAAGTAAACCCAAATATAAAGAATTAAGCTTTAAATGAACGTGCACGAGAAACAACAACGATTATCAAACTCTATAGACCAAAATGATCTTTTCTTCATTGTCGTTGCGTAACTAACATCACAAAATGCATGGTCGTGGGCAATTTCTATTCAATAGGTTTGCTTGTTGGCCAAGTAAACCCAAATATAAAGAGTTAAGCTTTAAATGAACGTGCACGAGAAACAACAACGATTATCATGCTCTATTGACCAAAATGATCCTGTCTTCATTGTCGTTACGTTACAAACATCACAAAAGGCATGGTTGTAGGCAATTTCAATTCAATAGGTTTGCTTGTTGGCCAAGTAAACCCAAATATAAAGAGTTAAGCTTTAAATGAACGTGCACGAGAAACAACAATGATTATCAAACTCTATAGGCCAAAATGACCTTTTCTTCATTGTCGTTGCGTTACTAACATCACAAAATGCATGGTCGTGGGCAATTTTTATTCAATAGGTTTGCTTGTTGGCCAAGTAAACCCAAGTATAAAGAGTTAAGCTTTAAATGAACGTGCACGAGAAACAACAATGATTATCATGCTCTATTGACCAAAATGATCCTGTCTTCATTGTCGTTACGTTACAAACATCACAAAAGGCATGGTTGTAGGCAATTTCAATTCAATAGGTTTGCTTGTTGGCCAAGTAAACCCAAATATAAAGAGTTAAGCTTTAAATGAACGTGCACGAGAAACAACAACGATTATCAAACTCTATAGACCAAAATGATGTTTTCTTCATTGTCGTTGCGTAACTAACATCACAAAATGCATGGTCGTGGGCAATTTCTATTCAATAGGTTTGCTTGTTGGCCAAGTAAACCCAAATATAAAGAGTTAAGCTTTAAATGAACGTGCACGAGAAACAACAACGATTATCATGCTCTATTGACCAAAATGATCCTGTCTTCATTGTCGTTACGTTACAAACATCACAAAAGGCATGGTTGTAGGCAATTTCAATTCAATAGGTTTGCTTGTTGGCCAAGTAAACCCAAATATAAAGAGTTAAGCTTTAAATGAACGTGCACGAGAAACAACAACGATTATCAAACTCTATAGACCAAAATGATCTTTTCTTCATTGTCGTTGCGTTACTAACATCACAAAATGCATGGTCGTGGGCAATTTTTATTCAATAGGTTTGCTTGTTGGCCAAGTAAACCCAAATATAAAGAGTTATGCTTTAAATGAACGTGCACGAGAAACAACAACGATTATCAAACTCTATAGACCAAAATGATCTTTTCTTCATTGTCGTTGCGTTACTAACATCACAAAATGCATGGTCGTGGGCAATTTTTATTCAATAGGTTTGCTTGTTGGCCAAGTAAACCCAAATATAAAGAGTTATGCTTTAAATGAACGTGCACGAGAAACAACAACGATTATCAAACTCTATAGACCAAAATGATCTTTTCTTCATTGTCGTTGCGTTACTAACATCACAAAATGCATGGTCGTGGGCAATTTCTATTCAATAGGTTTGCTTGTTGGCCAAGTAAACCCAAATATAAAGAGTTAAGCTTTAAATGAACGTGCACGAGAAACAACAACGATTATCAAACTCTATAGGCCAAAATGACCTTTTCTTCATTGTCGTTGCATTACTAACATCACAAAATGCATGGTCGTGGGCAATTTCTATTCAATAGGTTTGCTTGTTGGCCAAGTAAACCCAAATATAAAGAGTTAAGCTTTAAATGAACGTGCACGAGAAACAACAACGATTATCAAACTCTATAGACCAAAATGATGTTTTCTTCATTGTCGTTGCGTAACTAACATCACAAAATGCATGGTCGTGGGCAATTTCTATTCAATAGGTTTGCTTGTTGGCCAAGTAAACCCAAATATAAAGAGTTAAGCTTTAAATGAACGTGCACGAGAAACAACAACGATTATCATGCTCTATTGACCAAAATGATCCTGTCTTCATTGTCGTTACGTTACAAACATCACAAAAGGCATGGTTGTAGGCAATTTCAATTCAATAGGTTTGCTTGTTGGCCAAGTAAACCCAAATATAAAGAGTTAAGCTTTAAATGAACGTGCACGAGAAACAACAACGATTATCAAACTCTATAGACCAAAATGATCTTTTCTTCATTGTCGTTGCGTTACTAACATCACAAAATGCATGGTCGTGGGCAATTTTTATTCAATAGGTTTGCTTGTTGGCCAAGTAAACCCAAATATAAAGAGTTATGCTTTAAATGAACGTGCACGAGAAACAACAACGATTATCAAACTCTATAGACCAAAATGATCTTTTCTTCATTGTCGTTGCGTTACTAACATCACAAAATGCATGGTCGTGGGCAATTTCTATTCAATAGGTTTGCTTGTTGGCCAAGTAAACCCAAATATAAAGAGTTAAGCTTTAAATGAACGTGCACGAGAAACAACAACGATTATCAAACTCTATTGACCAAAATGATCTTTTCTTCATTGTCGTTGCGTTACTAACATCACAAAATGCATGGTCGTGGACAATTTTTATTCAATAGGTTTGCTTGTTGGCCAAGTAAACCCAAATATAAAGAGTTGAGCTTTAAATGAACGTGCACGAAAAACAACAACGATTATCATGCTCTATTGACCAAAATGATCCTGTCTTCATTGTCGTTACGTTACAAACATCACAAAAGGCATGGTTGTGGGCAATTTCAATTCAAGGTTTGCTTGTTGGCCAAGTAAATCCAAATGTAAAGAGTTAAGCTTTAAATGAACGTGCACGAGAAACAACAACGATTATCATGCTCTATTGACCAAAATGATCCTGTCTTCATTGTCGTTACGTTACAAACATCACAAAAGGCATGGTTGTAGGCAATTTCAATTCAATAGGTTTGCTTGTTGGCCAAGTAAACCCAAATATAAAGAGTTTAGTTTTAAATGAACGTGCACGAGAAACAACAACGATTATCAAACTCTATAGACCAAAATGATCTTTTCTTCATTGTCGTTGCGTTACTAACATCATAAAATGCATGGTCGTGGGCAATTTTTATTCAATAGGTTTGCTTGTTGGCCAAGTAAACCCAAATATAAAGAGTTAAGCTTTAAATGAACGTGCACGAGAAACAACAACGATTATCAAACTCTATAGACCAAAATGATCTTTTCTTCATTGTCGTTGCGTTACTAACATCACAAAATGCATGGTCGTGGGCAATTTCTATTCAATAGGTTTGCTTGTTGGCCAAGTAAACCCAAATATAAAGAGTTAAGCTTTAAATGAACGTGCACGAGAAACAACAACGATTATCAAACTCTATTGACCAAAATGATCTTTTCTTCATTGTCGTTGCGTTACTAACATCACAAAATGCATGGTCGTGGACAATTTTTATTCAATAGGTTTGCTTGTTGGCCAAGTAAACCCAAATATAAAGAATTAAGCTTTAAATGAACGTGCACAAGAAACAACAACGATTATAATGCTCTATTGACCAAAATGATCATGTCTTCATTGTCGTTACGTTACAAACATCACAAAAGGCATGGTTGTAGGCAATTTCAATTCAATAGGTTTGCATGTTGGCCAAATAAACCCAAATATAAAGAGTTAAGCTTTAAATGAACGTGCCCGAGAAACAACAACGATTATCAAACTCTATAGACCAAAATGATCTTTTCTTCATTGTCGTTGCGTTACTAACATCACAAAATGCATGGTCGTGGGCAATTTCTATTCAATAGGTTTGCTTGTTGGCCAAGTAAACCCAAATATAAAGAGTTAAGCTTTAAATGAACATGCACGAGAAACAACAACGACTATCAAACTCTATAGACCAAAATGATCTTTTCTTCATTGTCGTTGCGTTACTAATATCACAAAATGCATGGTCGTGGGCAATTTCTATTCAATTGGTTTGCTTGTTGGCCAAGTAAACCCAAATATAAAGAGTTAAGCTTTAAATGAACGTGCACGAGAAACAACAACGATTATCAAACTCTATTGACCAAAATGATCTTTTCTTCATTGTCGTTACGTTACTAACATCACAAAATGTATGGTCGTGGGCAATTTTTATTCAATAGGTTTGATTGTTGGCCAAGTAAACCCAAATGTAAAGATTTAAGCTTTAAATGAACGTGCACGAGAAACAACAACGATTATCATGCTCTATTGACCAAAATGATCCTGTCTTCATTGTCGTTACGTTACAAACATCACAAAAGGCATGGTTGTGGGCAATTTCAATTCAATGTTTGCTTGTTGGCCAAGTAAATCCAAATGTAAAGAGTTAAGCTTTAAATGAACGTGCACGAGAAACAACAACGATTATCTTGCTCTATTGACCAAAATGATCCTGTCTTCATTGTCGTCACATTACAAACATCACAAAAGGCATGGTTGTAGGCAATTTCAATTCAATAGGTTTGCTTGTTGGCCAAGTAAACCCAAATATAAAGAGTTAAGCTTTAAATGAACGTGCACGAGAAACAACAACGATTATCAAATTCTATAGACCAAAATGATCTTTTCTTCATTGTCGTTGCATTACTAACATCACAAAATGCATGGTCGTGGGCAATTTCTATTCAATAGGTTTGCATGTTGGCCAAATAAACCCAAATATAAAGAGTTAAGCTTTAAATGAACGTGCCCGAGAAACAACAACGATTATCAAACTCTATAGACCAAAATGATCTTTTCTTCATTGTCGTTGCGTTACTAACATCACAAAATGCATGGTCGTGGGCAATTTCTATTCAATAGGTTTGCTTGTTGGCCAAGTAAACCCAAATATAAAGAGTTAAGCTTTAAATGAACATGCACGAGAAACAACAACGACTATCAAACTCTATAGACCAAAATGATCTTTTCTTCATTGTCGTTGCGTTACTAATATCACAAAATGCATGGTCGTGGGCAATTTCTATTCAATTGGTTTGCTTGTTGGCCAAGTAAACCCAAATATAAAGAGTTAAGCTTTAAATGAACGTGCACGAGAAACAACAACGATTATCAAACTCTATTGACCAAAATGATCTTTTCTTCATTGTCGTTACGTTACTAACATCACAAAATGTATGGTCGTGGGCAATTTTTATTCAATAGGTTTGATTGTTGGCCAAGTAAACCCAAATGTAAAGATTTAAGCTTTAAATGAACGTGCACGAGAAACAACAACGATTATCATGCTCTATTGACCAAAATGATCCTGTCTTCATTGTCGTTACGTTACAAACATCACAAAAGGCATGGTTGTGGGCAATTTCAATTCAATGTTTGCTTGTTGGCCAAGTAAATCCAAATGTAAAGAGTTAAGCTTTAAATGAACGTGCACGAGAAACAACAACGATTATCTTGCTCTATTGACCAAAATGATCCTGTCTTCATTGTCGTCACATTACAAACATCACAAAAGGCATGGTTGTAGGCAATTTCAATTCAATAGGTTTGCTTGTTGGCCAAATAAACCCAAATATAAAGAGTTAAGCTTTAAATGAACGTGCACGAGAAACAACAACGATTATCAAATTCTATAGACCAAAATGATCTTTTCTTCATTGTCGTTGCATTACTAACATCACAAAATGCATGGTCGTGGGCAATTTCTATTCAATAGGTTTGCTTGTTGGCCAAGTAAACCCTAATATAAAGAGTTAAGCTTTAAATGAACGTACACGAGAAACAACAACGATTATCATGCTCTATTGACCAAAATGATCCTGTCTTCATTGTCGTTACGGTACAAACATCACAAAAGGCATGGTTGTAGGCAATTTCAATTCAATAGGTTTGCTTGTTGGCCAAGTAAACCCAAATATAAAGAGTTAAGCTTTAAATGAACGTGCACGAGAAACAACAACGATTATCAAACTCTATAGGCCAAAATGACCTTTTCTTCATTGTCGTTGCATTACTAACATCACAAAATGCATGGTCGTGGGCAATTTCTATTCAATAGGTTTGCTTGTTGGCCAAGTAAACCCAAATATAAAGAGTTAAGCTTTAAATGAACGTGCACGAGAAACAACAACGATTATCAAACTCTATAGACCAAAATGATCTTTTCTTCATTGTCGTTGCGTAACTAACATCACAAAATGCATGGTCGTGGGCAATTTCTATTCAATAGGTTTGCTTGTTGGCCAAGTAAACCCAAATATAAAGAGTTAAGCTTTAAATGAACGTGCACGAGAAACAACAACGATTATCATGCTCTATTGACCAAAATGATCCTGTCTTCATTGTCGTTACGTTACAAACATCACAAAAGGCATGGTTGTAGGCAATTTCAATTCAATAGGTTTGCTTGTTGGCCAAGTAAACCCAAATATAAAGAGTTAAGCTTTAAATGAACGTGCACGAGAAACAACAATGATTATCAAACTCTATAGGCCAAAATGACCTTTTCTTCATTGTCGTTGCGTTACTAACATCACAAAATGCATGGTCGTGGGCAATTTTTATTCAATAGGTTTGCTTGTTGGCCAAGTAAACCCAAGTATAAAGAGTTAAGCTTTAAATGAACGTGCACGAGAAACAACAATGATTATCATGCTCTATTGACCAAAATGATCCTGTCTTCATTGTCGTTACGTTACAAACATCACAAAAGGCATGGTTGTAGGCAATTTCAATTCAATAGGTTTGCTTGTTGGCCAAGTAAACCCAAATATAAAGAGTTAAGCTTTAAATGAACGTGCACGAGAAACAACAACGATTATCAAACTCTATAGACCAAAATGATGTTTTCTTCATTGTCGTTGCGTAACTAACATCACAAAATGCATGGTCGTGGGCAATTTCTATTCAATAGGTTTGCTTGTTGGCCAAGTAAACCCAAATATAAAGAGTTAAGCTTTAAATGAACGTGCACGAGAAACAACAACGATTATCATGCTCTATTGACCAAAATGATCCTGTCTTCATTGTCGTTACGTTACAAACATCACAAAAGGCATGGTTGTAGGCAATTTCAATTCAATAGGTTTGCTTGTTGGCCAAGTAAACCCAAATATAAAGAGTTAAGCTTTAAATGAACGTGCACGAGAAACAACAACGATTATCAAACTCTATAGACCAAAATGATCTTTTCTTCATTGTCGTTGCGTTACTAACATCACAAAATGCATGGTCGTGGGCAATTTCTATTCAATAGGTTTGCTTGTTGGCCAAGTAAACCCAAATATAAAGAGTTAAGCTTTAAATGAACGTACACGAGAAACAACAACGATTATCATGCTCTATTGACCAAAATGATCCTGTCTTCATTGTCGTTACGGTACAAACATCACAAAAGGCATGGTTGTAGGCAATTTCAATTCAATAGGTTTGCTTGTTGGCCAAGTAAACCCAAATATAAAGAGTTAAGCTTTAAATGAACGTGCACGAGAAACAACAACGATTATCAAACTCTATAGGCCAAAATGACCTTTTCTTCATTGTCGTTGCATTACTAACATCACAAAATGCATGGTCGTGGGCAATTTCTATTCAATAGGTTTGCTTGTTGGCCAAGTAAACCCAAATATAAAGAGTTAAGCTTTAAATGAACGTGCACGAGAAACAACAACGATTATCAAACTCTATAGACCAAAATGATCTTTTCTTCATTGTCGTTGCGTAACTAACATCACAAAATGCATGGTCGTGGGCAATTTCTATTCAATAGGTTTGCTTGTTGGCCAAGTAAACCCAAATATAAAGAGTTAAGCTTTAAATGAACGTGCACGAGAAACAACAACGATTATCATGCTCTATTGACCAAAATGATCCTGTCTTCATTGTCGTTACGTTACAAACATCACAAAAGGCATGGTTGTAGGCAATTTCAATTCAATAGGTTTGCTTGTTGGCCAAGTAAACCCAAATATAAAGAGTTAAGCTTTAAATGAACGTGCACGAGAAACAACAATGATTATCAAACTCTATAGGCCAAAATGACCTTTTCTTCATTGTCGTTGCGTTACTAACATCACAAAATGCATGGTCGTGGGCAATTTTTATTCAATAGGTTTGCTTGTTGGCCAAGTAAACCCAAGTATAAAGAGTTAAGCTTTAAATGAACGTGCACGAGAAACAACAACGATTATCATGCTCTATTGACCAAAATGATCCTGTCTTCATTGTCGTTACGTTACAAACATCACAAAAGGCATGGTTGTAGGCAATTTCAATTCAATAGGTTTGCTTGTTGGCCAAGTAAACCCAAATATAAAGAGTTTAGTTTTAAATGAACGTGCACGAGAAACAACAACGATTATCAAACTCTATAGACCAAAATGATCTTTTCTTCATTGTCGTTGCGTTACTAACATCATAAAATGCATGGTCGTGGGCAATTTTTATTCAATAGGTTTGCTTGTTGGCCAAGTAAACCCAAATATAAAGAGTTAAGCTTTAAATGAACGTGCACGAGAAACAACAACGATTATCAAACTCTATAGACCAAAATGATCTTTTCTTCATTGTCGTTGCGTTACTAACATCACAAAATGCATGGTCGTGGGCAATTTCTATTCAATAGGTTTGCTTGTTGGCCAAGTAAACCCAAATATAAAGAGTTAAGCTTTAAATGAACGTGCACGAGAAACAACAACGATTATCAAACTCTATTGACCAAAATGATCTTTTCTTCATTGTCGTTGCGTTAGTAACATCACAAAATGCATGGTCGTGGACAATTTTTATTCAATAGGTTTGCTTGTTGGCCAAGTAAACCCAAATATAAAGAATTAAGCTTTAAATGAACGTGCACAAGAAACAACAACGATTATAATGCTCTATTGACCAAAATGATCATGTCTTCATTGTCGTTACGTTACAAACATCACAAAAGGCATGGTTGTAGGCAATTTCAATTCAATAGGTTTGCATGTTGGCCAAATAAACCCAAATATAAAGAGTTAAGCTTTAAATGAACGTGCCCGAGAAACAACAACGATTATCAAACTCTATAGACCAAAATGATCTTTTCTTCATTGTCGTTGCGTTACTAACATCACAAAATGCATGGTCGTGGGCAATTTCTATTCAATAGGTTTGCTTGTTGGCCAAGTAAACCCAAATATAAAGAGTTAAGCTTTAAATGAACATGCACGAGAAACAACAACGACTATCAAACTCTATAGACCAAAATGATCTTTTCTTCATTGTCGTTGCGTTACTAATATCACAAAATGCATGGTCGTGGGCAATTTCTATTCAATTGGTTTGCTTGTTGGCCAAGTAAACCCAAATATAAAGAGTTAAGCTTTAAATGAACGTGCACGAGAAACAACAACGATTATCAAACTCTATTGACCAAAATGATCTTTTCTTCATTGTCGTTACGTTACTAACATCACAAAATGTATGGTCGTGGGCAATTTTTATTCAATAGGTTTGATTGTTGGCCAAGTAAACCCAAATGTAAAGATTTAAGCTTTAAATGAACGTGCACGAGAAACAACAACGATTATCATGCTCTATTGACCAAAATGATCCTGTCTTCATTGTCGTTACGTTACAAACATCACAAAAGGCATGGTTGTGGGCAATTTCAATTCAATGTTTGCTTGTTGGCCAAGTAAATCCAAATGTAAAGAGTTAAGCTTTAAATGAACGTGCACGAGAAACAACAACGATTATCTTGCTCTATTGACCAAAATGATCCTGTCTTCATTGTCGTCACATTACAAACATCACAAAAGGCATGGTTGTAGGCAATTTCAATTCAATAGGTTTGCTTGTTGGCCAAGTAAACCCAAATATAAAGAGTTAAGCTTTAAATGAACGTGCACGAGAAACAACAACGATTATCAAATTCTATAGACCAAAATGATCTTTTCTTCATTGTCGTTGCATTACTAACATCACAAAATGCATGGTCGTGGGCAATTTCTATTCAATAGGTTTGCATGTTGGCCAAATAAACCCAAATATAAAGAGTTAAGCTTTAAATGAACGTGCCCGAGAAACAACAACGATTATCAAACTCTATAGACCAAAATGATCTTTTCTTCATTGTCGTTGCGTTACTAACATCACAAAATGCATGGTCGTGGGCAATTTCTATTCAATAGGTTTGCTTGTTGGCCAAGTAAACCCAAATATAAAGAGTTAAGCTTTAAATGAACATGCACGAGAAACAACAACGACTATCAAACTCTATAGACCAAAATGATCTTTTCTTCATTGTCGTTGCGTTACTAATATCACAAAATGCATGGTCGTGGGCAATTTCTATTCAATTGGTTTGCTTGTTGGCCAAGTAAACCCAAATATAAAGAGTTAAGCTTTAAATGAACGTGCACGAGAAACAACAACGATTATCAAACTCTATTGACCAAAATGATCTTTTCTTCATTGTCGTTACGTTACTAACATCACAAAATGTATGGTCGTGGGCAATTTTTATTCAATAGGTTTGATTGTTGGCCAAGTAAACCCAAATGTAAAGATTTAAGCTTTAAATGAACGTGCACGAGAAACAACAACGATTATCATGCTCTATTGACCAAAATGATCCTGTCTTCATTGTCGTTACGTTACAAACATCACAAAAGGCATGGTTGTGGGCAATTTCAATTCAATGTTTGCTTGTTGGCCAAGTAAATCCAAATGTAAAGAGTTAAGCTTTAAATGAACGTGCACGAGAAACAACAACGATTATCTTGCTCTATTGACCAAAATGATCCTGTCTTCATTGTCGTCACATTACAAACATCACAAAAGGCATGGTTGTAGGCAATTTCAATTCAATAGGTTTGCTTGTTGGCCAAATAAACCCAAATATAAAGAGTTAAGCTTTAAATGAACGTGCACGAGAAACAACAACGATTATCAAATTCTATAGACCAAAATGATCTTTTCTTCATTGTCGTTGCATTACTAACATCACAAAATGCATGGTCGTGGGCAATTTCTATTCAATAGGTTTGCTTGTTGGCCAAGTAAACCCTAATATAAAGAGTTAAGCTTTAAATGAACGTACACGAGAAACAACAACGATTATCATGCTCTATTGACCAAAATGATCCTGTCTTCATTGTCGTTACGGTACAAACATCACAAAAGGCATGGTTGTAGGCAATTTCAATTCAATAGGTTTGCTTGTTGGCCAAGTAAACCCAAATATAAAGAGTTAAGCTTTAAATGAACGTGCACGAGAAACAACAACGATTATCAAACTCTATAGGCCAAAATGACCTTTTCTTCATTGTCGTTGCATTACTAACATCACAAAATGCATGGTCGTGGGCAATTTCTATTCAATAGGTTTGCTTGTTGGCCAAGTAAACCCAAATATAAAGAGTTAAGCTTTAAATGAACGTGCACGAGAAACAACAACGATTATCAAACTCTATAGACCAAAATGATCTTTTCTTCATTGTCGTTGCGTAACTAACATCACAAAATGCATGGTCGTGGGCAATTTCTATTCAATAGGTTTGCTTGTTGGCCAAGTAAACCCAAATATAAAGAGTTAAGCTTTAAATGAACGTGCACGAGAAACAACAACGATTATCATGCTCTATTGACCAAAATGATCCTGTCTTCATTGTCGTTACGTTACAAACATCACAAAAGGCATGGTTGTAGGCAATTTCAATTCAATAGGTTTGCTTGTTGGCCAAGTAAACCCAAATATAAAGAGTTAAGCTTTAAATGAACGTGCACGAGAAACAACAATGATTATCAAACTCTATAGGCCAAAATGACCTTTTCTTCATTGTCGTTGCGTTACTAACATCACAAAATGCATGGTCGTGGGCAATTTTTATTCAATAGGTTTGCTTGTTGGCCAAGTAAACCCAAGTATAAAGAGTTAAGCTTTAAATGAACGTGCACGAGAAACAACAATGATTATCATGCTCTATTGACCAAAATGATCCTGTCTTCATTGTCGTTACGTTACAAACATCACAAAAGGCATGGTTGTAGGCAATTTCAATTCAATAGGTTTGCTTGTTGGCCAAGTAAACCCAAATATAAAGAGTTAAGCTTTAAATGAACGTGCACGAGAAACAACAACGATTATCAAACTCTATAGACCAAAATGATGTTTTCTTCATTGTCGTTGCGTAACTAACATCACAAAATGCATGGTCGTGGGCAATTTCTATTCAATAGGTTTGCTTGTTGGCCAAGTAAACCCAAATATAAAGAGTTAAGCTTTAAATGAACGTGCACGAGAAACAACAACGATTATCATGCTCTATTGACCAAAATGATCCTGTCTTCATTGTCGTTACGTTACAAACATCACAAAAGGCATGGTTGTAGGCAATTTCAATTCAATAGGTTTGCTTGTTGGCCAAGTAAACCCAAATATAAAGAGTTAAGCTTTAAATGAACGTGCACGAGAAACAACAACGATTATCAAACTCTATAGACCAAAATGATCTTTTCTTCATTGTCGTTGCGTTACTAACATCACAAAATGCATGGTCGTGGGCAATTTCTATTCAATAGGTTTGCTTGTTGGCCAAGTAAACCCAAATATAAAGAGTTAAGCTTTAAATGAACGTACACGAGAAACAACAACGATTATCATGCTCTATTGACCAAAATGATCCTGTCTTCATTGTCGTTACGGTACAAACATCACAAAAGGCATGGTTGTAGGCAATTTCAATTCAATAGGTTTGCTTGTTGGCCAAGTAAACCCAAATATAAAGAGTTAAGCTTTAAATGAACGTGCACGAGAAACAACAACGATTATCAAACTCTATAGGCCAAAATGACCTTTTCTTCATTGTCGTTGCATTACTAACATCACAAAATGCATGGTCGTGGGCAATTTCTATTCAATAGGTTTGCTTGTTGGCCAAGTAAACCCAAATATAAAGAGTTAAGCTTTAAATGAACGTGCACGAGAAACAACAACGATTATCAAACTCTATAGACCAAAATGATCTTTTCTTCATTGTCGTTGCGTAACTAACATCACAAAATGCATGGTCGTGGGCAATTTCTATTCAATAGGTTTGCTTGTTGGCCAAGTAAACCCAAATATAAAGAGTTAAGCTTTAAATGAACGTGCACGAGAAACAACAACGATTATCATGCTCTATTGACCAAAATGATCCTGTCTTCATTGTCGTTACGTTACAAACATCACAAAAGGCATGGTTGTAGGCAATTTCAATTCAATAGGTTTGCTTGTTGGCCAAGTAAACCCAAATATAAAGAGTTAAGCTTTAAATGAACGTGCACGAGAAACAACAATGATTATCAAACTCTATAGGCCAAAATGACCTTTTCTTCATTGTCGTTGCGTTACTAACATCACAAAATGCATGGTCGTGGGCAATTTTTATTCAATAGGTTTGCTTGTTGGCCAAGTAAACCCAAGTATAAAGAGTTAAGCTTTAAATGAACGTGCACGAGAAACAACAATGATTATCATGCTCTATTGACCAAAATGATCCTGTCTTCATTGTCGTTACGTTACAAACATCACAAAAGGCATGGTTGTAGGCAATTTCAATTCAATAGGTTTGCTTGTTGGCCAAGTAAACCCAAATATAAAGAGTTAAGCTTTAAATGAACGTGCACGAGAAACAACAACGATTATCAAACTCTATAGACCAAAATGATGTTTTCTTCATTGTCGTTGCGTAACTAACATCACAAAATGCATGGTCGTGGGCAATTTCTATTCAATAGGTTTGCTTGTTGGCCAAGTAAACCCAAATATAAAGAGTTAAGCTTTAAATGAACGTGCACGAGAAACAACAACGATTATCATGCTCTATTGACCAAAATGATCCTGTCTTCATTGTCGTTACGTTACAAACATCACAAAAGGCATGGTTGTAGGCAATTTCAATTCAATAGGTTTGCTTGTTGGCCAAGTAAACCCAAATATAAAGAGTTAAGCTTTAAATGAACGTGCACGAGAAACAACAACGATTATCAAACTCTATAGACCAAAATGATCTTTTCTTCATTGTCGTTGCGTTACTAACATCACAAAATGCATGGTCGTGGGCAATTTTTATTCAATAGGTTTGCTTGTTGGCCAAGTAAACCCAAATATAAAGAGTTAAGCTTTAAATGAACGTGCACGAGAAACAACAACGATTATCAAACTCTATAGACCAAAATGATCTTTTCTTCATTGTCGTTGCGTTACTAATATCACAAAATGCATGGTCGTGGGCAATTTCTATTCAATAGGTTTGCTTGTTGGCCAAGTAAACCCAAATATAAAGAGTTAAGCTTTAAATGAACGTGCACGAGAAACAACAACGATTATCAAACTCTATTGACCAAAATGATCTTTTCTTCATTGTCGTTGCGTTACTAACATCACAAAATGCATGGTCGTGGACAATTTTTATTCAATAGGTTTGCTTGTTGGCCAAGTAAACCCAAATATAAAGAGTTGAGCTTTAAATGAACGTGCACGAAAAACAACAACGATTATCATGCTCTATTGACCAAAATGATCCTGTCTTCATTGTCGTTACGTTACAAACATCACAAAAGGCATGGTTGTGGGCAATTTCAATTCAAGGTTTGCTTGTTGGCCAAGTAAATCCAAATGTAAAGAGTTAAGCTTTAAATGAACGTGCACGAGAAACAACAACGATTATCATGCTCTATTGACCAAAATGATCCTGTCTTCATTGTCGTTACGTTACAAACATCACAAAAGGCATGGTTGTAGGCAATTTCAATTCAATAGGTTTGCTTGTTGGCCAAGTAAACCCAAATATAAAGAGTTTAGTTTTAAATGAACGTGCACGAGAAACAACAACGATTATCAAACTCTATAGACCAAAATGATCTTTTCTTCATTGTCGTTGCGTTACTAACATCACAAAATGCATGGTCGTGGGCAATTTTTATTCAATAGGTTTGCTTGTTGGCCAAGTAAACCCAAATATAAAGAGTTAAGCTTTAAATGAACGTGCACGAGAAACAACAACGATTATCAAACTCTATAGACCAAAATGATCTTTTCTTCATTGTCGTTGCGTTACTAACATCACAAAATGCATGGTCGTGGGCAATTTCTATTCAATAGGTTTGCTTGTTGGCCAAGTAAACCCAAATATAAAGAGTTAAGCTTTAAATGAACGTGCACGAGAAACAACAACGATTATCAAACTCTATTGACCAAAATGATCTTTTCTTCATTGTCGTTGCGTTACTAACATCACAAAATGCATGGTCGTGGACAATTTTTATTCAATAGGTTTGCTTGTTGGCCAAGTAAACCCAAATATAAAGAGTTGAGCTTTAAATGAACGTGCACGAAAAACAACAACGATTATCATGCTCTATTGACCAAAATGATCCTGTCTTCATTGTCGTTATGTTACAAACATCACAAAAGGCATGGTTGTGGGCAATTTCAATTCAAGGTTTGCTTGTTGGCCATGTAAACCCAAAATATAAAGAGTTAAGCTTTAAATGAACGTGCAGGAGAAACAACAACGATTATCATGCTCTATTGACCAAAATGATCCTGTCTTCATTGTCGTTGCGTTACTAACATCACAAAATGCATGGTCGTGGGCAATTTCTATTCAATAGGTTTGCTTGTTGGCCAAGTAAACCCAAATATAAAGAGTTAAGTTTTAAATGAACGTGCACGAGAAACAACAACGATTATCAAACTCTATAGACCAAAATGATCTTTTCTTCATTATCGTTGCGTTACTAACATCACAAAATGCATGGTGGTGGGCAATTTCTATTCAATAGGTTTGCTTGTTGGCCAAGTAAACCCAAATATAAAGAGTTAAGCTTTAAATGAACGTGCACGAGAAACAACAACGATTATCATGCTCTATTGACCAAAATGATCTTGTCTTCATTGTCGTTACGTTACAAACATCACAAAAGCCATGGTTGTGGGCAATTTCAATTCAAGGTTTGCTTGTTGGCCAAGTAAACCCAAATATAAAGAGTTAAGCTTTAAATGAATGTGCACGAGAAACAACAACGATTATCATGATCTATTGACCAAAATGATACTGTCTTCATTGTCGTTACGTTACAAACATCACAAAAGGCATGGTTGTAGGCAATTTCAATTCAATAGGTTTGCATGTTGGCCAAGTAAACCCAAAATATAAAGAGTTAAGCTTTAAATGAACGTGCACAAGAAACAACAACGATTATCATGCTCTATTGACCAAAATGATCCTGTCTTCATTGTCGTTACGTTACAAACATCACAAAAGGCATGGTTGTGGGCAATTTCAATTCAAGGTTTGCTTGTTGGCCAAGTAAATCCAAATGTAAAGAGTTAAGCTTTAAATGAACGTGCACGAGAAACAACAACGATTATCATGCTCTATTGACCAAAATGATCCTGTCTTCATTGTCGTTACGTTACAAACATCACAAAAGGCATGGTTGTAGGCAATTTCAATTCAATAGGTTTGCTTGTTGGCCAAGTAAACCCAAATATAAAGAGTTTAGTTTTAAATGAACGTGCACGAGAAACAACAACGATTATCAAACTCTATAGACCAAAATGATCTTTTCTTCATTGTCGTTGCGTTACTAACATCACAAAATGCATGGTCGTGGGCAATTTTTATTCAATAGGTTTGCTTGTTGGCCAAGTAAACCCAAATATAAAGAGTTAAGCTTTAAATGAACGTGCACGAGAAACAACAACGATTATCAAACTCTATAGACCAAAATGATCTTTTCTTCATTGTCGTTGCGTTACTAACATCACAAAATGCATGGTCGTGGGCAATTTCTATTCAATAGGTTTGCTTGTTGGCCAAGTAAACCCAAATATAAAGAGTTAAGCTTTAAATGAACGTGCACGAGAAACAACAACGATTATCAAACTCTATTGACCAAAATGATCTTTTCTTCATTGTCGTTGCGTTACTAACATCACAAAATGCATGGTCGTGGACAATTTTTATTCAATAGGTTTGCTTGTTGGCCAAGTAAACCCAAATATAAAGAGTTGAGCTTTAAATGAACGTGCACGAAAAACAACAACGATTATCATGCTCTATTGACCAAAATGATCCTGTCTTCATTGTCGTTATGTTACAAACATCACAAAAGGCATGGTTGTGGGCAATTTCAATTCAAGGTTTGCTTGTTGGCCATGTAAACCCAAAATATAAAGAGTTAAGCTTTAAATGAACGTGCAGGAGAAACAACAACGATTATCATGCTCTATTGACCAAAATGATCCTGTCTTCATTGTCGTTGCGTTACTAACATCACAAAATGCATGGTCGTGGGCAATTTCTATTCAATAGGTTTGCTTGTTGGCCAAGTAAACCCAAATATAAAGAGTTAAGTTTTAAATGAACGTGCACGAGAAACAACAACGATTATCAAACTCTATAGACCAAAATGATCTTTTCTTCATTATCGTTGCGTTACTAACATCACAAAATGCATGGTGGTGGGCAATTTCTATTCAATTGGTTTGCTTGTTGGCCAAGTAAACCCAAATATAAAGAGTTAAGCTTTAAATGAACGTGCACGAGAAACAACAACGATTATCATGCTCTATTGACCAAAATGATCTTGTCTTCATTGTCGTTACGTTACAAACATCACAAAAGCCATGGTTGTGGGCAATTTCAATTCAAGGTTTGCTTGTTGGCCAAGTAAACCCAAATATAAAGAGTTAAGCTTTAAATGAATGTGCACGAGAAACAACAACGATTATCATGATCTATTGACCAAAATGATACTGTCTTCATTGTCGTTACGTTACAAACATCACAAAAGGCATGGTTGTAGGCAATTTCAATTCAATAGGTTTGCATGTTGGCCAAGTAAACCCAAAATATAAAGAGTTAAGCTTTAAATGAACGTGCACAAGAAACAACAACGATTATCATGCTCTATTGACCAAAATGATCCTGTCTTCATTGTCGTTACGTTACAAACATCACAAAATGCATGGTCGTGGGCAATTTCTATTCAATAGGTTTGCTTGTTGGCCAAGTAAACCCAAATATAAAGAGTTAAGCTTTAAATGAACGTGCACGAGAAACAACAACGATTATCAAACTCTATAGACCAAAATGATCTTTTCTTCATTGTCGTTGCGTTACTAACATCACAAAATGCATGGTCGTGGGCAATTTCTATTCAATAGGTTTGCTTGTTGGCCAAGTAAACCCAAATATAAAGAGTTAAGCTTTAAATGAACGTGCACGAGAAACAACAACGATTATCAAACTCTATAGACCAAAATGATCTTTTCTTCATTGTCGTTGCGTTACTAACATCACAAAATGCATGGTCGTGGGCAATTTCTATTCAATAGGTTTGCTTGTTGGCCAAGTAAACCCAGATATAAAGAGTTAAGCTTTAAATGAACGTGCACGAGAAACAACAACGATTATCAAACTCTATTGACCAAAATGATCTTTTCTTCATTGTCGTTGCGTTACTAACATCACAAAATGCATGGTCGTGGGCAATTTCTATTCAATAGGTTTGCTTGTTGGCCAAGTAAACCCAAATATAAAGAGTTAAGCTTTAAATGAACGTGCACGAGAAACAACAACGATTAGCAAACTCTATAGACCAAAATGATCTTTTCTTCATTGTCGTTGCGTTACTAACATCACAAAATGCATGGTCGTGGGCAATTTCTATTCAATAGGTTTGCTTGTTGGCCAAGTATACCCAAATATAAAGAGTGAAGCTTTAAATGAACGTGCACGAGAAACAACAACGATTATCAAACTCTATAGACCAAAATGATCTTTTCTTCATTGTCGTTGCGTTACTAACATCACAAAATGCATGGTCGTGTGCAATTTCTATTCAATAGGTTTGCTTGTTGGCCAAGTAAACCCAAATATAAAGAGTTAAGCTTTAAATGAACGTGCACGAGAAACAACAACGATTATCAAACTCTATAGACCAAAATGATCTTTTCTTCATTGTCGTTGCGTTACTAACATCACAAAATGCATGGTTGTGGGCAATTTCAATTCAAGGTTTGCTTGTTGGCCAAGTAAACCCAAATATAAAGAGTTAAGCTTTAAATGAATGTGCACGAGAAACAACAACGATTATCATGATCTATTGACCAAAATGATCCTGTCTTCATTGTCGTTACGTTACAAACATCACAAAAGGCATGGTTGTAGGCAATTTCAATTCAATAGGTTTGCTTGTTGGCCAAGTAAACCCAAAATATAAAGAGTTAAGCTTTAAATGAACGTGCACAAGAAACAACAACGATTATCATGCTCTATTGACCAAAATGATCCTGTCTTCATTGTCGTTACGTTACAAACATCACAAAATGCATGGTGGTGGGCAATTTCTATTCAATAGGTTTGCTTGTTGGCCAAGTAAACCCAAATATAAAGAGTTAAGCTTTAAATGAACGTGCACGAGAAACAACAACGATTATCATGCTCTATTGACCAAAATGATCTTGTCTTCATTGTCGTTACGTTACAAACATCACAAAAGCCATGGTTGTGGGCAATTTCAATTCAAGGTTTGCTTGTTGGCCAAGTAAACCCAAATATAAAGAGTTAAGCTTTAAATGAATGTGCACGAGAAACAACAACGATTATCATGATCTATTGACCAAAATGATACTGTCTTCATTGTCGTTACGTTACAAACATCACAAAAGGCATGGTTGTAGGCAATTTCAATTCAATAGGTTTGCATGTTGGCCAAGTAAACCCAAAATATAAAGAGTTAAGCTTTAAATGAACGTGCACAAGAAACAACAACGATTATCATGCTCTATTGACCAAAATGATCCTGTCTTCATTGTCGTTACGTTACAAACATCACAAAAGGCATGGTTGTGGGCAATTTCAATTCAAGGTTTGCTTGTTGGCCAAGTAAATCCAAATGTAAAGAGTTAAGCTTTAAATGAACGTGCACGAGAAACAACAACGATTATCATGCTCTATTGACCAAAATGATCCTGTCTTCATTGTCGTTACGTTACAAACATCACAAAAGGCATGGTTGTAGGCAATTTCAATTCAATAGGTTTGCTTGTTGGCCAAGTAAACCCAAATATAAAGAGTTTAGTTTTAAATGAACGTGCACGAGAAACAACAACGATTATCAAACTCTATAGACCAAAATGATCTTTTCTTCATTGTCGTTGCGTTACTAACATCACAAAATGCATGGTCGTGGGCAATTTTTATTCAATAGGTTTGCTTGTTGGCCAAGTAAACCCAAATATAAAGAGTTAAGCTTTAAATGAACGTGCACGAGAAACAACAACGATTATCAAACTCTATAGACCAAAATGATCTTTTCTTCATTGTCGTTGCGTTACTAACATCACAAAATGCATGGTCGTGGGCAATTTCTATTCAATAGGTTTGCTTGTTGGCCAAGTAAACCCAAATATAAAGAGTTAAGCTTTAAATGAACGTGCACGAGAAACAACAACGATTATCAAACTCTATTGACCAAAATGATCTTTTCTTCATTGTCGTTGCGTTACTAACATCACAAAATGCATGGTCGTGGACAATTTTTATTCAATAGGTTTGCTTGTTGGCCAAGTAAACCCAAATATAAAGAGTTGAGCTTTAAATGAACGTGCACGAAAAACAACAACGATTATCATGCTCTATTGACCAAAATGATCCTGTCTTCATTGTCGTTATGTTACAAACATCACAAAAGGCATGGTTGTGGGCAATTTCAATTCAAGGTTTGCTTGTTGGCCATGTAAACCCAAAATATAAAGAGTTAAGCTTTAAATGAACGTGCAGGAGAAACAACAACGATTATCATGCTCTATTGACCAAAATGATCCTGTCTTCATTGTCGTTGCGTTACTAACATCACAAAATGCATGGTCGTGGGCAATTTCTATTCAATAGGTTTGCTTGTTGGCCAAGTAAACCCAAATATAAAGAGTTAAGTTTTAAATGAACGTGCACGAGAAACAACAACGATTATCAAACTCTATAGACCAAAATGATCTTTTCTTCATTATCGTTGCGTTACTAACATCACAAAATGCATGGTGGTGGGCAATTTCTATTCAATTGGTTTGCTTGTTGGCCAAGTAAACCCAAATATAAAGAGTTAAGCTTTAAATGAACGTGCACGAGAAACAACAACGATTATCATGCTCTATTGACCAAAATGATCTTGTCTTCATTGTCGTTACGTTACAAACATCACAAAAGCCATGGTTGTGGGCAATTTCAATTCAAGGTTTGCTTGTTGGCCAAGTAAACCCAAATATAAAGAGTTAAGCTTTAAATGAATGTGCACGAGAAACAACAACGATTATCATGATCTATTGACCAAAATGATACTGTCTTCATTGTCGTTACGTTACAAACATCACAAAAGGCATGGTTGTAGGCAATTTCAATTCAATAGGTTTGCATGTTGGCCAAGTAAACCCAAAATATAAAGAGTTAAGCTTTAAATGAACGTGCACAAGAAACAACAACGATTATCATGCTCTATTGACCAAAATGATCCTGTCTTCATTGTCGTTACGTTACAAACATCACAAAATGCATGGTCGTGGGCAATTTCTATTCAATAGGTTTGCTTGTTGGCCAAGTAAACCCAAATATAAAGAGTTAAGCTTTAAATGAACGTGCACGAGAAACAACAACGATTATCAAACTCTATAGACCAAAATGATCTTTTCTTCATTGTCGTTGCGTTACTAACATCACAAAATGCATGGTCGTGGGCAATTTCTATTCAATAGGTTTGCTTGTTGGCCAAGTAAACCCAAATATAAAGAGTTAAGCTTTAAATGAACGTGCACGAGAAACAACAACGATTATCAAACTCTATAGACCAAAATGATCTTTTCTTCATTGTCGTTGCGTTACTAACATCACAAAATGCATGGTCGTGGGCAATTTCTATTCAATAGGTTTGCTTGTTGGCCAAGTAAACCCAGATATAAAGAGTTAAGCTTTAAATGAACGTGCACGAGAAACAACAACGATTATCAAACTCTATTGACCAAAATGATCTTTTCTTCATTGTCGTTGCGTTACTAACATCACAAAATGCATGGTCGTGGGCAATTTCTATTCAATAGGTTTGCTTGTTGGCCAAGTAAACCCAAATATAAAGAGTTAAGCTTTAAATGAACGTGCACGAGAAACAACAACGATTAGCAAACTCTATAGACCAAAATGATCTTTTCTTCATTGTCGTTGCGTTACTAACATCACAAAATGCATGGTCGTGGGCAATTTCTATTCAATAGGTTTGCTTGTTGGCCAAGTATACCCAAATATAAAGAGTGAAGCTTTAAATGAACGTGCACGAGAAACAACAACGATTATCAAACTCTATAGACCAAAATGATCTTTTCTTCATTGTCGTTGCGTTACTAACATCACAAAATGCATGGTCGTGTGCAATTTCTATTCAATAGGTTTGCTTGTTGGCCAAGTAAACCCAAATATAAAGAGTTAAGCTTTAAATGAACGTGCACGAGAAACAACAACGATTATCAAACTCTATAGACCAAAATGATCTTTTCTTCATTGTCGTTGCGTTACTAACATCACAAAATGCATGGTTGTGGGCAATTTCAATTCAAGGTTTGCTTGTTGGCCAAGTAAACCCAAATATAAAGAGTTAAGCTTTAAATGAATGTGCACGAGAAACAACAACGATTATCATGATCTATTGACCAAAATGATCCTGTCTTCATTGTCGTTACGTTACAAACATCACAAAAGGCATGGTTGTAGGCAATTTCAATTCAATAGGTTTGCTTGTTGGCCAAGTAAACCCAAAATATAAAGAGTTAAGCTTTAAATGAACGTGCACAAGAAACAACAACGATTATCATGCTCTATTGACCAAAATGATCCTGTCTTCATTGTCGTTACGTTACAAACATCACAAAATGCATGGTCGTGGGCAATTTCTATTCAATAGGTTTGCTTGTTGGCCAAGTAAACCCAAATATAAAGAGTTAAGCTTTAAATGAACGTGCACGAGAAACAACAACGATTATCAAACTCTATAGACCAAAATGATCTTTTCTTCATTGTCGTTGCGTTTCTAACATCACAAAATGCATGGTCGTGGGCAATTTCTATTCAATAGGTTTGCTTGTTGGCCAAGTAAACCCAAATATAAAGAGTTAAGCTTTAAATGAACGTGCACGAGAAACAACAACGATTATCAAACTCTATAGACCAAAATGATCTTTTCTTCATTGTCGTTGCGTTACTAACATCACAAAATGCATGGTGGTGGGCAATTTCTATTCAATAGGTTTGCTTGTTGGCCAAGTAAACCCAAATATAAAGAGTTAAGCTTTAAATGAACGTGCACGAGAAACAACAACGATTATCATGCTCTATTGACCAAAATGATCTTGTCTTCATTGTCGTTACGTTACAAACATCACAAAAGCCATGGTTGTGGGCAATTTCAATTCAAGGTTTGCTTGTTGGCCAAGTAAACCCAAATATAAAGAGTTAAGCTTTAAATGAATGTGCACGAGAAACAACAACGATTATCATGATCTATTGACCAAAATGATCCTGTCTTCATTGTCGTTACGTTACAAACATCACAAAAGGCATGGTTGTAGGCAATTTCAATTCAATAGGTTTGCTTGTTGGCCAAGTAAACCCAAAATATAAAGAGTTAAGCTTTAAATGAACGTGCACAAGAAACAACAACGATTATCATGCTCTATTGACCAAAATGATCCTGTCTTCATTGTCGTTACGTTACAAACATCACAAAATGCATGGTCGTGGGCAATTTCTATTCAATAGGTTTGCTTGTTGGCCAAGTAAACCCAAATATAAAGAGTTAAGCTTTAAATGAACGTGCACGAGAAACAACAACGATTATCAAACTCTATAGACCAAAATGATCTTTTCTTCATTGTCGTTGCGTTACTAACATCACAAAATGCATGGTCGTGGGCAATTTCTATTCAATACGTTTGCTTGTTGGCCAAGTAAACCCAAATATAAAGAGTTAAGCTTTAAATGAACGTGCACGAGAAACAACAACGATTATCAAACTCAATAGACCAAAATGATCTTTTCTTCATTGTCGTTGCGTTACTAACATCACAAAATGCATGGTCGTGGGCAATTTCTATTCAATAGGTTTGCTTGTTGGCCAAGTAAACCCAAATATAAAGAGTTAAGCTTTAAATGAACGTGCACGAGAAACAACAACGATTATCAAACTCTATAGACCAAAATGATCTTTTCTTCATTGTCGTTGCGTTATTAACATCACAAAATGCATGGTCGTGGGCAATTTCTATTCAATAGGTTTGCTTGTTGGCCAAGTAAACCCAAATATAAAGAGTTAAGCTTTAAATGAACGTGCACGAGAAACAACAACGATTATCAAACTCTATAGACCAAAATGATCTTTTCTTCATTGTCGTTGCGTTACTAACATCACAAAATGCATGGTCGTGGGCAATTTCTATTCAATAGGTTTGCTTGTTGGTCAAGTAAACCCAAATATAAAGAGTTAAGCTTTAAATGAACGTGCACGAGAAACAACAACGATTATCAAACTCTATAGACCAAAATGATCTTTTCTTCATTGTCGTTGCGTTACTAACATCACAAAATGCATGGTCGTGGGCAATTTCTATTCAATAGGTTTGCTTGTTGGCCAAGTAAACCCAAATATAAAGAGTTAAGCTTTAAATGAACGTGCACGAGAAACAACAATGATTATCAAACACTATAGACCAAAATGATCTTTTCTTCATTGTCGTTGCGTTACTAACATCACAAAATGCATGGTCGTGGGCAATTTCTATTCAATAGGTTTGATTGTTGGCCAAGTAAACCCAAATATAAAGAGTTAAGTTTTAAATGAACGTGCACGAGAAACAACAACGATTATCAAACTCTATAGACCAAAATGATCTTTTCTTCATTGTCGTTGCGTTACTAACATCACAAAATGCATGGTCGTGGGCAATTTTTATTCAATAGGTTTGCTTGTTGGCCAAGTAAACCCAAATATAAAGAGTTAAGCTTTAAATGAACGTGCACGAGAAACAACAACGATTATCAAACTCTATAGACCAAAATGATCTTTTCTTCATTGTCGTTGCGTTACTAACATCACAAAATGCATGGTCGTGGGCAATTTCTATTCAATAGGTTTGCTTGTTGGCCAAGTAAACCCAAATATAAAGAGTTAAGCTTTAAATGAACGTGCACGAGAAACAACAACGATTATCAAACTCTATTGACCAAAATGATCTTTTCTTCATTGTCGTTGCGTTACTAACATCACAAAATGCATGGTCGTGGACAATTTTTATTCAATAGGTTTGCTTGTTGGCCAAGTAAACCCAAATATAAAGAGTTGAGCTTTAAATGAACGTGCATGAAAAACAACAACGATTATCATGCTCTATTGACCAAAATGATCCTGTCTTCATTGTCGTTGCGTTACAAACATCACAAAAGGCATGGTTGTGGGCAATTTCACTTCAAGGTTTGCTTGTTGGCCAAGTAAACCCAAATATAAAGAGTTAAGCTTTAAATGAACGTGCACGAGAAACAAAAACGATTATCAAACTCAATAGACCAAAATGATCTTTTCTTCATTGTCGTTGCGTTACTAACATCACAAAATGCATGGTCGTGGGCAATTTCTATTCAATAGGTTTGCTTGTTGGCCAAGTAAACCCAAATATAAAGAGTTAAGCTTTAAATGAACGTGCACGAGAAACAACAACGATTATCAAACTCTATAGACCAAAATGATCTTTTCTTCATTGTCGTTGCGTTACTAACATCACAAAATGCATGGTCGTGGGCAATTTCTATTCAATAGGTTTGCTTGTTGGCCAAGTAAACCCAAATATAAAGAGTTAAGCTTTAAATGAACGTGCACGAGAAACAACAACGATTATCAAACTGTATAGACCAAAATGATCTTTTCTTCATTGTCGTTGCGTTACTAACATCACAAAATGCATGGTCGTGGACAATTTTTATTCAATAGGTTTGCTTGTTGGCCAAGTAAACCCAAATATAAAGAGTTGAGCTTTAAATGAACGTGCATGAAAAACAACAACGATTATCATGCTCTATTGACCAAAATGATCCTGTCTTCATTGTCGTTGCGTTACAAACATCACAAAAGGCATGGTTGTGGGCAATTTCACTTCAAGGTTTGCTTGTTGGCCAAGTAAACCCAAATATAAAGAGTTAAGCTTTAAATGAACGTGCACGAGAAACAAAAACGATTATCAAACTCAATAGACCAAAATGATCTTTTCTTCATTGTCGTTGCGTTACTAACATCACAAAATGCATGGTCGTGGGCAATTTCTATTCAATAGGTTTGCTTGTTGGCCAAGTAAACCCAAATATAAAGAGTTAAGCTTTAAATGAACGTGCACGAGAAACAACAACGATTATCAAACTCTATAGACCAAAATGATCTTTTCTTCATTGTCGTTGCGTTACTAACATCACAAAATGCATGGTCGTGGGCAATTTCTATTCAATAGGTTTGCTTGTTGGCCAAGTAAACCCAAATATAAAGAGTTAAGCTTTAAATGAACGTGCACGAGAAACAACAACGATTATCAAACTGTATAGACCAAAATGATCTTTTCTTCATTGTCGTTGCGTTACTAACATCACAAAATGCATGGTCGTGGGCAATTTCTATTCAATAGGTTTGCTTGTTGGTCAAGTAAACCCAAATATAAAGAGTTAAGCTTTAAATGAACGTGCACGAGAAACAACAACGATTATCAAACTCTATAGACCAAAATGATCTTTTCTTCATTGTCGTTGCGTTACTAACATCACAAAATGCATGGTCGTGGGCAATTTCTATTCAATAGGTTTGCTTGTTGGCCAAGTAAACCCAAATATAAAGAGTTAAGCTTTAAATGAACGTGCACGAGAAACAACAACGATTATCAAACTCTATAAACCAAAATGATCTTTTCTTCATTGTCGTTGCGTTACTAACATCACAAAATGCATGGTCGTGGGCAATTTCTATTCAATAGGTTTGATTGTTGGCCAAGTAAACCCAAATATAAAGAGTTAAGTTTTAAATGAACGTGCACGAGAAACAACAACGATTATCAAACTCTATAGACCAAAATGATCTTTTCTTCATTGTCGTTGCGTTACTAACATCACAAAATGCATGGTCGTGGGCAATTTTTATTCAATAGGTTTGCTTGTTGGCCAAGTAAACCCAAATATAAAGAGTTAAGCTTTAAATGAACGTGCACGAGAAACAACAACGATTATCAAACTCTATAGACCAAAATGATCTTTTCTTCATTGTCGTTGCGTTACTAACATCACAAAATGCATGGTCGTGGGCAATTTCTATTCAATAGGTTTGCTTGTTGGCCAAGTAAACCCAAATATAAAGAGTTAAGCTTTAAATGAACGTGCACGAGAAACAATAACGATTATCAAACTCTATTGACCAAAATGATCTTTTCTTCATTGTCGTTGCGTTACTAACATCACAAAATGCATGGTCGTGGACAATTTTTATTCAATAGGTTTGCTTGTTGGCCAAGTAAACCCAAATATAAAGAGTTGAGCTTTAAATGAACGTGCACGAAAAACAACAACGATTATCATGCTCTATTGACCAAAATGATCCTGTCTTCATTGTCGTTACGTTACAAACATCACAAAAGGCATGGTTGTGGGCAATTTCACTTCAAGGTTTGCTTGTTGGCCAAGTAAACCCAAATATAAAGAGTTAAGCTTTAAATGAACGTGCACGAGAAACAACAACGATTATCAAACTCTATAGACCAAAATGATCTTTTCTTCATTGTCGTTGCGTTACTAACATCACAAAATGCATGGTCATGGGCAATTTCTATTCAATAGGTTTGATTGTTGGCCAAGTAAACCCAAAATATAAAGAGTTAAGCTTTAAATAAACGTGCACGAGAAACAACAACGATTATCAAACTCTATAGACCAAAATGATCTTTTCTTCATTGTTGTTGCGTTACTAACATCACAAAATGCATGGTCGTGGGCAATTTTTATTCAATAGGTTTGCTTGTTGGCAAGTAAACCCAAATATAAAGAGTTAAGCTTTAAATGAACGTGCACGAGAAACAACAACGATTATCAAACTCTATAGACCAAAATGATCTTTTCTTCATTGTCGTTGCGTTACTAACATCACAAAATGCATGGTCGTGGGCAATTTCTATTCAATAGGTTTGCTTGTTGGCCAAGTAAACCCAAATATAAAGAGTTAAGCTTTAAATGAACGTGCACGAGAAACAACAACGATTATCAAACTCTATAGACCAAAATGATCTTTTCTTCATTGTCGTTGCGTTACTAACATCACAAAATGCATGGTCGTGGGCAATTTTTATTCAATAGGTTTGCTTGTTGGCCAAGTAAACCCAAATATAAAGAGTTAAGCTTTAAATGAACGTGCACGAGAAACAACAACGATTATCAAACTCTATAGACCAAAATGATCTTTTCTTCATTGTCGTTGCGTTACTAACATCACAAAATGCATGGTCGTGGGCAATTTCTATTCAATAGGTTTGCTTGTTGGCCAAGTAAACCCAAATATAAAGAGTTAAGCTTTAAATGAACGTGCACGAGAAACAATAACGATTATCAAACTCTATTGACCAAAATGATCTTTTCTTCATTGTCGTTGCGTTACTAACATCACAAAATGCATGGTCGTGGACAATTTTTATTCAATAGGTTTGCTTGTTGGCCAAGTAAACCCAAATATAAAGAGTTGAGCTTTAAATGAACGTGCACGAAAAACAACAACGATTATCATGCTCTATTGACCAAAATGATCCTGTCTTCATTGTCGTTACGTTACAAACATCACAAAAGGCATGGTTGTGGGCAATTTCACTTCAAGGTTTGCTTGTTGGCCAAGTAAACCCAAATATAAAGAGTTAAGCTTTAAATGAACGTGCACGAGAAACAACAACGATTATCAAACTCTATAGACCAAAATGATCTTTTCTTCATTGTCGTTGCGTTACTAACATCACAAAATGCATGGTCATGGGCAATTTCTATTCAATAGGTTTGATTGTTGGCCAAGTAAACCCAAAATATAAAGAGTTAAGCTTTAAATAAACGTGCACGAGAAACAACAACGATTATCAAACTCTATAGACCAAAATGATCTTTTCTTCATTGTTGTTGCGTTACTAACATCACAAAATGCATGGTCGTGGGCAATTTTTATTCAATAGGTTTGCTTGTTGGCAAGTAAACCCAAATATAAAGAGTTAAGCTTTAAATGAACGTGCACGAGAAACAACAACGATTATCAAACTCTATAGACCAAAATGATCTTTTCTTCATTGTCGTTGCGTTACTAACATCACAAAATGCATGGTCGTGGGCAATTTCTATTCAATAGGTTTGCTTGTTGGCCAAGTAAACCCAAATATAAAGAGTTAAGCTTTAAATGAACGTGCACGAGAAACAACAACGATTATCAAACTCTATTGACCAAAATGATCTTTTCTTCATTGTCGTTGCGTTACTAACATCACAAAATGCATGGTCGTGGACAATTTTTATTCAATAGGTTTGCTTGTTGGCCAAGTAAACCCAAATATAAAGAGTTGAGCTTTAAATGAACGTGCACGAAAAACAACAACGATTATCATGCTCTATTGACCAAAATGATCCTGTCTTCATTGTCGTTACGTTACAAACATCACAAAAGGCATGGTTGTGGGCAATTTCAATTCAAGGTTTGCTTGTTGGCCAAGTAAACCCAAAATATAAAGAGTTAAGCTTTAAATGAACGTGCACGAGAAACAACAACGATTATCATGCTCTATTGACCAAAATGATCCTGTCTTCATTGTCGTTGCGTTACTAACATCACAAAATGCATGGTCGTGGGCAATTTCTATTCAATAGGTTTGCTTGTTGGCCAAGTAAACCCAAATATAAAGAGTTAAGCTTTAAATGAACGTGCACGAGAAACAACAACGATTATCAAACTCTATAGACCAAAATGATCTTTTCTTCATTGTCGTTGCGTTACTAACATCACAAAATGCATGGTCGTGGGCAATTTCTATTCAATAGGTTTGATTGTTGGCCAAGTAAACCCAAATATAAAGAGTTAAGTTTTAAATGAACGTGCACGAGAAACAACAACGATTATCAAACTCTATAGACCAAAATGATCTTTTCTTCATTGTCGTTGCGTTACTAACATCACAAAATGCATGGTCGTGGGCAATTTTTATTCAATAGGTTTGCTTGTTGGCCAAGTAAACCCAAATATAAAGAGTTAAGCTTTAAATGAACGTGCACGAGAAACAACAACGATTATCAAACTCTATAGACCAAAATGATCTTTTCTTCATTGTCGTTGCGTTACTAACATCACAAAATGCATGGTCGTGGGCAATTTCTATTCAATAGGTTTGCTTGTTGGCCAAGTAAACCCAAATATAAAGAGTTAAGCTTTAAATGAACGTGCACGAGAAACAACAACGATTATCAAACTCTATAGACCAAAATGATCTTTTCTTCATTGTCGTTGCTTTACTAACATTACAAAATGCATGGTCGTGGGCAATTTCTATTCAATAGGTTTGCTTGTTGGCCAAGTAAACCCAAATATAAAGAGTTAAGCTTTAAATGAACGTGCACGAGAAACAACAACGATTATCAAACTCTATAGACCAAAATGATCTTTTCTTCATTGTCGTTGCGTTACTAACATCACAAAATGCATGGTGGTGGGCAATTTCTATTCAATAGGTTTGCTTGTTGGCCAAGTAAACCCAAATATAAAGAGTTAAGCTTTAAATGAACGTGCACGAGAAACAACAACGATTATCATGCTCTATTGACCTAAATGATCTTGTCTTCATTGTCGTTACGTTACAAACATCACAAAAGGCATGGTTGTAGGCAATTTCAATTCAATAGGTTTGCTTGTTGGCCAAGTAAACCCAAATATAAAGAGTTAAGCTTTAAATGAACGTGCACGAGAAACAACAACGATTATCATGATCTATTGACCAAAAATGATCCTGTCTTCATTGTCGTTACGTTACAAACATCACAAAAGGCATGGTTGTGGGCAATTTCAATTCAAGGTTTGCTTGTTGGCCAAGTAAACCCAAAATATAATGAGTTAAGCTTTAAATGAACGTGCACGAGAAACAACAACGATTATCATGCTCTATTGACCAAAATGATCCTGTCTTCATTGTCGTTGCGTTAATAACATCACAAAATGCATGGTCGTGGGCAATTTCTATTCAATAGGTTTGCTTGTTGGCCAAGTAAACCCAAATATAAAGAGTTAAGCTTTAAATGAACGTGCACGAGAAACAACAACGATTATCATGCTCTATTGACCAAAATGATCCTGTCTTCATTGTCGTTACGTTACAAACATCACAAAAGGCATGGTTGTGGGCAATTTCAATTCAATATGTTTGCTTGTTGGCCAAGTAAACCCAAATATAAAGAGTTAGGCTTTAAATGAACGTGCACGAGAAACAACAACGATTATCAAACTCTATAGGCCAAAATGTCCTTTTCTTCATTGTCGTTGCGTTACTAACATCACAAAATGCATGGTGGTGGGCAATTTCTATTCAATAGGTTTGCTTGTTGGCCAAGTAAACCCAAATATAAAGAGTTAAGCTTTAAATGAACGTGCACGAGAAACAACAACGATTATCATGCTCTATTGACCAAAATGATCTTGTCTTCATTGTCGTTACGTTACAAACATCACAAAAGGCATGGTTGTGGGCAATTTCAATTCAAGGTTTGCTTGTTGGCCAAGTAAACCCAAAATATAAAGAGTTAAGCTTTAAATGAACGTGCACGAGAAACAACAACGATTATCATGCTCTATTGACCAAAATGATCCTGTCTTCATTGTCGTTGCGTTACTAACATCACAAAATGCATGGTCGTGGGCAATTTCTATTCAATAGGTTTGCTTGTTGGCCAAGTAAACCCAAATATAAAGAGTTAAGCTTTAAATGAACGTGCACGAGAAACAACAACGATTATCAAACTCTATAGACCAAAATGATCTTTTCTTCATTGTCGTTGCGTTACTAACATCACAAAATGCATGGTCGTGGGCAATTTCTATTCAATAGGTTTGCTTGTTGGCCAAGTAAACCCAAATATAAAGAGTTAAGCTTTAAATGAACGTGCACGAGAAACAACAACGATTATCAAACTCTATTGACCAAAATGATCTTTTCTTCATTGTCGTTGCGTTACTAACATCACAAAATGCATGGTCGTGGACAATTTTTATTCAATAGGTTTGCTTGTTGGCCAAGTAAACCCAAATATAAAGAGTTGAGCTTTAAATGAACGTGCACGAAAAACAACAACGATTATCATGCTCTATTGACCAAAATGATCCTGTCTTCATTGTCGTTACGTTACAAACATCACAAAAGGCATGGTTGTGGGCAATTTCAATTCAAGGTTTGCTTGTTGGCCAAGTAAACCCAAAATATAAAGAGTTAAGCTTTAAATGAACGTGCACGAGAAACAACAACAATTATCATGCTCTATTGACCAAAATGATCCTGTCTTCATTGTCGTTGCGTTACTAACATCACAAAATGCATGGTCGTGGGCAATTTCTATTCAATAGGTTTGCTTGTTGGCCAAGTAAACCCAAATATAAAGAGTTAAGCTTTAAATGAACGTGCACGAGAAACAACAACGATTATCAAACTCTATAGACCAAAATGATCTTTTCTTCATTGTCGTTGCGTTACTAACATCACAAAATGCATGGTGGTGGGCAATTTCTATTCAATAGGTTTGCTTGTTGGCCAAGTAAACCCAAATATAAAGAGTTAAGCTTTAAATGAACGTGCACGAGAAACAACAACGATTATCATGCTCTATTGACCAAAATGATCTTGTCTTCATTGTCGTTACGTTACAAACATCACAAAAGGCATGGTTGTGGGCAATTTCAATTCAAGGTTTGCTTGTTGGCCAAGTAAACCCAAAATATAAAGAGTTAAGCTTTAAATGAACGTGCACGAGAAACAACAACGATTATCATGCTCTATTGACCAAAATGATCCTGTCTTCATTGTCGTTGCGTTACTAACATCACAAAATGCATGGTTGTGGGCAATTTCTATTCAATAGGTTTGCTTGTTGGCCAAGTAAACCCAAATATAAAGAGTTAAGCTTTAAATGAACGTGCACGAGAAACAACAACGATTATCAAACTCTATAGACCAAAATGATCTTTTCTTCATTGTCGTTGCGTTACTAACATCACAAAATGCATGGTCGTGGGCAATTTCTATTCAATAGGTTTGCTTGTTGGCCAAGTAAACCCAAATATAAAGAGTTAAGCTTTAAATGAACGTGCACGAGAAACAACAACGATTATCAAACTCTATTGACCAAAATGATCTTTTCTTCATTGTCGTTGCGTTACTAACATCACAAAATGCATGGTCGTGGACAATTTTTATTCAATAGGTTTGCTTGTTGGCCAAGTAAACCCAAATATAAAGAGTTGAGCTTTAAATGAACGTGCACGAAAAACAACAACGATTATCATGCTCTATTGACCAAAATGATCCTGTCTTCATTGTCGTTACGTTACAAACATCACAAAAGGCATGGTTGTGGGCAATTTCAATTCAAGGTTTGCTTGTTGGCCAAGTAAACCCAAAATATAAAGAGTTAAGCTTTAAATGAACGTGCACGAGAAACAACAACGATTATCATGCTCTATTGACCAAAATGATCCTGTCTTCATTGTCGTTGCGTTACTAACATCACAAAATGCATGGTCGTGGGCAATTTCTATTCAATAGGTTTGCTTGTTGGCCAAGTAAACCCAAATATAAAGAGTTAAGCTTTAAATGAACGTGCACGAGAAACAACAACGATTATCAAACTCTATAGACCAAAATGATCTTTTCTTCATTGTCGTTGCGTTACTAACATCACAAAATGCATGGTCGTGGGCAATTTCTATTCAATAGGTTTGATTGTTGGCCAAGTAAACCCAAATATAAAGAGTTAAGTTTTAAATGAACGTGCACGAGAAACAACAACGAATATCAAACTCTATAGACCAAAATGATCTTTTCTTCATTGTCGTTGCGTTACTAACATCACAAAATGCATGGTCGTGGGCAATTTTTATTCAATAGGTTTGCTTGTTGGCCAAGTAAACCCAAATATAAAGAGTTAAGCTTTAAATGAACGTGCACGAGAAACAACAACGATTATCAAACTCTATAGACCAAAATGATCTTTTCTTCATTGTCGTTGCGTTACTAACATCACAAAATGCATGGTCGTGGGCAATTTCTATTCAATAGGTTTGCTTGTTGGCCAAGTAAACCCAAATATAAAGAGTTAAGCTTTAAATGAACGTGCACGAGAAACAACAACGATTATCAAACTCTATAGACCAAAATGATCTTTTCTTCATTGTCGTTGCTTTACTAACATCACAAAATGCATGGTCGTGGGCAATTTCTATTCAATAGGTTTGCTTGTTGGCCAAGTAAACCCAAATATAAAGAGTTAAGCTTTAAATGAACGTGCACGAGAAACAACAACGATTATCAAACTCTATAGACTAAAATGATCTTTTCTTCATTGTCGTTGCGTTACTAACATCACAAAATGCATGGTGGTGGGCAATTTCTATTCAATAGGTTTGCTTGTTGGCCAAGTAAACCCAAATATAAAGAGTTAAGCTTTAAATGAACGTGCACGAGAAACAACAACGATTATCATGCTCTATTGACCAAAATGATCTTGTCTTCATTGTCGTTACGTTACAAACATCACAAAAGCCATGGTTGTGGGCAATTTCAATTCAAGGTTTGCTTGTTGGCCAAGTAAACCCAAATATAAAGAGTTAAGCTTTAAATGAACGTGCACGAGAAACAACAACGATTATCATGATCTATTGACCAAAAATGATCCTGTCTTCATTGTCGTTACGTTACAAACATCACAAAAGGCATGGTTGTGGGCAATTTCAATTCAAGGTTTGCTTGTTGGCCAAGTAAACCCAAAATATAAAGAGTTAAGCTTTAAATGAACGTGCACGAGAAACAACAACGATTATCATGCTCTATTGACTAAAATGATCCTGTCTTCATTGTCGTTGCGTTACTAACATCACAAAATGCATGGTCGTGGGCAATTTCTATTCAATAGGTTTGCTTGTTGGCCAAGTAAACCCAAATATAAAGAGTTAAGCTTTAAATGAACGTGCACGAGAAACAACAACGATTATCAAACTCTATAGACCAAAATGATCTTTTCTTCATTGTCGTTGCGTTACTAACATCACAAAATGCATGGTCGTGGGCAATTTCTATTCAATAGGTTTGCTTGTTGGCCAAGTAAACCCAAATATAAAGAGTTAAGCTTTAAATGAACGTGCACGAGAAACAACAACGATTATCAAACTCTATAGACCAAAATGATCTTTTCTTCATTGTCGTTGCGTTACTAACATCACAAAATGCATGGTCGTGGGCAATTTCTATTCAATAGGTTTGCTTGTTGGCCAAGTAAACCCAAATATAAAGAGTTAAGCTTTAAATGAACGTGCACGAGAAACAACAACGATTATCAAACTCTATAGACCAAAATGATCTTTTCTTCATTGTCGTTGCGTTACTAACATCACAAAATGCATGGTGGTGGGCAATTTCTATTCAATAGGTTTGCTTGTTGGCCAAGTAAACCCAAATATAAAGAGTTAAGCTTTAAATGAACGTGCACGAGAAACAACAACGATTATCATGCTCTATTGACCAAAATGATCTTGTCTTCATTGTCGTTACGTTACAAACATCACAAAAGCCATGGTTGTGGGCAATTTCAATTCAAGGTTTGCTTGTTGGCCAAGTAAACCCAAATATAAAGAGTTAAGCTTTAAATGAACGTGCACGAGAAACAACAACGATTATCATGATCTATTGACCAAAAATGATCCTGTCTTCATTGTCGTTACGTTACAAACATCATAAAAGGCATGGTTGTGGGCAATTTCATTACAGACCAAAATTTTTTAGTTGGCCTGTGAATCCATTAACAAGGAGAACACAAGCTTCTTTTTCAGATATTCCATTATATCTATATGCTATTTTGGCCATACCCATTTCTTGCAGAGTATTAAGAATTTCATATTCAGATTTTCCGTCAATATTCCATTCTGTTATTGAATTTCCATCATAGCTAGATTTATGGAATTGTCCTCTTTCTTCATACTGCAAATCTGCAGGTGAAGGTCTATTATAATAGCTTTTATTATTATTAAATTTTTTCCCTTTAAATATTTTATTAATTTTATAGGGATAATTTTGTTCTTCATCTTTGAAAACTTCGTCAAGTTGGTTTAAAACATTGTCTTCTTCAGAAGAGGAACAACTGGTTTGGCTACTAATTGATTCTCTGATAACATTTGCATTAGAGGAGCTTGGTCCCCCAAGCTTATCAGATATTTTTGATAAAAGTTTTTCTGTTTTTGGGTTAAATGTAACGCTATTATTTTTCAAGATATCATTGCTTTTGAAGAAAGGTTTCGAGGTGTCATTCAAAATACTTTGTTTGGTGGTAGTGGAATTTTTACTAGAAATAGTGTCAAGTTGGTTTGCAATAGTATTCAAAATCTGATTTGAGTAATTGTTTTGTTGGATAATCCTTTGCAAATCTTTATTTTCAGTGGTATCTTTATCCGTAGATTCTTTAGTCTTTTTGAAAGGGTCTGCTATGATTTCGCCTTTGTAGGATTGGATTTTTAACGATTGAAGAGGGGGGTGGATAGCAGTGATAACAATATCATTACTAGATAAGCACCATTTTTTGCTTAAGTTTGTATTAACTTCAATAGTGGGTTTTCTAAAACAATCATACCATCCTTCAGAAGAGAGGAAGATGGCCACAAAATCATAGAAAAGAAAGTTTGATTTTATTTTCTTCATTTCTTTCATCCATTCATCTTTAATTTTGGTTCTAATTCTATTGTCTAATTTATTAAACCATTTTTCTTTTTCTTTGTAAAAACGAGAACTTAATTCTTCGTTCAAATAATCCATATCTGGTTCAAAATCTTCACCCGAAACTATAACCATGGTACTTCTAGTAGGGGAATATGAGTCTCCAATACCATCTTCAGTTGTTTGAGTCGGCTGAGGTATTGGCATTTTAAAAGTATATCTATTTTCGGAAGTACTTGGAATGTCTGAGCAAGAGGCTCTTCGTTCATAGTATTGGCATCCCCTGTTATTTCGGAAATTCATGAAGGAATTTGTCCTATCAAATTTAATAGTGATTGTTCCATCTGGTTCTTCAACTATTTGTGAAGGTTCTCTTCTTTCAATATTTCTAGAAATCTGAGGTTCTTTAATTATGAATTGGTCCGGAATAGTCATCTCATTCCATTTAAGTCTTTTAGGGGTATAAGTAGTCGACTGCTCTGCATCTACTTGTAGAAGGATAGTTTCTCCTTTTGAGAAAGGGTTTTTACTAAATTTTGGATTTAAATGTGAAGACATGAGTCTAAGATATATTCTGAACATGACAGCAAAGTTTTTGCAGACGTGGAATTCGTCTCCCTGGATTTGAACATCTAAAACTAAAGATTCTAGAATCATAGGGTCAGTAAGGTCGACTGAAAAGTTTGGAGAACAATTGAAATAAATTGGTCCGTTGCATATATTGGTTTGAACCATGGCTAGAAGAGAGGTTTCATACCTTTTCAATCTTTTATCTCTTAAAGCTAAATATATAGGTGTATCAACTCCTATATGAACTAAAGGTTTAACAGCTATTTGTGCTAGACCAACATGAATGTATCTGTACCCATTCTCTATGTATTTTTTAACTGATTCTATACTGAGGAGGGGAAAACTATCGGACTCGTGAAGAATACTTCTAGTTTCTTCATGGGTTTTAATGGAGAAAGCAGTCCTAAAGTCAATTAATCCTATGTCATAAAATTTTTCAATTTTCTCTTTAGGTATACTCCAATTTGAATAATCTATTGGGACATGAATTTCATTACTTAGGACAATGTTTTTATTTATTTGAGATATTTGAGATGTTCATAATATTACCATTTGAGACCACATTATTTGAGATATTATTTGAGATATTTGAGATGTTCATAATATTAATATTATGATCCAAGCACAGATGAACCATTTGGAAATCAGAGTAAGATTTGAAGAATGATAAAAACATTGATAATGTTATCAAAAAGCATAAGCGCGAAATTTGAAGATAATAAACAGTAAGAAATGTTTATTATCTTCAAATCTTACTGTTTATTATCTTCAAATTTCGCGCTTATGCTTTTTGATAACATTATCAATGTTTTTATCATTCTTCAAATCTTACTCTGATTTCCAAATGGTTCATCTGTGCTTGGATCATAATATTAATATTATGAACATCTCAAATATCTCAAATAATATCTCAAATAATGTGGTCTCAAATGGTAATATTATGAACATCTCAAATATCTCAAATAAATAAAAACATTGTCCTAAGTAATGAAATTCATGTCCCAATAGATTATTCAAATTGGAGTATACCTAAAGAGAAAATTGAAAAATTTTATGACATAGGATTAATTGACTTTAGGACTGCTTTCTCCATTAAAACCCATGAAGAAACTAGAAGTATTCTTCACGAGTCCGATAGTTTTCCCCTCCTCAGTATAGAATCAGTTAAAAAATACATAGAGAATGGGTACAGATACATTCATGTTGGTCTAGCACAAATAGCTGTTAAACCTTTAGTTCATATAGGAGTTGATACACCTATATATTTAGCTTTAAGAGATAAAAGATTGAAAAGGTATGAAACCTCTCTTCTAGCCATGGTTCAAACCAATATATGCAACGGACCAATTTATTTCAATTGTTCTCCAAACTTTTCAGTCGACCTTACTGACCCTATGATTCTAGAATCTTTAGTTTTAGATGTTCAAATCCAGGGAGACGAATTCCACGTCTGCAAAAACTTTGCTGTCATGTTCAGAATATATCTTAGACTCATGTCTTCACATTTAAATCCAAAATTTAGTAAAAACCCTTTCTCAAAAGGAGAAACTATCCTTCTACAAGTAGATGCAGAGCAGTCGACTACTTATACCCCTAAAAGACTTAAATGGAATGAGATGACTATTCCGGACCAATTCATAATTAAAGAACCTCAGATTTCTAGAAATATTGAAAGAAGAGAACCTTCACAAATAGTTGAAGAACCAGATGGAACAATCACTATTAAATTTGATAGGACAAATTCCTTCATGAATTTCCGAAATAACAGGGGATGCCAATACTATGAACGAAGAGCCTCTTGCTCAGACATTCCAAGTACTTCCGAAAATAGATATACTTTTAAAATGCCAATACCTCAGCCGACTCAAACAACTGAAGATGGTATTGGAGACTCATATTCCCCTACTAGAAGTACCATGGTTATAGTTTCGGGTGAAGATTTTGAACCAGATATGGATTATTTGAACGAAGAATTAAGTTCTCGTTTTTACAAAGAAAAAGAAAAATGGTTTAATAAATTAGACAATAGAATTAGAACCAAAATTAAAGATGAATGGATGAAAGAAATGAAGAAAATAAAATCAAACTTTCTTTTCTATGATTTTGTGGCCATCTTCCTCTCTTCTGAAGGATGGTATGATTGTTTTAGAAAACCCACTATTGAAGTTAATACAAACTTAAGCAAAAAATGGTGCTTATCTAGTAATGATATTGTTATCACTGCTATCCACCCCCCTCTTCAATCGTTAAAAATCCAATCCTACAAAGGCGAAATCATAGCAGACCCTTTCAAAAAGACTAAAGAATCTACGGATAAAGATACCACTGAAAATAAAGATTTGCAAAGGATTATCCAACAAAACAATTACTCAAATCAGATTTTGAATACTATTGCAAACCAACTTGACACTATTTCTAGTAAAAATTCCACTACCACCAAACAAAGTATTTTGAATGACACCTCGAAACCTTTCTTCAAAAGCAATGATATCTTGAAAAATAATAGCGTTACATTTAACCCAAAAACAGAAAAACTTTTATCAAAAATATCTGATAAGCTTGGGGGACCAAGCTCCTCTAATGCAAATGTTATCAGAGAATCAATTAGTAGCCAAACCAGTTGTTCCTCTTCTGAAGAAGACAATGTTTTAAACCAACTTGACGAAGTTTTCAAAGATGAAGAACAAAATTATCCCTATAAAATTAATAAAATATTTAAAGGGAAAAAATTTAATAATAATAAAAGCTATTATAATAGACCTTCACCTGCAGATTTGCAGTATGAAGAAAGAGGACAATTCCATAAATCTAGCTATGATGGAAATTCAATAACAGAATGGAATATTGACGGAAAATCTGAATATGAAATTCTTAATACTCTGCAAGAAATGGGTATGGCCAAAATAGCATATAGATATAATGGAATATCTGAAAAAGAAGCTTGTGTTCTCCTTGTTAATGGATTCACAGGCCAACTAAAAAATTGGTGGGATAATGCCTTGAATTTTGAAAGCAAAGAGAAAATTTTAAACCATGCTATTAATACAGAAGATCAAGATGGGGAAATTAAAGAGATAAATGATGCTTGCGACTACCTAGTTGTAACTATATCTATGTACTTCATAGGAAATCCTAGGGAAGAATTTAATAGCTCCTCCATTGTTTTAACAAATTTAAAATGTCCTACTTTATCTGATTATAGATGGTATAAAGACGTTTTCATAACCCAAGTTCTCAAGAGAAATGATTGTAATCAAGCCTTCTGGAAAGAAAGATTTATTGCAAGATTGCCGAAATTATTTGGTGAAAGAATAATCCAAAAAATAAAGGATGATATAGGAACTGAAAATATCCCCTTTGAAGAAATTACTTTTGGGCAATTATTTGCCTTCATAAAAAAAGAAGGTTTATCCTTATGCATGGAAATAAAAATTCAAAATAAATATAGAAAAGATAAGCAGAAAGCTAAAAATGAATTAGGATGTTTTTGTGAGATGTTTGGAATAGAAAAATTAGAAGCCCCGTCCTCTAAAAATAAGAGAAAGTCTTTTAAGAAAATTATACAAAAACCCTTTTATAGTAAACCATACAGGAATAAGCATAAGAAGTCAAGACCTAAGAAAGATTACAAACCAGAAAAGAATAATACTGAAATAAAGTGCTGGTTTTGCAAAAAGAATGGACATACTGAAAATCAGTGTTGGAAGAAGAAAAAGAAAAATATTAAATTAATAAGTAAACAAATTAATAGCCTTTTAAAAGAAAGTGAAGAAGATTCTTACTCTGATACTGAATCTAATTCTGACATTGAAGAAGTTCAAAGCTCTTCTAGCGATGAAAGTTATCATACTAGTAATGAGCAAGGAAAAGATATTTGTAAAAGCTGCATTAATGTGATCTCCAAAGAAGAAAAAGAAATCATCTTTGATCTTATCCAAGAAATTCCTGATAACCATTTAAAAGAAGATTACCTTAACAAACTGAAAGACTTAATATTGGAAGAACCATCTTCTTCTAAAAAAGTAAAAATCAATGAACAGTTTAGTTTAAACAAAATTTGGGATAGATACCCATACCAAAGTTTTTCTAAACAAATAACGGCAAGAGATCTTCAAAATGAAATTAATACTCTTAAAAGGCAAATTAATAAAGAATTTCATGAATTAAAAGAAAAAGACTTTGAACTTGAATCAAGAATAGAAATCATTGAAAATAATGCAAAGGTTTATGATTGGAACAATGAGAAAGAAGACACAGAATCCAATAATAACAGAGAAAACAATTCCATAAAAGTTATTCAAGAAATTAACTACCAAAAATGGCATGTGAATGTCACCCTAGTTGTCGATAATTTCAAAACTAGTATAATGGCTTTAGTTGATTCCGGAGCTGATCATAATATTATTAGAGAAGGAATTGTTCCAACAAAATTCTGTGATAAAACGAAAGAAAAACTTTTTACAGCAAATAACAATCCTTTAACGATAAAATATAAACTTTCTAGAGCTCATATCTGTAATAATGGTTATTGTTTCAAAAACATTTTCACTATCGTTAGTGATGTCTCTTATAACATGATTTTAGGAACACCCTTTTTAACTCAAATATACCCATTCTATGTTAGTGACATAGGCATCACAACCAAGATTCAAGGAAGAGAAATAAACTTTAAGTTTCTCTCACCCATTAAAAAACAAGAAATATTAAACCTTCAAAGTAATTCCATATTTAGACAAATAAATAGCATAAGCCATAAGAAAAAACAAATTAATCTATTAAAAGAAGAATTGCCTTTCCAAAGAATTGAAGATCAATTAAAAACTTCTAAATATATTAACAAAATCAAAGAAATAGAAAACAAATTTATTAATAAAGTCTGCAACGAAGTTCCAAATGCTTTCTGGGATAGAAAACAACATATAATTGAATTACCATATGAGAAAGACTTTAATGAGAAAGATATTCCTACAAAATCAAGACCTATCCAGATGAACCAAGAACTTATGGAAACTTGTAAAAAAGAAATCAATGAATTAATAAATAAAAAATTAATAAGACCTTCCAAATCTCCTTGGAGTTGTTCTGCCTTTTATGTCATGAAACAAGCTGAACTAGAAAGAGGAACTCCTAGACTAGTAATAAATTATAAACCTTTAAATAAGGCCTTACAGTGGATTAGGTACCCCATTCCTAATAAAAGGGATTTGATAAATAGATTATACAATGCTAAACTTTTCTCCAAATTTGATCTTAAATCGGGATTTTGGCAAATTCAAGTTGCGGAGAAAGATAGATATAAAACAGCTTTTACAGTACCTTTTGGACATTACGAATGGAATGTGATGCCTTTTGGATTGAAGAATGCTCCTTCGGAATTTCAAAGAATAATGAATGACATTATGAATCCCTATAGTCATTTTAGTATTGTCTACATTGATGATGTTTTAATCTTTTCTCAAGATATTGACCAACATATTAAGCACCTTGAAATATTCATGAAGGCTATCGAGAGGAATGGATTAGTTATTTCCACTCCAAAAATGAAACTCTTCCAAACTAGCATTAGATTTCTAGGTCATGACATTACCAAAGGGACATTTAAACCCATTAGCAGGTCTTTATCTTTTACGGAGAAATTCCCTGACGAGATTAAGGATAAAAACCAATTACAGAGATTTTTAGGATGTCTAAATTATATTTCTGATTTTTATCCAAATCTTAGAGAAACCTGTAAAATCCTTTTTCAAAGTCTAAAGAAGATCCCAATTTTGTTGATCTGCCTGATTACCTCAAAAAAGAGTTCTTCGAATACTTAGCTCAAAAATCTACTTCCTCAAAATCCAAATCGGAAGAATCAGTTTCTTTTGATCCAATTGGGGGACAAGATCCGTTTGAGTTTTAAAATGACAGGATATATCAAAGGCAAAAGATTACGTCATTATGAAGAAGCAGTCCATGGTCTTATTACATTTCACAAATCAAGGATTGAACATCTCAATGGTTCAGTTGGGATTCATATTCAAAGAGCCGATCCACTTTGCACCCGTTTCATTAATGAGTGTTTAGATGAAATAAGACGGATGGCTATGAGAATCCAAGTTCTTCAGTATAAACTTCAAATTAGCAAAATAATGTCAGTTGCATGACCTCAAATTTCAAAAAATTGTGTGCCAGAGAAATTACAAGGTTTGATTATGAGATCCGAGATCATAAAAGAATGATCAAATATCTTGATATCATTCACCAAAGAAGAGAAGAATATTTTAAAGTGAAAATGGCAGAAGAAATGCACTTAAGAGAGAAAATGGAGAAATACAGATCAGCATATGAAGCAGAATTTTGCCAAGAGATTTTTTGGAGAACAAGTGTCATCAACTCTGCTCAAGTTCAAATCCGACGCATCAACATTATCTTATCAGCTTGAAGAGATAAGGATGCTTTTCAGAAAAGAAGAAGGCAAGAAGCGAGAATCTCGCTTACACCCTGACAAGATTCTCCTACTTTAATAATGTAATATATTGTGATGTAAGTGATGATGTAATCAAAATGTAATAGTAGCCACCTGTTTTGGCTATAAATAGATAGTTTCAATGTGAGGAGAGACACACCGGGAATTAGATGGTCTTCCCTTTGCTCTCTCCCTCCTCCCTCTGTTGTAACCTTCACCTGCACCTTCACCTGCAGATTTGCAGTATGAAGAAAGAGGACAATTCCATAAATCTAGCTATGATGGAAATTCAATAACAGAATGGAATATTGACGGAAAATCTGAATATGCGGTTACAACAGAGGGAGGAGGGAGAGAGCAAAGGGAAGACCATCTAATTCCCGGTGTGTCTCTCCTCACATTGAAACTATCTATTTATAGCCAAAACAGGTGGCTACTATTACATTTTGATTACATCATCACTTACATCACAATATATTACATTATTAAAGTAGGAGAATCTTGTCAGGGTGTAAGCGAGATTCTCGCTTCTTGCCTTCTTCTTTTCTGAAAAGCATCCTTATCTCTTCAAGCTGATAAGATAATGTTGATGCGTCGGATTTGAACTTGAGCAGAGTTGATGACACTTGTTCTCCAAAAAATCTCTTGGCAAAATTCTGCTTCATATGCTGATCTGTATTTCTCCATTTTCTCTCTTAAGTGCATTTCTTCTGCCATTTTCACTTTAAAATATTCTTCTCTTCTTTGGTGAATGATATCAAGATATTTGATCATTCTTTTATGATCTCGGATCTCATAATCAAACCTTGTAATTTCTCTGGCACACAATTTTTTGAAATTTGAGGTCATGCAACTGACATTATTTTGCTAATTTGAAGTTTATACTGAAGAACTTGGATTCTCATAGCCATCCGTCTTATTTCATCTAAACACTCATTAATGAAACGGGTGCAAAGTGGATCGGCTCTTTGAATATGAATCCCAACTGAACCATTGAGATGTTCAATCCTTGATTTGTGAAATGTAATAAGACCATGGACTGCTTCTTCATAATGACGTAATCTTTTGCCTTTGATATATCCTGTCATTTTAAAACTCAAACGGATCTTGTCCCCCAATTGGATCAAAAGAAACTGATTCTTCCGATTTGGATTTTGAGGAAGTAGATTTTTGAGCTAAGTATTCGAAGAACTCTTTTTTGAGGTAATCAGGCAGATCAACAAAATTGGGATCTTCTTTAGACTTTGAAAAAGGATTTTACAGGTTTCTCTAAGATTTGGATAAAAATCAGAAATATAATTTAGACATCCTAAAAATCTCTGTAATTGGTTTTTATCCTTAATCTCGTCAGGGAATTTCTCCGTAAAAGATAAAGACCTGCTAATGGGTTTAAATGTCCCTTTGGTAATGTCATGACCTAGAAATCTAATGCTAGTTTGGAAGAGTTTCATTTTTGGAGTGGAAATAACTAATCCATTCCTCTCGATAGCCTTCATGAATATTTCAAGGTGCTTAATATGTTGGTCAATATCTTGAGAAAAGATTAAAACATCATCAATGTAGACAATACTAAAATGACTATAGGGATTCATAATGTCATTCATTATTCTTTGAAATTCCGAAGGAGCATTCTTCAATCCAAAAGGCATCACATTCCATTCGTAATGTCCAAAAGGTACTGTAAAAGCTGTTTTATATCTATCTTTCTCCGCAACTTGAATTTGCCAAAATCCCGATTTAAGATCAAATTTGGAGAAAAGTTTAGCATTGTATAATCTATTTATCAAATCCCTTTTATTAGGAATGGGGTACCTAATCCACTGTAAGGCCTTATTTAAAGGTTTATAATTTATTACTAGTCTAGGAGTTCCTCTTTCTAGTTCAGCTTGTTTCATGACATAAAAGGCAGAACAACTCCAAGGAGATTTGGAAGGTCTTATTAATTTTTTATTTATTAATTCATTGATTTCTTTTTTACAAGTTTCCATAAGTTCTTGGTTCATCTGGATAGGTCTTGATTTTGTAGGAATATCTTTCTCATTAAAGTCTTTCTCATATGGTAATTCAATTATATGTTGTTTTCTATCCAAGAAAGCATTTGGAACTTCGTTGCAGACTTTATTAATAAATTTGTTTTCTATTTCTTTGATTTTGTTAATATATTTAGAAGTTTTTAATTGATCTTCAATTCTTTGGAAAGGCAATTCTTCTTTTAATAGATTAATTTGTTTTTTCTTATGGCTTATGCTATTTATTTGTCTAAATATGGAATTACTTTGAAGGTTTAATATTTCTTGTTTTTTAATGGGTGAGAGAAACTTAAAGTTTATTTCTCTTCCTTGAATCTTGGTTGTGATGCCTATGTCACTAACATAGAATGGGTATATTTGAGTTAAAAAGGGTGTTCCTAAAATCATGTTATAAGAGACATCACTAACGATAGTGAAAATGTTTTTGAAACAATAACCATTATTACAGATATGAGCTCTAGAAAGTTTATATTTTATCGTTAAAGGATTGTTATTTGCTGTAAAAAGTTTTTCTTTCGTTTTATCACAGAATTTTGTTGGAACAATTCCTTCTCTAATAATATTATGATCAGCTCCGGAATCAACTAAAGCCATTATACTAGTTTTGAAATTATCGACAACTAGGGTGACATTCACATGCCATTTTTGGTAGTTAATTTCTTGAATAACTTTTATGGAATTGTTTTCTCTGTTATTATTGGATTCTGTGTCTTCTTTCTCATTGTTCCAATCATAAACCTTTGCATTATTTTCAATGATTTCTATTCTTGATTCAAGTTCAAAGTCTTTTTCTTTTAATTCATGAAATTCTTTATTAATTTGCCTTTTAAGAGTATTAATTTCATTTTGAAGATCTCTTGCCGTTATTTGTTTAGAAAAACTTTGGTATGGGTATCTATCCCAAATTTTGTTTAAACTAAACTGTTCATTGATTTTTACTTTTTTAGAAGAAGATGGTTCTTCCAATATTAAGTCTTTCAGTTTGTTAAGGTAATCTTCTTTTAAATGGTTATCAGGAATTTCTTGGATAAGATCAAAGATGATTTCTTTTTCTTCTTTGGAGATCACATTAATGCAGCTTTTACAAATATCTTTTCCTTGCTCATTACTAGTATGATAACTTTCATCGCTAGAAGAGCTTTGAACTTCTTCAATGTCAGAATTAGATTCAGTATCAGAGTAAGAATCTTCTTCACTTTCTTTTAAAAGGCTATTAATTTGTTTACTTATTAATTTAATATTTTTCTTTTTCTTCTTCCAACACTGATTTTCAGTATGTCCATTCTTTTTGCAAAACCAGCACTTTATTTCAGTATTATTCTTTTCTAGTTTGTAATCTTTCTTAGGTCTTGACTTCTTATGCTTATTCCTGTATGGTTTACTATAAAAGGGTTTTTGTATAATTTTCTTAAAAGACTTTCTCTTATTTTTAGAGGACGGGGCTTCTAATTTTTCTATTCCAAACATCTCACAAAAACATCCTAATTCATTTTTAGCTTTCTGCTTATCTTTTCTATATTTATTTTGAATTTTTATTTCCATGCATAAGGATAAACCTTCTTTTTTTATGAAGGCAAATAATTTCCCAAAAGTAATTTCTTCAAAGGGGATATTTTCAGTTCCTATATCATCCTTTATTTTTTGGATTATTCTTTCACCAAATAATTTCGGCAATCCTGCAATAAATCTTTCTTTCCAGAAGGCTTGATTACAATCATTTCTCTTGAGAACTTGGGTTATGAAAACGTCTTTATACCATCTATAATCAGATAAAGTAGGACATTTTAAATTTGTTAAAACAATGGAGGAGCTATTAAATTCTTCCCTAGGATTTCCTATGAAGTACATAGATATAGTTACAACTAGGTAGTCGCAAGCATCATTTATCTCTTTAATTTCCCCATCTTGATCTTCTGTATTAATAGCATGGTTTAAAATTTTCTCTTTGCTTTCAAAATTCAAGGCATTATCCCACCAATTTTTTAGTTGGCCTGTGAATCCATTAACAAGGAGAACACAAGCTTCTTTTTCAGATATTCCATTATATCTATTTGGGTTTACTTGGCCAACAAGCAAACCTATTGAATAGAAATTGCCCACGACCATGCATTTTGTGATGTTAGTAACGCAACGACAATGAAGAAAAGATCATTTTGGTCTATAGAGTTTGATAATCGTTGTGTTTCTCGTCCACGTTCATTTAAAGCTTAACTCTTTACATTTGGGTTTACTTGGCCAACAAGCAAACCTTGAATTGAAATTGCCCACAACCATGCCTTTTGTGATGTTTGTAACGTAACGACAATGAAGACAGGATCATTTTGGTCAATAGAGCATGATAATCGTTGTTGTTTCTCGTGCACGTTCATTTAAAGCTTAACTTTTTATATTTGGGTTTACTTGGCCAACAAGCAAACCTATTGAATAGAAATTGCCCACCACCATGCATTTTGTGATGTTAGTAACGCAACGACAATGAAGAAAAGATCATTTTGGTCTATAGAGTTTGATAATCGTTGTTGTTTCTCGTGCACGTTCATTTAAAGCTTAACTCTTTATATTTGTGTTTACTTGGCCAACAAGCAAACCTATTGAATAGAAATTGCCCACGACCATGCATTTTTTGTGATGTTAGTAACGCAACGACAATGAAGAAAAGATCATTTTGGTCTATAGAGTTTGATAATCGTTGTTGTTTCTCGTGCACGTTCATTTAAAGCTTAACTCTTTATATTTGGGTTTACTTGGCCAACAAGCAAACCTATTGAATTGAAATTGCCTACAACCATGCCTTTTGTGATGTTTGTAACGTGACGACAATGAAGACAGGATCATTTTGGTCAATAGAGCATGATAATCGTTGTTGTTTCTTGTGCACGTTCATTTAAAGCTTAACTCTTTATATTTGGGTTTACTTGGCCAACAAGCAAACCTATTGAATAGAAATTGCCCACGACCATGCATTTTGTGATGTTAGTAACGCAACGACAATGAAGAAAAGATCATTTTGGTCTATAGAGTTTGATAATCGTTGTGTTTCTCGTCCACGTTCATTTAAAGCTTAACTCTTTATATTTGGGTTTACTTGGCCAACAAGCAAACCTATTGAATTGAAATTGCCTACAACCATGCCTTTTGTGATGTTTGTAACGTAACGACAATGAAGACAGGATCATTTTGGTCAATAGAGCATGATAATCGTTGTTGTTTCTCGTGCACGTTCATTTAAAGCTTAACTCTTTATATTTGAGTTTACTTGGCCAACAAGCAAACCTATTGAATAGAAATTGCCCACGACCATGCATTTTGTGATGTTAGTAACGCAACGACAATGAAGAAAAGATCATTTAGGTCTATAGAGTTTGATAGTCGTTGTGTTTGAGTTAGGCTTTAAATGAATGTGCACGAGAAACAACAACGATTATAAAACTCTATTGACCAAAATGATCTTTTCTTCATTGTCGTTGCGTTACTAACATCACAAAATGCATGGTCGTGGGCAATTTCTATTCAATAGGTTTGCTTGTTGCCAAGTAAACCCAAATATAAAGAGTTAAGCTTTAAATGAACGTGCACGAGAAACAACAACGATTATCATGCTCTATTGACCAAAATGATCCTGTCTTCATTGTCGTTACGTTACAAACATCACAAAAGGCATGGTTGTGGGCAATTTCAATTCAAGGTTTGCTTGTTGGCCAAGTAAACCCAAATATAAAGAGTTAAGCTTTAAATGAACGTGCACAAGAAACAACAACGATTATCATGCTCTATTGACCAAAATGATCCTGTCTTCATTGTCTTTACGTTACAAACATCACAAAAGGCATGGTTGTAGGCAATTTCAATTCAATAGGTTTGCTTGTTGGCCAAGTAAACCCAAATATAAAGAGTTAAGCTTTAAATGAACGTGCACGAGAAACACAACGATTATCAAACTCTATAGACCTAAATGATCTTTTCTTCATTGTCGTTGCGTTACTAACATCACAAAATGCATGGTCGTGGGCAATTTCTATTCAATAGGTTTGCTTGTTGGCCAAGTAAACTCAAATATAAAGAGTTAAGCTTTAAATGAACGTGCACGAGAAACAACAACGATTATCATGCTTTAAATGAACCATGCCTTTTGTGATGTTTGTAACGTAACGACAATGAAGACAGGATCATTTTGGTCAATAGAGCATGATAATCGTTGTTGATTCTCGTGCACGTTCATTTAAAGCTTAACTCTTTATATTTGGGTTTACTTGGCCAACAAGCAAACCTATTGAATAGAAATTGCCCACGACCATGCATTTTGTGATGTTAGTAACGCAACGACAATGAAGAAAAGATCATTTTGGTCAATAGAGTTTGATAATCGTTGTTGTTTCTCGTGCACGTTCATTTAAAGCTTAACTCTTTATATTTGGGTTTACTTGGCCAACAAGCAAACCTATTGAATTGAAATTGCCTACAACCATGCCTTTTGTGATGTTTGTAACGTGACGACAATGAAGACAGGATCATTTTGGTCAATAGAGCATGATAATCGTTGTTGTTTCTTGTGCACGTTCATTTAAAGCTTAACTCTTTATATTTGGGTTTACTTGGCCAACAAGCAAACCTATTGAATAGAAATTGCCCACGACCATGCATTTTGTGATGTTAGTAACGCAACGACAATGAAGAAAAGATCATTTTGGTCTATAGAGTTTGATAATCGTTGTGTTTCTCGTCCACGTTCATTTAAAGCTTAACTCTTTATATTTGGGTTTACTTGGCCAACAAGCAAACCTATTGAATTGAAATTGCCTACAACCATGCCTTTTGTGATGTTTGTAACGTAACGACAATGAAGACAGGATCATTTTGGTCAATAGAGCATGATAATCGTTGTTGTTTCTCGTGCACGTTCATTTAAAGCTTAACTCTTTATATTTGAGTTTACTTGGCCAACAAGCAAACCTATTGAATAGAAATTGCCCACGACCATGCATTTTGTGATGTTAGTAACGCAACGACAATGAAGAAAAGATCATTTAGGTCTATAGAGTTTGATAGTCGTTGTGTTTGAGTTAGGCTTTAAATGAATGTGCACGAGAAACAACAACGATTATAAAACTCTATTGACCAAAATGATCTTTTCTTCATTGTCGTTGCGTTACTAACATCACAAAATGCATGGTCGTGGGCAATTTCTATTCAATAGGTTTGCTTGTTGCCAAGTAAACCCAAATATAAAGAGTTAAGCTTTAAATGAACGTGCACGAGAAACAACAACGATTATCATGCTCTATTGACCAAAATGATCCTGTCTTCATTGTCGTTACGTTACAAACATCACAAAAGGCATGGTTGTGGGCAATTTCAATTCAAGGTTTGCTTGTTGGCCAAGTAAACCCAAATATAAAGAGTTAAGCTTTAAATGAACGTGCACAAGAAACAACAACGATTATCATGCTCTATTGACCAAAATGATCCTGTCTTCATTGTCTTTACGTTACAAACATCACAAAAGGCATGGTTGTAGGCAATTTCAATTCAATAGGTTTGCTTGTTGGCCAAGTAAACCCAAATATAAAGAGTTAAGCTTTAAATGAACGTGCACGAGAAACACAACGATTATCAAACTCTATAGACCTAAATGATCTTTTCTTCATTGTCGTTGCGTTACTAACATCACAAAATGCATGGTCGTGGGCAATTTCTATTCAATAGGTTTGCTTGTTGGCCAAGTAAACTCAAATATAAAGAGTTAAGCTTTAAATGAACGTGCACGAGAAACAACAACGATTATCATGCTTTAAATGAACCATGCCTTTTGTGATGTTTGTAACGTAACGACAATGAAGACAGGATCATTTTGGTCAATAGAGCATGATAATCGTTGTTGATTCTCGTGCACGTTCATTTAAAGCTTAACTCTTTATATTTGGGTTTACTTGGCCAACAAGCAAACCTATTGAATAGAAATTGCCCACGACCATGCATTTTGTGATGTTAGTAACGCAACGACAATGAAGAAAAGATCATTTTGGTCAATAGAGTTTGATAATCGTTGTTGTTTCTCGTGCACGTTCATTTAAAGCTTAACTCTTTATATTTGGGTTTACTTGGCCAACAAGCAAACCTATTGAATAGAAATTGCCCACCACCATGCATTTTGTGATGTTAGTAACGCAACGACAATGAAGAAAAGATCATTTTGGTCTATAGAGTTTGATAATCGTTGTTGTTTCTCGTGCACGTTCATTTAAAGCTTAACTCTTTACATTTGGGTTTACTTGGCCAACAAGCAAACCTTGAATTGAAATTGCCCACAACCATGCCTTTTGTGATGTTTGTAACGTAACGACAATGAAGACAGGATCATTTTGGTCAATAGAGCATGATAATCGTTGTTGTTTCTCGTGCACGTTCATTTAAAGCTTAACTCTTTATATTTGGGTTTACTTGGCCAACAAGCAAACCTATTGAATAGAAATTGCCCACCACCATGCATTTTGTGATGTTAGTAACGCAACGACAATGAAGAAAAGATCATTTTGGTCTATAGAGTTTGATAATCGTTGTTGTTTCTCGTGCACGTTCATTTAAAGCTTAACTCTTTATATTTGTGTTTACTTGGCCAACAAGCAAACCTATTGAATAGAAATTGCCCACGACCATGCATTTTTTGTGATGTTAGTAACGCAACGACAATGAAGAAAAGATCATTTTGGTCTATAGAGTTTGATAATCGTTGTTGTTTCTCGTGCACGTTCATTTAAAGCTTAACTCTTTATATTTGGGTTTACTTGGCCAACAAGCAAACCTATTGAATTGAAATTGCCTACAACCATGCCTTTTGTGATGTTTGTAACGTGACGACAATGAAGACAGGATCATTTTGGTCAATAGAGCATGATAATCGTTGTTGTTTCTTGTGCACGTTCATTTAAAGCTTAACTCTTTATATTTGGGTTTACTTGGCCAACAAGCAAACCTATTGAATAGAAATTGCCCACGACCATGCATTTTGTGATGTTAGTAACGCAACGACAATGAAGAAAAGATCATTTTGGTCTATAGAGTTTGATAATCGTTGTGTTTCTCGTCCACGTTCATTTAAAGCTTAACTCTTTATATTTGGGTTTACTTGGCCAACAAGCAAACCTATTGAATTGAAATTGCCTACAACCATGCCTTTTGTGATGTTTGTAACGTAACGACAATGAAGACAGGATCATTTTGGTCAATAGAGCATGATAATCGTTGTTGTTTCTCGTGCACGTTCATTTAAAGCTTAACTCTTTATATTTGAGTTTACTTGGCCAACAAGCAAACCTATTGAATAGAAATTGCCCACGACCATGCATTTTGTGATGTTAGTAACGCAACGACAATGAAGAAAAGATCATTTAGGTCTATAGAGTTTGATAATCGTTGTGTTTGAGTTAGGCTTTAAATGAATGTGCACGAGAAACAACAACGATTATCAAACTCTATTGACCAAAATGATCTTTTCTTCATTGTCGTTGCGTTACTAACATCACAAAATGCATGGTCGTGGGCAATTTCTATTCAATAGGTTTGCTTGTTGCCAAGTAAACCCAAATATAAAGAGTTAAGCTTTAAATGAACGTGCACGAGAAACAACAACGATTATCATGCTCTATTGACCAAAATGATCCTGTCTTCATTGTCGTTACGTTACAAACATCACAAAAGGCATGGTTGTGGGCAATTTCAATTCAAGGTTTGCTTGTTGGCCAAGTAAACCCAAATATAAAGAGTTAAGCTTTAAATGAACGTGCACAAGAAACAACAACGATTATCATGCTCTATTGACCAAAATGATCCTGTCTTCATTGTCTTTACGTTACAAACATCACAAAAGGCATGGTTGTAGGCAATTTCAATTCAATAGGTTTGCTTGTTGGCCAAGTAAACCCAAATATAAAGAGTTAAGCTTTAAATGAACGTGCACGAGAAACACAACGATTATCAAACTCTATAGACCTAAATGATCTTTTCTTCATTGTCGTTGCGTTACTAACATCACAAAATGCATGGTCGTGGGCAATTTCTATTCAATAGGTTTGCTTGTTGGCCAAGTAAACTCAAATATAAAGAGTTAAGCTTTAAATGAACGTGCACGAGAAACAACAACGATTATCATGCTTTAAATGAACCATGCCTTTTGTGATGTTTGTAACATAACGACAATGAAGACAGGATCATTTTGGTCAATAGAGCATGATAATCGTTGTTGATTCTCGTGCACGTTCATTTAAAGCTTAACTCTTTATATTTGGGTTTACTTGGCCAACAAGCAAACCTATTGAATAGAAATTGCCCACGACCATGCATTTTGTGATGTTAGTAACGCAACGACAATGAAGAAAAGATCATTTTGGTCAATAGAGTTTGATAATCGTTGTTGTTTCTCGTGCACGTTCATTTAAAGCTTAACTCTTTATATTTGGGTTTACTTGGCCAACAAGCAAACCTATTGAATAGAAATTGCCCACCACCATGCATTTTGTGATGTTAGTAACGCAACGACAATGAAGAAAAGATCATTTTGGTCTATAGAGTTTGATAATCGTTGTTGTTTCTCGTGCACGTTCATTTAAAGCTTAACTCTTTACATTTGGGTTTACTTGGCCAACAAGCAAACCTTGAATTGAAATTGCCCACAACCATGCCTTTTGTGATGTTTGTAACGTAACGACAATGAAGACAGGATCATTTTGGTCAATAGAGCATGATAATCGTTGTTGTTTCTCGTGCACGTTCATTTAAAGCTTAACTCTTTATATTTGGGTTTACTTGGCCAACAAGCAAACCTATTGAATAGAAATTGCCCACCACCATGCATTTTGTGATGTTAGTAACGCAACGACAATGAAGAAAAGATCATTTTGGTCTATAGAGTTTGATAATCGTTGTTGTTTCTCGTGCACGTTCATTTAAAGCTTAACTCTTTATATTTGGGTTTACTTGGCCAACAAGCTAACCTATTGAATAGAAATTGCCCACGACCATGCATTTTGTGATGTTAGTAACGCAACGACAATGAAGAAAAGATCATTTTGGTCTATAGAGTTTGATAATCGTTGTGTTTCTCGTCCACGTTCATTTAAAGCTTAACTCTTTATATTTGGGTTTACTTGGCCAACAAGCAAACCTATTGAATTGAAATTGCCTACAACCATGCCTTTTGTGATGTTTGTAACGTAACGACAATGAAGACAGGATCATTTTGGTTAATAGAGCATGATAATCGTTGTTGTTTCTCTTGCACGTTCATTTAAAGCTTAACTCTTTATATTTGGGTTTACTTGGCCAACAAGCAAACCTATTGAATAGAAATTGCCCACGACCATGCATTTTGAGATGCTAGTAATGCAACGACAATGAAGAAAAGATCATTTTGGTCAATAGAGTTTGATAATCGTTGTTGTTTCTCGTGCACGTTCAATTAAAGCCTAACTCTTTATATTTGGGTTTACTTGGCCAACAAGCAAACATATTGAATTTAAATTGCCCACAAACATGCCTTTTGTGATGTTTGTAACGTAACGACAATGAAGACAGGATCATTTTGGTCAATAGAGCAAGATAATCGTTGTTGTTTCTCGTGCACGTTCATTTAAAACTTAACTCTTTACATTTGGGTTTACTTGGCCAACAAGCAAACCTTGAATTGAAATTGCCCACAACCATGCCTTTTGTGATGTTTGTAACGTAACGACAATGAAGACAGGATCATTTTTGGTCAATAGATCATGATAATCGTTGTTGTTTCTCGTGCACGTTCATTTAAAGCTTAACTCTTTATATTTGGGTTTACTTGGCCAACAAGCAAACCTTGAATTGAAATTGCCCACAACCATGGCTTTTGTGATGTTTGTAACGTAACGACAATGAAGACAGGATCATTTTGGTCAATAGAGCATGATAATCGTTGTTGTTTCTCGTGCACGTTCATTTAAAGCTTAACTCTTTATATTTGGGTTTAATTGGCCAACAAGCAAACCTATTGAATAGAAATTGCCCACGACCATGCATTTTGTGATGTTAGTAACGCAACGACAATGAAGAAAAGGTCATTTTGGCCTATAGAGTTTGATAATCGTTGTTGTTTCTCGTGCACGTTCATTTAAAGCCTAACTCTTTATATTTGGGTTTACTTGGCCAACAAACAAACATATTGAATTGAAATTGCCCACAACCATGCCTTTTGTGATGTTTGTAACGTAACGACAATGAAGACAGGATCATTTTGGTAAATAGAGCATGATAATCGTTGTTGATTCTCGTGCACGTTCATTTAAAGCTTAACTCTTTATATTTGGGTTTACTTGGCCAACAAGCAAACCTATTGAATAGAAATTGCCCACGACCATGCATTTTGTGATGTTAGTAACGCAACGACAATGAAGAAAAGATCATTTTGGTCAATAGAGTATGATAATCGTTGTTGTTTCTCGTGCACGTTCATTTAAAGCCTAACTCTTTATATTTGGGTTTACTTGGCCAACAAGCAAACATATTGAATTGAAATTGCCCACAAACATGCCTTTTGTGATGTTTGTAACGTAACGACAATGAAAACAGGATCATTTTGGTCAATAGAGCATGATAATCGTTGTTGTTTCTCGTGCACGTTCATTTAAAATTTAACTCTTTATAATTGGGTTTACTTGGCCAACAAGCAAACCTATTGAATTGAAATTGCCTACAACCATGCCTTTTGTGATGTTTGTAACGTAACGACAATGAAGACAGGATCATTTTGGTCAATAGAGCATGATAATCGTTGTTGTTTCTCGTGCACGTTCATTTAAAGCTTAACTCTTTATATTTGGGTTTACTTGGCCAACAAGCAAATCTATTGAATAGAAATTGCCCACGACCATGCATTTTGTGATGTTAGTAACGCAACGACAATGAAGAAAAGGTCATTTTGGCCTATAGAGTTTGATAATCGTTGTTGTTTCTCGTGCACGTTCATTTAAAGCGTAACTCTTTATATTTGGGTTTACTTGGCCAACAAGCAAACATATTGAATTGAAATTGCCCACTACCATGCCTTTTGTGACGTTTGTAACGTAACGACAATGAAGACAGGATCATTTTGGTCAATAGAGCATGATAATCGTTGTTGTTTCTCGTGCACGTTCATTTAAAGCTTAACTCTTTATATTTGGGTTTAATTGGCCAACAAGCAAACCTATTGAATAGAAATTGCCCACGACCATGCATTTTGTGATGTTAGTAACGCAACGACAATGAAGAAAAGATCATTTTGGTCAATAGAGTTTGATAATCGTTGTTGTTTCTCGTGCACGTTCATTTAAAGCCTAACTCTTTATATTTGGGTTTACTTGGCCAACAAGCAAACATATTGAATTGAAATTGCCCACAAACATGCCTTTTGTGATGTTTGTAACGTAACGACAATGAAGACAGGATCATTTTGGTCAATAGAGCATGATAATCGTTGTTGTTTCTCGTGCACGTTCATTTAAAGCTTAACTCTTTACATTTGGGTTTACTTGGCCAACAAGCAAACCTTGAATTGAAATTGCCCACAACCATGCCTTTTGTGATGTTTGTAACGTAACGACAATGAAGACAGGATCATTTTGGTCAATAGAGCATGATAATCGTTGTTGTTTCTCGTGCACGTTCATTTAAAGCTTAACTTTTTATATTTGGGTTTACTTGGCCAACAAGCAAACCTATTGAATAGAAATTGCCCACCACCACGCATTTTGTGATGTTAGTAACGCAACGACAATGAAGAAAAGATCATTTTGGTCTATAGAGTTTGATAATCGTTGTTGTTTCTCGTGCACGTTCATTTAAAGCTTAACTCTTTATATTTGTGTTTACTTGGCCAACAAGCAAACCTATTGAATAGAAATTGCCCACGACCATGCATTTTTTGTGATGTTAGTAACGCAACGACAATGAAGAAAAGATCATTTTGGTCTATAGAGTTTGATAATCGTTGTTGTTTCTCGTGCACGTTCATTTAAAGCTTAACTCTTTATATTTGGGTTTACTTGGCCAACAAGCAAACCTATTGAATTGAAATTGCCTACAACCATGCCTTTTGTGATGTTTGTAACGTGACGACAATGAAGACAGGATCATTTTGGTCAATAGAGCATGATAATCGTTGTTGTTTCTTGTGCACGTTCATTTAAAGCTTAACTCTTTATATTTGGGTTTACTTGGCCAACAAGCAAACCTATTGAATAGAAATTGCCCACGACCATGCATTTTGTGATGTTAGTAACGCAACGACAATGAAGAAAAGATCATTTTGGTCTATAGAGTTTGATAATCGTTGTGTTTCTCGTCCACGTTCATTTAAAGCTTAACTCTTTATATTTGGGTTTACTTGGCCAACAAGCAAACCTATTGAATTGAAATTGCCTACAACCATGCCTTTTGTGATGTTTGTAACGTGACGACAATGAAGACAGGATCATTTTGGTCAATAGAGCATGATAATCGTTGTTGTTTCTTGTGCACGTTCATTTAAAGCTTAACTCTTTATATTTGGGTTTACTTGGCCAACAAGCAAACCTATTGAATAGAAATTGCCCACGACCATGCATTTTGTGATGTTAGTAACGCAACGACAATGAAGAAAAGATCATTTTGGTCTATAGAGTTTGATAATCGTTGTGTTTCTCGTCCACGTTCATTTAAAGCTTAACTCTTTATATTTGGGTTTACTTGGCCAACAAGCAAACCTATTGAATTGAAATTGCCTACAACCATGCCTTTTGTGATGTTTGTAACGTAAAGACAATGAAGACAGGATCATTTTGGTCAATAGAGCATGATAATCGTTGTTGTTTCTTGTGCACGTTCATTTAAAGCTTAACTCTTTATATTTGGGTTTACTTGGCCAACAAGCAAACCTTGAATTGAAATTGCCCACAACCATGCCTTTTGTGATGTTTGTAACGTAACGACAATGAAGACAGGATCATTTTGGTCAATAGAGCATGATAATCGTTGTTGTTTCTCGTGCACGTTCATTTAAAGCTTAACTCTTTATATTTGGGTTTACTTGGCAACAAGCAAACCTATTGAATAGAAATTGCCCACGACCATGCATTTTGTGATGTTAGTAACGCAACGACAATGAAGAAAAGATCATTTTGGTCAATAGAGTTTGATAATCGTTGTTGTTTCTCGTGCACATTCATTTAAAGCCTAACTCAAACACAACGATTATCAAACTCTATAGACCTAAATGATCTTTTCTTCATTGTCGTTGCGTTACTAACATCACAAAATGCATGGTCGTGGGCAATTTCTATTCAATAGGTTTGCTTGTTGGCCAAGTAAACTCAAATATAAAGAGTTAAGCTTTAAATGAACGTGCACGAGAAACAACAACGATTATCATGCTCTATTGACCAAAATGATCCTGTCTTCATTGTCGTTACGTTACAAACATCACAAAAGGCATGGTTGTAGGCAATTTCAATTCAATAGGTTTGCTTGTTGGCCAAGTAAACCCAAATATAAAGAGTTAAGCTTTAAATGAACGTGGACGAGAAACACAACGATTATCAAACTCTATAGACCAAAATGATCTTTTCTTCATTGTCGTTGCGTTACTAACATCACAAAATGCATGGTCGTGGGCAATTTCTATTCAATAGGTTTGCTTGTTGGCCAAGTAAACCCAAATATAAAGAGTTAAGCTTTAAATGAACGTGCACAAGAAACAACAACGATTATCATGCTCTATTGACCAAAATGATCCTGTCTTCATTGTCGTCACGTTACAAACATCACAAAAGGCATGGTTGTAGGCAATTTCAATTCAATAGGTTTGCTTGTTGGCCAAGTAAACCCAAATATAAAGAGTTAAGCTTTAAATGAACGTGCACGAGAAACAACAACGATTATCAAACTCTATAGACCAAAATGATCTTTTCTTCATTGTCGTTGCGTTACTAACATCACAAAAAATGCATGGTCGTGGGCAATTTCTATTCAATAGGTTTGCTTGTTGGCCAAGTAAACACAAATATAAAGAGTTAAGCTTTAAATGAACGTGCACGAGAAACAACAACGATTATCAAACTCTATAGACCAAAATGATCTTTTCTTCATTGTCGTTGCGTTACTAACATCACAAAATGCATGGTGGTGGGCAATTTCTATTCAATAGGTTTGCTTGTTGGCCAAGTAAACCCAAATATAAAAAGTTAAGCTTTAAATGAACGTGCACGAGAAACAACAACGATTATCATGCTCTATTGACCAAAATGATCCTGTCTTCATTGTCGTTACGTTACAAACATCACAAAAGGCATGGTTGTGGGCAATTTCAATTCAAGGTTTGCTTGTTGGCCAAGTAAACCCAAATGTAAAGAGTTAAGCTTTAAATGAACGTGGACGAGAAACACAACGATTATCAAACTCTATAGACCAAAATGATCTTTTCTTCATTGTCGTTGCGTTACTAACATCACAAAATGCATGGTCGTGGGCAATTTCTATTCAATAGGTTTGCTTGTTGGCCAAGTAAACCCAAATAGATATAATGGAATATCTGAAAAAGAAGCTTGTGTTCTCCTTGTTAATGGATTCACAGGCCAACTAAAAAATTGGTGGGATAATGCCTTGAATTTTGAAAGCAAAGAGAAAATTTTAAACCATGCTATTAATACAGAAGATCAAGATGGGGAAATTAAAGAGATAAATGATGCTTGCGACTACCTAGTTGTAACTATATCTATGTACTTCATAGGAAATCCTAGGGAAGAATTTAATAGCTCCTCCATTGTTTTAACAAATTTAAAATGTCCTACTTTATCTGATTATAGATGGTATAAAGACGTTTTCATAACCCAAGTTCTCAAGAGAAATGATTGTAATCAAGCCTTCTGGAAAGAAAGATTTATTGCAGGATTGCCGAAATTATTTGGTGAAAGAATAATCCAAAAAATAAAGGATGATATAGGAACTGAAAATATCCCCTTTGAAGAAATTACTTTTGGGAAATTATTTGCCTTCATAAAAAAAGAAGGTTTATCCTTATGCATGGAAATAAAAATTCAAAATAAATATAGAAAAGATAAGCAGAAAGCTAAAAATGAATTAGGATGTTTTTGTGAGATGTTTGGAATAGAAAAATTAGAAGCCCCGTCCTCTAAAAATAAGAGAAAGTCTTTTAAGAAAATTATACAAAAACCCTTTTATAGTAAACCATACAGGAATAAGCATAAGAAGTCAAGACCTAAGAAAGATTACAAACCAGAAAAGAATAATACTGAAATAAAGTGCTGGTTTTGCAAAAAGAATGGACATACTGAAAATCAGTGTTGGAAGAAGAAAAAGAAAAATATTAAATTAATAAGTAAACAAATTAATAGCCTTTTAAAAGAAAGTGAAGAAGATTCTTACTCTGATACTGAATCTAATTCTGACATTGAAGAAGTTCAAAGCTCTTCTAGCGATGAAAGTTATCATACTAGTAATGAGCAAGGAAAAGATATTTGTAAAAGCTGCATTAATGTGATCTCCAAAGAAGAAAAAGAAATCATCTTTGATCTTATCCAAGAAATTCCTGATAACCATTTAAAAGAAGATTACCTTAACAAACTGAAAGACTTAATATTGGAAGAACCATCTTCTTCTAAAAAAGTAAAAATCAATGAACAGTTTAGTTTAAACAAAATTTGGGATAGATACCCATACCAAAGTTTTTCTAAACAAATAACGGCAAGAGATCTTCAAAATGAAATTAATACTCTTAAAAGGCAAATTAATAAAGAATTTCATGAATTAAAAGAAAAAGACTTTGAACTTGAATCAAGAATAGAAATCATTGAAAATAATGCAAAGGTTTATGATTGGAACAATGAGAAAGAAGACACAGAATCCAATAATAACAGAGAAAACAATTCCATAAAAGTTATTCAAGAAATTAACTACCAAAAATGGCATGTGAATGTCACCCTAGTTGTCGATAATTTCAAAACTAGTATAATGGCTTTAGTTGATTCCGGAGCTGATCATAATATTATTAGAGAAGGAATTGTTCCAACAAAATTCTGTGATAAAACGAAAGAAAAACTTTTTACAGCAAATAACAATCCTTTAACGATAAAATATAAACTTTCTAGAGCTCATATCTGTAATAATGGTTATTGTTTCAAAAACATTTTCACTATCGTTAGTGATGTCTCTTATAACATGATTTTAGGAACACCCTTTTTAACTCAAATATACCCATTCTATGTTAGTGACATAGGCATCACAACCAAGATTCAAGGAAGAGAAATAAACTTTAAGTTTCTCTCACCCATTAAAAAACAAGAAATATTAAACCTTCAAAGTAATTCCATATTTAGACAAATAAATAGCATAAGCCATAAGAAAAAACAAATTAATCTATTAAAAGAAGAATTGCCTTTCCAAAGAATTGAAGATCAATTAAAAACTTCTAAATATATTAACAAAATCAAAGAAATAGAAAACAAATTTATTAATAAAGTCTGCAACGAAGTTCCAAATGCTTTCTGGGATAGAAAACAACATATAATTGAATTACCATATGAGAAAGACTTTAATGAGAAAGATATTCCTACAAAATCAAGACCTATCCAGATGAACCAAGAACTTATGGAAACTTGTAAAAAAGAAATCAATGAATTAATAAATAAAAAATTAATAAGACCTTCCAAATCTCCTTGGAGTTGTTCTGCCTTTTATGTCATGAAACAAGCTGAACTAGAAAGAGGAACTCCTAGACTAGTAATAAATTATAAACCTTTAAATAAGGCCTTACAGTGGATTAGGTACCCCATTCCTAATAAAAGGGATTTGATAAATAGATTATACAATGCTAAACTTTTCTCCAAATTTGATCTTAAATCGGGATTTTGGCAAATTCAAGTTGCGGAGAAAGATAGATATAAAACAGCTTTTACAGTACCTTTTGGACATTACGAATGGAATGTGATGCCTTTTGGATTGAAGAATGCTCCTTCGGAATTTCAAAGAATAATGAATGACATTATGAATCCCTATAGTCATTTTAGTATTGTCTACATTGATGATGTTTTAATCTTTTCTCAAGATATTGACCAACATATTAAGCACCTTGAAATATTCATGAAGGCTATCGAGAGGAATGGATTAGTTATTTCCACTCCAAAAATGAAACTCTTCCAAACTAGCATTAGATTTCTAGGTCATGACATTACCAAAGGGACATTTAAACCCATTAGCAGGTCTTTATCTTTTACGGAGAAATTCCCTGACGAGATTAAGGATAAAAACCAATTACAGAGATTTTTAGGATGTCTAAATTATATTTCTGATTTTTATCCAAATCTTAGAGAAACCTGTAAAATCCTTTTTCAAAGTCTAAAGAAGATCCCAATTTTGTTGATCTGCCTGATTACCTCAAAAAAGAGTTCTTCGAATACTTAGCTCAAAAATCTACTTCCTCAAAATCCAAATCGGAAGAATCAGTTTCTTTTGATCCAATTGGGGGACAAGATCCGTTTGAGTTTTAAAATGACAGGATATATCAAAGGCAAAAGATTACGTCATTATGAAGAAGCAGTCCATGGTCTTATTACATTTCACAAATCAAGGATTGAACATCTCAATGGTTCAGTTGGGATTCATATTCAAAGAGCCGATCCACTTTGCACCCGTTTCATTAATGAGTGTTTAGATGAAATAAGACGGATGGCTATGAGAATCCAAGTTCTTCAGTATAAACTTCAAATTAGCAAAATAATGTCAGTTGCATGACCTCAAATTTCAAAAAATTGTGTGCCAGAGAAATTACAAGGTTTGATTATGAGATCCGAGATCATAAAAGAATGATCAAATATCTTGATATCATTCACCAAAGAAGAGAAGAATATTTTAAAGTGAAAATGGCAGAAGAAATGCACTTAAGAGAGAAAATGGAGAAATACAGATCAGCATATGAAGCAGAATTTTGCCAAGAGATTTTTTGGAGAACAAGTGTCATCAACTCTGCTCAAGTTCAAATCCGACGCATCAACATTATCTTATCAGCTTGAAGAGATAAGGATGCTTTTCAGAAAAGAAGAAGGCAAGAAGCGAGAATCTCGCTTACACCCTGACAAGATTCTCCTACTTTAATAATGTAATATATTGTGATGTAAGTGATGATGTAATCAAAATGTAATAGTAGCCACCTGTTTTGGCTATAAATAGATAGTTTCAATGTGAGGAGAGACACACCGGGAATTAGATGGTCTTCCCTTTGCTCTCTCCCTCCTCCCTCTGTTGTAACCGCATGTTTTAAGCCAAAGTAATATTTTCATACTCTCTGTTCTTACTGTTTATTATCTTCAAATTTCGCGCTTATGCTTTTTGATAACATTATCAATGTTTTTATCATTCTTCAAATCTTACTCTGATTTCCAAATGGTTCATCTGTGCTTGGATCATAATATTAATATTATGAACATCTCAAATATCTCAAATAATATCTCAAATAATGTGGTCTCAAATGGTAATATTATGAACATCTCAAATATCTCAAATAAATAAAAACATTGTCCTAAGTAATGAAATTCATGTCCCAATAGATTATTCAAATTGGAGTATACCTAAAGAGAAAATTGAAAAATTTTATGACATAGGATTAATTGACTTTAGGACTGCTTTCTCCATTAAAACCCATGAAGAAACTAGAAGTATTCTTCACGAGTCCGATAGTTTTCCCCTCCTCAGTATAGAATCAGTTAAAAAATACATAGAGAATGGGTACAGATACATTCATGTTGGTCTAGCACAAATAGCTGTTAAACCTTTAGTTCATATAGGAGTTGATACACCTATATATTTAGCTTTAAGAGATAAAAGATTGAAAAGGTATGAAACCTCTCTTCTAGCCATGGTTCAAACCAATATATGCAACGGACCAATTTATTTCAATTGTTCTCCAAACTTTTCAGTCGACCTTACTGACCCTATGATTCTAGAATCTTTAGTTTTAGATGTTCAAATCCAGGGAGACGAATTCCACGTCTGCAAAAACTTTGCTGTCATGTTCAGAATATATCTTAGACTCATGTCTTCACATTTAAATCCAAAATTTAGTAAAAACCCTTTCTCAAAAGGAGAAACTATCCTTCTACAAGTAGATGCAGAGCAGTCGACTACTTATACCCCTAAAAGACTTAAATGGAATGAGATGACTATTCCGGACCAATTCATAATTAAAGAACCTCAGATTTCTAGAAATATTGAAAGAAGAGAACCTTCACAAATAGTTGAAGAACCAGATGGAACAATCACTATTAAATTTGATAGGACAAATTCCTTCATGAATTTCCGAAATAACAGGGGATGCCAATACTATGAACGAAGAGCCTCTTGCTCAGACATTCCAAGTACTTCCGAAAATAGATATACTTTTAAAATGCCAATACCTCAGCCGACTCAAACAACTGAAGATGGTATTGGAGACTCATATTCCCCTACTAGAAGTACCATGGTTATAGTTTCGGGTGAAGATTTTGAACCAGATATGGATTATTTGAACGAAGAATTAAGTTCTCGTTTTTACAAAGAAAAAGAAAAATGGTTTAATAAATTAGACAATAGAATTAGAACCAAAATTAAAGATGAATGGATGAAAGAAATGAAGAAAATAAAATCAAACTTTCTTTTCTATGATTTTGTGGCCATCTTCCTCTCTTCTGAAGGATGGTATGATTGTTTTAGAAAACCCACTATTGAAGTTAATACAAACTTAAGCAAAAAATGGTGCTTATCTAGTAATGATATTGTTATCACTGCTATCCACCCCCCTCTTCAATCGTTAAAAATCCAATCCTACAAAGGCGAAATCATAGCAGACCCTTTCAAAAAGACTAAAGAATCTACGGATAAAGATACCACTGAAAATAAAGATTTGCAAAGGATTATCCAACAAAACAATTACTCAAATCAGATTTTGAATACTATTGCAAACCAACTTGACACTATTTCTAGTAAAAATTCCACTACCACCAAACAAAGTATTTTGAATGACACCTCGAAACCTTTCTTCAAAAGCAATGATATCTTGAAAAATAATAGCGTTACATTTAACCCAAAAACAGAAAAACTTTTATCAAAAATATCTGATAAGCTTGGGGGACCAAGCTCCTCTAATGCAAATGTTATCAGAGAATCAATTAGTAGCCAAACCAGTTGTTCCTCTTCTGAAGAAGACAATGTTTTAAACCAACTTGACGAAGTTTTCAAAGATGAAGAACAAAATTATCCCTATAAAATTAATAAAATATTTAAAGGGAAAAAATTTAATAATAATAAAAGCTATTATAATAGACCTTCACCTGCAGATTTGCAGTATGAAGAAAGAGGACAATTCCATAAATCTAGCTATGATGGAAATTCAATAACAGAATGGAATATTGACGGAAAATCTGAATATGAAATTCTTAATACTCTGCAAGAAATGGGTATGGCCAAAATAGCATATAGATATAATGGAATATCTGAAAAAGAAGCTTGTGTTCTCCTTGTTAATGGATTCACAGGCCAACTAAAAAATTGGTGGGATAATGCCTTGAATTTTGAAAGCAAAGAGAAAATTTTAAACCATGCTATTAATACAGAAGATCAAGATGGGGAAATTAAAGAGATAAATGATGCTTGCGACTACCTAGTTGTAACTATATCTATGTACTTCATAGGAAATCCTAGGGAAGAATTTAATAGCTCCTCCATTGTTTTAACAAATTTAAAATGTCCTACTTTATCTGATTATAGATGGTATAAAGACGTTTTCATAACCCAAGTTCTCAAGAGAAATGATTGTAATCAAGCCTTCTGGAAAGAAAGATTTATTGCAGGATTGCCGAAATTATTTGGTGAAAGAATAATCCAAAAAATAAAGGATGATATAGGAACTGAAAATATCCCCTTTGAAGAAATTACTTTTGGGCAATTATTTGCCTTCATAAAAAAAGAAGGTTTATCCTTATGCATGGAAATAAAAATTCAAAATAAATATAGAAAAGATAAGCAGAAAGCTAAAAATGAATTAGGATGTTTTTGTGAGATGTTTGGAATAGAAAAATTAGAAGCCCCGTCCTCTAAAAATAAGAGAAAGTCTTTTAAGAAAATTATACAAAAACCCTTTTATAGTAAACCATACAGGAATAAGCATAAGAAGTCAAGACCTAAGAAAGATTACAAACCAGAAAAGAATAATACTGAAATAAAGTGCTGGTTTTACAAAAAGAATGGACATACTGAAAATCAGTGTTGGAAGAAGAAAAAGAAAAATATTAAATTAATAAGTAAACAAATTAATAGCCTTTTAAAAGAAAGTGAAGAAGATTCTTACTCTGATACTGAATCTAATTCTGACATTGAAGAAGTTCAAAGCTCTTCTAGCGATGAAAGTTATCATACTAGTAATGAGCAAGGAAAAGATATTTGTAAAAGCTGCATTAATGTGATCTCCAAAGAAGAAAAAGAAATCATCTTTGATCTTATCCAAGAAATTCCTGATAACCATTTAAAAGAAGATTACCTTAACAAACTGAAAGACTTAATATTGGAAGAACCATCTTCTTCTAAAAAAGTAAAAATCAATGAACAGTTTAGTTTAAACAAAATTTGGGATAGATACCCATACCAAAGTTTTTCTAAACAAATAACGGCAAGAGATCTTCAAAATGAAATTAATACTCTTAAAAGGCAAATTAATAAAGAATTTCATGAATTAAAAGAAAAAGACTTTGAACTTGAATCAAGAATAGAAATCATTGAAAATAATGCAAAGGTTTATGATTGGAACAATGAGAAAGAAGACACAGAATCCAATAATAACAGAGAAAACAATTCCATAAAAGTTATTCAAGAAATTAACTACCAAAAATGGCATGTGAATGTCACCCTAGTTGTCGATAATTTCAAAACTAGTATAATGGCTTTAGTTGATTCCGGAGCTGATCATAATATTATTAGAGAAGGAATTGTTCCAACAAAATTCTGTGATAAAACGAAAGAAAAACTTTTTACAGCAAATAACAATCCTTTAACGATAAAATATAAACTTTCTAGAGCTCATATCTGTAATAATGGTTATTGTTTCAAAAACATTTTCACTATCGTTAGTGATGTCTCTTATAACATGATTTTAGGAACACCCTTTTTAACTCAAATATACCCATTCTATGTTAGTGACATAGGCATCACAACCAAGATTCAAGGAAGAGAAATAAACTTTAAGTTTCTCTCACCCATTAAAAAACAAGAAATATTAAACCTTCAAAGTAATTCCATATTTAGACAAATAAATAGCATAAGCCATAAGAAAAAACAAATTAATCTATTAAAAGAAGAATTGCCTTTCCAAAGAATTGAAGATCAATTAAAAACTTCTAAATATATTAACAAAATCAAAGAAATAGAAAACAAATTTATTAATAAAGTCTGCAACGAAGTTCCAAATGCTTTCTGGGATAGAAAACAACATATAATTGAATTACCATATGAGAAAGACTTTAATGAGAAAGATATTCCTACAAAATCAAGACCTATCCAGATGAACCAAGAACTTATGGAAACTTGTAAAAAAGAAATCAATGAATTAATAAATAAAAAATTAATAAGACCTTCCAAATCTCCTTGGAGTTGTTCTGCCTTTTATGTCATGAAACAAGCTGAACTAGAAAGAGGAACTCCTAGACTAGTAATAAATTATAAACCTTTAAATAAGGCCTTACAGTGGATTAGGTACCCCATTCCTAATAAAAGGGATTTGATAAATAGATTATACAATGCTAAACTTTTCTCCAAATTTGATCTTAAATCGGGATTTTGGCAAATTCAAGTTGCGGAGAAAGATAGATATAAAACAGCTTTTACAGTACCTTTTGGACATTACGAATGGAATGTGATGCCTTTTGGATTGAAGAATGCTCCTTCGGAATTTCAAAGAATAATGAATGACATTATGAATCCCTATAGTCATTTTAGTATTGTCTACATTGATGATGTTTTAATCTTTTCTCAAGATATTGACCAACATATTAAGCACCTTGAAATATTCATGAAGGCTATCGAGAGGAATGGATTAGTTATTTCCACTCCAAAAATGAAACTCTTCCAAACTAGCATTAGATTTCTAGGTCATGACATTACCAAAGGGACATTTAAACCCATTAGCAGGTCTTTATCTTTTACGGAGAAATTCCCTGACGAGATTAAGGATAAAAACCAATTACAGAGATTTTTAGGATGTCTAAATTATATTTCTGATTTTTATCCAAATCTTAGAGAAACCTGTAAAATCCTTTATCAAAGACTGAAGAAAAACCCAGTAAACTGGTCTGAGGAACATACTAAAGTAGTCAGAATCATTAAAGAACAAGTAAAGTCTTTACCTTTTTTAGGAATCCCAGATCCTAAGGCTTTCATGATTATTGAAACAGACGCCTCTAATATAGGTTATGGAGGAATCTTAAAACAAAAAGTAGGAGTTGATTCAAAAGAACAATTAATAAGATTCCATTCGGGAATTTGGAATAATGCACAGATGAACTATTCGGTTATCAAGAAAGAAATCTTAGCAATTGTTTTATGTATTTCAAAGTTCCAAGATGACTTATATAATAAAAAATTTCTCCTCAGAATAGATTGCAAATCTGCAAAAGAAGTCCTTGTTAAAGATGTCCAAAATATTGTTTCAAAACAGATTTTTGCTAGATGGCAAGCAATTTTATCAGTTTTTGATTTTGAAATTGAATTTATCAAAGGAGAAAATAATTCTTTACCTGATTTTCTAACCAGAGAATTCTTGCAAGGAAACAGCCATGAATCCAGAAAAGAAAAGGATACAGAGTGCCAAAGACTATGAAGTTCAAACTCCAAAAAACTCATCAAAAGCCATTGTCTCGGCTTCACACCCACTTACTCCTCAAAAATCCATCCAAAGAATACCAAATAGATTCTCTCCTCTTCAACACCAACCTGAAATTCCATATAATACTGTCCTAGTCTCAAATCTCCCAAAGCCAACTAATATTCAAATCCCAAACACCCCTGAAAGTCATAAATATGTTGTCAAAGATTGGCATGAAGATTGTGGAATGACCACTTTTGCTGATTTCCCAGCCAGCATTTCTCAAAATGATTATATTAGAAACCGTTTTCCAAATCCTGCTCAATTTTGGGAGTCTGACGATCCCTTAAAAGATCAAAAGTATTATGAGTTTATTCTTGTAGACTCTAATTCGGTTGAAATAACTCACAATTTCAATAAGTCCAAGGAAGTAGAATTTTCAAAATGCCTTATCAAAAGGATCTATACTCCTACCACATTTGGAGGACTTAGTGAGTTCAAAATGTTTTCGGTCAATCATCCAGCCCATGGGTATCACTACATTGATTACAAGAATGCATGGTTTCGTGCTTTCTTCTTAAGACCCTTCAATCATTCATGGTTCTTTTCTTTTCATCAAAATTCGGACAAATCTCTTCCAATATGGTTTCTTGATTGGTGGAGAAAGTTTGGATCTTCAATTCAAATTCTGCCTTCCCAAGTTCAAAATGGTTTTAATGTATTTGCAGAACTTTCTACCCTCAAAAATTATCAAAAGTTCGCCATGTTTCATGCAGAATTTAAAATCCCATGGATCTTTGCGTGGGATTTTCATTTTGAAAAAATTTACCCAGACCCTACTCTCTTCTCTTTAACAAGGGTCTATAAGATCAAATGGTGGGCTAAATTCCAAGAACATATTGGAGCAGAACCTGCAGTGAGACATTTCTTATCCACTGGTCAAAAGATTGTTTACCAAAAAGAAGAGACCAAAGAGAAGAAAGACACCAAGAAAGCTAGCAGTTCAAAGTCTAAAGAAGATCCCAATTTTGTTGATCTGCCTGATTACCTCAAAAAAGAGTTCTTCGAATACTTAGCTCAAAAATCTACTTCCTCAAAATCCAAATCGGAAGAATCAGTTTCTTTTGATCCAATTGGGGGACAAGATCCGTTTGAGTTTTAAAATGACAGGATATATCAAAGGCAAAAGATTACGTCATTATGAAGAAGCAGTCCATGGTCTTATTACATTTAAGTCTTTTAGGGGTATAAGTAGTCGACTGCTCTGCATCTACTTGTAGAAGGATAGTTTCTCCTTTTGAGAAAGGGTTTTTACTAAATTTTGGATTTAAATGTGAAGACATGAGTCTAAGATATATTCTGAACATGACAGCAAAGTTTTTGCAGACGTGGAATTTGTCTCCCTGGATTTGAACATCTAAAACTAAAGATTCTAGAATCATAGGGTCAGTAAGGTCGACTGAAAAGTTTGGAGAACAATTGAAATAAATTGGTCCGTTGCATATATTGGTTTGAACCATGGCTAGAAGAGAGGTTTCATACCTTTTCAATCTTTTATCTCTTAAAGCTAAATATATAGGTGTATCAACTCCTATATGAACTAAAGGTTTAACAGCTATTTGTGCTAGACCAACATGAATGTATCTGTACCCATTCTCTATGTATTTTTTAACTGATTCTATACTGAGGAGGGGAAAACTATCGGACTCGTGAAGAATACTTCTAGTTTCTTCATGGGTTTTAATGGAGAAAGTAGTCCTAAAGTCAATTAATCCTATGTCATAAAATTTTTCAATTTTCTCTTTAGGTATACTCCAATTTGAATAATCTATTGGGACATGAATTTCATTACTTAGGACAATGTTTTTATTATCTTTATCTTCAGTCTTAAAGCTTAACAATTTCCTGATCTTACTTGCCATATTCAAATAAAAGGTTTTAAAATTTTTGTGATAAGATAGTTTTAATAGAAGAAATTGGCCACAGGGGAACACTTTGCGTGGAACTCCCAAATCGGGTTTACCAACCGTCTTACAAGCTTGCCAAGCCTGGATTCCAACATTTCTTTTATTAAAACTATAATAAGACAAATCTTAAAACTTCTTATTTGGATTTGGAAGTAACATCTGAAAATAGTATTAAACTTTACTACTATCATCGCCATCGAAATGGCTCTGATACCATTTGAGACCACATGATTTGAGATATTATTTGAGAAACCTGAGCAGAGTTGATGACACTTGTTCTCCAAAAAATCTCTTGGCAAAATTCTGCTTCATATGCTGATCTGTATTTCTCCATTTTCTCTCTTAAGTGCATTTCTTCTGCCATTTTCACTTTAAAATATTCTTCTCTTCTTTGGTGAATGATATCAAGATATTTGATCATTCTTTTATGATCTCGGATCTCATAATCAAACCTTGTAATTTCTCTGGCACACAATTTTTTGAAATTTGAGGTCATGCAACTGACATTATTTTGCTAATTTGAAGTTTATACTGAAGAACTTGGATTCTCATAGCCATCCGTCTTATTTCATCTAAACACTCATTAATGAAACGGGTGCAAAGTGGATCGGCTCTTTGAATATGAATCCCAACTGAACCATTGAGATGTTCAATCCTTGATTTGTGAAATGTAATAAGACCATGGACTGCTTCTTCATAATGACGTAATCTTTTGCCTTTGATATATCCTGTCATTTTAAAACTCAAACGGATCTTGTCCCCCAATTGGATCAAAAGAAACTGATTCTTCCGATTTGGATTTTGAGGAAGTAGATTTTTGAGCTAAGTATTCGAAGAACTCTTTTTTGAGGTAATCAGGCAGATCAACAAAATTGGGATCTTCTTTAGATGAAGAAAAGGTCATTTTGGTCTATAGAGTTTGATAATCGTTGTTGTTTCTCATGCACATTCATTTAAAGCCTAACTCTTTATATTTGGGTTTACTTGGCCAACAAGCAAACATATTGAATTGAAATTGCCCTCAACCATGCCTTTTGTGATGTTTGTAACGTAACGACAATGAAGACAGGATCATTTTGGTCAATAGAGCATGATAATCGTTGTTGATTCTCGTGCACGTTCATTTAAAGCTTAACTCTTTATATTTGGGTTTACTTGGCCAACAAGCAAACCTATTGAATAGAAATTGCCCACGACCATGCATTTTGTGATGTTAGTAACGCAACGACAATGAAGAAAAGATCATTTTGGTCAATAGAGTTTGATAATCGTTGTTGTTTCTCGTGCACGTTCATTTAAAGCCTAAATCTTTATATTTGGGTTTACTTGGCCAACAAGCAAACATATTGAATTGAAATTGCCCACAAACATGCCTTTTGTGATGTTTGTAACGTAACGACAATGAAGACAGGATCATTTTGGTCAATAGAGCATGATAATCGTTGTTGTTTCTCGTGCACGTTCATTTAAAGCTTAACTCTTTACATTTGAGTTTACTTGGCCAACAAGCAAACCTATTGAATTGAAATTGCCTACAACCATGCCTTTTGTGATGTTTGTAACGTAAAGACAATGAAGACAGGATCATTTTGGTCAATAGAGCATGATAATCGTTGTTGTTTCTTGTGCACGTTCATTTAAAGCTTAACTCTTTATATTTGGGTTTACTTGGCCAACAAGCAAACCTTGAATTGAAATTGCCCACAACCATGCCTTTTGTGATGTTTGTAACGTAACGACAATGAAGACAGGATCATTTTGGTCAATAGAGCATGATAATCGTTGTTGTTTCTCGTGCACGTTCATTTAAAGCTTAACTCTTTATATTTGGGTTTACTTGGCCAACAAGGAAACCTATTGAATAGAAATTGCCCACCACCATGCATTTTGTGATGTTAGTAACGCAACGACAATGAAGAAAAGATCATTTTGGTCTATAGAGTTTGATAATCGTTGTTGTTTCTCGTGCACGTTCATTTAATGCTTAACTCTTTATATTTGGGTTTACTTGGCCAACAAGCAAACCTATTGAATTGAAATTGCCTACAACCATGCCTTTTGTGATGTTTGTAACGTGACGACAATGAAGACAGGATCATTTTGGTCAATAGAGCATGATAATCGTTGTTGTTTCTCGTGCACGTTCATTTAAAGCCTAACTCTTTATATTTGGGTTTACTTGGCCAACAAGCAAAACTATTGAATAGAAATTGCCCACGACCATGCATTTTGTGATGTTAGTAACGCAACGACAATGAAGAAAAGGTCATTTTGGCCTATAGAGTTTGATAATCGTTGTTGTTTCTCGTGCACGTTCATTTAAAGCCTAACTCTTTATATTTGGGTTTACTTGGCCAACAAGCAAACATATTGAATTGAAATTGCCCACAACCATGCCTTTTGTGATGTTTGTAACGTAACGACAATGAAGACAGGATCATTTTGGTAAATAGAGCATGATAATCGTTGTTGATTCTCGTGCACGTTCATTTAAAGCTTAACTCTTTATATTTGGGTTTACTTGGCCAACAAGCAAACCTATTGAATAGAAATTGCCCACGACCATGCATTTTGTGATGTTAGTAACGCAACGACAATGAAGAAAAGATCATTTTGGTCAATAGAGTATGATAATCGTTGTTGTTTCTCGTGCACGTTCATTTAAAGCCTAACTCTTTATATTTGGGTTTACTTGGCCAACAAGCAAACATATTGAATTGAAATTGCCCACAAACATGCCTTTTGTGATGTTTGTAACGTAACGACAATGAAAACAGGATCATTTTGGTCAATAGAGCATGATAATCGTTGTTGTTTCTCGTGCACGTTCATTTAAAATTTAACTCTTTATAATTGGGTTTACTTGGCCAACAAGCAAACCTATTGAATTGAAATTGCCTACAACCATGCCTTTTGTGATGTTTGTAACGTAACGACAATGAAGACAGGATCATTTTGGTCAATAGAGCATGATAATCGTTGTTGTTTCTCGTGCACGTTCATTTAAAGCTTAACTCTTTATATTTGGGTTTACTTGGCCAACAAGCAAATCTATTGAATAGAAATTGCCCACGACCATGCATTTTGTGATGTTAGTAACGCAACGACAATGAAGAAAAGGTCATTTTGGCCTATAGAGTTTGATAATCGTTGTTGTTTCTCGTGCACGTTCATTTAAAGCCTAACTCTTTATATTTGGGTTTACTTGGCCAACAAGCAAACATATTGAATTGAAATTGCCCACTACCATGCCTTTTGTGACGTTTGTAACGTAACGACAATGAAGACAGGATCATTTTGGTCAATAGAGCATGATAATCGTTGTTGATTCTCGTGCACGTTCATTTAAAGCTTAACTCTTTATATTTGGGTTTACTTGGCCAACAAGCAAACCTATTGAATAGAAATTGCCCACGACCATGCATTTTGTGATGTTAGTAACGCAACGACAATGAAGAAAAGATCATTTTGGTCAATAGAGTTTGATAATCGTTGTTGTTTCTCGTGCACGTTCATTTAAAGCCTAAATCTTTATATTTGGGTTTACTTGGCCAACAAGCAAACATATTGAATTGAAATTGCCCATAAACATGCCTTTTGTGATGTTTGTAACGTAACGACAATGAAGACAGGATCATTTTGGTCAATAGAGCATGATAATCGTTGTTGTTTCTCGTGCACGTTCATTTAAAGCTTAACTCTTTACATTTGGGTTTACTTGGCCAACAAGCAAACCTTGAATTGAAATTGCCCACAACCATGCCTTTTGTGATGTTTGTAACGTAACGACAATGAAGACAGGATCATTTTGGTCAATTGAGCATGATAATCGTTGTTGTTTCTCGTGCACGTTCATTTAAAGCTTAACTCTTTATATTTGGGTTTACTTGGCCAACAAGCAAACCTATTGAATAGAAATTGCCCACCACCATGCATTTTGTGATGTTAGTAACGCAACGACAAAGAAGAAAAGATCATTTTGGTCTATAGAGTTTGATAATCGTTGTTGTTTCTCGTGCACGTTCATTTAAAGCTTAACTCTTTATATTTGGGTTTACTTGGCCAACAAGCAAACCTATTGAATAGAAATTGCCCACGACCATGCATTTTGTGATGTTAGTAACGCAACGACAATGAAGAAAAGATCATTTTGGTCAATAGAGTTTGATAATCGTTGTTGTTTCTCGTGCACGTTCATTTAAAGCCTAAATCTTTATATTTGGGTTTACTTGGCCAACAAGCAAACATATTGAATTGAAATTGCCCACAAACATGCCTTTTGTGATGTTTGTAACGTAACGACAATGAAGACAGGATCATTTTGGTCAATAGAGCATGATAATCGTTGTTGTTTCTCGTGCACGTTCATTTAAAGCTTAACTCTTTACATTTGGGTTTACTTGGCCAACAAGCAAACCTTGAATTGAAATTGCCCACAACCATGCCTTTTGTGATGTTTGTAACGTAACGACAATGAAGACAGGATCATTTTGGTCAATAGAGCATGATAATCGTTGTTGTTTCTCGTGCACGTTCATTTAAAGCTTAACTCTTTATATTTGGGTTTACTTGGCCAACAAGCAAACCTATTGAATAGAAATTGCCCACCACCATGCATTTTGTGATGTTAGTAACGCAACGACAATGAAGAAAAGATCATTTTGGTCTATAGAGTTTGATAATCGTTGTTGTTTCTCGTGCACGTTCATTTAACGCTTAACTCTTTATATTTGGGTTTACTTGGCCAACAAGCAAACCTATTGAATAGAAATTGCCCACGACCATGCATTTTGTGATGTTAGTAACGCAACGACAATGAAGAAAAGATCATTTTGGTCTATAGAGTTTGATAATCGTTGTGTTTCTCGTCCACGTTCATTTAAAGCCTAACTCTTTATATTTGGGTTTACTTGGCCAACAAGCAAACATATTGAATAGAAATTGCCCACAAACATGCCTTTTGTGATGTTTGTAACGTAACGACAATGAAGACAGGATCATTTTGGTCAATAGAGCATGATAATCGTTGTTTTTTCTCGTGCACGTTCATTTAAAGCTTAACTCTTTACATTTGGGTTTACTTGGCCAACAAGCAAACCTTGAATTGAAATTGCCCACAACCATGCCTTTTGTGATGTTTGTAACGTAACGACAATGAAGACAGGATCATTTTGGTCAATAGAGCATGATAATCGTTGTTGTTTCTCGTGCACGTTCATTTAAAGCTTAACTCTTTATATTTGGGTTTACTTGGCCAACAAGCAAACCTATTTAATAGAAATTGCCCACCACCATGCATTTTGTGATGTTTGTAACGTAACGACAATGAAGACAGGATCATTTTGGTCAATAGAGCATGATAATCGTTGTTGTTTCTCGTGCACGTTCATTTAAAGCTTAACTCTTTATATTTGGGTTTACTTGGCCAACAAGCAAACCTATTGAATAGAAATTGCCCACGACCATGCATTTTGTGATGTTAGTAACGCAACGACAATGAAGAAAAGATCATTTTGGTCTATAGAGTTTGATAATCGTTCTGTTTCTCGTCCACGTTCATTTAAAGCTTAACTCTTTATATTTGGGTTTACTTGGCCAACAAGCAAACCTATTGAATTGAAATTGCCTACAACCATGCCTTTTGTGATGTTTGTAACGTAACGACAATGAAGACAGGATCATTTTGGTCAATAGAGCATGATAATCGTTGTTGTTTCTCTTGCACGTTCATTTAAAGCTTAACTCTTTATATTTGGGTTTACTTGGCCAACAAGCAAACCTATTGAATAGAAATAGCCCACGACCATGCATTTTGAGATGTTAGTAATGCAACGACAATGAAGAAAAGATCATTTTGGTCAATAGAGTTTGATAATCGTTGTTGTTTCTCGTGAACGTTCAATTAAAGCCTAACTCTTTATATTTGGGTTTACTTGGCCAACAAGCAAACATATTGAATTGAAATTGCCCACAAACATGCCTTTTGTGATGTTTGTAACGTAACGACGATGAAGACAGGATCATTTAGGTCAATAGAGCATGATAATCGTTGTTGTTTCTCGTGCACGTTCATTTAAAACTTAACTCTTTACATTTGGGTTTACTTGGCCAACAAGCAAACCTTGAATTGAAATTGCCCACAACCATGCCTTTTGTGATGTTTGTAACGTAACGACAATGAAGACAGGATCATTTTTGGTCAATAGATCATGATAATCGTTGTTGTTTCTCGTGCACGTTCATTTAAAGCTTAACTCTTTATATTTGGGTTTACTTGGCCAACAAGCAAACCTATTGAATAGAAATTGCCCACGACCATGCATTTTGTGATGTTAGTAACGCAACGACAATGAAGAAAAGATCATTTTGGTCTATAGAGCATGATAATCGTTGTTGTTTCTCGTGCACGTTCATTTAAAGCTTAACTCTTTATATTTGGGTTTACTTGGCCAACAAGCAAACCTATTGAATAGAAATTGCCCACCACCATGCATTTTGTGATGTTAGTAACGCAACGACAATGAAGAAAAGATCATTTTGGTCTATAGAGTTTGATAATCGTTGTTGTGTCTCGTGCACGTTCATTTAAAGCTTAACTCTTTATATTTGGGTTTACTTGGCCAACAAGCAAACCTATTGAATAGAAATTGCCCACGACCATGCATTTTGTGATGTTAGTAACGCAACGACAATGAAGAAAAGATCATTTTGGTCTATAGAGTTTGATAATCGTTGTTGTTTCTCGTGCACGTTCATTTAAAGCTTAACTCTTTATATTTGGGTTTACTTGGCCAACAAGCAAACCTATTGAATAGAAATTGCCCACGACCATGCATTTTGTGATGTTAGTAACGCAACGACAATGAAGACAGGATCATTTTGGTCAATAGAGCATGATAATCGTTGTTGTTTCTCGTGCACGATCATTTAAAGCCTAACTCTTTATATTTGGGTTTACTTGGCCAACAAGCAAACATATTGAATTGAAATTGCCCACAAACATGCCTTTTGTGATGTTTGTAACGGAACGACAATGAAGACAGGATCATTTAGGTCAATAGAGCATGATAATCGTTGTTGTTTCTCGTGCACGTTCATTTAAAACTTAACTCTTTACATTTGGGTTTACTTGGCCAACAAGCAAACCTTGAATTGAAATTGCCCACAACCATGCCTTTTGTGATGTTTGTAACGTAACGACAATGAAGACAGGATCATTTTTGGTCAATAGATCATGATAATCGTTGTTGTTTCTCGTGCACGTTCATTTAAAGCTTAACTCTTTATATTTGGGTTTACTTGGCCAACAAGCAAACCTTGAATTGAAATTGCCCACAACCATGGCTTTTGTGATGTTTGTAACGTAACGACAATGAAGACAAGATCATTTTGGTCAATAGAGCATGATAATCGTTGTTGTTTCTCGTGCACGTTCATTTAAAGCTTAACTCTTTATATTTGGGTTTACTTGGCCAACAAGCAAACCTATTGAATAGAAATTGCCCACCACCATGCATTTTGTGATGTTAGTAACGCAACGACAATGAAGAAAAGATCATTTTGGTCTATAGAGTTTGATAATCGTTGTTGTTTCTCGTGCACGTTCATTTAAAGCTTAACTCTTTATATTTGGGTTTACTTGGCCAACAAGCAAACCTATTGAATAGAAATTGCCCACGACCATGCATTTTGTGATGTTAGTAACGCAACGACAATGAAGAAAAGATCATTTTGGTCTATAGAGTTTGATAATCGTTGTTGTTTCTCGTGCACGTTCATTTAAAGCTTAACTCTTTATATTTGGGTTTACTTGGCCAACAAGCAAACCTATTGAATAGAAATTGCCCACGACCATGCATTTTGTGATGTTAGTAACGCAACGACAATGAAGAAAAGATCATTTTGGTCTATAGAGTTTGATAATCGTTGTTGTTTCTCGTGCACGTTCATTTAAAGCTTAACTCTTTATATTTGGGTTTACTTGGCCAACAAGCAAACCTATTGAATAGAAATTGCCCACGACCATGCATTTTGTGATGTTAGTAACGCAACGACAATGAAGAAAAGATCATTTTGGTCTATAGAGTTTGATAATCGTTGTTGTTTCTCGTGCACGTTCATTTAAAACTTAACTCTTTATATTTGGGTTTACTTGGCCAACAATCAAACCTATTGAATAGAAATTGCCCACGACCATGCATTTTGTGATGTTAGTAACGCAACGACAATGAAGACAGGATCATTTTGGTCTATAGAGTTTGATAATCGTTGTTGTTTCTCGTGCACGTTCATTTAAAGCTTAACTCTTTATATTTGGGTTTACTTGGCCAACAAGCAAACCTATTGAATAGAAATTGCCCACGACCATGCATTTTGTGATGTTAGTAACGCAACGACAATGAAGACAGGATCATTTTGGTCAATAGAGCATGATAATCGTTGTTGTTTCTCGTGCACGTTCATTTAAAGCTTAACTCCCCAAATGTAAAGAGTTAAGCTTTAAATGAACGTGCACAAGAAACAACAACGATTATCATGCTCTATTGACCAAAATGATCCTGTCTTCATTGTCGTCACGTTACAAACATCACAAAAGGCATGGTTGTAGGCAATTTCAATTCAATAGGTTTGCTTGTTGTCCAAGTAAACCCAAATATAAAGAGTTAAGCTTTAAATGAACGTGCACGAGAAACAACAACGATTATCAAACTCTATAGACCAAAATGATCTTTTCTTCATTGTCGTTGCGTTACTAACATCACAAAATGCATGGTCGTGGGCAATTTCTATTCAATAGGTTTGCTTGTTGGCCAAGTAAACCCAAATATAAAGAGTTAAGCTTTAAATGAACGTGCACGAGAAACAACAACGATTATCAAACTCTATAGACCAAAATGATCTTTTCTTCATTGTCGTTGCGTTACTAACATCACAAAATGCATGGTGGTGGGCAATTTCTATTCAATAGGTTTCCTTGTTGGCCAAGTAAACCCAAATATAAAGAGTTAAGCTTTAAATGAACGTGCACGAGAAACAACAACGATTATCATGCTCTATTGACCAAAATGATCCTGTCTTCATTGTCGTTACGTTACAAACATCACAAAAGGCATGGTTGTGGGCAATTTCAATTCAAGGTTTGCTTGTTGGCCAAGTAAACCCAAATATAAAGAGTTAAGCTTTAAATGAACGTGCACAAGAAACAACAACGATTATCATGCTCTATTGACCAAAATGATCCTGTCTTCATTGTCTTTACGTTACAAACATCACAAAAGGCATGGTTGTAGGCAATTTCAATTCAATAGGTTTGCTTGTTGGCCAAGTAAACCCAAATATAAAGAGTTAAGCTTTAAATGAACGTGCACGAGAAACACAACGATTATCAAACTCTATAGACCTAAATGATCTTTTCTTCATTGTCGTTGCGTTACTAACATCACAAAATGCATGGTCGTGGGCAATTTCTATTCAATAGGTTTGCTTGTTGGCCAAGTAAACTCAAATATAAAGAGTTAAGCTTTAAATGAACGTGCACGAGAAACAACAACGATTATCATGCTCTATTGACCAAAATGATCCTGTCTTCATTGTCGTTACGTTACAAACATCACAAAAGGCATGGTTGTAGGCAATTTCAATTCAATAGGTTTGCTTGTTGGCCAAGTAAACCCAAATATAAAGAGTTAAGCTTTAAATGAACGTGGACGAGAAACACAACGATTATCAAACTCTATAGACCAAAATGATCTTTTCTTCATTGTCGTTGCGTTACTAACATCACAAAATGCATGGTCGTGGGTAATTTCTATTCAATAGGTTTGCTTGTTGGCCAAGTAAACCCAAATATAAAGAGTTAGGCTTTAAATGAACGTGCACGAGAAACAACAACGATTATCAAACTCTATTGACCAAAATGATCTTTTCTTCATTGTCGTTGCGTTACTAACATCACAAAATGCATGGTCGTGGGCAATTTCTATTCAATAGGTTTGCTTGTTGGCCAAGTAAACCCAAATATAAAGAGTTAAGCTTTAAATGAACGTGCACGAGAAACAACAACGATTATCATGCTCTATTGACCAAAATGATCCTGTCTTCATTGTCGTTACGTTACAAACATCACAAAAGGCATGGTTGTGGGCAATTTCAATTCAAGGTTTGCTTGTTGGCCAAGTAAACCCAAATGTAAAGAGTTAAGCTTTAAATGAACGTGCACGAGAAACAACAACGATTATCATGCTCTATTGACCAAAATGATCCTGTCTTCATTGTCGTTACGTTACAAACATCACAAAAGGCATGTTTGTGGGCAATTTCAATTCAATATGTTTGCTTGTTGGCCAAGTAAACCCAAATATAAAGAGTTAGGCTTTAAATGAACGTGCACGAGAAACAACAACGATTATCAAACTCTATTGACCAAAATGATCTTTTCTTCATTGTCGTTGCGTTACTAACATCACAAAATGCATGGTCGTGGGCAATTTCTATTCAATAGGTTTGCTTGTTGGCCAAGTAAACCCAAATATAAAGAGTTAAGCTTTAAATGAACGTGCACGAGAAACAACAACGATTATCATGCTCTATTGACCAAAATGATCCTGTCTTCATTGTCGTTACGTTACAAACATCACAAAAGGTATGGTTGTGGGCAATTTCAATTCAAGGTTTGCTTGTTGGCCAAGTAAACCCAAATGTAAAGAGTTAAGCTTTAAATGAACGTGCACGAGAAACAACAACGATTATCATGCTCTATTGACCAAAATGATCCTGTCTTCATTGTCGTTACGTTACAAACATCACAAAAGGCATGTTTGTGGGCAATTTCAATTCAATATGTTTGCTTGTTGGCCAAGTAAACCCAAATATAAAGAGTTAGGCTTTAAATGAACGTGCACGACAAACAACAACGATTATCAAACTCTATTGACCAAAATGATCTTTTCTTCATTGTCGTTGCGTTACTAACATCACAAAATGCATGGTCGTGGGCAATTTCTATTCAATAGGTTTGCTTGTTGGCCAAGTAAACTCAAATATAAAGAGTTAAGCTTTAAATGAACGTGCACGAGAAACAACAACGATTATCATGCTCTATTGACCAAAATGATCCTGTCTTCATTGTCGTTACGTTACAAACATATCAAAAGGCATGGTTGTAGGCAATTTCAATTCAATAGGTTTGCTTGTTGGCCAAGTAAACCCAAATGTAAAGAGTTAAGCTTTAAATGAACGTGCACGAGAAACAACAACGATTATCATGCTCTATTGACCAAAATGATCCTGTCTTCATTGTCGTTACGTTACAAACATCACAAAAGGCATGTTTGTGGGCAATTTCAATTCAATATGTTTGCTTGTTGGCCAAGTAAACCCAAATATAAAGAGTTAGGCTTTAAATGAACGTGCACGAGAAACAACAACGATTATCAAACTCTATTGACCAAAATGATCTTTTCTTCATTGTCGTTGCGTTACTAACATCACAAAATGCATGGTCGTGGGCAATTTCTATTCAATAGGTTTGCTTGTTGGCCAAGTAAACTCAAATATAAAGAGTTAAGCTTTAAATTAACGTGCACGAGAAACAACAACGATTATCATGCTCTATTGACCAAAATGATCCTGTCTTCATTGTCGTTACGTTACAAACATCACAAAAGGCATGGTTGTAGGCAATTTCAATTCAATAGGTTTGCTTGTTGGCCAAGTAAACCCAAATATAAAGAGTTAAGCTTTAAATGAACGTGGACGAGAAACACAACGATTATCAAACTCTATAGACCAAAATGATCTTTTCTTCATTGTCGTTGCGTTACTAACATCACAAAATGCATGGTGGTGGGCAATTTCTATTCAATAGGTTTCCTTGTTGGCCAAGTAAACCCAAATATAAAGAGTTAAGCTTTAAATGAACGTGCACGAGAAACAACAACGATTATCATGCTCTATTGACCAAAATGATCCTGTCTTCATTGTCGTTACGTTACAAACATCACAAAAGGCATGGTTGTGGGCAATTTCAATTCAAGGTTTGCTTGTTGGCCAAGTAAACCCAAATATAAAGAGTTAAGCTTTAAATGAACGTGCACAAGAAACAACAACGATTATCATGCTCTATTGACCAAAATGATCCTGTCTTCATTGTCTTTACGTTACAAACATCACAAAAGGCATGGTTGTAGGCAATTTCAATTCAATAGGTTTGCTTGTTGGCCAAGTAAACCCAAATATAAAGAGTTAAGCTTTAAATGAACGTGCACGAGAAACAACAACGATTATCAAACTCTATAGACCAAAATGATCTTTTCTTCATTGTCGTTGCGTTACTAACATCACAAAATGCATGGTCGTGGGCAATTTCTATTCAATAGGTTTGCTTGTTGGCCAAGTAAACCCAAATATAAAGAGTTAAGCTTTAAATGAACGTGCACGAGAAACAACAACGATTATCATGCTCTATTGACCAAAATGATCCTGTCTTCATTGTCGTTACGTTACAAACATCACAAAAGGCATGTTTGTGGGCAATTTCAATTCAATATGTTTGCTTGTTGGCCAAGTAAACCCAAATATAAAGAGTTAGGCTTTAAATGAACGTGCACGACAAACAACAACGATTATCAAACTCTATTGACCAAAATGATCTTTTCTTCATTGTCGTTGCGTTACTAACATCACAAAATGCATGGTCGTGGGCAATTTCTATTCAATAGGTTTGCTTGTTGGCCAAGTAAACTCAAATATAAAGAGTTAAGCTTTAAATGAACGTGCACGAGAAACAACAACGATTATCATGCTCTATTTACCAAAATGATCCTGTCTTCATTGTCGTTACGTTACAAACATCACAAAAGGCATGGTTGTAGGCAATTTCAATTCAATAGGTTTGCTTGTTGGCCAAGTAAACCCAAATATAAAGAGTTAAGCTTTAAATGAACGTGGACGAGAAACACAACGATTATCAAACTCTATAGACCAAAATGATCTTTTCTTCATTGTCGTTGCGTTACTAACATCACAAAATGCATGGTGGTGGGCAATTTCTATTCAATAGGTTTCCTTGTTGGCCAAGTAAACCCAAATATAAAGAGTTAAGCTTTAAATGAACGTGCACGAGAAACAACAACGATTATCATGCTCTATTGACCAAAATGATCCTGTCTTCATTGTCGTTACGTTACAAACATCACAAAAGGCATGGTTGTGGGCAATTTCAATTCAAGGTTTGCTTGTTGGCCAAGTAAACCCAAATATAAAGAGTTAAGCTTTAAATGAACGTGCACAAGAAACAACAACGATTATCATGCTCTATTGACCAAAATGATCCTGTCTTCATTGTCTTTACGTTACAAACATCACAAAAGGCATGGTTGTAGGCAATTTCAATTCAATAGGTTTGCTTGTTGGCCAAGTAAACCCAAATATAAAGAGTTAAGCTTTAAATGAACGTGCACGAGAAACAACAACGATTATCAAACTCTATAGACCAAAATGATCTTTTCTTCATTGTCGTTGCGTTACTAACATCACAAAATGCATGGTCGTGGGCAATTTCTATTCAATAGGTTTGCTTGTTGGCCAAGTAAACCCAAATATAAAGAGTTAAGCTTTAAATGAACGTGCACGAGAAACAACAACGATTATCATGCTCTATTGACCAAAATGATCTTGTCTTCATTGTCGTTACGTTACAAACATCACAAAAGGCATGTTTGTGGGCAATTTCAATTCAATATGTTTGCTTGTTGGCCAAGTAAACCCAAATATAAAGAGTTAGGCTTTAAATGAACGTGCACGACAAACAACAACGATTATCAAACTCTATTGACCAAAATGATCTTTTCTTCATTGTCGTTGCGTTACTAACATCACAAAATGCATGGTCGTGGGCAATTTCTATTCAATAGGTTTGCTTGTTGGCCAAGTAAACTCAAATATAAAGAGTTAAGCTTTAAATGAACGTGCACGAGAAACAACAACGATTATCATGCTCTATTGACCAAAATGATCCTGTCTTCATTGTCGTTACGTTACAAACATCACAAAAGGCATGGTTGTAGGCAATTTCAATTCAATAGGTTTGCTTGTTGGCCAAGTAAACCCAAATATAAAGAGTTAAGCTTTAAATGAACGTGCACGAGAAACAACAACGATTATCAAACTCTATAGACCAAAATGATCTTTTCTTCATTGTCGTTGCGTTACTAACATCACAAAATGCATGGTCGTGGGCAATTTCTATTCAATAGGTTTGCTTGTTGGCCAAGTAAACCCAAATATAAAGAGTTAAGCTTTAAATGAACGTGCACGAGAAACAACAACGATTATCAAACTCTATAGACCAAAATGATCTTTTCTTCATTGTCGTTGCGTTACTAACATCACAAAATGCATGGTGGTGGGCAATTTCTATTCAATAGGTTTCCTTGTTGGCCAAGTAAACCCAAATATAAAGAGTTAAGCTTTAAATGAACGTGCACGAGAAACAACAACGATTATCATGCTCTATTAACCAAAATGATCCTGTCTTCATTGTCGTTACGTTACAAACATCACAAAAGGCATGGTTGTGGGCAATTTCAATTCAAGGTTTGCTTGTTGGCCAAGTAAACCCAAATATAAAGAGTTAAGCTTTAAATGAACGTGCACAAGAAACAACAACGATTATCATGCTCTATTGACCAAAATGATCCTGTCTTCATTGTCTTTACGTTACAAACATCACAAAAGGCATGGTTGTAGGCAATTTCAATTCAATAGGTTTGCTTGTTGGCCAAGTAAACCCAAATATAAAGAGTTAAGCTTTAAATGAACGTGCACGAGAAACACAACGATTATCAAACTCTATAGACCTAAATGATCTTTTCATCATTGTCGTTGCGTTACTAACATCACAAAATGCATGGTCGTGGGCAATTTCTATTCAATAGGTTTGCTTGTTGGCTAAGTAAACCCAAATATAAAGAGTTAAGCTTTAAATGAACGTGCACGAGAAACAACAACGATTATCAAACTCTATAGACCAAAATGATCTTTTCTTCATTGTCGTTGCGTTACTAACATCACAAAATGCATGGTCGTGGGCAATTTCTATTCAATAGGTTTGCTTGTTGGCCAAGTAAACCCAAATATAAAGAGTTAAGCTTTAAATGAACGTGCACGAGAAACAACAACGATTATCATGCTCTATTGACCAAAATGATCTTGTCTTCATTGTCGTTACGTTACAAACATCACAAAAGGCATGTTTGTGGGCAATTTCAATTCAATATGTTTGCTTGTTGGCCAAGTAAACCCAAATATAAAGAGTTAGGCTTTAAATGAACGTGCACGACAAACAACAACGATTATCAAACTCTATTGACCAAAATGATCTTTTCTTCATTGTCGTTGCGTTACTAACATCACAAAATGCATGGTCGTGGGCAATTTCTATTCAATAGGTTTGCTTGTTGGCCAAGTAAACTCAAATATAAAGAGTTAAGCTTTAAATGAACGTGCACGAGAAACAACAACGATTATCATGCTCTATTGACCAAAATGATCCTGTCTTCATTGTCGTTACGTTACAAACATCACAAAAGGCATGGTTGTAGGCAATTTCAATTCAATAGGTTTGCTTGTTGGCCAAGTAAACCCAAATATAAAGAGTTAAGCTTTAAATGAACGTGCACGAGAAACAACAACGATTATCAAACTCTATAGACCAAAATGATCTTTTCTTCATTGTCGTTGCGTTACTAACATCACAAAATGCATGGTGGTGGGCAATTTCTATTCAATAGGTTTCCTTGTTGGCCAAGTAAACCCAAATATAAAGAGTTAAGCTTTAAATGAACGTGCACGAGAAACAACAACGATTATCATGCTCTATTAACCAAAATGATCCTGTCTTCATTGTCGTTACGTTACAAACATCACAAAAGGCATGGTTGTGGGCAATTTCAATTCAAGGTTTGCTTGTTGGCCAAGTAAACCCAAATATAAAGAGTTAAGCTTTAAATGAACGTGCACAAGAAACAACAACGATTATCATGCTCTATTGACCAAAATGATCCTGTCTTCATTGTCTTTACGTTACAAACATCACAAAAGGCATGGTTGTAGGCAATTTCAATTCAATAGGTTTGCTTGTTGGCCAAGTAAACCCAAATATAAAGAGTTAAGCTTTAAATGAACGTGCACGAGAAACAACAACGATTATCAAACTCTATAGACCAAAATGATCTTTTCTTCATTGTCGTTGCGTTACTAACATCACAAAATGCATGGTCGTGGGCAATTTCTATTCAATAGGTTTGCTTGTTGGCCAAGTAAACCCAAATATAAAGAGTTAGGCTTTAAATGAACGTGCACGAGAAACAACAACGATTATCAAACTCTATTGACCAAAATGATCTTTTCTTCATTGTCGTTGCGTTACTAACATCACAAAATGCATGGTCGTGGGCAATTTCTATTCAATAGGTTTGCTTGTTGGCCAAGTAAACCCAAATATAAAGAGTTAAGCTTTAAATGAACGTGCACGAGAAACAACAACGATTATCATGCTCTATTGACCAAAATGATCCTGTCTTCATTGTCGTTACGTTACAAACATCACAAAAGGCATGGTTGTGGGCAATTTCAATTCAAGGTTTGCTTGTTGGCCAAGTAAACCCAAATGTAAAGAGTTAAGCTTTAAATGAACGTGCACGAGAAACAACAACGATTATCATGCTCTATTGACCAAAATGATCCTGTCTTCATTGTCGTTACGTTACAAACATCACAAAAGGCATGTTTGTGGGCAATTTCAATTCAATATGTTTGCTTGTTGGCCAAGTAAACCCAAATATAAAGAGTTAGGCTTTAAATGAACGTGCACGAGAAACAACAACGATTATCAAACTCTATTGACCAAAATGATCTTTTCTTCATTGTCGTTGCGTTACTAACATCACAAAATGCATGGTCGTGGGCAATTTCTATTCAATAGGTTTGCTTGTTGGCCAAGTAAACCCAAATATAAAGAGTTAAGCTTTAAATGAACGTGCACGAGAAACAACAACGATTATCATGCTCTATTGACCAAAATGATCCTGTCTTCATTGTCGTTACGTTACAAACATCACAAAAGGTATGGTTGTGGGCAATTTCAATTCAAGGTTTGCTTGTTGGCCAAGTAAACCCAAATGTAAAGAGTTAAGCTTTAAATGAACGTGCACGAGAAACAACAACGATTATCATGCTCTATTGACCAAAATGATCCTGTCTTCATTGTCGTTACGTTACAAACATCACAAAAGGCATGTTTGTGGGCAATTTCAATTCAATATGTTTGCTTGTTGGCCAAGTAAACCCAAATATAAAGAGTTAGGCTTTAAATGAACGTGCACGACAAACAACAACGATTATCAAACTCTATTGACCAAAATGATCTTTTCTTCATTGTCGTTGCGTTACTAACATCACAAAATGCATGGTCGTGGGCAATTTCTATTCAATAGGTTTGCTTGTTGGCCAAGTAAACTCAAATATAAAGAGTTAAGCTTTAAATGAACGTGCACGAGAAACAACAACGATTATCATGCTCTATTGACCAAAATGATCCTGTCTTCATTGTCGTTACGTTACAAACATATCAAAAGGCATGGTTGTAGGCAATTTCAATTCAATAGGTTTGCTTGTTGGCCAAGTAAACCCAAATGTAAAGAGTTAAGCTTTAAATGAACGTGCACGAGAAACAACAACGATTATCATGCTCTATTGACCAAAATGATCCTGTCTTCATTGTCGTTACGTTACAAACATCACAAAAGGCATGTTTGTGGGCAATTTCAATTCAATATGTTTGCTTGTTGGCCAAGTAAACCCAAATATAAAGAGTTAGGCTTTAAATGAACGTGCACGAGAAACAACAACGATTATCAAACTCTATTGACCAAAATGATCTTTTCTTCATTGTCGTTGCGTTACTAACATCACAAAATGCATGGTCGTGGGCAATTTCTATTCAATAGGTTTGCTTGTTGGCCAAGTAAACTCAAATATAAAGAGTTAAGCTTTAAATTAACGTGCACGAGAAACAACAACGATTATCATGCTCTATTGACCAAAATGATCCTGTCTTCATTGTCGTTACGTTACAAACATCACAAAAGGCATGGTTGTAGGCAATTTCAATTCAATAGGTTTGCTTGTTGGCCAAGTAAACCCAAATATAAAGAGTTAAGCTTTAAATGAACGTGGACGAGAAACACAACGATTATCAAACTCTATAGACCAAAATGATCTTTTCTTCATTGTCGTTGCGTTACTAACATCACAAAATGCATGGTGGTGGGCAATTTCTATTCAATAGGTTTCCTTGTTGGCCAAGTAAACCCAAATATAAAGAGTTAAGCTTTAAATGAACGTGCACGAGAAACAACAACGATTATCATGCTCTATTGACCAAAATGATCCTGTCTTCATTGTCGTTACGTTACAAACATCACAAAAGGCATGGTTGTGGGCAATTTCAATTCAAGGTTTGCTTGTTGGCCAAGTAAACCCAAATATAAAGAGTTAAGCTTTAAATGAACGTGCACAAGAAACAACAACGATTATCATGCTCTATTGACCAAAATGATCCTGTCTTCATTGTCTTTACGTTACAAACATCACAAAAGGCATGGTTGTAGGCAATTTCAATTCAATAGGTTTGCTTGTTGGCCAAGTAAACCCAAATATAAAGAGTTAAGCTTTAAATGAACGTGCACGAGAAACAACAACGATTATCAAACTCTATAGACCAAAATGATCTTTTCTTCATTGTCGTTGCGTTACTAACATCACAAAATGCATGGTCGTGGGCAATTTCTATTCAATAGGTTTGCTTGTTGGCCAAGTAAACCCAAATATAAAGAGTTAAGCTTTAAATGAACGTGCACGAGAAACAACAACGATTATCATGCTCTATTGACCAAAATGATCCTGTCTTCATTGTCGTTACGTTACAAACATCACAAAAGGCATGTTTGTGGGCAATTTCAATTCAATATGTTTGCTTGTTGGCCAAGTAAACCCAAATATAAAGAGTTAGGCTTTAAATGAACGTGCACGACAAACAACAACGATTATCAAACTCTATTGACCAAAATGATCTTTTCTTCATTGTCGTTGCGTTACTAACATCACAAAATGCATGGTCGTGGGCAATTTCTATTCAATAGGTTTGCTTGTTGGCCAAGTAAACTCAAATATAAAGAGTTAAGCTTTAAATGAACGTGCACGAGAAACAACAACGATTATCATGCTCTATTTACCAAAATGATCCTGTCTTCATTGTCGTTACGTTACAAACATCACAAAAGGCATGGTTGTAGGCAATTTCAATTCAATAGGTTTGCTTGTTGGCCAAGTAAACCCAAATATAAAGAGTTAAGCTTTAAATGAACGTGGACGAGAAACACAACGATTATCAAACTCTATAGACCAAAATGATCTTTTCTTCATTGTCGTTGCGTTACTAACATCACAAAATGCATGGTGGTGGGCAATTTCTATTCAATAGGTTTCCTTGTTGGCCAAGTAAACCCAAATATAAAGAGTTAAGCTTTAAATGAACGTGCACAAGAAACAACAACGATTATCATGCTCTATTGACCAAAATGATCCTGTCTTCATTGTCTTTACGTTACAAACATCACAAAAGGCATGGTTGTAGGCAATTTCAATTCAATAGGTTTGCTTGTTGGCCAAGTAAACCCAAATATAAAGAGTTAAGCTTTAAATGAACGTGGACGAGAAACACAACGATTATCAAACTCTATAGACCAAAATGATCTTTTCTTCATTGTCGTTGCGTTACTAACATCACAAAATGCATGGTCGTGGGTAATTTCTATTCAATAGGTTTGCTTGTTGGCCAAGTAAACCCAAATATAAAGAGTTAGGCTTTAAATGAACGTGCACGAGAAACAACAACGATTATCAAACTCTATTGACCAAAATGATCTTTTCTTCATTGTCGTTGCGTTACTAACATCACAAAATGCATGGTCGTGGGCAATTTCTATTCAATAGGTTTGCTTGTTGGCCAAGTAAACCCAAATATAAAGAGTTAAGCTTTAAATGAACGTGCACGAGAAACAACAACGATTATCATGCTCTATTGACCAAAATGATCCTGTCTTCATTGTCGTTACGTTACAAACATCACAAAAGGCATGGTTGTGGGCAATTTCAATTCAAGGTTTGCTTGTTGGCCAAGTAAACCCAAATGTAAAGAGTTAAGCTTTAAATGAACGTGCACGAGAAACAACAACGATTATCATGCTCTATTGACCAAAATGATCCTGTCTTCATTGTCGTTACGTTACAAACATCACAAAAGGCATGTTTGTGGGCAATTTCAATTCAATATGTTTGCTTGTTGGCCAAGTAAACCCAAATATAAAGAGTTAGGCTTTAAATGAACGTGCACGAGAAACAACAACGATTATCAAACTCTATTGACCAAAATGATCTTTTCTTCATTGTCGTTGCGTTACTAACATCACAAAATGCATGGTCGTGGGCAATTTCTATTCAATAGGTTTGCTTGTTGGCCAAGTAAACCCAAATATAAAGAGTTAAGCTTTAAATGAACGTGCACGAGAAACAACAACGATTATCATGCTCTATTGACCAAAATGATCCTGTCTTCATTGTCGTTACGTTACAAACATCACAAAAGGTATGGTTGTGGGCAATTTCAATTCAAGGTTTGCTTGTTGGCCAAGTAAACCCAAATGTAAAGAGTTAAGCTTTAAATGAACGTGCACGAGAAACAACAACGATTATCATGCTCTATTGACCAAAATGATCCTGTCTTCATTGTCGTTACGTTACAAACATCACAAAAGGCATGTTTGTGGGCAATTTCAATTCAATATGTTTGCTTGTTGGCCAAGTAAACCCAAATATAAAGAGTTAGGCTTTAAATGAACGTGCACGACAAACAACAACGATTATCAAACTCTATTGACCAAAATGATCTTTTCTTCATTGTCGTTGCGTTACTAACATCACAAAATGCATGGTCGTGGGCAATTTCTATTCAATAGGTTTGCTTGTTGGCCAAGTAAACTCAAATATAAAGAGTTAAGCTTTAAATGAACGTGCACGAGAAACAACAACGATTATCATGCTCTATTGACCAAAATGATCCTGTCTTCATTGTCGTTACGTTACAAACATATCAAAAGGCATGGTTGTAGGCAATTTCAATTCAATAGGTTTGCTTGTTGGCCAAGTAAACCCAAATGTAAAGAGTTAAGCTTTAAATGAACGTGCACGAGAAACAACAACGATTATCATGCTCTATTGACCAAAATGATCCTGTCTTCATTGTCGTTACGTTACAAACATCACAAAAGGCATGTTTGTGGGCAATTTCAATTCAATATGTTTGCTTGTTGGCCAAGTAAACCCAAATATAAAGAGTTAGGCTTTAAATGAACGTGCACGAGAAACAACAACGATTATCAAACTCTATTGACCAAAATGATCTTTTCTTCATTGTCGTTGCGTTACTAACATCACAAAATGCATGGTCGTGGGCAATTTCTATTCAATAGGTTTGCTTGTTGGCCAAGTAAACTCAAATATAAAGAGTTAAGCTTTAAATTAACGTGCACGAGAAACAACAACGATTATCATGCTCTATTGACCAAAATGATCCTGTCTTCATTGTCGTTACGTTACAAACATCACAAAAGGCATGGTTGTAGGCAATTTCAATTCAATAGGTTTGCTTGTTGGCCAAGTAAACCCAAATATAAAGAGTTAAGCTTTAAATGAACGTGGACGAGAAACACAACGATTATCAAACTCTATAGACCAAAATGATCTTTTCTTCATTGTCGTTGCGTTACTAACATCACAAAATGCATGGTGGTGGGCAATTTCTATTCAATAGGTTTCCTTGTTGGCCAAGTAAACCCAAATATAAAGAGTTAAGCTTTAAATGAACGTGCACGAGAAACAACAACGATTATCATGCTCTATTGACCAAAATGATCCTGTCTTCATTGTCGTTACGTTACAAACATCACAAAAGGCATGGTTGTGGGCAATTTCAATTCAAGGTTTGCTTGTTGGCCAAGTAAACCCAAATATAAAGAGTTAAGCTTTAAATGAACGTGCACAAGAAACAACAACGATTATCATGCTCTATTGACCAAAATGATCCTGTCTTCATTGTCTTTACGTTACAAACATCACAAAAGGCATGGTTGTAGGCAATTTCAATTCAATAGGTTTGCTTGTTGGCCAAGTAAACCCAAATATAAAGAGTTAAGCTTTAAATGAACGTGCACGAGAAACAACAACGATTATCAAACTCTATAGACCAAAATGATCTTTTCTTCATTGTCGTTGCGTTACTAACATCACAAAATGCATGGTCGTGGGCAATTTCTATTCAATAGGTTTGCTTGTTGGCCAAGTAAACCCAAATATAAAGAGTTAAGCTTTAAATGAACGTGCACGAGAAACAACAACGATTATCATGCTCTATTGACCAAAATGATCCTGTCTTCATTGTCGTTACGTTACAAACATCACAAAAGGCATGTTTGTGGGCAATTTCAATTCAATATGTTTGCTTGTTGGCCAAGTAAACCCAAATATAAAGAGTTAGGCTTTAAATGAACGTGCACGACAAACAACAACGATTATCAAACTCTATTGACCAAAATGATCTTTTCTTCATTGTCGTTGCGTTACTAACATCACAAAATGCATGGTCGTGGGCAATTTCTATTCAATAGGTTTGCTTGTTGGCCAAGTAAACTCAAATATAAAGAGTTAAGCTTTAAATGAACGTGCACGAGAAACAACAACGATTATCATGCTCTATTTACCAAAATGATCCTGTCTTCATTGTCGTTACGTTACAAACATCACAAAAGGCATGGTTGTAGGCAATTTCAATTCAATAGGTTTGCTTGTTGGCCAAGTAAACCCAAATATAAAGAGTTAAGCTTTAAATGAACGTGGACGAGAAACACAACGATTATCAAACTCTATAGACCAAAATGATCTTTTCTTCATTGTCGTTGCGTTACTAACATCACAAAATGCATGGTGGTGGGCAATTTCTATTCAATAGGTTTCCTTGTTGGCCAAGTAAACCCAAATATAAAGAGTTAAGCTTTAAATGAACGTGCACAAGAAACAACAACGATTATCATGCTCTATTGACCAAAATGATCCTGTCTTCATTGTCTTTACGTTACAAACATCACAAAAGGCATGGTTGTAGGCAATTTCAATTCAATAGGTTTGCTTGTTGGCCAAGTAAACCCAAATATAAAGAGTTAAGCTTTAAATGAACGTGGACGAGAAACACAACGATTATCAAACTCTATAGACCAAAATGATCTTTTCTTCATTGTCGTTGCGTTACTAACATCACAAAATGCATGGTCGTGGGTAATTTCTATTCAATAGGTTTGCTTGTTGGCCAAGTAAACCCAAATATAAAGAGTTAGGCTTTAAATGAACGTGCACGAGAAACAACAACGATTATCAAACTCTATTGACCAAAATGATCTTTTCTTCATTGTCGTTGCGTTACTAACATCACAAAATGCATGGTCGTGGGCAATTTCTATTCAATAGGTTTGCTTGTTGGCCAAGTAAACCCAAATATAAAGAGTTAAGCTTTAAATGAACGTGCACGAGAAACAACAACGATTATCATGCTCTATTGACCAAAATGATCCTGTCTTCATTGTCGTTACGTTACAAACATCACAAAAGGCATGGTTGTGGGCAATTTCAATTCAAGGTTTGCTTGTTGGCCAAGTAAACCCAAATGTAAAGAGTTAAGCTTTAAATGAACGTGCACGAGAAACAACAACGATTATCATGCTCTATTGACCAAAATGATCCTGTCTTCATTGTCGTTACGTTACAAACATCACAAAAGGCATGTTTGTGGGCAATTTCAATTCAATATGTTTGCTTGTTGGCCAAGTAAACCCAAATATAAAGAGTTAGGCTTTAAATGAACGTGCACGAGAAACAACAACGATTATCAAACTCTATTGACCAAAATGATCTTTTCTTCATTGTCGTTGCGTTACTAACATCACAAAATGCATGGTCGTGGGCAATTTCTATTCAATAGGTTTGCTTGTTGGCCAAGTAAACCCAAATATAAAGAGTTAGGCTTTAAATGAACGTGCACGAGAAACAACAACGATTATCAAACTCTATTGACCAAAATGATCTTTTCTTCATTGTCGTTGCGTTACTAACATCACAAAATGCATGGTCGTGGGCAATTTCTATTCAATAGGTTTGCTTGTTGGCCAAGTAAACCCAAATATAAAGAGTTAAGCTTTAAATGAACGTGCACGAGAAACAACAACGATTATCATGCTCTATTGACCAAAATGATCCTGTCTTCATTGTCGTTACGTTACAAACATCACAAAAGGCATGTTTGTGGGCAATTTCAATTCAATATGTTTGCTTGTTGGCCAAGTAAACCCAAATATAAAGAGTTAGGCTTTAAATGAACGTGCACGACAAACAACAACGATTATCAAACTCTATTGACCAAAATGATCTTTTCTTCATTGTCGTTGCGTTACTAACATCACAAAATGCATGGTCGTGGGCAATTTCTATTCAATAGGTTTGCTTGTTGGCCAAGTAAACTCAAATATAAAGAGTTAAGCTTTAAATGAACGTGCACGAGAAACAACAACGATTATCATGCTCTATTTACCAAAATGATCCTGTCTTCATTGTCGTTACGTTACAAACATCACAAAAGGCATGGTTGTAGGCAATTTCAATTCAATAGGTTTGCTTGTTGGCCAAGTAAACCCAAATATAAAGAGTTAAGCTTTAAATGAACGTGGACGAGAAACACAACGATTATCAAACTCTATAGACCAAAATGATCTTTTCTTCATTGTCGTTGCGTTACTAACATCACAAAATGCATGGTGGTGGGCAATTTCTATTCAATAGGTTTCCTTGTTGGCCAAGTAAACCCAAATATAAAGAGTTAAGCTTTAAATGAACGTGCACGAGAAACAACAACGATTATCATGCTCTATTGACCAAAATGATCCTGTCTTCATTGTCGTTACGTTACAAACATCACAAAAGGCATGGTTGTGGGCAATTTCAATTCAAGGTTTGCTTGTTGGCCAAGTAAACCCAAATATAAAGAGTTAAGCTTTAAATGAACGTGCACAAGAAACAACAACGATTATCATGCTCTATTGACCAAAATGATCCTGTCTTCATTGTCTTTACGTTACAAACATCACAAAAGGCATGGTTGTAGGCAATTTCAATTCAATAGGTTTGCTTGTTGGCCAAGTAAACCCAAATATAAAGAGTTAAGCTTTAAATGAACGTGCACGAGAAACAACAACGATTATCAAACTCTATAGACCAAAATGATCTTTTCTTCATTGTCGTTGCGTTACTAACATCACAAAATGCATGGTCGTGGGCAATTTCTATTCAATAGGTTTGCTTGTTGGCCAAGTAAACCCAAATATAAAGAGTTAAGCTTTAAATGAACGTGCACGAGAAACAACAACGATTATCATGCTCTATTGACCAAAATGATCTTGTCTTCATTGTCGTTACGTTACAAACATCACAAAAGGCATGTTTGTGGGCAATTTCAATTCAATATGTTTGCTTGTTGGCCAAGTAAACCCAAATATAAAGAGTTAGGCTTTAAATGAACGTGCACGACAAACAACAACGATTATCAAACTCTATTGACCAAAATGATCTTTTCTTCATTGTCGTTGCGTTACTAACATCACAAAATGCATGGTCGTGGGCAATTTCTATTCAATAGGTTTGCTTGTTGGCCAAGTAAACTCAAATATAAAGAGTTAAGCTTTAAATGAACGTGCACGAGAAACAACAACGATTATCATGCTCTATTGACCAAAATGATCCTGTCTTCATTGTCGTTACGTTACAAACATCACAAAAGGCATGGTTGTAGGCAATTTCAATTCAATAGGTTTGCTTGTTGGCCAAGTAAACCCAAATATAAAGAGTTAAGCTTTAAATGAACGTGCACGAGAAACAACAACGATTATCAAACTCTATAGACCAAAATGATCTTTTCTTCATTGTCGTTGCGTTACTAACATCACAAAATGCATGGTCGTGGGCAATTTCTATTCAATAGGTTTGCTTGTTGGCCAAGTAAACCCAAATATAAAGAGTTAAGCTTTAAATGAACGTGCACGAGAAACAACAACGATTATCAAACTCTATAGACCAAAATGATCTTTTCTTCATTGTCGTTGCGTTACTAACATCACAAAATGCATGGTGGTGGGCAATTTCTATTCAATAGGTTTCCTTGTTGGCCAAGTAAACCCAAATATAAAGAGTTAAGCTTTAAATGAACGTGCACGAGAAACAACAACGATTATCATGCTCTATTAACCAAAATGATCCTGTCTTCATTGTCGTTACGTTACAAACATCACAAAAGGCATGGTTGTGGGCAATTTCAATTCAAGGTTTGCTTGTTGGCCAAGTAAACCCAAATATAAAGAGTTAAGCTTTAAATGAACGTGCACAAGAAACAACAACGATTATCATGCTCTATTGACCAAAATGATCCTGTCTTCATTGTCTTTACGTTACAAACATCACAAAAGGCATGGTTGTAGGCAATTTCAATTCAATAGGTTTGCTTGTTGGCCAAGTAAACCCAAATATAAAGAGTTAAGCTTTAAATGAACGTGCACGAGAAACACAACGATTATCAAACTCTATAGACCTAAATGATCTTTTCATCATTGTCGTTGCGTTACTAACATCACAAAATGCATGGTCGTGGGCAATTTCTATTCAATAGGTTTGCTTGTTGGCTAAGTAAACCCAAATATAAAGAGTTAAGCTTTAAATGAACGTGCACGAGAAACAACAACGATTATCAAACTCTATAGACCAAAATGATCTTTTCTTCATTGTCGTTGCGTTACTAACATCACAAAATGCATGGTCGTGGGCAATTTCTATTCAATAGGTTTGCTTGTTGGCCAAGTAAACCCAAATATAAAGAGTTAAGCTTTAAATGAACGTGCACGAGAAACAACAACGATTATCATGCTCTATTGACCAAAATGATCTTGTCTTCATTGTCGTTACGTTACAAACATCACAAAAGGCATGTTTGTGGGCAATTTCAATTCAATATGTTTGCTTGTTGGCCAAGTAAACCCAAATATAAAGAGTTAGGCTTTAAATGAACGTGCACGACAAACAACAACGATTATCAAACTCTATTGACCAAAATGATCTTTTCTTCATTGTCGTTGCGTTACTAACATCACAAAATGCATGGTCGTGGGCAATTTCTATTCAATAGGTTTGCTTGTTGGCCAAGTAAACTCAAATATAAAGAGTTAAGCTTTAAATGAACGTGCACGAGAAACAACAACGATTATCATGCTCTATTGACCAAAATGATCCTGTCTTCATTGTCGTTACGTTACAAACATCACAAAAGGCATGGTTGTAGGCAATTTCAATTCAATAGGTTTGCTTGTTGGCCAAGTAAACCCAAATATAAAGAGTTAAGCTTTAAATGAACGTGCACGAGAAACAACAACGATTATCAAACTCTATAGACCAAAATGATCTTTTCTTCATTGTCGTTGCGTTACTAACATCACAAAATGCATGGTGGTGGGCAATTTCTATTCAATAGGTTTCCTTGTTGGCCAAGTAAACCCAAATATAAAGAGTTAAGCTTTAAATGAACGTGCACGAGAAACAACAACGATTATCATGCTCTATTAACCAAAATGATCCTGTCTTCATTGTCGTTACGTTACAAACATCACAAAAGGCATGGTTGTGGGCAATTTCAATTCAAGGTTTGCTTGTTGGCCAAGTAAACCCAAATATAAAGAGTTAAGCTTTAAATGAACGTGCACAAGAAACAACAACGATTATCATGCTCTATTGACCAAAATGATCCTGTCTTCATTGTCTTTACGTTACAAACATCACAAAAGGCATGGTTGTAGGCAATTTCAATTCAATAGGTTTGCTTGTTGGCCAAGTAAACCCAAATATAAAGAGTTAAGCTTTAAATGAACGTGCACGAGAAACACAACGATTATCAAACTCTATAGACCTAAATGATCTTTTCATCATTGTCGTTGCGTTACTAACATCACAAAATGCATGGTCGTGGGCAATTTCTATTCAATAGGTTTGCTTGTTGGCCAAGTAAACTCAAATATAAAGAGTTAAGCTTTAAATGAACGTGCACGAGAAACAACAACGATTATCATGCTCTATTGACCAAAATGATCCTGTCTTCATTGTCGTCACGTTACAAACATCACAAAAGGCATGGTTGTAGACAATTTCAATTTAATAGGTTTGCTTGTTGGCCAAGTAAACCCAAATATAAAGAGTTAAGCTTTAAATGAACGTGCACGAGAAACAACAACGATTATCAAACTCTATAGACCAAAATGATCTTTTCTTCATTGTCGTTGCGTTACTAACATCACAAAATGCATGGTCGTGGGCAATTTCTATTCAATAGGTTTGCTTGTTGGCCAAGTAAACCCAAATATAAAGAGTTAAGCTTTAAATGAACGTGCACGAGAAACAACAACGATTATCAAACTCTATAGACCAAAATGATCTTTTCTTCATTGTCGTTGCGTTACTAACATCACAAAATGCATGGTGGTGGGCAATTTCTATTCAATAGGTTTCCTTGTTGGCCAAGTAAACCCAAATATAAAGAGTTAAGCTTTAAATGAACGTGCACGAGAAACAACAACGATTATCATGCTCTATTGACCAAAATGATCCTGTCTTCATTGTCGTTACGTTACAAACATCACAAAAGGCATGGTTGTGGGCAATTTCAATTCAAGGTTTGCTTGTTGGCCAAGTAAACCCAAATATAAAGAGTTAAGCTTTAAATGAACGTGCACAAGAAACAACAACGATTATCATGCTCTATTGACCAAAATGATCCTGTCTTCATTGTCTTTACGTTACAAACATCACAAAAGGCATGGTTGTAGGCAATTTCAATTCAATAGGTTTGCTTGTTGGCCAAGTAAACCCAAATATAAAGAGTTAAGCTTTAAATGAACGTGCACGAGAAACACAACGATTATCAAACTCTATAGACCTAAATGATCTTTTCTTCATTGTCGTTGCGTTACTAACATCACAAAATGCATGGTCGTGGGCAATTTCTATTCAATAGGTTTGCTTGTTGGCCAAGTAAACTCAAATATAAAGAGTTAAGCTTTAAATGAACGTGCACGAGAAACAACAACGATTATCATGCTCTATTGACCAAAATGATCCTGTCTTCATTGTCGTTACGTTACAAACATCACAAAAGGCATGGTTGTAGGCAATTTCAATTCAATAGGTTTGCTTGTTGGCCAAGTAAACCCAAATATAAAGAGTTAAGCTTTAAATGAACGTGCACGAGAAACAACAACGATTATCATGCTCTATTGACCAAAATGATCTTGTCTTCATTGTCGTTACGTTACAAACATCACAAAAGGCATGTTTGTGGGCAATTTCAATTCAATATGTTTGCTTGTTGGCCAAGTAAACCCAAATATAAAGAGTTAGGCTTTAAATGAACGTGCACGACAAACAACAACGATTATCAAACTCTATTGACCAAAATGATCTTTTCTTCATTGTCGTTGCGTTACTAACATCACAAAATGCATGGTCGTGGGCAATTTCTATTCAATAGGTTTGCTTGTTGGCCAAGTAAACTCAAATATAAAGAGTTAAGCTTTAAATGAACGTGCACGAGAAACAACAACGATTATCATGCTCTATTGACCAAAATGATCCTGTCTTCATTGTCGTTACGTTACAAACATCACAAAAGGCATGGTTGTAGGCAATTTCAATTCAATAGGTTTGCTTGTTGGCCAAGTAAACCCAAATATAAAGAGTTAAGCTTTAAATGAACGTGCACGAGAAACAACAACGATTATCAAACTCTATAGACCAAAATGATCTTTTCTTCATTGTCGTTGCGTTACTAACATCACAAAATGCATGGTCGTGGGCAATTTCTATTCAATAGGTTTGCTTGTTGGCCAAGTAAACCCAAATATAAAGAGTTAAGCTTTAAATGAACGTGCACGAGAAACAACAACGATTATCAAACTCTATAGACCAAAATGATCTTTTCTTCATTGTCGTTGCGTTACTAACATCACAAAATGCATGGTGGTGGGCAATTTCTATTCAATAGGTTTCCTTGTTGGCCAAGTAAACCCAAATATAAAGAGTTAAGCTTTAAATGAACGTGCACGAGAAACAACAACGATTATCATGCTCTATTAACCAAAATGATCCTGTCTTCATTGTCGTTACGTTACAAACATCACAAAAGGCATGGTTGTGGGCAATTTCAATTCAAGGTTTGCTTGTTGGCCAAGTAAACCCAAATATAAAGAGTTAAGCTTTAAATGAACGTGCACAAGAAACAACAACGATTATCATGCTCTATTGACCAAAATGATCCTGTCTTCATTGTCTTTACGTTACAAACATCACAAAAGGCATGGTTGTAGGCAATTTCAATTCAATAGGTTTGCATGTTGGCCAAGTAAACCCAAATATAAAGAGTTAAGCTTTAAATGAACGTGCACGAGAAACACAACGATTATCAAACTCTATAGACCTAAATGATCTTTTCATCATTGTCGTTGCGTTACTAACATCACAAAATGCATGGTCGTGGGCAATTTCTATTCAATAGGTTTGCTTGTTGGCCAAGTAAACTCAAATATAAAGAGTTAAGCTTTAAATGAACGTGCACGAGAAACAACAACGATTATCATGCTCTATTGACCAAAATGATCATGTCTTCATTGTCGTCACGTTACAAACATCACAAAAGGCATGGTTGTAGACAATTTCAATTTAATAGGTTTGCTTGTTGGCCAAGTAAACCCAAATATAAAGAGTTAAGCTTTAAATGAACGTGCACGAGAAACAACAACGATTATCAAACTCTATAGACCAAAATGATCTTTTCTTCATTGTCGTTGCGTTACTAACATCACAAAATGCATGGTCGTGGGCAATTTCTATTCAATAGGTTTGCTTGTTGGCCAAGTAAACCCAAATATAAAGAGTTAAGCTTTAAATGAACGTGCACGAGAAACAACAACGATTATCAAACTCTATAGACCAAAATGATCTTTTCTTCATTGTCGTTGCGTTACTAACATCACAAAATGCATGGTGGTGGGCAATTTCTATTCAATAGGTTTCCTTGTTGGCCAAGTAAACCCAAATATAAAGAGTTAAGCTTTAAATGAACGTGCACGAGAAACAACAACGATTATCATGCTCTATTGACCAAAATGATCCTGTCTTCATTGTCGTTACGTTACAAACATCACAAAAGGCATGGTTGTGGGCAATTTCAATTCAAGGTTTGCTTGTTGGCCAAGTAAACCCAAATATAAAGAGTTAAGCTTTAAATGAACGTGCACAAGAAACAACAACGATTATCATGCTCTATTGACCAAAATGATCCTGTCTTCATTGTCTTTACGTTACAAACATCACAAAAGGCATGGTTGTAGGCAATTTCAATTCAATAGGTTTGCTTGTTGGCCAAGTAAACCCAAATATAAAGAGTTAAGCTTTAAATGAACGTGCACGAGAAACACAACGATTATCAAACTCTATAGACCTAAATGATCTTTTCTTCATTGTCGTTGCGTTACTAACATCACAAAATGCATGGTCGTGGGCAATTTCTATTCAATAGGTTTGCTTGTTGGCCAAGTAAACTCAAATATAAAGAGTTAAGCTTTAAATGAACGTGCACGAGAAACAACAACGATTATCATGCTCTATTGACCAAAATGATCCTGTCTTCATTGTCGTTACGTTACAAACATCACAAAAGGCATGGTTGTAGGCAATTTCAATTCAATAGGTTTGCTTGTTGGCCAAGTAAACCCAAATATAAAGAGTTAAGCTTTAAATGAACGTGGACGAGAAACACAACGATTATCAAACTCTATAGACCAAAATGATCTTTTCTTCATTGTCGTTGCGTTACTAACATCACAAAATGCATGGTCGTGGGCAATTTCTATTCAATAGGTTTGCTTGTTGGCCAAGTAAACCCAAATATAAAGAGTTAAGCTTTAAATGAACGTGCACGAGAAACAACAACGATTATCAAACTCTATAGACCAAAATGATCTTTTCTTCATTGTCGTTGCGTTACTAACATCACAAAATGCATGGTGGTGGGCAATTTCTATTCAATAGGTTTCCTTGTTGGCCAAGTAAACCCAAATATAAAGAGTTAAGCTTTAAATGAACGTGCACGAGAAACAACAACGATTATCATGCTCTATTGACCAAAATGATCCTGTCTTCATTGTCGTTACGTTACAAACATCACAAAAGGCATGGTTGTGGGCAATTTCAATTCAAGGTTTGCTTGTTGGCCAAGTAAACCCAAATATAAAGAGTTAAGCTTTAAATGAACGTGCACAAGAAACAACAACGATTATCATGCTCTATTGACCAAAATGATCCTGTCTTCATTGTCTTTACGTTACAAACATCACAAAAGGCATGGTTGTAGGCAATTTCAATTCAATAGGTTTGCTTGTTGGCCAAGTAAACCCAAATATAAAGAGTTAAGCTTTAAATTAACGTGCACGAGAAACACAACGATTATCAAACTCTATAGACCTAAATGATCTTTTCTTCATTGTCGTTGCGTTACTAACATCACAAAATGCATGGTCGTGGGCAATTTCTATTCAATAGGTTTGCTTGTTGGCCAAGTAAACTCAAATATAAAGAGTTAAGCTTTAAATGAACGTGCACGAGAAACAACAACGATTATCATGCTCTATTGACCAAAATGATCCTGTCTTCATTGTCGTTACGTTACAAACATCACAAAAGGCATGGTTGTAGGCAATTTCAATTCAATAGGTTTGCTTGTTGGCCAAGTAAACCCAAATATAAAGAGTTAAGCTTTAAATGAACGTGGACGAGAAACACAACGATTATCAAACTCTATAGACCAAAATGATCTTTTCTTCATTGTCGTTGCGTTACTAACATCACAAAATGCATGGTCGTGGGCAATTTCTATTCAATAGGTTTGCTTGTTGGCCAAGTAAACCCAAATATAAAGAGTTAAGCTTTAAATGAACGTGCACGAGAAACAACAACGATTATCATGCTCTATTGACCAAAATGATCCTGTCTTCATTGTCGTTACGTTACAAACATCACAAAAGGTATGGTTGTGGGCAATTTCAATTCAAGGTTTGCTTGTTGGCCAAGTAAACCCAAATGTAAAGAGTTAAGCTTTAAATGAACGTGCACGAGAAACAACAACGATTATCATGCTCTATTGACCAAAATGATCCTGTCTTCATTGTCGTTACGTTACAAACATCACAAAAGGCATGTTTGTGGGCAATTTCAATTCAATATGTTTGCTTGTTGGCCAAGTAAACCCAAATATAAAGAGTTAGGCTTTAAATGAACGTGCACGAGAAACAACAACTATTATCAAACTCTATTGACCAAAATGATCTTTTCTTCATTGTCGTTGCGTTACTAACATCACAAAATGCATGGTCGTGGGCAATTTCTATTCAATAGGTTTGCTTGTTGGCCAAGTAAACTCAAATATAAAGAGTTAAGCTTTAAATTAACGTGCACGAGAAACAACAACGATTATCATGCTCTATTGACCAAAATGATCCTGTCTTCATTGTCGTTACGTTACAAACATCACAAAAGGCATGGTTGTAGGCAATTTCAATTCAATAGGTTTGCTTGTTGGCCAAGTAAACCCAAATATAAAGAGTTAAGCTTTAAATGAACGTGGACGAGAAACACAACGATTATCAAACTCTATAGACCAAAATGATCTTTTCTTCATTGTCGTTGCGTTACTAACATCACAAAATGCATGGTCGTGGGCAATTTCTATTCAATAGGTTTGCTTGTTGGCCAAGTAAACCCAAATATAAAGAGTTAAGCTTTAAATGAACGTGCACAAGAAACAACAACGATTATCATGCTCTATTGATCAAAATGATCCTGTCTTCATTGTCGTCACGTTACAAACATCACAAAAGGCATGGTTCTAGGCAATTTCAATTCAATAGGTTTGCTTGTTGGCCAAGTAAACCCAAATATAAAGAGTTAAGCTTTAAATGAACGTGCACGAGAAACAACAACGATTATCAAACTCTATAGACCAAAATGATCTTTTCTTCATTGTTGTTGCGTTACTAACATCACAAAATGCATGGTCGTGGGCAATTTCTATTCAATAGGTTTGCTTGTTGGCCAAGTAAACCCAAATATAAAGAGTTAAGCTTTAAATGAACGTGCACGAGAAACAACAACGATTATCAAACTCTATAGACCAAAATGATCTTTTCTTCATTGTCGTTGCGTTACTAACATCACAAAATGCATGGTGGTGGGCAATTTCTATTCAATAGGTTTCCTTGTTGGCCAAGTAAACCCAAATATAAAGAGTTAAGCTTTAAATGAACGTGCACGAGAAACAACAACGATTATCATGCTCTATTGACCAAAATGATCCTGTCTTCATTGTCGTTACGTTACAAACATCACAAAAGGCATGGTTGTGGGCAATTTCAATTCAAGGTTTGCTTGTTGGCCAAGTAAACCCAAATATAAAGAGTTAAGCTTTAAATGAACGTGCACAAGAAACAACAACGATTATCATGCTCTATTGACCAAAATGATCCTGTCTTCATTGTCTTTACGTTACAAACATCACAAAAGGCATGGTTGTAGGCAATTTCAATTCAATAGGTTTGCTTGTTGGCCAAGTAACCCAAATATAAAGAGTTAAGCTTTAAATGAACGTGCACGAGAAACACAACGATTATCAAACTCTATAGACCTAAATGATCTTTTCTTCATTGTCGTTGCGTTACTAACATCACAAAATGCATGGTCGTGGGCAATTTTTATTCAATAGGTTTGCTTGTTGGCCAAGTAAACTCAAATATAAAGAGTTAAGCTTTAAATGAACGTGCACGAGAAACAACAACGATTATCATGCTCTATTGACCAAAATGATCCTGTCTTCATTGTCGTTACGTTACAAACATCACAAAAGGCATGGTTGTAGGCAATTTCAATTCAATAGGTTTGCTTGTTGGCCAAGTAAACCCAAATATAAAGAGTTAAGCTTTAAATGAACGTGGACGAGAAACACAACGATTATCAAACTCTATAGACCAAAATGCTCTTTTCTTCATTGTCGTTGCGTTACTAACATCACAAAATGCATGGTCGTGGGCAATTTCTATTCAATAGGTTTGCTTGTTGGCCAAGTAAACCCAAATATAAAGAGTTAAGCTTTAAATGAACGTGAACAAGAAACAACAACGATTATCATGCTCTATTGACCAAAATGATCCTGTCTTCATTGTCGTCACGTTACAAACATCACAAAAGGCATGGTTGTAGGCAATTTCTATTCAATAGGTTTGCTTGTTGGCCAAGTAAACCCAAATATAAAGAGTTAAGCTTTAAATGAACGTGCACAAGAAACAACAACGATTATCATGCTCTATTGACCAAAATGATCCTGTCTTCATTGTCGTCACGTTACAAACATCACAAAAGGCATGGTTGTAGGCAATTTCAATTCAATAGGTTTGCTTGTTGGCCAAGTAAACCCAAATATAAAGAGTTAAGCTTTAAATGAACGTGCACGAGAAACAACAACGATTATCAAACTCTATAGACCAAAATGATCTTTTCTTCATTGTCGTTGCGTTACTAACATCACAAAATGCATGGTCGTGGGCAATTTCTATTCAATAGGTTTGCTTGTTGGCCAAGTAAACCCAAATATAAAGAGTTAAGCTTTAAATGAACGTGCACGAGAAACATCAACGATTATCAAACTCTATAGACCAAAATGATCTTTTCTTCATTGTCGTTGCGTTACTAACATCACAAAATGCATGGTGGTGGGCAATTTCTATTCAATAGGTTTGCTTGTTGGCCAAGTAAACCCAAATATAAAGAGTTAAGCTTTAAATGAACGTGCACGAGAAACAACAACGATTATCATGCTCTATTGACCAAAATGATCCTGTCTTCATTGTCGTTACGTTACAAACATCACAAAAGGCATGGTTGTGGGCAATTTCAATTCAAGGTTTGCTTGTTGGCCAAGTAAACCCAAATGTAAAGAGTTAAGCTTTAAATGAACGTGCACGAGAAACAACAACGATTATCATGCTCTATTGACCAAAATGATCCTATCTTCATTGTCGTTACGTTACAAACATCACAAAAGGCATGTTTGTGGGCAATTTCAATTCAATATGTTTGCTTGTTGGCCAAGTAAACCCAAATATAAAGAGTTAGGCTTTAAATGAACGTGCACGAGAAACAACAACGATTATCAAACTCTATTGACCAAAATGATCTTTTCTTCATTGTCGTTGCGTTACTAACATCACAAAATGCATGGTCGTGGGCAATTTCTATTCAATAGGTTTGCTTGTTGGCCAAGTAAACCCAAATATAAAGAGTTAAGCTTTAAATGAACGTGCACGAGAAACAACAACGATTATCATGCTCTATTGACCAAAATGATCCTGTCTTCATTGTCGTTACGTTACAAACATCACAAAAGGTATGGTTGTGGGCAATTTCAATTCAAGGTTTGCTTGTTGGCCAAGTAAACCCAAATGTAAAGAGTTAAGCTTTAAATGAACGTGCACGAGAAACAACAACGATTATCATGCTCTATTGACCAAAATGATCCTGTCTTCATTGTCGTTACGTTACAAACATCACAAAAGGCATGTTTGTGGGCAATTTCAATTCAATATGTTTGCTTGTTGGCCAAGTAAACCCAAATATAAAGAGTTAGGCTTTAAATGAACGTGCACGAGAAACAACAACGATTATCAAACTCTATTGACCAAAATGATCTTTTCTTCATTGTCGTTGCGTTACTAACATCACAAAATGCATGGTCGTGGGCAATTTCTATTCAATAGGTTTGCTTGTTGGCCAAGTAAACCCAAATATAAAGAGTTAAGCTTTAAATGAACGTGCACGAGAAACAACAACGATTATCATGCTCTATTGACCAAAATGATCCTGTCTTCATTGTCGTTACGTTACAAACATCACAAAAGGTATGGTTGTGGGCAATTTCAATTCAAGGTTTGCTTGTTGGCCAAGTAAACCCAAATGTAAAGAGTTAAGCTTTAAATGAACGTGCACGAGAAACAACAACGATTATCATGCTCTATTGACCAAAATGATCCTGTCTTCATTGTCGTTACGTTACAAACATCACAAAAGGCATGTTTGTGGGCAATTTCAATTCAATATGTTTGCTTGTTGGCCAAGTAAACCCAAATATAAAGAGTTAGGCTTTAAATGAACGTGCACGAGAAACAACAACGATTATCAAACTCTATTGACCAAAATGATCTTTTCTTCATTGTCGTTGCGTTACTAACATCACAAAATGCATGGTCGTGGGCAATTTCTATTCAATAGGTTTGCTTGTTGGCCAAGTAAACCCAAATATAAAGAGTTAAGCTTTAAATGAACGTGCACGAGAATCAACAACGATTATCATGCTCTATTGACCAAAATGATCCTGTCTTCATTGTCGTTACGTTACAAACATCACAAAAGGTATGGTTGTGGGCAATTTCAATTCAAGGTTTGCTTGTTGGCCAAGTAAACCCAAATATAAAGAGTTAGGCTTTAAATGAACGTGCACGAGAAACAACAACGATTATCAAACTCTATTGACCAAAATGATCTTTTCTTCATTGTCGTTGCGTTACTAACATCACAAAATGCATGGTCGTGGGCAATTTCTATTCAATAGGTTTGCTTGTTGGCCAAGTAAACCCAAATATAAAGAGTTAAGCTTTAAATGAACGTGCACGAGAATCAACAACGATTATCATGCTCTATTGACCAAAATGATCCTGTCTTCATTGTCGTTACGTTACAGACATCACAAAAGGCATGGTTGTGGGCAATTTCAATTCAATATGTTTGCTTGTTGGCCAAGTAAACCCAAATATAAAGAGTTAGGCTTTAAATGAACGTGCACGAGAAACAACAACGATTATCAAACTCTATTGACCAAAATGATCTTTTCTTCATTGTCGTTGCGTTACTAACATCACAAAATGCATGGTCGTGGGCAATTTCTATTCAATAGGTTTGCTTGTTGGCCAAGTAAACCCAAATATAAAGAGTTAAGCTTTAAATGAACGTGCACGAGAAACAACAACGATTATCAAACTCTATAGACCAAAATGATCTTTTCTTCATTGTCGTTGCGTTACTAACATCACAAAATGCATGGTGGTGGGCAATTTCTATTCAATAGGTTTGCTTGTTGGCCAAGTAAACCCAAATATAAAGAGTTAAGCTTTAAATGAACGTGCACGAGAAACAACAACGATTATCATGCTCTATTGACCAAAATGATCCTGTCTTCATTGTCGTTACGTTACAAACATCACAAAAGGCATGGTTGTGGGCAATTTCAATTCAATATGTTTGCTTGTTGGCCAAGTAAACCCAAATATAAAGAGTTAGGCTTTAAATGAACGTGCACGAGAAATAACAACGATTATCAAACTCTATAGGCCAAAATGACCTTTTCTTCATTGTCGTTGCGTTACTAACATCACAAAATGCATGGTCGTGGGCAATTTCTATTCAATAGGTTTGCTTGTTGGCCAAGTAAACCCAAATATAAAGAGTTAAGCTTTAAATGAACGTGCACGAGAAACAACAACGATTATCATGCTCTATTGACCAAAATGATCCTGTCTTCATTGTCGTTACGTTACAAACATCACAAAAGGTATGGTTGTGGGCAATTTCAATTCAAGGTTTGCTTGTTGGCCAAGTAAACCCAAATGTAAAGAGTTAAGCTTTAAATGAACGTGCACGAGAAACAACAACGATTATCATGCTCTATTGACCAAAATGATCCTGTCTTCATTGTCGTTACGTTACAAACATCACAAAAGGCATGTTTGTGGGCAATTTCAATTCAATATGTTTGCTTGTTGGCCAAGTAAACCCAAATATAAAGAGTAAGGCTTTAAATGAACGTGCACGAGAAACAACAACGATTATCAAACTCTATTGACCAAAATGATCTTTTCTTCATTGTCGTTGCGTTACTAACATCACAAAATGCATGGTCGTGGGCAATTTCTATTCAATAGGTTTGCTTGTTGGCCAAGTAAACCCAAATATAAAGAGTTAAGCTTTAAATGAACGTGCACGAGAATCAACAACGATTATCATGCTCTATTGACCAAAATGATCCTGTCTTCATTGTCGTTACGTTACAGACATCACAAAAGGCATGGTTGTGGGCAATTTCAATTCAATATGTTTGCTTGTTGGCCAAGTAAACCAAAATATAAAGAGTTAGGCTTTAAATGAACGTGCACGAGAAACAACAACGATTATCAAACTCTATAGGCCAAAATGACCTTTTCTTCATTGTCGTTGCATTACTAACATCACAAAATGCATGGTCGTGGGCAATTTCTATTCAATAGGTTTGCTTGTTGGCCAAGTAAACCCAAATATAAAGAGTTAAGCTTTAAATGAACGTGCACGAGAAACAACAACGATTATCAAACTCTATAGACCAAAATGATCTTTTCTTCATTGTCGTTGCGTTACTAACATCACAAAATGCATGGTGGTGGGCAATTTCTATTCAATAGGTTTGCTTGTTGGCCAAGTAAACCCAAATATAAAGAGTTAAGCTTTAAATGAACGTGCACGAGAAACAACAACGATTATCATGCTCTATTGACCAAAATGATCCTGTCTTCATTGTCGTTACGTTACAAACATCACAAAAGGCATGGTTGTGGGCAATTTCAATTCAATATGTTTGCTTGTTGGCCAAGTAAACCCAAATATAAAGAGTTAGGCTTTAAATGAACGTGCACGAGAAATAACAACGATTATCAAACTCTATAGGCCAAAATGACCTTTTCTTCATTGTCGTTGCGTTACTAACATCACAAAATGCATGGTCGTGGGCAATTTCTATTCAATAGATTTGCTTGTTGGCCAAGTAAACCCAAATATAAAGAGTTAAGCTTTAAATGAACGTGCACGAGAAACAACAACGATTATCATGCTCTATTGACCAAAATGATCCTGTCTTCATTGTCGTTACGTTACAAACATCACAAAAGGCATGGTTGTAGGCAATTTCAATTCAATAGGCTTGCTTGTTGGCCAAGTAAACCCAAATATAAAGAGTTAAGCTTTAAATGAACGTGCACGAGAAACAACAACGATTATCAAACTCTATAGACCAAAATGATCTTTTCTTCATTGTCGTTGTGTTACTAACATCACAAAATGCATGGTCGTGGGCAATTTCTATTCAATAGGTTTGCTTGTTGGCCAAGTAAACCCAAATATAAAGAGTTAAGCTTTAAATGAACGTGCACGAGAAACAACAACGATTATCAAACTCTATAGGCCAAAATGACCTTTTCTTCATTGTCGTTGCGTTACTAACATCACAAAATGCATGGTCGTGGGCAATTTCTATTCAATAGGTTTGCTTGTTGGCCAAGTAAACCCAAATATAAAGAGTTAAGCTTTAAATGAACGTGCACGAGAAACAACAACGATTATCAAACTCTATAGACCAAAATGATCTTTTCTTCATTGTCGTTGCGTTACTAACATCACAAAATGCATGGTGGTGGGCAATTTCTATTCAATAGGTTTGCTTGTTGGCCAAGTAAACCCAAATATAAAGAGTTAAGCTTTAAATGAACGTGCACGAGAAACAACAACGATTATCATGCTCTATTGACCAAAATGATCCTGTCTTCATTGTCGTTACGTTACAAACATCACAAAAGGCATGGTTGTGGGCAATTTCAATTCAATATGTTTGCTTGTTGGCCAAGTAAACCCAAATATATAGAGTTAGGCTTTAAATGAACGTGCACGAGAAATAACAACGATTATCAAACTCTATAGGCCAAAATGACCTTTTCTTCATTGTCGTTGCGTTACTAACATCACAAAATGCATGGTCGTGGGCAATTTCTATTCAATAGATTTGCTTGTTGGCCAAGTAAACCCAAATATAAAGAGTTAAGCTTTAAATGAACGTGCACGAGAAACAACAACGATTATCATGCTCTATTGACCAAAATGATCCTGTCTTCATTGTCGTTACGTTACAAACATCACAAAAGGCATGGTTGTAGGCAATTTCAATTCAATAGGCTTGCTTGTTGGCCAAGTAAACCCAAATATAAAGAGTTAAGCTTTAAATGAACGTGCACGAGAAACAACAACGATTATCAAACTCTATAGACCAAAATGATCTTTTCTTCATTGTCGTTGTGTTACTAACATCACAAAATGCATGGTCGTGGGCAATTTCTATTCAATAGGTTTGCTTGTTGGCCAAGTAAACCCAAATATAAAGAATTAAGCTTTAAATGAACGTGCACGAGAAACAACAACGATTATCAAACTCTATAGACCAAAATGATCCTGTCTTCATTGTCGTTGCGTTACTAACATCACAAAATGCATGGTCGTGGGCAATTTCTATTCAATAGGTTTGCTTGTTGGCCAAGTAAACCCAAATATAAAGAGTTAAGCTTTAAATGAACGTGCACAAGAAACAACAACGATTATCATGCTCTATTGACCAAAATGATCCTGTCTTCATTGTCTTTACGTTACAAACATCACAAAAGGCATGGTTGTAGGCAATTTCAATTCAATAGGTTTGCTTGTTGGCCAAGTAAACCCAAATATAAAGAGTTAAGCTTTAAATGAACGTGCACGAGAAACACAACGATTATCAAACTCTATAGACCAAAATGATCTTTTCTTCATTGTCGTTGCGTTACTAACATCACAAAATGCATGGTCGTGGGCAATTTCTATTCAATAGGTTTGCTTGTTGGCCAAGTAAACTCAAATATAAAGAGTTAAGCTTTAAATGAACGTGCACGAGAAACAACAACGATTATCATGCTCTATTGACCAAAATGATCCTGTCTTCATTGTCGTTACGTTACAAACATCACAAAAGGCATGTTTGTGGGAAATTTCAATTCAATATGTTTGCTTGTTGGCCAAGTAAACCCAAATATAAAGAGTTAGGCTTTAAATGAACGTGCACGAGAAACAACAACGATTATCAAACTCTATAGGCCAAAATGACCTTTTCTTCATTGTCGTTGCATTACTAACATCACAAAATGCATGGTCGTGGGCAATTTCTATTCAATAGGTTTGCTTGTTGGCCAAGTAAACCCAAATATAAAGAGTTAAGCTTTAAATGAACGTGCACGAGAAACAACAACGATTATCAAACTCTATAGACCAAAATGATCTTTTCTTCATTGTCGTTGCGTTACTAACATCACAAAATGCATGGTGGTGGGCAATTTCTATTCAATAGGTTTGCTTGTTGGCCAAGTAAACCCAAATATAAAGAGTTAAGCTTTAAATGAACGTGCACGAGAAACAACAATGATTATCATGCTCTATTGACCAAAATGATCCTGTCTTCATTGTCGTTACGTTACAAACATCACAAAAGGCATGGTTGTGGGCAATTTCAATTCAATATGTTTGCTTGTTGGCCAAGTAAACCCAAATATAAAGAGTTAGGCTTTAAATGAACGTGCACGAGAAATAACAACGATTATCAAACTCTATAGGCCAAAATGACCTTTTCTTCATTGTCGTTGCGTTACTAACATCACAAAATGCATGGTCGTGGGCAATTTCTATTCAATAGATTTGCTTGTTGGCCAAGTAAACCCAAATATAAAGAGTTAAGCTTTAAATGAACGTGCACGAGAAACAACAACGATTATCATGCTCTATTGACCAAAATGATCCTGTCTTCATTGTCGTTACGTTACAAACATCACAAAAGGCATGGTTGTAGGCAATTTCAATTCAATAGGCTTGCTTGTTGGCCAAGTAAACCCAAATATAAAGAGTTAAGCTTTAAATGAACGTGCACGAGAAACAACAACGATTATCAAACTCTATAGACCAAAATGATCTTTTCTTCATTGTCGTTGTGTTACTAACATCACAAAATGCATGGTCGTGGGCAATTTCTATTCAATAGGTTTGCTTGTTGGCCAAGTAAACCCAAATATAAAGAGTTAAGCTTTAAATGAACGTGCACGAGAAACAACAACGATTATCAAACTTTATAGGCCAAAATGACCTTTTCTTCATTGTCGTTGCGTTACTAACATCACAAAATGCATGGTCGTGGGCAATTTCTATTCAATAGGTTTGCTTGTTGGCCAAGTAAACCCAAATATAAAGAGTTAAGCTTTAAATGAACGTGCACGAGAAACAACAACGATTATCAAACTCTATAGACCAAAATGATCTTTTCTTCATTGTCGTTGCGTTACTAACATCACAAAATGCATGGTGGTGGGCAATTTCTATTCAATAGGTTTGCTTGTTGGCCAAGTAAACCCAAATATAAAGAGTTAAGCTTTAAATGAACGTGCACGAGAAACAACAACGATTATCATGCTCTATTGACCAAAATGATCCTGTCTTCATTGTCGTTACGTTACAAACATCACAAAAGGCATGGTTGTGGGCAATTTCAATTCAATATGTTTGCTTGTTGGCCAAGTAAACCCAAATATATAGAGTTAGGCTTTAAATGAACGTGCACGAGAAATAACAACGATTATCAAACTCTATAGGCCAAAATGACCTTTTCTTCATTGTCGTTGCGTTACTAACATCACAAAATGCATGGTCGTGGGCAATTTCTATTCAATAGATTTGCTTGTTGGCCAAGTAAACCCAAATATAAAGAGTTAAGCTTTAAATGAACGTGCACGAGAAACAACAACGATTATCATGCTCTATTGACCAAAATGATCCTGTCTTCATTGTCGTTACGTTACAAACATCACAAAAGGCATGGTTGTAGGCAATTTCAATTCAATAGGCTTGCTTGTTGGCCAAGTAAACCCAAATATAAAGAGTTAAGCTTTAAATGAACGTGCACGAGAAACAACAACGATTATCAAACTCTATAGACCAAAATGATCTTTTCTTCATTGTCGTTGTGTTACTAACATCACAAAATGCATGGTCGTGGGCAATTTCTATTCAATAGGTTTGCTTGTTGGCCAAGTAAACCCAAATATAAAGAATTAAGCTTTAAATGAACGTGCACGAGAAACAACAACGATTATCAAACTCTATAGACCAAAATGATCCTGTCTTCATTGTCGTTGCGTTACTAACATCACAAAATGCATGGTCGTGGGCAATTTCTATTCAATAGGTTTGCTTGTTGGCCAAGTAAACCCAAATATAAAGAGTTAAGCTTTAAATGAACGTGCACAAGAAACAACAACGATTATCATGCTCTATTGACCAAAATGATCCTGTCTTCATTGTCTTTACGTTACAAACATCACAAAAGGCATGGTTGTAGGCAATTTCAATTCAATAGGTTTGCTTGTTGGCCAAGTAAACCCAAATATAAAGAGTTAAGCTTTAAATGAACGTGCACGAGAAACACAACGATTATCAAACTCTATAGACCAAAATGATCTTTTCTTCATTGTCGTTGCGTTACTAACATCACAAAATGCATGGTCGTGGGCAATTTCTATTCAATAGGTTTGCTTGTTGGCCAAGTAAACTCAAATATAAAGAGTTAAGCTTTAAATGAACGTGCACGAGAAACAACAACGATTATCATGCTCTATTGACCAAAATGATCCTGTCTTCATTGTCGTTACGTTACAAACATCACAAAAGGCATGTTTGTGGGAAATTTCAATTCAATATGTTTGCTTGTTGGCCAAGTAAACCCAAATATAAAGAGTTAGGCTTTAAATGAACGTGCACGAGAAACAACAACGATTATCATGCTCTATTGACCAAAATGATCCTGTCTTCATTGTCGTCACGTTACAAACATCACAAAAGGCATGGTTGTAGGCAATTTCAATTCAATAGGTTTGCTTGTTGGCCAAGTAAACCCAAATATAAAGAGTTAAGCTTTAAATGAACGTGCACGAGAAACAACAACGATTATCATGCTCTATTGACCAAAATGATCCTGTCTTCATTGTCGTTACGTTACAAACATCACAAAAGGCATGGTTGTAGGCAATTTCAATTCAATAGGTTTGCTTGTTGGCCAAGTAAACCCAAATATAAAGAGTTAGGCTTTAAATGAACGTGCACGAGAAACAACAACGATTATCATGCTCTATTGACCAAAATGATCCTGTCTTCATTGTCGTCACGTTACAAACATCACAAAAGGCATGGTTGTAGGCAATTTCAATTCAATAGGCTTGCTTGTTGGCCAAGTAAACCCAAATATAAAGAGTTAAGCTTTAAATGAACGTGCACGAGAAACAACAACGATTATCAAACTCTATAGACCAAAATGATCTTTTCTTCATTGTCGTTGTGTTACTAACATCACAAAATGCATGGTCGTGGGCAATTTCTATTCAATAGGTTTGCTTGTTGGCCAAGTAAACCCAAATATAAAGAGTTAAGCTTTAAATGAACGTGCACGAGAAACAACAACGATTATCAAACTCTATAGACCAAAATGATCTTTTCTTCATTGTCGTTGCGTTACTAACATCACAAAATGCATGGTGGTGGGCAATTTCTATTCAATAGGTTTGCTTGTTGGCCAAGTAAACCCAAATATAAAGAGTTAAGCTTTAAATGAACGTGCACGAGAAACAACAACGATTATCATGCTCTATTGACCAAAATGATCCTGTCTTCATTGTCGTTACGTTACAAACATCACAAAAGGCATGGTTGTAGGCAATTTCAATTCAATAGGTTTGCTTGTTGACCAAGTAAACCCAAATATAAAGAGTTAAGCTTTAAATGAACGTGCACGAGAAACACAACGATTATCAAACTCTATAGACCAAAATGATCTTTTCTTCATTGTCGTTGCGTTACTAACATCACAAAATGCATGGTCGTGGGCAATTTCTATTCAATAGGTTTGCTTGTTGGCCAAGTAAACTCAAATATAAAGAGTTAAGCTTTAAATGAACGTGCACGAGAAACAACAACGATTATCATGCTCTATTGACCAAAATGATCCTGTCTTCATTGTCGTTACGTTACAAACATCACAAAAGGCATGTTTGTGGGCAATTTCAATTCAATATGTTTGCTTGTTGGCCAAGTAAACCCAAATATAAAGAGTTAGGCTTTAAATGAACGTGCACGAGAAACAACAACGATTATCATGCTCTATTGACCAAAATGATCCTGTCTTCATTGTCGTCACGTTACAAACATCACAAAAGGCATGGTTGTAGGCAATTTCAATTCAATAGGTTTGCTTGTTGGCCAAGTAAACCCAAATATAAAGAGTTAAGCTTTAAATGAACGTGCACGAGAAACAACAACGATTATCAAACTCTATAGACCAAAATGATCTTTTCTTCATTGTCGTTGCGTTACTAACATCACAAAATGCATGGTGGTGGGCAATTTCTATTCAATAGGTTTGCTTGTTGGCCAAGTAAACCCAAATATAAAGAGTTAAGCTTTAAATGAACGTGCACGAGAAACAACAACGATTATCATGCTCTATTGACCAAAATGATCATGTCTTCATTGTCGTTTCGTTACAAACATCACAAAAGGCATGGTTGTAGGCAATTTCAATTCAATAGGTTTGCTTGTTGGCCAAGTAAACCCAAATATAAAGAGTTAGGCTTTAAATGAACGTGCACGAGAAACAACAACGATTATCAATCTCTATAGGCCAAAATGACCTTTTCTTCATTGTCGTTGCGTTACTAACATCACAAAATGCATGGTCGTGGGCAATTTCTATTCAATAGGTTTGCTTGTTGGCCAAGTAAACCCAAATATAAAGAGTTAAGCTTTAAATGAACGTGCACGAGAAACAACAACGATTATCAAACTCTATAGACCAAAATGATCTTTTCTTCATTGTCGTTGCGTTACTAACATCACAAAATGCATGGTGGTGGGCAATTTCTATTCAATAGGTTTGCTTGTTGGCCAAGTAAACCCAAATATAAAGAGTTAAGCTTTAAATGAACGTGCACGAGAAACAACAACGATTATCATGCTCTATTGACCAAAATGATCCTGTCTTCATTGTCGTCACGTTACAAACATCACAAAAGGCATGGTTGTAGGCAATTTCAATTCAATAGGCTTGCTTGTTGGCCAAGTAAACCCAAATATAAAGAGTTAAGCTTTAAATGAACGTGCACGAGAAACAACAACGATTATCAAACTCTATAGACCAAAATGATCTTTTCTTCATTTTCGTTGTGTTACTAACATCACAAAATGCATGGTCGTGGGCAATTTCTATTCAATAGGTTTGCTTGTTGGCCAAGTAAACCCAAATATAAAGAGTTAAGCTTTAAATGAACGTGCACGAGAAACAACAACGATTATCAAACTCTATAGACCAAAATGATCTTTTCTTCATTGTCGTTGCGTTACTAACATCACAAAATGCATGGTGGTGGGCAATTTCTATTCAATAGGTTTGCTTGTTGGCCAAGTAAACCCAAATATAAAGAGTTAAGCTTTAAATGAACGTGCACGAGAAACAACAACGATTATCATGCTCTATTGACCAAAATGATCCTGTCTTCATTGTCGTTACGTTACAAACATCACAAAAGGCATGGTTGTAGGCAATTTCAATTCAATAGGTTTGCTTGTTGACCAAGTAAACCCAAATATAAAGAGTTAAGCTTTAAATGAACGTGCACGAGAAACACAACGATTATCAAACTCTATAGACCAAAATGATCTTTTCTTCATTGTCGTTGCGTTACTAACATCACAAAATGCATGGTCGTGGGCAATTTCTATTCAATAGGTTTGCTTGTTGGCCAAGTAAACTCAAATATAAAGAGTTAAGCTTTAAATGAACGTGCACGAGAAACAACAACGATTATCATGCTCTATTGACCAAAATGATCCTGTCTTCATTGTCGTTACGTTACAAACATCACAAAAGGCATGGTTGTAGGCAATTTCAATTCAATAGGTTTGCTTGTTGGCCAAGTAAACCCAAATATAAAGAGTTAGGCTTTAAATGAACGTGCACGAGAAACAACAACGATTATCATGCTCTATTGACCAAAATGATCCTGTCTTCATTGTCGTTACGTTACAAACATCACAAAAGGCATGTTTGTGGGCAATTTCAATTCAATATGTTTGCTTGTTGGCCAAGTAAACCCAAATATAAAGAGTTAGGCTTTAAATGAACGTGCACGAGAAACAACAACGATTATCAAACTCTATTGACCAAAATGATCTTTTCTTCATTGTCGTTGCGTTACTAACATCACAAAATGCATGGTCGTGGGCAATTTCTATTCAATAGGTTTGCTTGTTGGCCAAGTAAACCCAAATATAAAGAGTTAAGCTTTAAATGAACGTGCACGAGAAACAACAACGATTATCAAACTCTATAGACCAAAATGATCTTTTCTTCATTGTCGTTGCGTTACTAACATCACAAAATGCATGGTCGTGGGCAATTTCTATTCAATAGGTTTGCTTGTTGGCCAAGTAAACCCAAATATAAAGAGTTAAGCTTTAAATGAACGTGCACAAGAAACAACAACGATTATCATGCTCTATTGACCAAAATGATCCTGTCTTCATTGTCTTTACGTTACAAACATCACAAAAGGCAAGGTTGTAGGCAATTTCAATTCAATAGGTTTGCTTGTTGGCCAAGTAAACCCAAATATAAAGAGTTAAGCTTTAAATGAACGTGCACGAGAAACACAACGATTATCAAACTCTATAGACCAAAATGATCTTTTCTTCATTGTCGTTGCGTTACTAACATCACAAAATGCATGGTCGTGGGCAATTTCTATTCAATAGGTTTGCTTGTTGGCCAAGTAAACTCAAATATAAAGAGTTAAGCTTTAAATGAACGTGCACGAGAAACAACAACGATTATCATGCTCTATTGACCAAAATGATCCTGTCTTCATTGTCGTTACGTTACAAACATCACAAAAGCCATGGTTGTGGGCAATTTCAATTCATGGTTTGCTTGTTGGCCAAGTAAACCCAAATATAAAGAGTTAAGCTTTAAATGAACGTGCACAAGAAACAACAACGATTATCATGCTCTATTGACGAAAATGATCCTGTCTTCATTGTCTTTACGTTACAAACATCACAAAAGGCATGGTTGTAGGCAATTTCAATTCAATAGGTTTGCTTGTTGGCCAAGTAAACCCAAATATAAAGAGTTAAGCTTTAAATGAACGTGCACGAGAAACAACAACGATTATCATGCTCTATTGACCAAAATGATCCTGTCTTCATTGTCGTTGCGTTACTAACATCACAAAATGCATGGTCGTGGGCAATTTCTATTCAATAAGTTTGCTTGTTGGCCAAGTAAACTCAAATATAAAGAGTTAAGCTTTAAATGAACGTGCACGAGAAACAACAACGATTATCATGCTCTATTGACCAAAATGATCCTGTCTTCATTGTCGTTACGTTACAAACATCACAAAAGGCATGTTTGTGGGCAATTTCAATTCAATATGTTTGCTTGTTGGCCAAGTAAACCCAAATATAAAGAGTTAGGCTTTAAATGAACGTGCACGAGAAACAACAACGATTATCAAACTCTATAGACCAAAATGATCTTTTCTTCATTGTCGTTGCGTTACTAACATCACAAAATGCATGGTCGTGGGCAATTTCTATTCAATAGGTTTGCTTGCTGGCCAAGTAAACCCAAATATAAAGAGTTAAGCTTTAAATGAACGTGCACGAGAAACAACAACGATTATCAAACTCTATAGACCAAAATGATCTTTTCTTCATTGTCGTTGCGTTACTAACATCACAAAATGCATGGTCGTGGGCAATTTCTATTCAATAGGTTTGCTTGCTGGCCAAGTAAACCCAAATATAAAGAGTTAAGCTTTAAATGAACGTGCACGAGAAACAACAACGATTATCAAACTCTATAGACCAAAATGATCTTTTCTTCATTGTCGTTGCGTTACTAACATCACAAAATGCATGGTGGTGGGAAATATCTATTCAATAGGTTTGCTTGTTGGCCAAGTAAACCCAAATATAAAGAGTTAAGCTTTAAATGAACGTGCACGAGAAACAACAACGATTATCATGCTCTATTGACCAAAATGATCCTGTCTTCATTGTCGGTACGTTACAAACATCACAAAAGGCATGGTTGTAGGCAATTTTAATTCAATAGGTTTGCTTGTTGGCCAAGTAAACCCAAATATAAAGAGTTAGGCTTTAAATGAACGTGCACGAGAAACAACAACGATTATCATGCTCTATTGACCAAAATGATCCTGTCTTCATTGTCGTCACGTTACAAACATCACAAAAGGCATGGTTGTAGGCAATTTCAATTCAATAGGTTTGCTTGTTGGCCAAGTAAACCCAAATATAAAGAGTTAAGCTTTAAATGAACGTGCACGAGAAACAACAACGATTATCAAACTCTATAGACCAAAATGATCTTTTCTTCATTGTCGTTGCGTTACTAACATCACAAAATGCATGGTGGTGGGCAATTTCTATTCAATAGGTTTGCTTGTTGGCCAAGTAAACCCAAATATAAAGAGTTAAGCTTTAAATGAACGTGCACGAGAAACAACAATGATTATCATGCTCTATTGACCAAAATGATCCTGTCTTCATTGTCGTTACGTTACAAACATCACAAAAGGCATGGTTGTAGGCAATTTCAATTCAATAGGTTTGCTTGTTGACCAAGTAAACCCAAATATAAAGAGTTAAGCTTTAAATGAACGTGCACGAGAAACACAACGATTATCAAACTCTATAGACCAAAATGATCTTTTCTTCATTGTCGTTGCGTTACTAACATCACAAAATGCATGGTCGTGGGCAATTTCTATTCAATAGGTTTGCTTGTTGGCCAAGTAAACTCAAATATAAAGATTTAAGCTTTAAATGAACGTGCACGAGAAACAACAACGATTATCATGCTCTATTGACCAAAATGATCCTGTCTTCATTGTCGTTACGTTACAAACATCACAAAAGCCATGGTTGTGGGCAATTTCAATTCAAGGTTTGCTTGTTGGCCAAGTAAACCCAAATATAAAGAGTTAAGCTTTAAATGAACGTGCACAAGAAACAACAACGATTATCATGCTCTATTGACCAAAATGATCCTGTCTTCATTGTCTTTACGTTACAAACATCACAAAAGGCATGGTTGTAGGCAATTTCAATTCAATAGGTTTACTTGTTGGCCAAGTAAACCCAAATATAAAGAGTTAAGCTTTAAATGAACGTGCACGAGAAACACAACGATTATCAAACTCTATAGACCAAAATGATCTTTTCTTCATTGTCGTTGCGTTACTAACATCACAAAATGCATGGTCGTGGGCAATTTCTATTCAATAGGTTTGCTTGTTGGCCAAGTAAACCCAAATATAAAGAGTTAAGCTTTAAATGAACGTGCACGAGAAACAACAACGATTATCATGCTCTATTGACCAAAATGATCCTGTCTTCATTGTCGGTACGTTACAAACATCACAAAAGGCATGGTTGTAGGCAATTTTAATTCAATAGGTTTGCTTGTTGGCCAAGTAAACCCAAATATAAAGAGTTAGGCTTTAAATGAACGTGCACGAGAAACAACAACGATTATCATGCTCTATTGACCAAAATGATCCTGTCTTCATTGTCGTTACGTTACAAACATCACAAAAGGCATGGTTGTAGGCAATTTCAATTCAATAGGTTTGCTTGTTGACCAAGTAAACCCAAATATAAAGAGTTAAGCTTTAAATGAACGTGCACGAGAAACACAACGATTATCAAACTCTATAGACCAAAATGATCTTTTCTTCATTGTCGTTGCGTTACTAACATCACAAAATGCATGGTCGTGGGCAATTTCTATTCAATAGGTTTGCTTGTTGGCCAAGTAAACTCAAATATAAAGATTTAAGCTTTAAATGAACGTGCACGAGAAACAACAACGATTATCATGCTCTATTGACCAAAATGATCCTGTCTTCATTGTCGTTACGTTACAAACATCACAAAAGCCATGGTTGTGGGCAATTTCAATTCATGGTTTGCTTGTTGGCCAAGTAAACCCAAATATAAAGAGTTAAGCTTTAAATGAACGTGCACAAGAAACAACAACGATTATCATGCTCTATTGACGAAAATGATCCTGTCTTCATTGTCTTTACGTTACAAACATCACAAAAGGCATGGTTGTAGGCAATTTCAATTCAATAGGTTTGCTTGTTGGCCAAGTAAACCCAAATATAAAGAGTTAAGCTTTAAATGAACGTGCACGAGAAACAACAACGATTATCATGCTCTATTGACCAAAATGATCCTGTCTTCATTGTCGTTACGTTACAAACATCACAAAAGGCATGTTTGTGGGCAATTTCAATTCAATATGTTTGCTTGTTGGCCAAGTAAACCCAAATATAAAGAGTTAGGCTTTAAATGAACGTGCACGAGAAACAACAACGATTATCAAACTCTATAGACCAAAATGATCTTTTCTTCATTGTCGTTGCGTTACTAACATCACAAAATGCATGGTCGTGGGCAATTTCTATTCAATAGGTTTGCTTGCTGGCCAAGTAAACCCAAATATAAAGAGTTAGGCTTTAAATGAACGTGCACGAGAAACAACAACGATTATCATGCTCTATTGACCAAAATGATCCTGTCTTCATTGTCTTTACGTTACAAACATCACAAAAGGCAAGGTTGTAGGCAATTTCAATTCAATAGGTTTGCTTGTTGGCCAAGTAAACCCAAATATAAAGAGTTAAGCTTTAAATGAACGTGCACGAGAAACACAACGATTATCAAACTCTATAGACCAAAATGATCTTTTCTTCATTGTCGTTGCGTTACTAACATCACAAAATGCATGGTCGTGGGCAATTTCTATTCAATAGGTTTGCTTGTTGGCCAAGTAAACTCAAATATAAAGAGTTAAGCTTTAAATGAACGTGCACGAGAAACAACAACGATTATCATGCTCTATTGACCAAAATGATCCTGTCTTCATTGTCGTTACGTTACAAACATCACAAAAGCCATGGTTGTGGGCAATTTCAATTCATGGTTTGCTTGTTGGCCAAGTAAACCCAAATATAAAGAGTTAAGCTTTAAATGAACGTGCACAAGAAACAACAACGATTATCATGCTCTATTGACGAAAATGATCCTGTCTTCATTGTCTTTACGTTACAAACATCACAAAAGGCATGGTTGTAGGCAATTTCAATTCAATAGGTTTGCTTGTTGGCCAAGTAAACCCAAATATAAAGAGTTAAGCTTTAAATGAACGTGCACGAGAAACAACAACGATTATCATGCTCTATTGACCAAAATGATCCTGTCTTCATTGTCGTTGCGTTACTAACATCACAAAATGCATGGTCGTGGGCAATTTCTATTCAATAAGTTTGCTTGTTGGCCAAGTAAACTCAAATATAAAGAGTTAAGCTTTAAATGAACGTGCACGAGAAACAACAACGATTATCATGCTCTATTGACCAAAATGATCCTGTCTTCATTGTCGTTACGTTACAAACATCACAAAAGGCATGTTTGTGGGCAATTTCAATTCAATATGTTTGCTTGTTGGCCAAGTAAACCCAAATATAAAGAGTTAGGCTTTAAATGAACGTGCACGAGAAACAACAACGATTATCAAACTCTATAGACCAAAATGATCTTTTCTTCATTGTCGTTGCGTTACTAACATCACAAAATGCATGGTCGTGGGCAATTTCTATTCAATAGGTTTGCTTGCTGGCCAAGTAAACCCAAATATAAAGAGTTAAGCTTTAAATGAACGTGCACGAGAAACAACAACGATTATCAAACTCTATAGACCAAAATGATCTTTTCTTCATTGTCGTTGCGTTACTAACATCACAAAATGCATGGTCGTGGGCAATTTCTATTCAATAGGTTTGCTTGCTGGCCAAGTAAACCCAAATATAAAGAGTTAAGCTTTAAATGAACGTGCACGAGAAACAACAACGATTATCAAACTCTATAGACCAAAATGATCTTTTCTTCATTGTCGTTGCGTTACTAACATCACAAAATGCATGGTGGTGGGAAATATCTATTCAATAGGTTTGCTTGTTGGCCAAGTAAACCCAAATATAAAGAGTTAAGCTTTAAATGAACGTGCACGAGAAACAACAACGATTATCATGCTCTATTGACCAAAATGATCCTGTCTTCATTGTCGGTACGTTACAAACATCACAAAAGGCATGGTTGTAGGCAATTTTAATTCAATAGGTTTGCTTGTTGGCCAAGTAAACCCAAATATAAAGAGTTAGGCTTTAAATGAACGTGCACGAGAAACAACAACGATTATCATGCTCTATTGACCAAAATGATCCTGTCTTCATTGTCGTCACGTTACAAACATCACAAAAGGCATGGTTGTAGGCAATTTCAATTCAATAGGTTTGCTTGTTGGCCAAGTAAACCCAAATATAAAGAGTTAAGCTTTAAATGAACGTGCACGAGAAACAACAACGATTATCAAACTCTATAGACCAAAATGATCTTTTCTTCATTGTCGTTGCGTTACTAACATCACAAAATGCATGGTGGTGGGCAATTTCTATTCAATAGGTTTGCTTGTTGGCCAAGTAAACCCAAATATAAAGAGTTAAGCTTTAAATGAACGTGCACGAGAAACAACAATGATTATCATGCTCTATTGACCAAAATGATCCTGTCTTCATTGTCGTTACGTTACAAACATCACAAAAGGCATGGTTGTAGGCAATTTCAATTCAATAGGTTTGCTTGTTGACCAAGTAAACCCAAATATAAAGAGTTAAGCTTTAAATGAACGTGCACGAGAAACACAACGATTATCAAACTCTATAGACCAAAATGATCTTTTCTTCATTGTCGTTGCGTTACTAACATCACAAAATGCATGGTCGTGGGCAATTTCTATTCAATAGGTTTGCTTGTTGGCCAAGTAAACTCAAATATAAAGATTTAAGCTTTAAATGAACGTGCACGAGAAACAACAACGATTATCATGCTCTATTGACCAAAATGATCCTGTCTTCATTGTCGTTACGTTACAAACATCACAAAAGCCATGGTTGTGGGCAATTTCAATTCAAGGTTTGCTTGTTGGCCAAGTAAACCCAAATATAAAGAGTTAAGCTTTAAATGAACGTGCACAAGAAACAACAACGATTATCATGCTCTATTGACCAAAATGATCCTGTCTTCATTGTCTTTACGTTACAAACATCACAAAAGGCATGGTTGTAGGCAATTTCAATTCAATAGGTTTACTTGTTGGCCAAGTAAACCCAAATATAAAGAGTTAAGCTTTAAATGAACGTGCACGAGAAACACAACGATTATCAAACTCTATAGACCAAAATGATCTTTTCTTCATTGTCGTTGCGTTACTAACATCACAAAATGCATGGTCGTGGGCAATTTCTATTCAATAGGTTTGCTTGTTGGCCAAGTAAACCCAAATATAAAGAGTTAAGCTTTAAATGAACGTGCACGAGAAACAACAACGATTATCATGCTCTATTGACCAAAATGATCCTGTCTTCATTGTCGGTACGTTACAAACATCACAAAAGGCATGGTTGTAGGCAATTTTAATTCAATAGGTTTGCTTGTTGGCCAAGTAAACCCAAATATAAAGAGTTAGGCTTTAAATGAACGTGCACGAGAAACAACAACGATTATCATGCTCTATTGACCAAAATGATCCTGTCTTCATTGTCGTTACGTTACAAACATCACAAAAGGCATGGTTGTAGGCAATTTCAATTCAATAGGTTTGCTTGTTGACCAAGTAAACCCAAATATAAAGAGTTAAGCTTTAAATGAACGTGCACGAGAAACACAACGATTATCAAACTCTATAGACCAAAATGATCTTTTCTTCATTGTCGTTGCGTTACTAACATCACAAAATGCATGGTCGTGGGCAATTTCTATTCAATAGGTTTGCTTGTTGGCCAAGTAAACTCAAATATAAAGATTTAAGCTTTAAATGAACGTGCACGAGAAACAACAACGATTATCATGCTCTATTGACCAAAATGATCCTGTCTTCATTGTCGTTACGTTACAAACATCACAAAAGCCATGGTTGTGGGCAATTTCAATTCAAGGTTTGCTTGTTGGCCAAGTAAACCCAAATATAAAGAGTTAAGCTTTAAATGAACGTGCACAAGAAACAACAACGATTATCATGCTCTATTGACGAAAATGATCTTGTCTTCATTGTCTTTACGTTACAAACATCACAAAAGGCATGGTTGTAGGCAATTTCAATTCAATAGGTTTGCTTGTTGGCCAAGTAAACCCAAATATAAAGAGTTAAGCTTTAAATGAACGTGCACGAGAAACAACAACGATTATCATGCTCTATTGACCAAAATGATCCTGTCTTCATTGTCGTTGCGTTACTAACATCACAAAATGCATGATCGTGGGCAATTTCTATTCAATAAGTTTGCTTGTTGGCCAAGTAAACTCAAATATAAAGAGTTAAGCTTTAAATGAACGTGCACGAGAAACAACAACGATTATCATGCTCTATTGACCAAAATGATCCTGTCTTCATTGTCGTTACGTTACAAACATCACAAAAGGCATGTTTGTGGGCAATTTCAATTCAATATGTTTGCTTGTTGGCCAAGTAAACCCAAATATAAAGAGTTAGGCTTTAAATGAACGTGCACGAGAAACAACAACGATTATCAAACTCTATAGACCAAAATGATCTTTTCTTCATTGTCGTTGCGTTACTAACATCACAAAATGCATGGTCGTGGGCAATTTCTATTCAATAGGTTTGCTTGCTGGCCAAGTAAACCCAAATATAAAGAGTTAAGCTTTAAATGAACGTGCACGAGAAACAACAACGATTATCAAACTCTATAGACCAAAATGATCTTTTCTTCATTGTCGTTGCGTTACTAACATCACAAAATGCATGGTGGTGGAAAATATCTATTCAATAGGTTTGCTTGTTGGCCAAGTAAACCCAAATATAAAGAGTTAAGCTTTAAATGAACGTGCACGAGAAACAACAACGATTATCATGCTCTATTGACCAAAATGATCCTGTCTTCATTGTCGGTACGTTACAAACATCACAAAAGGCATGGTTGTAGGCAATTTTAATTCAATAGGTTTGCTTGTTGGCCAAGTAAACCCAAATATAAAGAGTTAGGCTTTAAATGAACGTGCACGAGAAACAACAACGATTATCATGCTCTATTGACCAAAATGATCCTGTCTTCATTGTCGTCACGTTACAAACATCACAAAAGGCATGGTTGTAGGCAATTTCAATTCAATAGGTTTGCTTGTTGGCCAAGTAAACCCAAATATAAAGAGTTAAGCTTTAAATGAACGTGCACGAGAAACAACAACGATTATCAAACTCTATAGACCAAAATGATCTTTTCTTCATTGTCGTTGCGTTACTAACATCACAAAATGCATGGTGGTGGGCAATTTCTATTCAATAGGTTTGCTTGTTGGCCAAGTAAACCCAAATATAAAGAGTTAAGCTTTAAATGAACGTGCACGAGAAACAACAATGATTATCATGGTCTATTGACCAAAATGATCCTGTCTTCATTGTCGTTACGTTACAAACATCACAAAAGGCATGGTTGTAGGCAATTTCAATTCAATAGGTTTGCTTGTTGACCAAGTAAACCCAAATATAAAGAGTTAAGTTTTAAATGAACGTGCACGAGAAACACAACGATTATCAAACTCTATAGACCAAAATGATCTTTTCTTCATTGTCGTTGCGTTACTAACATCACAAAATGCATGGTCGTGGGCAATTTCTATTCAATAGGTTTGCTTGTTGGCCAAGTAAACTCAAATATAAAGATTTAAGCTTTAAATGAACGTGCACGAGAAACAACAACGATTATCAAACTCTATAGACCAAAATGATCTTTTCTTCATTGTCGTTGCGTTACTAACATCACAAAATGCATGGTGGTGGAAAATATCTATTCAATAGGTTTGCTTGTTGGCCAAGTAAACCCAAATATAAAGAGTTAAGCTTTAAATGAACGTGCACGAGAAACAACAATGATTATCATGGTCTATTGACCAAAATGATCCTGTCTTCATTGTCGTTACGTTACAAACATCACAAAAGGCATGGTTGTAGGCAATTTCAATTCAATAGGTTTGCTTGTTGACCAAGTAAACCCAAATATAAAGAGTTAAGTTTTAAATGAACGTGCACGAGAAACACAACGATTATCAAACTCTATAGACCAAAATGATCTTTTCTTCATTGTCGTTGCGTTACTAACATCACAAAATGCATGGTCGTGGGCAATTTCTATTCAATAGGTTTGCTTGTTGGCCAAGTAAACTCAAATATAAAGATTTAAGCTTTAAATGAACGTGCACGAGAAACAACAACGATTATCATGCTCTATTGACCAAAATGATCCTGTCTTCATTGTCGTTACGTTACAAACATCACAAAAGCCATGGTTGTGGGCAATTTCAATTCAAGGTTTGCTTGTTGGCCAAGTAAACCCAAATATAAAGAGTTAAGCTTTAAATGAACGTGCACAAGAAACAACAACGATTATCATGCTCTATTGACCAAAATGATCCTGTCTTCATTGTCTTTACGTTACAAACATCACAAAAGGCATGGTTGTAGGCAATTTCAATTCAATAGGTTTACTTGTTGGCCAAGTAAACCCAAATATAAAGAGTTAAGCTTTAAATGAACGTGCACGAGAAACACAACGATTATCAAACTCTATAGACCAAAATGATCTTTTCTTCATTGTCGTTGCGTTACTAACATCACAAAATGCATGGTCGTGGGCAATTTCTATTCAATAGGTTTGCTTGTTGGCCAAGTAAACTCAAATATAAAGAGTTAAGCTTTAAACGAACGTGCACGAGAAACAACAACGATTATCATGCTCTATTGACCAAAATGATCCTGTCTTCATTGTCGTTACGTTACAAACATCACAAAAGGCATGGTCGTGGGCAATTTCAATTCAATATGTTTGCTTGTTGGCCAAGTAAACCCAAATATAAAGAGTTAGGCTTTAAATGAACGTGCACGAGAAACAACAACGATTATCATGCTCAATTGACCAAAATGATCATGTCTTCATTGTCGTCACGTTACAAACATCACAAAAGGCATGGTTGTAGGCAATTTCAATTCAATAGGTTTGCTTGTTGGCCAAGTAAACCCAAATATAAAGAGTTAAGCTTTAAATGAACGTGCACGAGAAACAACAACGATTATCAAACTCTATAGACCAAATGATCTTTTCTTCATTGTCGTTGCGTTACTAACATCACAAAATGCATGGTCGTGGGCAATTTCTATTCAATAGGTTTGCTTGTTGGCCAAGTAAACCCAAATATAAAGAGTTAAGCTTTAAATGAACGTGCACGAGAAACAACAACGATTATCAAACTCTATAGACCAAAATGATCTTTTCTTCATTGTCGTTGCGTTACTAACATCACAAAATGCATGGTCGTGGGCAATTTCTATTCAATAGGTTTGCTTGTTGGCCAAGTAAACCCAAATATAAAGAGTTAAGCTTTAAATGAACGTGCACGAGAAACAACAACGATTATCATGCTCTATTGACCAAAATGATCCTGTCTTCATTGTCGTTACGTTACAAACATCACAAAAGGCATGGTTGTAGGCAATTTCAATTCAATAGGTTTGCTTGTTGGCCAAGTAAACCCAAATATAAAGAGTTAGGCTTTAAATGAACGTGCACGAGAAACAACAATGATTATCATGCTCTATTGACCAAAATGATCCTGTCTTCATTGTCGTCACGTTACAAACATCACAAAAGGCATGGTTGTAGGCAATTTCAATTCAATAGGTTTGCTTGTTGGCCAAGTAAACCCAAATATAAAGTGTTAAGCTTTAAATGAACGTGCACGAGAAACAACAACGATTATCAAACTCTATAGACCAAAATGATCTTTTCTTCATTGTCGTTGCGTTACTAACATCACAAAATGCATGGTCGTGGGCAATTTCTATTTAATAGGTTTGCTTGTTGGCCAAGTAAACCCAAATATAAAGAGTTAAGCTTTAAATGAACGTGCACGAGAAACAACAACGATTATCATGCTCTATTGACCAAAATGATCCTGTCTTCATTGTCGTTACGTTACAAACATCACAAAAGGCATGTTTGTGGGCAATTTCAATTCAATATGTTTGCTTGTTGGCCAAGTAAACCCAAATATAAAGAGTTAGGCTTTAAATGAACGTGCACGAGAAACAACAACGATTATCATGCTCTATTGACCAAAATGATCCTGTCTTCATTGTCGTCACGTTACAAACATCACAAAAGGCATGGTTGTAGGCAATTTCAATTCAATAGGTTTGCTTGTTGGCCAAGTAAACCCAAATATAAAGAGTTAAGCTTTAAATGAACGTGCACGAGAAACAACAACGATTATCATGCTCTATTGACCAAAATGATCCTGTCTTCATCGTCGTTACGTTACAAACATCACAAAAGGCATGGTTGTAGGCAATTTCAATTCAATAGGCTTGCTTGTTGTCCAAGTAAACCCAAATATAAAGAGTTAAGCTTTAAATGAACGTGCACGAGAAACAACAACGATTATCAAACTCTATAGACCAAAATGATCTTTTCTTCATTGTCGTTGTGTTACTAACATCACAAAATGCATGGTCGTGGGCAATTTCTATTCAATAGGTTTGCTTGTTGGCCAAGTAAACCCAAATATAAAGAGTTAAGCTTTAAATGAACGTGCACGAGAAACAACAACGATTATCAAACTCTATAGACCAAAATGATCTTTTCTTCATTGTCGTTGCGTTACTAACATCACAAAATGCATGGTGGTGGGCAATTTCTATTCAATAGGTTTGCTTGTTGGCCAAGTAAACCCAAATATAAAGAGTTAAGCTTTAAATGAACGTGCACGAGAAACAACAACGATTATCATGCTCTATTGACCAAAATGATCCTGTCTTCATTGTCGTTACGTTACAAACATCACAAAAGGCATGGTTGTAGGCAATTTCAATTCAATAGGTTTGCTTGTTGACCAAGTAAATCCAAATATAAAGAGTTAAGCTTTAAATGAACGTGCACGAGAAACACAACGATTATCAAACTCTATAGACCAAAATGATCTTTTCTTCATTGTCGTTGCGTTACTAACATCACAAAATGCATGGTCGTGGGCAATTTCTATTCAATAGGTTTGCTTGTTGGCCAAGTAAACTCAATTATAAAGAGTTAAGCTTTAAATGAACGTGCACGAGAAACAACAACGATTATCATGCTCTATTGACCAAAATGATCCTGTCTTCATTGTCGTTACGTTAAAAACATCACAAAAGGCATGTTTGTGGGCAATTTCAATTCAATATGTTTGCTTGTTGGCCAAGTAAACCCAAATATAAAGAGTTAGGCTTTAAATGAACGTGCACGAGAAACAACAACGATTATCATGCTCTATTGACCAAAATGATCCTGTCTTCATCGTCGTTACGTTACAAACATCACAAAAGGCATGGTTGTAGGCAATTTCAATTCAATAGGCTTGCTTGTTGTCCAAGTAAACCCAAATATAAAGAGTTAAGCTTTAAATGAACGTGCACGAGAAACAACAACGATTATCAAACTCTATAGACCAAAATGATCTTTTCTTCATTGTCGTTGTGTTACTAACATCACAAAATGCATGGTCGTGGGCAATTTCTATTCAATAGGTTTGCTTGTTGGCCAAGTAAACCCAAATATAAAGAGTTAAGCTTTAAATGAACGTGCACGAGAAACAACAACGATTATCAAACTCTATAGACCAAAATGATCTTTTCTTCATTGTCGTTGCGTTACTAACATCACAAAATGCATGGTGGTGGGCAATTTCTATTCAATAGGTTTGCTTGTTGGCCAAGTAAACCCAAATATAAAGAGTTAAGCTTTAAATGAACGTGCACGAGAAACAACAACGATTATCATGCTCTATTGACCAAAATGATCCTGTCTTCATTGTCGTTACGTTACAAACATCACAAAAGGCATGGTTGTAGGCAATTTCAATTCAATAGGTTTGCTTGTTGACCAAGTAAATCCAAATATAAAGAGTTAAGCTTTAAATGAACGTGCACGAGAAACACAACGATTATCAAACTCTATAGACCAAAATGATCTTTTCTTCATTGTCGTTGCGTTACTAACATCACAAAATGCATGGTCGTGGGCAATTTCTATTCAATAGGTTTGCTTGTTGGCCAAGTAAACTCAAATATAAAGAGTTAAGCTTTAAATGAACGTGCACGAGAAACAACAACGATTATCATGCTCTATTGACCAAAATGATCCTGTCTTCATTGTCGTTACGTTAAAAACATCACAAAAGGCATGTTTGTGGGCAATTTCAATTCAATATGTTTGCTTGTTGGCCAAGTAAACCCAAATATAAAGAGTTAGGCTTTAAATGAACGTGTACGAGAAACAACAACGATTATCATGCTCTATTGACCAAAATGATCCTGTCTTCATTGTCGTCACGTTACAAACATCACAAAAGGCATGGTTGTAGGCAATTTCAATTCAATAGGTTTGCTTGTTGGCCAAGTAAACCCAAATATAAAGAGTTAAGCTTTAAATGAACGTGCACGAGAAACAACAACGATTATCAAACTCTATAGACCAAAATGATCTTTTCTTCATTGTCGTTGCGTTACTAACATCACAAAATGCATGGTGGTGGGCAATTTCTATTCAATAGGTTTGCTTGTTGGCCAAGTAAACCCAAATATAAAGAGTTAAGCTTTAAATGAACGTGCACGAGAAACAACAACGATTATCATGCTCTATTGACCAAAATGATCCTGTCTTCATTGTCGTTACGTTACAAACATCACAAAAGGCATGGTTGTAGGCAATTTCAATTCAATAGGTTTGCTTGTTGGCCAAGTAAACCCAAATATAAAGAGTTAGGCTTTAAATGAACGTGCACGAGAAACAACAACGATTATCATGCTCTATTGACCAAAATGATCCTGTCTTCATTGTCGTCACGTTACAAACATCACAAAAGGCATGGTTGTAGGCAATTTCAATTCAATAGGTTTGCTTGTTGGCCAAGTAAACCCAAATATAAAGAGTTAAGCTTTAAATGAACGTGCACGAGAAACAACAACGATTATCAAACTCTATAGACCAAAATGATCTTTTCTTCATTGTCGTTGCGTTACTAACATCACAAAATGCTTGGTCGTGGCAATTTCTATTCAATAGGTTTGCTTGTTGGCCAAGTAAACCCAAATATAAAGAGTTAAGCTTTAAATGAACGTGCACGAGAAACAACAACGATTATCATGCTCTATTGACCAAAATGATCCTGTCTTCATTGTCGTTACGTTACAAACATCACAAAAGGCATGTTTGTGGGCAATTTCAATTCAATATGTTTGCTTGTTGGCCAAGTAAACCCAAATATAAAGAGTTAGGCTTTGAATGAACGTGCACGAGAAACAACAACGATTATCATGCTCTATTGACCAAAATGATCCTGTCTTCATTGTCGTCACGTTACAAACATCACAAAAGGCATGGTTGTAGGCAATTTCAATTCAATAGGTTTGCTTGTTGGCCAAGTAAACCCAAATATAAAGAGTTAAGCTTTAAATGAACGTGCACGAGAAACAACAACGATTATCAAACTCTATAGACCAAAATGATCTTTTCTTCATTGTCGTTGCGTTACTAACATCACAAAATGCATGGTGGTGGGCAATTTCTATTCAATAGGTTTGCTTGTTGGCCAAGTAAACCCAAATATAAAGAGTTAAGCTTTAAATGAACGTGCACGAGAAACAACAACGATTATCATGCTCTATTGACCAAAATGATCCTGTCTTCATTGTCGTTACGTTACAAACATCACAAAAGGCATGGTTGTAGGCAATTTCAATTCAATAGGTTTGCTTGTTGGCCAAGTAAACCCAAATATAAAGAGTTAGGCTTTAAATGAACGTGCACGAGAAACAACAACGATTATCATGCTCTATTGACCAAAATGATCCTGTCTTCATTGTCGTCACGTTACAAACATCACAAAAGGCATGGTTGTAGGCAATTTCAATTCAATAGGTTTGCTTGTTGGCCAAGTAAACCCAAATATAAAGAGTTAAGCTTTAAATGAACGTGCACGAGAAACAACAACGATTATCAAACTCTATAGACCAAAATGATCTTTTCTTCATTGTCGTTGCGTTACTAACATCACAAAATGCATGGTCGTGGCAATTTCTATTCAATAGGTTTGCTTGTTGGCCAAGTAAACCCAAATATAAAGAGTTAAGCTTTAAATGAACGTGCACGAGAAACAACAACGATTATCATGCTCTATTGACCAAAATGATCCTGTCTTCATTGTCGTTACGTTACAAACATCACAAAAGGCATGTTTGTGGGCAATTTCAATTCAATATGTTTGCTTGTTGGCCAAGTAAACCCAAATATAAAGAGTTAGGCTTTGAATGAACGTGCACGAGAAACAACAACGATTATCATGCTCTATTGACCAAAATGATCCTGTCTTCATTGTCGTCACGTTACAAACATCACAAAAGGCATGGTTGTAGGCAATTTCAATTCAATAGGTTTGCTTGTTGGCCAAGTAAACCCAAATATAAAGAGTTAAGCTTTAAATGAACGTGCACGAGAAACAACAACGATTATCAAACTCTATAGACCAAAATGATCTTTTCTTCATTGTCGTTGCGTTACTAACATCACAAAATGCATGGTGGTGGGCAATTTCTATTCAATAGGTTTGCTTGTTGGCCAAGTAAACCCAAATATAAAGAGTTAAGCTTTAAATGAACGTGCACGAGAAACAACAACGATTATCATGCTCTATTGACCAAAATGATCCTGTCTTCATTGTCGTTACGTTACAAACATCACAAAAGGCATGGTTGTAGGCAATTTCAATTCAATAGGTTTGCTTGTTGGCCAAGTAAACCCAAATATAAAGAGTTAGGCTTTAAATGAACGTGCACGAGAAACAACAACGATTATCATGCTCTATTGACCAAAATGATCCTGTCTTCATTGTCGTCACGTTACAAACATCACAAAAGGCATGGTTGTAGGCAATTTCAATTCAATAGGTTTGCTTGTTGGCCAAGTAAACCCAAATATAAAGAGTTAGGCTTTAAATGAACGTGCACGAGAAACAACAACGATTATCATGCTCTATTGACCAAAATGATCCTGTCTTCATCGTCGTCACGTTACAAACATCACAAAAGGCATGGTTGTAGGCAATTTCAATTCAATAGGCTTGCTTGTTGTCCAAGTAAACCCAAATATAAAGAGTTAAGCTTTAAATGAACGTGCACGAGAAACAACAACGATTATCAAACTCTATAGACCAAAATGATCTTTTCTTCATTGTCGTTGTGTTACTAACATCACAAAATGCATGGTCGTGGGCAATTTCTATTCAATAGGTTTGCTTGTTGGCCAAGTAAACCCAAATATAAAGAGTTAAGCTTTAAATGAACGTGCACGAGAAACAACAACGATTATCAAACTCTATAGACCAAAATGATCTTTTCTTCATTGTCGTTGCGTTACTAACATCACAAAATGCATGGTGGTGGGCAATTTCTATTCAATAGGTTTGCTTGTTGGCCAAGTAAACCCAAATATAAAGAGTTAAGCTTTAAATGAACGTGCACGAGAAACAACAACGATTATCATGCTCTATTGACCAAAATGATCCTGTCTTCATTGTCGTTACGTTACAAACATCACAAAAGGCATGGTCGTGGGCAATTTCAATTCAATATGTTTGCTTGTTGGCCAAGTAAACCCAAATATAAAGAGTTAGGCTTTAAATGAACGTGCACGAGAAACAACAACGATTATCATGCTCAATTGACCAAAATGATCCTGTCTTCATTGTCGTCACGTTACAAACATCACAAAAGGCATGGTTGTAGGCAATTTCAATTCAATAGGTTTGCTTGTTGGCCAAGTAAACCCAAATATAAAGAGTTAAGCTTTAAATGAACGTGCACGAGAAACAACAACGATTATCAAACTCTATAGACCAAAATGATCTTTTCTTCATTGTCGTTGCGTTACTAACATCACAAAATGCATGGTGGTGGGCAATTTCTATTCAATAGGTTTGCTTGTTGGCCATGTAAACCCAAATATAAAGAGTTAAGCTTTAAATGAACGTGCACGAGAAACAACAACGATTATCAAACTCTATAGACCAAAATGATCTTTTCTTCATTGTCGTTGCGTTACTAACATCACAAAATTCATGGTGGTGGGCAATTTCTATTCAATAGGTTTGCTTGTTGGCCAAGTAAACCCAAATATAAAGAGTTAAGCTTTAAATGAACGTGCACGAGAAACAACAACGATTATCATGCTCTATTGACCAAAATGATCCTGTCTTCATTGTCGTTACGTTACAAACATCACAAAAGGCATGGTTGTAGGCAATTTCAATTCAATAGGTTTGCTTGTTGACCAAGTAAACCCAAATATAAAGAGTTAAGCTTTAAATGAACGTGCACGAGAAACACAACGATTATCAAACTCTATAGACCAAAATGATCTTTTCTTCATTGTCGTTGCGTTACTAACACCACAAAATGCATGGTCGTGGGCAATTTCTATTCAATAGGTTTGCTTGTTGGCCAAGTAAACTCAAATATAAAGAGTTAAGCTTTAAATGAACGTGCACGAGAAACAACAACGATTATCATGCTCTATTGACCAAAATGATCCTGTCTTCATTGTCGTTACGTTAAAAACATCACAAAAGGCATGTTTGTGGGCAATTTCAATTCAATATGTTTGCTTGTTGGCCAAGTAAACCCAAATATAAAGAGTTAGGCTTTAAATGAACGTGTACGAGAAACAACAACGATTATCATGCTCTATTGACCAAAATGATCCTGTCTTCATTGTCGTCACGTTACAAACATCACAAAAGGCATGGTTGTAGGCAATTTCAATTCAATAGGTTTGCTTGTTGGCCAAGTAAACCCAAATATAAAGAGTTAAGCTTTAAATGAACGTGCACGAGAAACAACAACGATTATCAAACTCTATAGACCAAAATGATCTTTTCTTCATTGTCGTTGCGTTACTAACATCACAAAATGCATGGTGGTGGGCAATTTCTATTCAATAGGTTTGCTTGTTGGCCAAGTAAACCCAAATATAAAGAGTTAAGCTTTAAATGAACGTGCACGAGAAACAACAACGATTATCATGCTCTATTGACCAAAATGATCCTGTCTTCATTGTCGTTACGTTACAAACATCACAAAAGGCATGGTTGTAGGCAATTTCAATTCAATAGGTTTGCTTGTTGGCCAAGTAAACCCAAATATAAAGAGTTAGGCTTTAAATGAACGTGCACGAGAAACAACAACGATTATCATGCTCTATTGACCAAAATGATCCTGTCTTCATTGTCGTCACGTTACAAACATCACAAAAGGCATGGTTGTAGGCAATTTCAATTCAATAGGTTTGCTTGTTGGCCAAGTAAACCCAAATATAAAGAGTTAGGCTTTAAATGAACGTGCACGAGAAACAACAACGATTATCATGCTCTATTGACCAAAATGATCCTGTCTTCATCGTCGTCACGTTACAAACATCACAAAAGGCATGGTTGTAGGCAATTTCAATTCAATAGGCTTGCTTGTTGTCCAAGTAAACCCAAATATAAAGAGTTAAGCTTTAAATGAACGTGCACGAGAAACACAACGATTATCAAACTCTATAGACCAAAATGATCTTTTCTTCATTGTCGTTGCGTTACTAACACCACAAAATGCATGGTCGTGGGCAATTTCTATTCAATAGGTTTGCTTGTTGGCCAAGTAAACCCAAATATAAAGAGTTAAGCTTTAAATGAACGTGCACGAGAAACAACAACGATTATCATGCTCTATTGACCAAAATGATCCTGTCTTCATTGTCGTTACGTTACAAACATCACAAAAGGCATGGTTGTAGGCAATTTCAATTCAATAGGTTTGCTTGTTGACCAAGTAAACCCAAATATAAAGAGTTAAGCTTTAAATGAACGTGCACGAGAAACACAACGATTATCAAACTCTATAGACCAAAATGATCTTTTCTTCATTGTCGTTGCGTTACTAACACCACAAAATGCATGGTCGTGGGCAATTTCTATTCAATAGGTTTGCTTGTTGGCCAAGTAAACTCAAATATAAAGAGTTAAGCTTTAAATGAACGTGCACGAGAAACAACAACGATTATCATGCTCTATTGACCAAAATGATCCTGTCTTCATTGTCGTTACGTTAAAAACATCACAAAAGGCATGTTTGTGGGCAATTTCAATTCAATATGTTTGCTTGTTGGCCAAGTAAACCCAAATATAAAGAGTTAGGCTTTAAATGAACGTGTACGAGAAACAACAACGATTATCATGCTCTATTGACCAAAATGATCCTGTCTTCATTGTCGTCACGTTACAAACATCACAAAAGGCATGGTTGTAGGCAATTTCAATTCAATAGGTTTGCTTGTTGGCCAAGTAAACCCAAATATAAAGAGTTAAGCTTTAAATGAACGTGCACGAGAAACAACAACGATTATCAAACTCTATAGACCAAAATGATCTTTTCTTCATTGTCGTTGCGTTACTAACATCACAAAATGCATGGTGGTGGGCAATTTCTATTCAATAGGTTTGCTTGTTGGCCAAGTAAACCCAAATATAAAGAGTTAAGCTTTAAATGAACGTGCACGAGAAACAACAACGATTATCATGCTCTATTGACCAAAATGATCCTGTCTTCATTGTCGTTACGTTACAAACATCACAAAAGGCATGGTTGTAGGCAATTTCAATTCAATAGGTTTGCTTGTTGGCCAAGTAAACCCAAATATAAAGAGTTAGGCTTTAAATGAACGTGCACGAGAAACAACAACGATTATCATGCTCTATTGACCAAAATGATCCTGTCTTCATTGTCGTCACGTTACAAACATCACAAAAGGCATGGTTGTAGGCAATTTCAATTCAATAGGTTTGCTTGTTGGCCAAGTAAACCCAAATATAAAGAGTTAAGCTTTAAATGAACGTGCACGAGAAACAACAACGATTATCAAACTCTATAGACCAAAATGATCTTTTCTTCATTGTCGTTGCGTTACTAACATCACAAAATGCATGGTCGTGGCAATTTCTATTCAATAGGTTTGCTTGTTGGCCAAGTAAACCCAAATATAAAGAGTTAAGCTTTAAATGAACGTGCACGAGAAACAACAACGATTATCATGCTCTATTGACCAAAATGATCCTGTCTTCATTGTCGTTACGTTACAAACATCACAAAAGGCATGTTTGTGGGCAATTTCAATTCAATATGTTTGCTTGTTGGCCAAGTAAACCCAAATATAAAGAGTTAGGCTTTGAATGAACGTGCACGAGAAACAACAACGATTATCATGCTCTATTGACCAAAATGATCCTGTCTTCATTGTCGTCACGTTACAAACATCACAAAAGGCATGGTTGTAGGCAATTTCAATTCAATAGGTTTGCTTGTTGGCCAAGTAAACCCAAATATAAAGAGTTAAGCTTTAAATGAACGTGCACGAGAAACAACAACGATTATCAAACTCTATAGACCAAAATGATCTTTTCTTCATTGTCGTTGCGTTACTAACATCACAAAATGCATGGTGGTGGGCAATTTCTATTCAATAGGTTTGCTTGTTGGCCAAGTAAACCCAAATATAAAGAGTTAAGCTTTAAATGAACGTGCACGAGAAACAACAACGATTATCATGCTCTATTGACCAAAATGATCCTGTCTTCATTGTCGTTACGTTACAAACATCACAAAAGGCATGGTTGTAGGCAATTTCAATTCAATAGGTTTGCTTGTTGGCCAAGTAAACCCAAATATAAAGAGTTAGGCTTTAAATGAACGTGCACGAGAAACAACAACGATTATCATGCTCTATTGACCAAAATGATCCTGTCTTCATTGTCGTCACGTTACAAACATCACAAAAGGCATGGTTGTAGGCAATTTCAATTCAATAGGTTTGCTTGTTGGCCAAGTAAACCCAAATATAAAGAGTTAAGCTTTAAATGAACGTGCACGAGAAACAACAACGATTATCAAACTCTATAGACCAAAATGATCTTTTCTTCATTGTCGTTGCGTTACTAACATCACAAAATGCATGGTCGTGGCAATTTCTATTCAATAGGTTTGCTTGTTGGCCAAGTAAACCCAAATATAAAGAGTTAAGCTTTAAATGAACGTGCACGAGAAACAACAACGATTATCATGCTCTATTGACCAAAATGATCCTGTCTTCATTGTCGTTACGTTACAAACATCACAAAAGGCATGTTTGTGGGCAATTTCAATTCAATATGTTTGCTTGTTGGCCAAGTAAACCCAAATATAAAGAGTTAGGCTTTGAATGAACGTGCACGAGAAACAACAACGATTATCATGCTCTATTGACCAAAATGATCCTGTCTTCATTGTCGTCACGTTACAAACATCACAAAAGGCATGGTTGTAGGCAATTTCAATTCAATAGGTTTGCTTGTTGGCCAAGTAAACCCAAATATAAAGAGTTAAGCTTTAAATGAACGTGCACGAGAAACAACAACGATTATCAAACTCTATAGACCAAAATGATCTTTTCTTCATTGTCGTTGCGTTACTAACATCACAAAATGCATGGTGGTGGGCAATTTCTATTCAATAGGTTTGCTTGTTGGCCAAGTAAACCCAAATATAAAGAGTTAAGCTTTAAATGAACGTGCACGAGAAACAACAACGATTATCATGCTCTATTGACCAAAATGATCCTGTCTTCATTGTCGTTACGTTACAAACATCACAAAAGGCATGGTTGTAGGCAATTTCAATTCAATCGGTTTGCTTGTTGGCCAAGTAAACCCAAATATAAAGAGTTAGGCTTTAAATGAACGTGCACGAGAAACAACAACGATTATCATGCTCTATTGACCAAAATGATCCTGTCTTCATTGTCGTCACGTTACAAACATCACAAAAGGCATGGTTGTAGGCAATTTCAATTCAATAGGTTTGCTTGTTGGCCAAGTAAACCCAAATATAAAGAGTTAGGCTTTAAATGAACGTGCACGAGAAACAACAACGATTATCATGCTCTATTGACCAAAATGATCCTGTCTTCATCGTCGTCACGTTACAAACATCACAAAAGGCATGGTTGTAGGCAATTTCAATTCAATAGGCTTGCTTGTTGTCCAAGTAAACCCAAATATAAAGAGTTAAGCTTTAAATGAACGTGCACGAGAAACAACAACGATTATCAAACTCTATAGACCAAAATGATCTTTTCTTCATTGTCGTTGTGTTACTAACATCACAAAATGCATGGTCGTGGGCAATTTCTATTCAATAGGTTTGCTTGTTGGCCAAGTAAACCCAAATATAAAGAGTTAAGCTTTAAATGAACGTGCACGAGAAACAACAACGATTATCAAACTCTATAGACCAAAATGATCTTTTCTTCATTGTCGTTGCGTTACTAACATCACAAAATGCATGGTGGTGGGCAATTTCTATTCAATAGGTTTGCTTGTTGGCCAAGTAAACCCAAATATAAAGAGTTAAGCTTTAAATGAACGTGCACGAGAAACAACAACGATTATCATGCTCTATTGACCAAAATGATCCTGTCTTCATTGTCGTTACGTTACAAACATCACAAAAGGCATGGTCGTGGGCAATTTCAATTCAATATGTTTGCTTGTTGGCCAAGTAAACCCAAATATAAAGAGTTAGGCTTTAAATGAACGTGCACGAGAAACAACAACGATTATCATGCTCAATTGACCAAAATGATCCTGTCTTCATTGTCGTCACGTTACAAACATCACAAAAGGCATGGTTGTAGGCAATTTCAATTCAATAGGTTTGCTTGTTGGCCAAGTAAACCCAAATATAAAGAGTTAAGCTTTAAATGAACGTGCACGAGAAACAACAACGATTATCAAACTCTATAGACCAAAATGATCTTTTCTTCATTGTCGTTGCGTTACTAACATCACAAAATGCATGGTGGTGGGCAATTTCTATTCAATAGGTTTGCTTGTTGGCCATGTAAACCCAAATATAAAGAGTTAAGCTTTAAATGAACGTGCACGAGAAACAACAACGATTATCAAACTCTATAGACCAAAATGATCTTTTCTTCATTGTCGTTGCGTTACTAACATCACAAAATTCATGGTGGTGGGCAATTTCTATTCAATAGGTTTGCTTGTTGGCCAAGTAAACCCAAATATAAAGAGTTAAGCTTTAAATGAACGTGCACGAGAAACAACAACGATTATCATGCTCTATTGACCAAAATGATCCTGTCTTCATTGTCGTTACGTTACAAACATCACAAAAGGCATGGTTGTAGGCAATTTCAATTCAATAGGTTTGCTTGTTGACCAAGTAAACCCAAATATAAAGAGTTAAGCTTTAAATGAACGTGCACGAGAAACACAACGATTATCAAACTCTATAGACCAAAATGATCTTTTCTTCATTGTCGTTGCGTTACTAACACCACAAAATGCATGGTCGTGGGCAATTTCTATTCAATAGGTTTGCTTGTTGGCCAAGTAAACTCAAATATAAAGAGTTAAGCTTTAAATGAACGTGCACGAGAAACAACAACGATTATCATGCTCTATTGACCAAAATGATCCTGTCTTCATTGTCGTTACGTTAAAAACATCACAAAAGGCATGTTTGTGGGCAATTTCAATTCAATATGTTTGCTTGTTGGCCAAGTAAACCCAAATATAAAGAGTTAGGCTTTAAATGAACGTGTACGAGAAACAACAACGATTATCATGCTCTATTGACCAAAATGATCCTGTCTTCATTGTCGTCACGTTACAAACATCACAAAAGGCATGGTTGTAGGCAATTTCAATTCAATAGGTTTGCTTGTTGGCCAAGTAAACCCAAATATAAAGAGTTAAGCTTTAAATGAACGTGCACGAGAAACAACAACGATTATCAAACTCTATAGACCAAAATGATCTTTTCTTCATTGTCGTTGCGTTACTAACATCACAAAATGCATGGTGGTGGGCAATTTCTATTCAATAGGTTTGCTTGTTGGCCAAGTAAACCCAAATATAAAGAGTTAAGCTTTAAATGAACGTGCACGAGAAACAACAACGATTATCATGCTCTATTGACCAAAATGATCCTGTCTTCATTGTCGTTACGTTACAAACATCACAAAAGGCATGGTTGTAGGCAATTTCAATTCAATAGGTTTGCTTGTTGGCCAAGTAAACCCAAATATAAAGAGTTAGGCTTTAAATGAACGTGCACGAGAAACAACAACGATTATCATGCTCTATTGACCAAAATGATCCTGTCTTCATTGTCGTCACGTTACAAACATCACAAAAGGCATGGTTGTAGGCAATTTCAATTCAATAGGTTTGCTTGTTGGCCAAGTAAACCCAAATATAAAGAGTTAAGCTTTAAATGAACGTGCACGAGAAACAACAACGATTATCAAACTCTATAGACCAAAATGATCTTTTCTTCATTGTCGTTGCGTTACTAACATCACAAAATGCATGGTCGTGGCAATTTCTATTCAATAGGTTTGCTTGTTGGCCAAGTAAACCCAAATATAAAGAGTTAAGCTTTAAATGAACGTGCACGAGAAACAACAACGATTATCATGCTCTATTGACCAAAATGATCCTGTCTTCATTGTCGTTACGTTACAAACATCACAAAAGGCATGGTCGTGGGCAATTTCAATTCAATATGTTTGCTTGTTGGCCAAGTAAACCCAAATATAAAGAGTTAGGCTTTAAATGAACGTGCACGAGAAACAACAACGATTATCATGCTCAATTGACCAAAATGATCCTGTCTTCATTGTCGTCACGTTACAAACATCACAAAAGGCATGGTTGTAGGCAATTTCAATTCAATAGGTTTGCTTGTTGGCCAAGTAAACCCAAATATAAAGAGTTAAGCTTTAAATGAACGTGCACGAGAAACAACAACGATTATCAAACTCTATAGACCAAAATGATCTTTTCTTCATTGTCGTTGCGTTACTAACATCACAAAATGCATGGTGGTGGGCAATTTCTATTCAATAGGTTTGCTTGTTGGCCATGTAAACCCAAATATAAAGAGTTAAGCTTTAAATGAACGTGCACGAGAAACAACAACGATTATCAAACTCTATAGACCAAAATGATCTTTTCTTCATTGTCGTTGCGTTACTAACATCACAAAATTCATGGTGGTGGGCAATTTCTATTCAATAGGTTTGCTTGTTGGCCAAGTAAACCCAAATATAAAGAGTTAAGCTTTAAATGAACGTGCACGAGAAACAACAACGATTATCATGCTCTATTGACCAAAATGATCCTGTCTTCATTGTCGTTACGTTACAAACATCACAAAAGGCATGGTTGTAGGCAATTTCAATTCAATAGGTTTGCTTGTTGACCAAGTAAACCCAAATATAAAGAGTTAAGCTTTAAATGAACGTGCACGAGAAACACAACGATTATCAAACTCTATAGACCAAAATGATCTTTTCTTCATTGTCGTTGCGTTACTAACACCACAAAATGCATGGTCGTGGGCAATTTCTATTCAATAGGTTTGCTTGTTGGCCAAGTAAACTCAAATATAAAGAGTTAAGCTTTAAATGAACGTGCACGAGAAACAACAACGATTATCATGCTCTATTGACCAAAATGATCCTGTCTTCATTGTCGTTACGTTAAAAACATCACAAAAGGCATGTTTGTGGGCAATTTCAATTCAATATGTTTGCTTGTTGGCCAAGTAAACCCAAATATAAAGAGTTAGGCTTTAAATGAACGTGTACGAGAAACAACAACGATTATCATGCTCTATTGACCAAAATGATCCTGTCTTCATTGTCGTCACGTTACAAACATCACAAAAGGCATGGTTGTAGGCAATTTCAATTCAATAGGTTTGCTTGTTGGCCAAGTAAACCCAAATATAAAGAGTTAGGCTTTAAATGAACGTGCACGAGAAACAACAACGATTATCATGCTCTATTGACCAAAATGATCCTGTCTTCATCGTCGTCACGTTACAAACATCACAAAAGGCATGGTTGTAGGCAATTTCAATTCAATAGGCTTGCTTGTTGTCCAAGTAAACCCAAATATAAAGAGTTAAGCTTTAAATGAACGTGCACGAGAAACAACAACGATTATCAAACTCTATAGACCAAAATGATCTTTTCTTCATTGTCGTTGTGTTACTAACATCACAAAATGCATGGTCGTGGGCAATTTCTATTCAATAGGTTTGCTTGTTGGCCAAGTAAACCCAAATATAAAGAGTTAAGCTTTAAATGAACGTGCACGAGAAACAACAACGATTATCAAACTCTATAGACCAAAATGATCTTTTCTTCATTGTCGTTGCGTTACTAACATCACAAAATGCATGGTGGTGGGCAATTTCTATTCAATAGGTTTGCTTGTTGGCCAAGTAAACCCAAATATAAAGAGTTAAGCTTTAAATGAACGTGCACGAGAAACAACAACGATTATCATGCTCTATTGACCAAAATGATCCTGTCTTCATTGTCGTTACGTTACAAACATCACAAAAGGCATGGTCGTGGGCAATTTCAATTCAATATGTTTGCTTGTTGGCCAAGTAAACCCAAATATAAAGAGTTAGGCTTTAAATGAACGTGCACGAGAAACAACAACGATTATCATGCTCAATTGACCAAAATGATCCTGTCTTCATTGTCGTCACGTTACAAACATCACAAAAGGCATGGTTGTAGGCAATTTCAATTCAATAGGTTTGCTTGTTGGCCAAGTAAACCCAAATATAAAGAGTTAAGCTTTAAATGAACGTGCACGAGAAACAACAACGATTATCAAACTCTATAGACCAAAATGATCTTTTCTTCATTGTCGTTGCGTTACTAACATCACAAAATGCATGGTGGTGGGCAATTTCTATTCAATAGGTTTGCTTGTTGGCCATGTAAACCCAAATATAAAGAGTTAAGCTTTAAATGAACGTGCACGAGAAACAACAACGATTATCAAACTCTATAGACCAAAATGATCTTTTCTTCATTGTCGTTGCGTTACTAACATCACAAAATTCATGGTGGTGGGCAATTTCTATTCAATAGGTTTGCTTGTTGGCCAAGTAAACCCAAATATAAAGAGTTAAGCTTTAAATGAACGTGCACGAGAAACAACAACGATTATCATGCTCTATTGACCAAAATGATCCTGTCTTCATTGTCGTTACGTTACAAACATCACAAAAGGCATGGTTGTAGGCAATTTCAATTCAATAGGTTTGCTTGTTGACCAAGTAAACCCAAATATAAAGAGTTAAGCTTTAAATGAACGTGCACGAGAAACACAACGATTATCAAACTCTATAGACCAAAATGATCTTTTCTTCATTGTCGTTGCGTTACTAACACCACAAAATGCATGGTCGTGGGCAATTTCTATTCAATAGGTTTGCTTGTTGGCCAAGTAAACTCAAATATAAAGAGTTAAGCTTTAAATGAACGTGCACGAGAAACAACAACGATTATCATGCTCTATTGACCAAAATGATCCTGTCTTCATTGTCGTTACGTTAAAAACATCACAAAAGGCATGTTTGTGGGCAATTTCAATTCAATATGTTTGCTTGTTGGCCAAGTAAACCCAAATATAAAGAGTTAGGCTTTAAATGAACGTGTACGAGAAACAACAACGATTATCATGCTCTATTGACCAAAATGATCCTGTCTTCATTGTCGTCACGTTACAAACATCACAAAAGGCATGGTTGTAGGCAATTTCAATTCAATAGGTTTGCTTGTTGGCCAAGTAAACCCAAATATAAAGAGTTAAGCTTTAAATGAACGTGCACGAGAAACAACAACGATTATCAAACTCTATAGACCAAAATGATCTTTTCTTCATTGTCGTTGCGTTACTAACATCACAAAATGCATGGTGGTGGGCAATTTCTATTCAATAGGTTTGCTTGTTGGCCAAGTAAACCCAAATATAAAGAGTTAAGCTTTAAATGAACGTGCACGAGAAACAACAACGATTATCATGCTCTATTGACCAAAATGATCCTGTCTTCATTGTCGTTACGTTACAAACATCACAAAAGGCATGGTTGTAGGCAATTTCAATTCAATAGGTTTGCTTGTTGGCCAAGTAAACCCAAATATAAAGAGTTAGGCTTTAAATGAACGTGCACGAGAAACAACAACGATTATCATGCTCTATTGACCAAAATGATCCTGTCTTCATTGTCGTCACGTTACAAACATCACAAAAGGCATGGTTGTAGGCAATTTCAATTCAATAGGTTTGCTTGTTGGCCAAGTAAACCCAAATATAAAGAGTTAAGCTTTAAATGAACGTGCACGAGAAACAACAACGATTATCAAACTCTATAGACCAAAATGATCTTTTCTTCATTGTCGTTGCGTTACTAACATCACAAAATGCATGGTCGTGGCAATTTCTATTCAATAGGTTTGCTTGTTGGCCAAGTAAACCCAAATATAAAGAGTTAAGCTTTAAATGAACGTGCACGAGAAACAACAACGATTATCATGCTCTATTGACCAAAATGATCCTGTCTTCATTGTCGTTACGTTACAAACATCACAAAAGGCATGTTTGTGGGCAATTTCAATTCAATATGTTTGCTTGTTGGCCAAGTAAACCCAAATATAAAGAGTTAGGCTTTGAATGAACGTGCACGAGAAACAACAACGATTATCATGCTCTATTGACCAAAATGATCCTGTCTTCATTGTCGTCACGTTACAAACATCACAAAAGGCATGGTTGTAGGCAATTTCAATTCAATAGGTTTGCTTGTTGGCCAAGTAAACCCAAATATAAAGAGTTAAGCTTTAAATGAACGTGCACGAGAAACAACAACGATTATCAAACTCTATAGACCAAAATGATCTTTTCTTCATTGTCGTTGCGTTACTAACATCACAAAATGCATGGTGGTGGGCAATTTCTATTCAATAGGTTTGCTTGTTGGCCAAGTAAACCCAAATATAAAGAGTTAAGCTTTAAATGAACGTGCACGAGAAACAACAACGATTATCATGCTCTATTGACCAAAATGATCCTGTCTTCATTGTCGTTACGTTACAAACATCACAAAAGGCATGGTTGTAGGCAATTTCAATTCAATAGGTTTGCTTGTTGGCCAAGTAAACCCAAATATAAAGAGTTAGGCTTTAAATGAACGTGCACGAGAAACAACAACGATTATCATGCTCTATTGACCAAAATGATCCTGTCTTCATTGTCGTCACGTTACAAACATCACAAAAGGCATGGTTGTAGGCAATTTCAATTCAATAGGTTTGCTTGTTGGCCAAGTAAACCCAAATATAAAGAGTTAGGCTTTAAATGAACGTGCACGAGAAACAACAACGATTATCATGCTCTATTGACCAAAATGATCCTGTCTTCATCGTCGTCACGTTACAAACATCACAAAAGGCATGGTTGTAGGCAATTTCAATTCAATAGGCTTGCTTGTTGTCCAAGTAAACCCAAATATAAAGAGTTAAGCTTTAAATGAACGTGCACGAGAAACAACAACGATTATCAAACTCTATAGACCAAAATGATCTTTTCTTCATTGTCGTTGTGTTACTAACATCACAAAATGCATGGTCGTGGGCAATTTCTATTCAATAGGTTTGCTTGTTGGCCAAGTAAACCCAAATATAAAGAGTTAAGCTTTAAATGAACGTGCACGAGAAACAACAACGATTATCAAACTCTATAGACCAAAATGATCTTTTCTTCATTGTCGTTGCGTTACTAACATCACAAAATGCATGGTGGTGGGCAATTTCTATTCAATAGGTTTGCTTGTTGGCCAAGTAAACCCAAATATAAAGAGTTAAGCTTTAAATGAACGTGCACGAGAAACAACAACGATTATCATGCTCTATTGACCAAAATGATCCTGTCTTCATTGTCGTTACGTTACAAACATCACAAAAGGCATGGTCGTGGGCAATTTCAATTCAATATGTTTGCTTGTTGGCCAAGTAAACCCAAATATAAAGAGTTAGGCTTTAAATGAACGTGCACGAGAAACAACAACGATTATCATGCTCAATTGACCAAAATGATCCTGTCTTCATTGTCGTCACGTTACAAACATCACAAAAGGCATGGTTGTAGGCAATTTCAATTCAATAGGTTTGCTTGTTGGCCAAGTAAACCCAAATATAAAGAGTTAAGCTTTAAATGAACGTGCACGAGAAACAACAACGATTATCAAACTCTATAGACCAAAATGATCTTTTCTTCATTGTCGTTGCGTTACTAACATCACAAAATGCATGGTCGTGGGCAATTTCTATTCAATAGGTTTGCTTGTTGGCCAAGTAAACCCAAATATAAAGAGTTAAGCTTTAAATGAACGTGCACGAGAAACAACAACGATTATCAAACTCTATAGACCAAAATGATATTTTCTTCATTGTCGTTGCGTTACTAACATCACAAAATGCATGGTCGTGGGCAATTTCTATTCAATAGGTTTGCTTGTTGGCCAAGTAAACCCAAATATAAAGAGTTAAGCTTTAAATGAACGTGCACGAGAAACAACAACGATTATCATGCTCTATTGACCAAAATGATCCTGTCTTCATTGTCGTTACGTTACAAACATCACAAAAGGCATGGTTGTAGGCAATTTCAATTCAATAGGTTTGCTTGTTGGCCAAGTAAACCCAAATATAAAGAGTTAGGCTTTAAATGAACGTGCACGAGAAACAACAATGATTATCATGCTCTATTGACCAAAATGATCCTGTCTTCATTGTCGTCACGTTACAAACATCACAAAAGGCATGGTTGTAGGCAATTTCAATTCAATAGGTTTGCTTGTTGGCCAAGTAAACCCAAATATAAAGAGTTAAGCTTTAAATGAACGTGCACGAGAAACAACAACGATTATCAAACTCTATAGACCAAAATGATCTTTTCTTCACTGTCGTTGCGTTACTAACATCACAAAATGCATGGTCGTGGGCAATTTCTATTTAATAGGTTTGCTTGTTGGCCAAGTAAACCCAAATATAAAGAGTTAAGCTTTAAATGAACGTGCACGAGAAACAACAACGATTATCATGCTCTATTGACCAAAATGATCCTGTCTTCATTGTCGTTACGTTACAAACATCACAAAAGGCATGTTTGTGGGCAATTTCAATTCAATATGTTTGCTTGTTGGCCAAGTAAACCCAAATATAAAGAGTTAGGCTTTAAATGAACGTGCACGAGAAACAACAACGATTATCATGCTCTATTGACCAAAATGATCCTGTCTTCATTGTCGTCACGTTACAAACATCACAAAAGGCATGGTTGTAGGCAATTTCAATTCAATAGGTTTGCTTGTTGGCCAAGTAAACCCAAATATAAAGAGTTAAGCTTTAAATGAACGTGCACGAGAAACAACAACGATTATCATGCTCTATTGACCAAAATGATCCTGTCTTCATTGTCGTTACGTTACAAACATCACAAAAGGCATGGTTGTAAGCAATTTCAATTCAATAGGTTTGCTTGTTGGCCAAGTAAACCCAAATATACAGAGTTAGGCTTTAAATGAACGTGCACGAGAAACAACAACGATTATCATGCTCTATTGACCAAAATGATCCTGTCTTCATCGTCGTCACGTTACAAACATCACAAAAGGCATGGTTGTAGGCAATTTCTATTCAATAGGTTTGCTTGTTGGCCAAGTAAACCCAAATATAAAGAGTTAAGCTTTAAATGAACGTGCACGAGAAACAACAACGATTATCATGCTCTATTGACCAAAATGATCCTGTCTTCATTGTCGTTACGTTACAAACATCACAAAAGGCATGGTTGTAGGCAATTTCAATTCAATAGGTTTGCTTGTTGACCAAGTAAACCCAAATATAAAGAGTTAAGCTTTAAATGAACGTGCACGAGAAACACAACGATTATCAAACTCTATAGACCAAAATGATCTTTTCTTCATTGTCGTTGCGTTACTAACATCACAAAATGCATGGTCGTGGGCAATTTCTATTCAATAGGTTTGCTTGTTGGCCAAGTAAACTCAAATATAAAGAGTTAAGCTTTAAATGAACGTGCACGAGAAACAACAACGATTATCATGCTCTATTGACCAAAATGATCCTGTCTTCATTGTCGTTACGTTAAAAACATCACAAAAGGCATGTTTGTGGGCAATTTCAATTCAATATGTTTGCTTGTTGGCCAAGTAAACCCAAATATAAAGAGTTAGGCTTTAAATGAACGTGTACGAGAAACAACAACGATTATCATGCTCTATTGACCAAAATGATCCTGTCTTCATTGTCGTCACGTTACAAACATCACAAAAGGCATGGTTGTAGGCAATTTCAATTCAATAGGTTTGCTTGTTGGCCAAGTAAACCCAAATATAAAGAGTTAAGCTTTAAATGAACGTGCACGAGAAACAACAACGATTATCAAACTCTATAGACCAAAATGATCTTTTCTTCACTGTCGTTGCGTTACTAACATCACAAAATGCATGGTCGTGGGCAATTTCTATTTAATAGGTTTGCTTGTTGGCCAAGTAAACCCAAATATAAAGAGTTAAGCTTTAAATGAACGTGCACGAGAAACAACAACGATTATCATGCTCTATTGACCAAAATGATCCTGTCTTCATTGTCGTTACGTTACAAACATCACAAAAGGCATGTTTGTGGGCAATTTCAATTCAATATGTTTGCTTGTTGGCCAAGTAAACCCAAATATAAAGAGTTAGGCTTTAAATGAACGTGCACGAGAAACAACAACGATTATCATGCTCTATTGACCAAAATGATCCTGTCTTCATTGTCGTCACGTTACAAACATCACAAAAGGCATGGTTGTAGGCAATTTCAATTCAATAGGTTTGCTTGTTGGCCAAGTAAACCCAAATATAAAGAGTTAAGCTTTAAATGAACGTGCACGAGAAACAACAACGATTATCATGCTCTATTGACCAAAATGATCCTGTCTTCATTGTCGTTACGTTACAAACATCACAAAAGGCATGGTTGTAAGCAATTTCAATTCAATAGGTTTGCTTGTTGGCCAAGTAAACCCAAATATACAGAGTTAGGCTTTAAATGAACGTGCACGAGAAACAACAACGATTATCATGCTCTATTGACCAAAATGATCCTGTCTTCATCGTCGTCACGTTACAAACATCACAAAAGGCATGGTTGTAGGCAATTTCTATTCAATAGGTTTGCTTGTTGGCCAAGTAAACCCAAATATAAAGAGTTAAGCTTTAAATGAACGTGCACGAGAAACAACAACGATTATCATGCTCTATTGACCAAAATGATCCTGTCTTCATTGTCGTTACGTTACAAACATCACAAAAGGCATGGTTGTAGGCAATTTCAATTCAATAGGTTTGCTTGTTGACCAAGTAAACCCAAATATAAAGAGTTAAGCTTTAAATGAACGTGCACGAGAAACACAACGATTATCAAACTCTATAGACCAAAATGATCTTTTCTTCATTGTCGTTGCGTTACTAACATCACAAAATGCATGGTCGTGGGCAATTTCTATTCAATAGGTTTGCTTGTTGGCCAAGTAAACTCAAATATAAAGAGTTAAGCTTTAAATGAACGTGCACGAGAAACAACAACGATTATCATGCTCTATTGACCAAAATGATCCTGTCTTCATTGTCGTTACGTTAAAAACATCACAAAAGGCATGTTTGTGGGCAATTTCAATTCAATATGTTTGCTTGTTGGCCAAGTAAACCCAAATATAAAGAGTTAGGCTTTAAATGAACGTGTACGAGAAACAACAACGATTATCATGCTCTATTGACCAAAATGATCCTGTCTTCATTGTCGTCACGTTACAAACATCACAAAAGGCATGGTTGTAGGCAATTTCAATTCAATAGGTTTGCTTGTTGGCCAAGTAAACCCAAATATAAAGAGTTAAGCTTTAAATGAACGTGCACGAGAAACAACAACGATTATCAAACTCTATAGACCAAAATGATCTTTTCTTCATTGTCGTTGCGTTACTAACATCACAAAATGCATGGTGGTGGGCAATTTCTATTCAATAGGTTTGCTTGTTGGCCATGTAAACCCAAATATAAAGAGTTAAGCTTTAAATGAACGTGCACGAGAAACAACAACGATTATCATGCTCTATTGACCAAAATGATCCTGTCTTCATTGTCGTCACGTTACAAACATCACAAAAGGCATGGTTGTAGGCAATTTCAATTCAATAGGTTTGCTTGTTGGCCAAGTAAACCCAAATATAAAGAGTTAAGCTTTAAATGAACGTGCACGAGAAACAACAACGATTATCAAACTCTATAGACCAAAATGATCTTTTCTTCATTGTCGTTGCGTTACTAACATCACAAAATGCATGGTGGTGGGCAATTTCTATTCAATAGGTTTGCTTGTTGGCCAAGTAAACCCAAATATAAAGAGTTAAGCTTTAAATGAACGTGCACGAGAAACAACAACGATTATCATGCTCTATTGACCAAAATGATCCTGTCTTCATTGTTGTTACGTTACAAACATCACAAAAGGCATGGTTGTAGGCAATTTCAATTCAATAGGTTTGCTTGTTGGCCAAGTAAACCCAAATATAAAGAGTTAGGCTTTAAATGAACGTGCACGAGAAACAACAACGATTATCATGCTCTATTGACCAAAATGATCCTGTCTTCATTGTCGTCACGTTACAAACATCACAAAAGGCATGGTTGTAGGCAATTTCAATTCAATAGGTTTGCTTGTTGGCCAAGTAAACCCAAATATAAAGAGTTAAGCTTTAAATGAACGTGCACGAGAAACAACAACGATTATCAAACTCTATAGACCAAAATGATCTTTTCTTCATTGTCGTTGCGTTACTAACATCACAAAATGCATGGTCGTGGGCAATTTCTATTCAATAGGTTTGCTTGTTGGCCAAGTAAACCCAAATATAAAGAGTTAAGCTTTAAATGAACGTGCACGAGAAACAACAACGATTATCAAACTCTATAGACCAAAATGATCTTTTCTTCATTGTCGTTGCGTTACTAACATCACAAAATGCATGGTCGTGGGCAATTTCTATTCAATAGGTTTGCTTGTTAGCCAAGTAAACCCAAATATAAAGAGTTAAGCTTTAAATGAACGTGCACGAGAAACAACAACGATTATCATGCTCTATTGACCAAAATGATCCTGTCTTCATTGTCGTTACGTTACAAACATCACAAAAGGCATGGTTGTAGGCAATTTCAATTCAATAGGTTTGCTTGTTGACCAAGTAAACCCAAATATAAAGAGTTAAGCTTTAAATGAACGTGCACGAGAAACACAACGATTATCAAACTCTATAGACCAAAATGATCTTTTCTTCATTGTCGTTGCGTTACTAACATCACAAAATGCATGGTCGTGGGCAATTTCTATTCAATAGGTTTGCTTGTTGGCCAAGTAAACTCAAACATAAAGAGTTAAGCTTTAAATGAACGTGCACGAGAAACAACAACGATTATCATGCTCTATTGACCAAAATGATCCTGTCTTCATTGTCGTTACGTTAAAAACATCACAAAAGGCATGTTTGTGGGCAATTTCAATTCAATATGTTTGCTTGTTGGCCAAGTAAACCCAAATATAAAGAGTTAGGCTTTAAATGAACGTGTACGAGAAACAACAACGATTATCATGCTCTATTGACCAAAATGATCCTGTCTTCATTGTCGTCACGTTACAAACATCACAAAAGGCATGGTTGTAGGCAATTTCAATTCAATAGGTTTGCTTGTTGGTCAAGTAAACCCAAATATAAAGAGTTAAGCTTTAAATGAACGTGCACGAGAAACAACAACGATTATCAAACTCTATAGACCAAAATGATCTTTTCTTCATTGTCGTTGCGTTACTAACATCACAAAATGCATGGTCGTGGGCAATTTCTATTCAATAGGTTTGCTTGTTGGCCAAGTAAACCCAAATATAAAGAGTTAAGCTTTAAATGAACGTGCACGAGAAACAACAACGATTATCATGCTCTATTAACCAAAATGATCCTGTCTTCATTGTCGTTACGTTACAAACATCACAAAAGGCATGGTTGTAGGCAATTTCAATTCAATAGGTTTGCTTGTTGACCAAGTAAACCCAAATATAAAGAGTTAAGCTTTAAATGAACGTGCACGAGAAACACAACGATTATCAAACTCTATAGACCAAAATGATCTTTTCTTCATTGTCGTTGCGTTACTAACATCACAAAATGCATGGTCGTGGGCAATTTCTATTCAATAGGTTTGCTTGTTGGCCAAGTAAACTCAAATATAAAGAGTTAAGCTTTAAATGAACGTGCACGAGAAACAACAACGATTATCATGCTCTATTGACCAAAATGATCCTGTCTTCATTGTCGTTACGTTACAAACATCACAAAAGGCATGTTTGTGGGCAATTTCAATTCAATATGTTTGCTTGTTGGCCAAGTAAACCCAAATATAAAGAGTTAGGCTTTGAATGAACGTGCACGAGAAACAACAACGATTATCATGCTCTATTGACCAAAATGATCCTGTCTTCATTGTCGTCACGTTACAAACATCACAAAAGGCATGGTTGTAGGCAATTTCAATTCAATAGGTTTGCTTGTTGGCCAAGTAAACCCAAATATAAAGAGTTAAGCTTTAAATGAACGTGCACGAGAAACAACAACGATTATCAAACTCTATAGACCAAAATGATCTTTTCTTCATTGTCGTTGCGTTACTAACATCACAAAATGCATGGTGGTGGGCAATTTCAATTCAATATGTTTGCTTGTTGGCCAAGTAAACCCAAATATAAAGAGTTAGGCTTTAAATGAACGTGCACGAGAAACAACAACGATTATCATGCTCTATTGACCAAAATGATCCTGTCTTAATTGTCGTTACGTTACAAACATCACAAAAGGCATGTTTGTGGGTAATTTCAATTCAATATGTTTGCTTGTTGGCCAAGTAAACCCAAATATAAAGAGTTAGGCTTTAAATGAACGTGCACGAGAAACAACAACGATTATCAAACTCTATTGACCAAAATGATCTTTTCTTCATTGTCGTTGCGTTACTAACATCACAAAATGCATGGTCGTGGGCAATTTCTATTCAATAGGTTTGCTTGTTGGCCAAGTAAACCCAAATATAAAGAGTTAGGCTTTAAATGAACGTGCACGAGAAACAACAACGATTATCATGCTCTATTGACCAAAATGATCCTGTCTTCATTGTCGTCACGTTACAAACATCACAAAAGGCATGGTTGTAGGCAATTTCAATTCAATAGATTTGCTTGTTGGCCAAGTAAACCCAAATATAAAGAGTTAAGCTTTAAATGAACGTGCACGAGAAACAACAACGATTATCAAACTCTATAGACCAAAATGATCTTTTCTTCATTGTCGTTGCGTTACTAACATCACAAAATGCATGGTCGTGGGCAATTTCTATTCAATAGGTTTGCTTGTTGGCCAAGTAAACCCAAATATAAAGAGTTAAGCTTTAAATGAACGTGCACGAGAAACAACAACGATTATCAAACTCTATAGACCAAAATGATCTTTTCTTCATTGTCGTTGCGTTACTAACATCACAAAATGCATGGTCGTGGGCAATTTCTATTCAATAGGTTTGCTTGTTAGCCAAGTAAACCCAAATATAAAGAGTTAAGCTTTAAATGAACGTGCACGAGAAACAACAACGATTATCATGCTCTATTGACCAAAATGATCCTGTCTTCATTGTCGTTACGTTACAAACATCACAAAAGGCATGGTTGTAGGCAATTTCAATTCAATAGGTTTGCTTGTTGACCAAGTAAACCCAAATATAAAGAGTTAAGCTTTAAATGAACGTGCACGAGAAACACAACGATTATCAAACTCTATAGACCAAAATGATCTTTTCTTCATTGTCGTTGCGTTACTAACATCACAAAATGCATGGTCGTGGGCAATTTCTATTCAATAGGTTAGCTTGTTGGCCAAGTAAACTCAAACATAAAGAGTTAAGCTTTAAATGAACGTGCACGAGAAACAACAACGATTATCATGCTCTATTGACCAAAATGATCCTGTCTTCATTGTCGTTACGTTAAAAACATCACAAAAGGCATGTTTGTGGGCAATTTCAATTCAATATGTTTGCTTGTTGGCCAAGTAAACCCAAATATAAAGAGTTAGGCTTTAAATGAACGTGTACGAGAAACAACAACGATTATCATGCTCTATTGACCAAAATGATCCTGTCTTCATTGTCGTCACGTTACAAACATCACAAAAGGCATGGTTGTAGGCAATTTCAATTCAATAGGTTTGCTTGTTGGTCAAGTAAACCCAAATATAAAGAGTTAAGCTTTAAATGAACGTGCACGAGAAACAACAACGATTATCAAACTCTATAGACCAAAATGATCTTTTCTTCATTGTCGTTGCGTTACTAACATCACAAAATGCATGGTGGTGGGCAATTTCTATTCAATAGGTTTGCTTGTTGGCCAAGTAAACCCAAATATAAAGAGTTAAGCTTTAAATGAACGTGCACGAGAAACAACAACGATTATCATGCTCTATTGACCAAAATGATCCTGTCTTCATTGTCGTTACGTTACAAACATCACAAAAGGCATGGTTGTAGGCAATTTCAATTCAATAGGTATGCTTGTTGGCCAAGTAAACCCAAATATAAAGAGTTAGGCTTTAAATGAAAGTGCACGAGAAACAACAACGATTATCATGCTCTATTGACCAAAATGATCCTGTCTTCATTGTCGTCACGTTACAAACATCACAAAAGGCATGGTTGTAGGCAATTTCAATTCAATAGGTTTGCTTGTTGGCCAAGTGAACCCAAATATAAAGAGTTAAGCTTTAAATGAACGTGCACGAGAAACAACAACGATTATCAAACTCTATAGACCAAAATGATCTTTTCTTCATTGTCGTTGCGTTACTAACATCACAAAATGCATGGTCGTGGGCAATTTCTATTCAATAGGTTTGCTTGTTGGCCAAGTAAACCCAAATATAAAGTGTTAAGCTTTAAATGAACGTGCACGAGAAACAACAACGATTATCATGCTCTATTGACCAAAATGATCCTGTCTTCATTGTCGTTACGTTACAAACATCACAAAAGGCATGGTTGTAGGCAATTTCAATTCAATAGGTTTGCTTGTTGACCAAGTAAACCCAAATATAAAGAGTTAAGCTTTAAATGAACGTGCACGAGAAACACAACGATTATCAAACTCTATAGACCAAAATGATCTTTTCTTCATTGTCGTTGCGTTACTAACATCACAAAATGCATGGTCGTGGGCAATTTCTATTCAATAGGTTTGCTTGTTGGCCAAGTAAACTCAAATATAAAGAGTTAAGCTTTAAATGAACGTGCACGAGAAACAACAACGATTATCATGCTCTATTGACCAAAATGATCCTGTCTTCATTGTCGTTACGTTACAAACATCACAAAAGGCATGTTTGTGGGCAATTTCAATTCAATATGTTTGCTTGTTGGCCAAGTAAACCCAAATATAAAGAGTTAGGCTTTGAATGAACGTGCACGAGAAACAACAACGATTATCATGCTCTATTGACCAAAATGATCCTGTCTTCATTGTCGTTACGTTACAAACATCACAAAAGGCATGTTTGTGGGCAATTTCAATTCAATATGTTTGCTTGTTGGCCAAGTAAACCCAAATATAAAGAGTTAGGCTTTGAATGAACGTGCACGAGAAACAACAACGATTATCATGCTCTATTGACCAAAATGATCCTGTCTTCATTGTCGTCACGTTACAAACATCACAAAAGGCATGGTTGTAGGCAATTTCAATTCAATAGGTTTGCTTGTTGGCCAAGTAAACCCAAATATAAAGAGTTAAGCTTTAAATGAACGTGCACGAGAAACAACAACGATTATCAAACTCTATAGACCAAAATGATCTTTTCTTCATTGTCGTTGCGTTACTAACATCACAAAATGCATGGTGGTGGGCAATTTCTATTCAATAGGTTTGCTTGTTGGCCAAGTAAACCCAAATATAAAGAGTTAAGCTTTAAATGAACGTGCACGAGAAACAACAACGATTATCATGCTCTATTGACCAAAATGATCCTGTCTTCATTGTCGTTACGTTACAAACATCACAAAAGGCATGGTTGTAGGCAATTTCAATTCAATAGGTTTGCTTGTTGGCCAAGTAAACCCAAATATAAAGAGTTAGGCTTTAAATGAACGTGCACGAGAAACAACAACGATTATCATGCTCTATTGACCAAAATGATCCTGTCTTCATTGTCGTCACGTTACAAACATCACAAAAGACATGGTTGTAGGCAATTTCAATTCAATAGGTTTGCTTGTTGGCCAAGTAAACCCAAATATAAAGAGTTAAGCTTTAAATGAACGTGCACGAGAAACAACAACGATTATCAAACTCTATAGACCAAAATGATCTTTTCTTCATTGTCGTTGCGTTACTAACATCACAAAATGCATGGTCGTGGGCAATTTCTATTCAATAGGTTTGCTTGTTGGCCAAGTAAACCCAAATATAAAGAGTTAAGCTTTAAATGAACGTGCACGAGAAACAACAACGATTATCATGCTCTATTGACCAAAATGATCCTGTCTTCATTGTCGTTACGTTACAAACATCACAAAAGGCATGGTTGTAGGCAATTTCAATTCAATAGGTTTGCTTGTTGGCCAAGTAAACCCAAATATAAAGAGTTAGGCTTTAAATGAACGTGCACGAGAAACAACAACGATTATCATGCTCTATTGACCAAAATGATCCTGTCTTCATTGTCGTCACGTTACAAACATCACAAAAGGCATGGTTGTAGGCAATTTCAATTCAATAGGTTTGCTTGTTGGCCAAGTAAACCCAAATATAAAGAGTTAAGCTTTAAATGAACGTGCACGAGAAACACAACGATTATCAAACTCTATAGACCAAAATGATCTTTTCTTCATTGTCGTTGCGTTACTAACATCACAAAATGCATGGTCGTGGGCAATTTCTATTCAATAGGTTTGCTTGTTGGCCAAGTAAACCTAAATATAAAGAGTTAAGCTTTAAATGAACGTGCACGAGAAACAACAACGATTATCATGCTCTATTGACCAAAATGATCCTGTCTTCATTGTCGTTACGTTACAAACATCACAAAAGGCATGGTTGTAGGCAATTTCAATTCAATAGGTTTGCTTGTTGACCAAGTAAACCCAAATATAAAGAGTTAAGCTTTAAATGAACGTGCACGAGAAACACAACGATTATCAAACTCTATAGACCAAAATGATCTTTTCTTCATTGTCGTTGCGTTACTAACATCACAAAATGCATGGTCGTGGGCAATTTCTATTCAATAGGTTTGCTTGTTGGCCAAGTAAACTCAAATATAAAGAGTTAAGCTTTAAATGAACGTGCACGAGAAACAACAACGATTATCATGCTCTATTGACCAAAATGATCCTGTCTTCATTGTCGTTACGTTAAAAACATCACAAAAGGCATGTTTGTGGGCAATTTCAATTCAATATGTTTGCTTGTTGGCCAAGTAAACCCAAATATAAAGAGTTAGGCTTTAAATGAACGTGCACGAGAAACAACAACGATTATCATGCTCTATTGACCAAAATGATCCTGTCTTCATTGTCGTTACGTTACAAACATCACAAAAGGCATGGTTGTAGGCAATTTCAATTCAATAGGTTTGCTTGTTGGCCAAGTAAACCCAAATATAAAGAGTTAGGCTTTAAATGAACGTGCACGAGAAACAACAACGATTATCATGCTCTATTGACCAAAATGATCCTGTCTTCATTGTCGTCACGTTACAAACATCACAAAAGGCATGGTTGTAGGCAATTTCAATTCAATAGGTTTGCTTGTTGGCCAAGTAAACCCAAATATAAAGAGTTAAGCTTTAAATGAACGTGCACGAGAAACAACAACGATTATCAAACTCTATAGACCAAAATGATCTTTTCTTCATTGCCGTTGCGTTACTAACATCACAAAATGCATGGTCGTGGGCAATTTCTATTCAATAGGTTTGCTTGTTGGCCAAGTAAACCCAAATATAAAGAGTTAAGCTTTAAATGAACGTGCACGAGAAACAACAATGATTATCAAACTCTATAGACCAAAATGATCTTTTCTTCATTGTCGTTGCGTTACTAACATCACAAAATGCATGGTGGTGGGCAATTTCTATTCAATAGGTTTGCTTGTTGGCCAAGTAAACCCAAATATAAAGAGTTAAGCTTTAAATGAACGTGCACGAGAAACAACAACGATTATCATGCTCTATTGACCAAAATGATCCTGTTTTCATTGTCGTTACGTTACAAACATCACAAAAGGCATGGTTGTGGGCAATTTCAATTCAAGGTTTGCTTGTTGGCCAAGTAAACCCAAATGTAAAGAGTTAAGCTTTAAATGAACGTGCACGAGAAACAACAACGATTATCATGCTCTATTGACCAAAATGATCCTGTCTTCATTGTCGTTACGTTACAAACATCACAAAAGGCATGTTTGTGGGCAATTTCAATTCAATATGTTTGGTTGTTGGCCAAGTAAACCCAAATATAAAGAGTTAGGCTTTAAATGAATGTGCACGAGAAACAACAACGATTATCAAACTCTATTGACCAAAATGATCTTTTATTCATTGTCGTTGCGTTACTAACATCACAAAATGCATGGTCGTGGGCAATTTCTATTCAATAGGTTTGCTTGTTGGCCAAGTAAACCCAAATATAAAGAGTTAAGCTTTAAATGAACGTGCACGAGAAACAACAACGATTATCATGCTCTATTGACCAAAATGATCCTGTCTTCATTGTCGTTACGTTACAAACATCACAAAAGGCATGGTTGTGGGCAATTTCAATTCAAGGTTTGCTTGTTGGCCAAGTAAACCCAAATGTAAAGAGTTAAGGTTTAAATGAACGTGCACGAGAAACAACAACGATTATCAAACTCTATTGACCAAAATGATCCTGTCTTCATTGTCGTTACGTTACAAACATCACAAAAGGCATGTTTGTGGGTAATTTCAATTCAATATGTTTGCTTGTTGGCCAAGTAAACCCAAATATAAAGAGTTAGGCTTTAAATGAACGTGCACGAGAAACAACAACGATTATCAAACTCTATTGACCAAAATGATCTTTTCTTCATTGTCGTTGCGTTACTAACATCACAAAATGCATGGTCGTGGGCAATTTCTATTCAATAGGTTTGCTTGTTGGCCAAGTAAACCCAAATATAAAGAGTTAAGCTTTAAATGAACGTGCACGAGAATCAACAACGATTATCATGCTCTATTGACCAAAATGATCCTGTCTTCATTGTCGTTACGTTACAAACATCACAAAAGGCATGGTTGTGGGCAATTTCAATTCAAGGTTTGCTTGTTGGCCAAGTAAACCCAAATGTAAAGAGTTAAGTTTTAAATGAACGTGCACGAGAAACAACAACGATTATCTTGCTCTATTGACCAAAATGATCCTGTCTTCATTGTCGTTACGTTACAAACATCACAAAAGGCATGTTTGTGGGCAATTTCAATTCAATATGTTTGCTTGTTGGCCAAGTAAACCCAAATATAAAGAGTTAGGCTTTGAATGAACGTGCACGAGAAACAACAACGATTATCATGCTCTATTGACCAAAATGATCCTGTCTTCATTGTCGTCACGTTACAAACATCACAAAAGGCATGGTTGTAGGCAATTTCAATTCAATAGGTTTGCTTGTTGGCCAAGTAAACCCAAATATAAAGAGTTAAGCTTTAAATGAACGTGCACGAGAAACAACAACGATTATCAAACTCTATAGACCAAAATGATCTTTTCTTCATTGTCGTTGCGTTACTAACATCACAAAATGCATGGTGGTGGGCAATTTCTATTCAATAGGTTTGCTTGTTGGCCAAGTAAACCCAAATATAAAGAGTTAGGCTTTAAATGAACGTGCACGAGAAACAACAATGATTATCATGCTCTATTGACCAAAATGATCCTGTCTTCATTGTCGTTACGTTACAAACATCACAAAAGGCATGGTTGTAGGCAATTTCAATTCAATAGGTTTGCTTGTTGGCCAAGTAAACCCAAATATAAAGAGTTAGGCTTTAAATGAACGTGCACGAGAAACAACAACGATTATCATGCTCTATTGACCAAAATGATCCTGTCTTCATTGTCGTCACGTTACAAACATCACAAAAGGCATGGTTGTAGGCAATTTCAATTCAATAGGTTTGCTTGTTGGCCAAGTAAACCCAAATATAAAGAGTTAAGCTTTAAATGAACGTGCACGAGAAACACAACGATTATCAAACTCTATAGACCAAAATGATCTTTTCTTCATTGTCGTTGCGTTACTAACATCACAAAATGCATGGTCGTGGGCAATTTCTATTCAATAGGTTTGCTTGTTGGCCAAGTAAACCCAAATATAAAGAGTTAAGCTTTAAATGAACGTGCACGAGAAACAACAACGATTATCATGCTCTATTGACCAAAATGATCCTGTCTTCATTGTCGTTACGTTACAAACATCACAAAAGGCATGGTTGTAGGCAATTTCAATTCAATAGGTTTGCTTGTTGACCAAGTAAACCCAAATATAAAGAGTTAAGCTTTAAATGAACGTGCACGAGAAACACAACGATTATCAAACTCTATAGACCAAAATGATCTTTTCTTCATTGTCGTTGCGTTACTAACATCACAAAATGCATGGTCGTGGGCAATTTCTATTCAATAGGTTTGCTTGTTGGCCAAGTAAACTCAAATATAAAGAGTTAAGCTTTAAATGAACGTGCACGAGAAACAACAACGATTATCATGCTCTATTGACCAAAATGATCCTGTCTTCATTGTCGTTACGTTAAAAACATCACAAAAGGCATGTTTGTGGGCAATTTCAATTCAATATGTTTGCTTGTTGGCCAAGTAAACCCAAATATAAAGAGTTAGGCTTTAAATGAACGTGCACGAGAAACAACAACAATTATCATGCTCTATTGACCAAAATGATCCTGTCTTCATTGTCGTTACGTTACAAACATCACAAAAGGCATGGTTGTAGGCAATTTCAATTCAATAGGTTTGCTTGTTGGCCAAGTAAACCCAAATATAAAGAGTTAGGCTTTAAATGAACGTGCACGAGAAACAACAACGATTATCATGCTCTATTGACCAAAATGATCCTGTCTTCATTGTCGTCACGTTACAAACATCACAAAAGGCATGGTTGTAGGCAATTTCAATTCAATAGGTTTGCTTGTTGGCCAAGTAAACCCAAATATAAAGAGTTAAGCTTTAAATGAACGTGCACGAGAAACAACAACGATTATCAAACTCTATAGACCAAAATGATCTTTTCTTCATTGTCGTTGCGTTACTAACATCACAAAATGCATGGTCGTGGGCAATTTCTATTCAATAGGTTTGCTTGTTGGCCAAGTAAACCCAAATATAAAGAGTTAAGCTTTAAATGAACGTGCACGAGAAACAACAATGATTATCAAACTCTATAGACCAAAATGATCTTTTCTTCATTGTCGTTGCGTTACTAACATCACAAAATGCATGGTGGTGGGCAATTTCTATTCAATAGGTTTGCTTGTTGGCCAAGTAAACCCAAATATAAAGAGTTAAGCTTTAAATGAACGTGCACGAGAAACAACAACGATTATCATGCTCTATTGACCAAAATGATCCTGTCTTCATTGTCGTTACGTTACAAACATCACAAAAGGCATGGTTGTGGGCAATTTCAATTCAAGGTTTGCTTGTTGGCCAAGTAAACCCAAATGTAAAGAGTTAAGCTTTAAATGAACGTGCACGAGAAACAACAACGATTATCATGCTCTATTGACCAAAATGATCCTGTCTTCATTGTCGTTACGTTACAAACATCACAAAAGGCATGTTTGTGGGCAATTTCAATTCAATATGTTTGGTTGTTGGCCAAGTAAACCCAAATATAAAGAGTTAGGCTTTAAATGAATGTGCACGAGAAACAACAACGATTATCAAACTCTATTGACCAAAATGATCTTTTATTCATTGTCGTTGCGTTACTAACATCACAAAATGCATGGTCGTGGGCAATTTCTATTCAATAGGTTTGCTTGTTGGCCAAGTAAACCCAAATATAAAGAGTTAAGCTTTAAATGAACGTGCACGAGAAACAACAACGATTATCATGCTCTATTGACCAAAATGATCCTGTCTTCATTGTCGTTACGTTACAAACATCACAAAAGGCATGGTTGTGGGCAATTTCAATTCAAGGTTTGCTTGTTGGCCAAGTAAACCCAAATGTAAAGAGTTAAGGTTTAAATGAACGTGCACGAGAAACAACAACGATTATCAAACTCTATTGACCAAAATGATCCTGTCTTCATTGTCGTTACGTTACAAACATCACAAAAGGCATGTTTGTGGGTAATTTCAATTCAATATGTTTGCTTGTTGGCCAAGTAAACCCAAATATAAAGAGTTAGGCTTTAAATGAACGTGCACGAGAAACAACAACGATTATCAAACTCTATTGACCAAAATGATCTTTTCTTCATTGTCGTTGCGTTACTAACATCACAAAATGCATGGTCGTGGGCAATTTCTATTCAATAGGTTTGCTTGTTGGCCAAGTAAACCCAAATATAAAGAGTTAAGCTTTAAATGAACGTGCACGAGAATCAACAACGATTATCATGCTCTATTGACCAAAATGATCCTGTCTTCATTGTCGTTACGTTACAAACATCACAAAAGGCATGGTTGTGGGCAATTTCAATTCAAGGTTTGCTTGTTGGCCAAGTAAACCCAAATGTAAAGAGTTAAGTTTTAAATGAACGTGCACGAGAAACAACAACGATTATCTTGCTCTATTGACCAAAATGATCCTGTCTTCATTGTCGTTACGTTACAAACATCACAAAAGGCATGTTTGTGGGCAATTTCAATTCAATATGTTTGCTTGTTGGCTAAGTAACCCAAATATAAAGAGTTAGGCTTTAATTGAACGTGCACGAGAAACAACAACGATTATCAAACTCTATTGACCAAAATGATCTTTTCTTCATTGTCGTTGCATTACTAACATCACAAAATGCATGGTCGTGGGCAATTTCTATTCAATAGGTTTGCTTGTTGGCCAAGTAAACCCAAATATAAAGAGTTAAGCTTTAAATGAACGTGCAAGAGAAACAACAATGATTATCATGCTCTATTGACCAAAATGATCCTGTCTTCATTGTCGTTATGTTACAAACATCACAAAAGGCATGGTTGTAGGCAATTTCAATTCAATAGGTTTGCTTGTTGGCCAAGTAAACCCAAATATAAAGAGTTAAGCTTTAAATGAACGTGCACGAGAAACACAACGATTATCAAACTCTATAGACCAAAATGATCTTTTCTTCATTGTCGTTGCGTTACTAACATCACAAAATGCATGGTCGTGGGCAATTTCTATTCAATAGGTTTGCTTGTTGGCCAAGTAAACCCAAATATAAAGAGTTAAGCTTTAAATGAACGTGCACAAGAAACAACAACGATTATCATGCTCTATTGACCAAAATGATCCTGTCTTCATTGTCGTTACGTTACAAACATCACAAAAGGCATGTTTGTGGGTAATTTCAATTCAATATGTTTGCTTGTTGGCTAAGTAACCCAAATATAAAGAGTTAGGCTTTAATTGAACGTGCACGAGAAACAACAACGATTATCAAACTCTATTGACCAAAATGATCTTTTCTTCATTGTCGTTGCGTTACTAACATCACAAAATACATGGTCGTGGGCAATTTCTATTCAATAGGTTTGCTTGTTGGCCAAGTAAACCCAAATATAAAGAGTTAAGCCTTAAATGAACGTGCACGAGAAACAACAACGATTATCATGCTCTATTGACCAAAATGATCCTGTCTTCATTGTCGTTACGTTACAAACATCACAAAAGGCATGTTTGTGGGCAATTTCAATTCAATATGTTTGCTTGTTGGCCAAGTAAACCCAAATATAAAGAGTTAAGCCTTAAATGAACGTGCACGAGAAACAACAACGATTATCATGCTCTATTGACCAAAATGATCCTGTCTTCATTGTCGTTACGTTACAAACATCACAAAAGGCATGTTTGTGGGCAATTTCAATTCAATATGTTTGCTTGTTGGCCAAGTAAACCCAAATATAAAGAGTTAGGCTTTAAATGAACGTGCACGAGAAACAACAACGATTATCATGCTCTATTGACCAAAATGATCCTGTCTTCATTGTCGTCACGTTACAAACATCACAAAAGGCATGGTTGTAGGCAATTTCAATTCAATAGGTTTGCTTGTTGGCCAAGTAAACCCAAATATAAAGAGTTAAGCTTTAAATGAACGTGCACGAGAAACAACAACGATTATCAAACTCTATAGACCAAAATGATCTTTTCTTCATTGTCGTTGCGTTACTAACATCACAAAATGCATGGTCGTGGGCAATTTCTATTCAATAGGTTTGCTTGTTGGCCAAGTAAACCCAAATATAAAGAGTTAAGCTTTAAATGAACGTGCACGAGAATCAACAACGATTATCATGCTCTATTGACCAAAATGATCCTTTCTTCATTGTCTTTACGTTACAAACATCACAAAAGGCATTGTTGTAGGCAATTTCAATTCAATAGGTTTGCTTGTTGGCCAAGTAAACCCAAATATAAAGAGTTAAGCTTTAAATTAACGTGCACGAGAAACAACAACGATTATCATGCTCTATTGACCAAAATGATCCTGTCTTCATTGTCGTCACGTTACAAACATCACAAAAGGCATGTTTGTGGGCAATTTCAATTCAATATGTTTGCTTGTTGGCTAAGTAACCCAAATATAAAGAGTTAGGCTTTAATTGAACGTGCACGAGAAACAACAACGATTATCAAACTCTATTGACCAAAATGATCTTTTCTTCATTGTCGTTGCATTACTAACATCACAAAATGCATGGTCGTGGGCAATTTCTATTCAATAGGTTTGCTTGTTGGCCAAGTAAACCCAAATATAAAGAGTTAAGCTTTAAATGAACGTGCAAGAGAAACAACAATGATTATCATGCTCTATTGACCAAAATGATCCTGTCTTCATTGTCGTTACGTTACAAACATCACAAAAGGCATGGTTGTAGGCAATTTCAATTCAATAGGTTTGCTTGTTGGCCAAGTAAACCCAAATATAAAGAGTTAAGCTTTAAATGAACGTGCACGAGAAACACAACGATTATCAAACTCTATAGACCAAAATGATCTTTTCTTCATTGTCGTTGCGTTACTAACATCACAAAATGCATGGTCGTGGGCAATTTCTATTCAATAGGTTTGCTTGTTGGCCAAGTAAACCCAAATATAAAGAGTTAAGCTTTAAATGAACGTGCACAAGAAACAACAACGATTATCATGCTCTATTGACCAAAATGATCCTGTCTTCATTGTCGTTACGTTACAAACATCACAAAAGGCATGTTTGTGGGTAATTTTAATTCAATATGTTTGTTTGTTGGCTAAGTAACCCAAATATAAAGAGTTAGGCTTTAATTGAACGTGCACGAGAAACAACAACGATTATCAAACTCTATTGACCAAAATGATCTTTTCTTCATTGTCGTTGCGTTACTAACATCACAAAATGCATGGTCGTGGGCAATTTCTATTCAATAGGTTTGCTTGTTGGCCAAGTAAACCCAAATATAAAGAGTTAAGCCTTAAATGAACGTGCACGAGAAACAACAACGATTATCATGCTCTATTGACCAAAATGATCCTGTCTTCATTGTCGTTACGTTACAAACATCACAAAAGGCATGTTTGTGGGCAATTTCAATTCAATATGTTTGCTTGTTGGCCAAGTAAACCCAAATATAAAGAGTTAGGCTTTAAATGAACGTGCACGAGAAACAACAACGATTATCATGCTCTATTGACCAAAATGATCCTGTCTTCATTGTCGTCACGTTACAAACATCACAAAAGGCATGGTTGTAGGCAATTTCAATTCAATAGGTTTGCTTGTTGGCCAAGTAAACCCAAATATAAAGAGTTAAGCTTTAAATGAACGTGCACGAGAAACAACAACGATTATCAAACTCTATAGACCAAAATGATCTTTTCTTCATTGTCGTTGCGTTACTAACATCACAAAATGCATGGTCGTGGGCAATTTCTATTCAATAGGTTTGCTTGTTGGCCAAGTAAACCCAAATATAAAGAGTTAAGCTTTAAATGAACGTGCACGAGAATCAACAACGATTATCATGCTCTATTGACCAAAATGATCCTGTCTTCATTGTCTTTACGTTACAAACATCACAAAAGGCATGGTTGTAGGCAATTTCAATTCAATAGGTTTGCTTGTTGGCCAAGTAAACCCAAATATAAAGAGTTAAGCTTTAAATTAACGTGCACGAGAAACAACAACGATTATCATGCTCTATTGACCAAAATGATCCTGTCTTCATTGTCGTCACGTTACAAACATCACAAAAGGCATGGTTGTAGGCAATTTCAATTCAATAGGTTTGCTTGTTGGCCAAGTAAACCCAAATATAAAGAGTTAAGCTTTAAATGAACGTGCACGAGAAACAACAACGATTATCAAACTCTATAGACCAAAATGATCTTTTCTTCATTGTCGTTGCGTTACTAACATCACAAAATGCATGGTCGTGGGCAATTTCTATTCAATAGGTTTGCTTGTTGGCCAAGTAAACCTAAATATAAAGAGTTAAGCTTTAAATGAACGTGCACGAGAATCAACAACGATTATCATGCTCTATTGACCAAAATGATCCTGTCTTCATTGTCTTTACGTTACAAATATCACAAAAGGCATGGTTGTAGGCAATTTCAATTCAATAGGTTTGCTTGTTGGCCAAGTAAACCCAAATATAAAGAGTTAAGCTTTAAATGAACGTGCACGAGAAACACAACGATTATCAAACTCTATAGACCAAAATGATCTTTTCTTCATTGTCGTTGCGTTACTAACATCACAAAATGCATGGTCGTGGGCAATTTCTATTCAATAGGTTTGCTTGTTGGCCAAGTAAACTCAAATATAAAGAGTTAAGCTTTAAATGAACGTGCACGTGAAACAACAACGATTATCATGCTCTATTGACCAAAATGCTCCTGTCTTCATTGTCGTTACGTTACAAACATCACAAAAGGCATGTTTGTGGGCAATTTCAATTCAATATGTTTGCTTGTTGGCCAAGTAAACCCAAATATAAAGAGTTAGGCTTTAAATGAACGTGCACGAGAAACAACAACGATTATCATGCTCTATTGACCAAAATGATCCTGTCTTCATTGTTGTCACGTTACAAATATCGCAAAAGGCATGGTTGTAGGCAATTTCAATTCAATAGGTTTGCTTGTTGGCCAAGTAAACCCAAATATAAAGAGTTAAGCTTTAAATGAACGTGCACGAGAAACACAACGATTATCAAACTCTATAGACCAAAATGATCTTTTCTTCATTGTCGTTGCGTTACTAACATCACAAAATGCATGGTCGTGGGCAATTTCTATTCAATAGGTTTGCTTGTTGGCCAAGTAAACTCAAATATAAAGAGTTAAGCTTTAAATGAACGTGCACGAGAAACAACAATGATTATCATGCTCTATTGACCAAAATGATCCTGTCTTCATTGTCGTTACGTTACAAACATCACAAAAGGCATGTTTGTGGGCAATTTCAATTCAATATGTTTGCTTGTTGGCCAAGTAAACCCAAATATAAAGAGTTAGGCTTTAAATGAACGTGCACGAGAAACAACAACGATTATCATGCTCTATTGACCTAAATGATCCTGTCTTCATTGTCGTCACGTTACAAACATCACAAAAGGCATGGTTGTAGGCAATTTCAATTCAATAGGTTTGCTTGTTGGCCAAGTAAACCCAAATATAAAGAGTTAAGCTTTAAATGAACGTGCACGAGAAACAACAACGATTATCAAACTCTATAGACCAAAATGATCTTTTCTTCATTGTCGTTGCGTTACTAACATCACAAAATGCATGGTCGTGGGCAATTTCTATTCAATAGGTTTGCTTGTTGGCCAAGTAAACCCAAATATAAAGAGTTAAGCTTTAAATGAACGTGCACGAGAAACAACAACGATTATCATGCTCTATTGACCAAAATGATCCTGTCTTCATTGTCGTTACGTTACAAACATCACAAAATCCATGGTTGTGGGCAATTTCAATTCAAGGTTTGCTTGTTACCGAAGTAAACCCAAATATAAAGAGTTAAGCTTTAAATGAACGTGCACAAGAAACAACAACGATTATCATGCTCTATTGACCAAAATGATCCTGTCTTCATTGTCTTTACGTTACAAACATCACAAAAGGCATGGTTGTAGGCAATTTCAATTCAATAGGTTTGCTTGTTGGCCAAGTAAACCCAAATATAAAGAGTTAGGCTTTAAATGAACGTGCACGAGAAACAACAACGATTATCATGCTCTATTGACCAAAATGATCCTGTCTTCATTGTCTTTACGTTACAAACATCACAAAAGGCATGGTTGTAGGCAATTTCAATTCAATAGGTTTGCTTGTTGGCCAAGTAAACCCAGATATAAAGAGTTAAGCTTTAAATGAACGTGCACGAGAAACACAACGATTATCAAACTCTATAGACCAAAATGATCTTTTCTTCATTGTCGTTGCGTTACTAACATCACAAAATGCATGGTCGTGGGCAATTTCTATTCAATAGGTTTGCTTGTTGGCCAAGTAAACCCAAATATAAAGAGTTAAGCTTTAAATGAACGTGCACGAGAAACAACAACGATTATCAAACTCTATAGACCAAAATGATCTTTTCTTCATTGTCGTTGCGTTACTAACATCACAAAATGCATGGTCGTGGGCAATTTCTATTCAATAGGTTTGCTTGTTGGCCAAGTAAACCCAAATATAAAGAGTTAAGCTTTAAATGAACGTGCACAAGAAACAACAACGATTATCATGCTCTATTGACCAAAATGATCCTGTCTTCATTGTCGTTACGTTACAAACATCACAAAAGGCATGTTTGTGGGTAATTTTAATTCAATATGTTTGCTTGTTGGCTAAGTAACCCAAATATAAAGAGTTAGGCTTTAATTGAACGTGCACGAGAAACAACAACGATTATCATGCTCTATTGACCAAAATGATCCTGTCTTCATTGTCGTCACGTTACAAACATCACAAAAGGCATGGTTGTAGGCAATTTCAATTCAATAGGTTTGCTTGTTGGCCAAGTAAACCCAAATATAAAGAGTTAACCTTTAAATGAACGTGCACGAGAAACAACAACGATTATCAAACTCTATAGACCAAAATGATCTTTTCTTCATTGTCGTTGCGTTACTAACATCACAAAATGCATGGTCGTGGGCAATTTCTATTCAATAGGTTTGCTTGTTGGCCAAGTAAACCCAAATATAAAGAGTTAAGCTTTAAATGAACGTGCACGAGAATCAACAACGATTATCATGCTCTATTGACCAAAATGATCCTGTCTTCATTGTCTTTACGTTACAAACATCACAAAAGGCATGGTTGTAGGCAATTTCAATTCAATAGGTTTGCTTGTTGGCCAAGTAAACCCAAATATAAAGAGTTAAGCTTTAAATTAACGTGCACGAGAAACAACAACGATTATCATGCTCTATTGACCAAAATGATCCTGTCTTCATTGTCGTCACGTTACAAACATCACAAAAGGCATGGTTGTAGGCAATTTCAATTCAATAGGTTTGCTTGTTGGCCAAGTAAACCCAAATATAAAGAGTTAAGCTTTAAATGAACGTGCACGAGAAACAACAACGATTATCAAACTCTATAGACCAAAATGATCTTTTCTTCATTGTCGTTGCGTTACTAACATCACAAAATGCATGGTCGTGGGCAATTTCTATTCAATAGGTTTGCTTGTTGGCCAAGTAAACCTAAATATAAAGAGTTAAGCTTTAAATGAACGTGCACGAGAATCAACAACGATTATCATGCTCTATTGACCAAAATGATCCTGTCTTCATTGTCTTTACGTTACAAATATCACAAAAGGCATGGTTGTAGGCAATTTCAATTCAATAGGTTTGCTTGTTGGCCAAGTAAACCCAAATATAAAGAGTTAAGCTTTAAATGAACGTGCACGAGAAACACAACGATTATCAAACTCTATAGACCAAAATGATCTTTTCTTCATTGTCGTTGCGTTACTAACATCACAAAATGCATGGTCGTGGGCAATTTCTATTCAATAGGTTTGCTTGTTGGCCAAGTAAACTCAAATATAAAGAGTTAAGCTTTAAATGAACGTGCACGTGAAACAACAACGATTATCATGCTCTATTGACCAAAATGCTCCTGTCTTCATTGTCGTTACGTTACAAACATCACAAAAGGCATGTTTGTGGGCAATTTCAATTCAATATGTTTGCTTGTTGGCCAAGTAAACCCAAATATAAAGAGTTAGGCTTTAAATGAACGTGCACGAGAAACAACAACGATTATCATGCTCTATTGACCAAAATGATCCTGTCTTCATTGTCGTCACGTTACAAATATCGCAAAAGGCATGGTTGTAGGCAATTTCAATTCAATAGGTTTGCTTGTTGGCCAAGTAAACCCAAATATAAAGAGTTAAGCTTTAAATGAACGTGCACGAGAAACACAACGATTATCAAACTCTATAGACCAAAATGATCTTTTCTTCATTGTCGTTGCGTTACTAACATCACAAAATGCATGGTCGTGGGCAATTTCTATTCAATAGGTTTGCTTGTTGGCCAAGTAAACTCAAATATAAAGAGTTAAGCTTTAAATGAACGTGCACGAGAAACAACAATGATTATCATGCTCTATTGACCAAAATGATCCTGTCTTCATTGTCGTTACGTTACAAACATCACAAAAGGCATGTTTGTGGGCAATTTCAATTCAATATGTTTGCTTGTTGGCCAAGTAAACCCAAATATAAAGAGTTAGGCTTTAAATGAACGTGCACGAGAAACAACAACGATTATCATGCTCTATTGACCTAAATGATCCTGTCTTCATTGTCGTCACGTTACAAACATCACAAAAGGCATGGTTGTAGGCAATTTCAATTCAATAGGTTTGCTTGTTGGCCAAGTAAACCCAAATATAAAGAGTTAAGCTTTAAATGAACGTGCACGAGAAACAACAACGATTATCAAACTCTATAGACCAAAATGATCTTTTCTTCATTGTCGTTGCGTTACTAACATCACAAAATGCATGGTCGTGGGCAATTTCTATTCAATAGGTTTGCTTGTTGGCCAAGTAAACCCAAATATAAAGAGTTAAGCTTTAAATGAACGTGCACGAGAAACAACAACGATTATCATGCTCTATTGACCAAAATGATCCTGTCTTCATTGTCGTTACGTTACAAACATCACAAAATCCATGGTTGTGGGCCATTTCAATTCAAGGTTTGCTTGTTACCGAAGTAAACCCAAATATAAAGAGTTAAGCTTTAAATGAACGTGCACAAGAAACAACAACGATTATCATGCTCTATTGACCAAAATGATCCTGTCTTCATTGTCTTTACGTTACAAACATCACAAAAGGCATGGTTGTAGGCAATTTCAATTCAATAGGTTTGCTTGTTGGCCAAGTAAACCCAAATATAAAGAGTTAGGCTTTAAATGAACGTGCACGAGAAACAACAACGATTATCATGCTCTATTGACCAAAATGATCCTGTCTTCATTGTCTTTACGTTACAAACATCACAAAAGGCATGGTTGTAGGCAATTTCAATTCAATAGGTTTGCTTGTTGGCCAAGTAAACCCAAATATAAAGAGTTAAGCTTTAAATGAACGTGCACGAGAAACACAACGATTATCAAACTCTATAGACCAAAATGATCTTTTCTTCATTGTCGTTGCGTTACTAACATCACAAAATGCATGGTCGTGGGCAATTTCTATTCAATAGGTTTGCTTGTTGGCCAAGTAAACTCAAATATAAAGAGTTAAGCTTTAAATGAACGTGCACGAGAAACAACAATGATTATCATGCTCTATTGACCAAAATGATCCTGTCTTCATTGTCGTTACGTTACAAACATCACAAAAGGCATGTTTGTGGGCAATTTCAATTCAATATGTTTGCTTGTTGGCCAAGTAAACCCAAATATAAAGAGTTAGGCTTTAAATGAACGTGCACGAGAAACAACAACGATTATCATGCTCTATTGACCTAAATGATCCTGTCTTCATTGTCGTCACGTTACAAACATCACAAAAGGCATGGTTGTAGGCAATTTCAATTCAATAGGTTTGCTTGTTGGCCAAGTAAACCCAAATATAAAGAGTTAGGCTTTAAATGAACGTGCACGAGAAACAACAACGATTATCAAACTCTATAGACCAAAATGATCTTTTCTTCATTGTCGTTGCGTTACTAACATCACAAAATGCATGGTCGTGGGCAATTTCTATTCAATAGGTTTGCTTGTTGGCCAAGTAAACCCAAATATAAAGAGTTAAGCTTTAAATGAACGTGCACGAGAAACAACAACGATTATCATGCTCTATTGACCAAAATGATCCTGTCTTCATTGTCGTTACGTTACAAACATCACAAAATCCATGGTTGTGGGCAATTTCAATTCAAGGTTTGCTTGTTACCGAAGTAAACCCAAATATAAAGAGTTAAGCTTTAAATGAACGTGCACAAGAAACAACAACGATTATCATGCTCTATTGACCAAAATGATCCTGTCTTCATTGTCTTTACGTTACAAACATCACAAAAGGCATGGTTGTAGGCAATTTCAATTCAATAGGTTTGCTTGTTGGCCAAGTAAACCCAAATATAAAGAGTTAGGCTTTAAATGAACGTGCACGAGAAACAACAACGATTATCATGCTCTATTGACCAAAATGATCCTGTCTTCATTGTCTTTACGTTACAAACATCACAAAAGGCATGGTTGTAGGCAATTTCAATTCAATAGGTTTGCTTGTTGGCCAAGTAAACCCAAATATAAAGAGTTAAGCTTTAAATGAACGTGCACGAGAAACACAACGATTATCAAACTCTATAGACCAAAATGATCTTTTCTTCATTGTCGTTGCGTTACTAACATCACAAAATGCATGGTCGTGGGCAATTTCTATTCAATAGGTTTGCTTGTTGGCCAAGTAAACCTAAATATAAAGAGTTAAGCTTTAAATGAACGTGCACGAGAATCAACAACGATTATCATGCTCTATTGACCAAAATGATCCTGTCTTCATTGTCTTTACGTTACAAATATCACAAAAGGCATGGTTGTAGGCAATTTCAATTCAATAGGTTTGCTTGTTGGCCAAGTAAACCCAAATATAAAGAGTTAAGCTTTAAATGAACGTGCACGAGAAACACAACGATTATCAAACTCTATAGACCAAAATGATCTTTTCTTCATTGTCGTTGCGTTACTAACATCACAAAATGCATGGTCGTTGGCAATTTCTATTCAATAGGTTTGCTTGTTGGCCAAGTAAACTCAAATATAAAGAGTTAAGCTTTAAATGAACGTGCACGTGAAACAACAACGATTATCATGCTCTATTGACCAAAATGATCCTGTCTTCATTGTCGTTACGTTACAAACATCACAAAAGGCATGTTTGTGGGCAATTTCAATTCAATATGTTTGCTTGTTGGCCAAGTAAACCCAAATATAAAGAGTTAGGCTTTAAATGAACGTGCACGAGAAACAACAACGATTATCAAACTCTATAGACCAAAATGATCTTTTCTTCATTGTCGTTGCGTTACTAACATCACAAAATGCATGGTCGTGGGCAATTTCTATTCAATAGGTTTGCTTGTTGGCCAAGTAAACCCAAATATAAAGAGTTAAGCTTTAAATGAACGTGCACGAGAAACAACAACGATTATCATGCTCTATTGACCAAAATGATCCTGTCTTCATTGTCGTTACGTTACAAACATCACAAAATCCATGGTTGTGGGCAATTTCAATTCAAGGTTTGCTTGTTGGCCAAGTAAACTCAAATATAAAGAGTTAAGCTTTAAATGAACGTGCACGAGAAACAACAATGATTATCATGCTCTATTGACCAAAATGATCCTGTCTTCATTGTCGTTACGTTACAAACATCACAAAAGGCATGTTTGTGGGCAATTTCAATTCAATATGTTTGCTTGTTGGCCAAGTAAACCCAAATATAAAGAGTTAGGCTTTAAATGAACGTGCACGAGAAACAACAACGATTATCATGCTCTATTGACCTAAATGATCCTGTCTTCATTGTCGTCACGTTACAAACATCACAAAAGGCATGGTTGTAGGCAATTTCAATTCAATAGGTTTGCTTGTTGGCCAAGTAAACCCAAATATAAAGAGTTAGGCTTTAAATGAACGTGCACGAGAAACAACAACGATTATCAAACTCTATAGACCAAAATGATCTTTTCTTCATTGTCGTTGCGTTACTAACATCACAAAATGCATGGTCGTGGGCAATTTCTATTCAATAGGTTTGCTTGTTGGCCAAGTAAACCCAAATATAAAGAGTTAAGCTTTAAATGAACGTGCACGAGAAACAACAACGATTATCATGCTCTATTGACCAAAATGATCCTGTCTTCATTGTCGTTACGTTACAAACATCACAAAATCCATGGTTGTGGGCAATTTCAATTCAAGGTTTGCTTGTTACCGAAGTAAACCCAAATATAAAGAGTTAAGCTTTAAATGAACGTGCACAAGAAACAACAACGATTATCATGCTCTATTGACCAAAATGATCCTGTCTTCATTGTCTTTACGTTACAAATATCACAAAAGGCATGGTTGTAGGCAATTTCAATTCAATAGGTTTGCTTGTTGGCCAAGTAAACCCAAATATAAAGAGTTAGGCTTTAAATGAACGTGCACGAGAAACAACAACGATTATCATGCTCTATTGACCAAAATGATCCTGTCTTCATTGTCTTTACGTTACAAACATCACAAAAGGCATGGTTGTAGGCAATTTCAATTCAATAGGTTTGCTTGTTGGCCAAGTAAACCCAAATATAAAGAGTTAAGCTTTAAATGAACGTGCACGAGAAACACAACGATTATCAAACTCTATAGACCAAAATGATCTTTTCATCATTGTCGTTGCGTTACTAACATCACAAAATGCATGGTCGTGGGCAATTTCTATTCAATAGGTTTGCTTGTTGGCCAAGTAAACCTAAATATAAAGAGTTAAGCTTTAAATGAACGTGCACGAGAATCAACAACGATTATCATGCTCTATTGACCAAAATGATCCTGTCTTCATTGTCTTTACGTTACAAATATCACAAAAGGCATGGTTGTAGGCAATTTCAATTCAATAGGTTTGCTTGTTGGCCAAGTAAACCCAAATATAAAGAGTTAAGCTTTAAATGAACGTGCACGAGAAACACAACGATTATCAAACTCTATAGACCAAAATGATCTTTTCTTCATTGTCGTTGCGTTACTAACATCACAAAATGCATGGTCGTTGGCAATTTCTATTCAATAGGTTTGCTTGTTGGCCAAGTAAACTCAAATATAAAGAGTTAAGCTTTAAATGAACGTGCACGTGAAACAACAACGATTATCATGCTCTATTGACCAAAATGATCCTGTCTTCATTGTCGTTACGTTACAAACATCACAAAAGGCATGTTTGTGGGCAATTTCAATTCAATATGTTTGCTTGTTGGCCAAGTAAACCCAAATATAAAGAGTTAGGCTTTAAATGAACGTGCACGAGAAACAACAACGATTATCAAACTCTATAGACCAAAATGATCTTTTCTTCATTGTCGTTGCGTTACTAACATCACAAAATGCATGGTCGTGGGCAATTTCTATTCAATAGGTTTGCTTGTTGGCCAAGTAAACCCAAATATAAAGAGTTAAGCTTTAAATGAACGTGCACGAGAAACAACAACGATTATCATGCTCTATTGACCAAAATGATCCTGTCTTCATTGTCGTTACGTTACAAACATCACAAAATCCATGGTTGTGGGCAATTTCAATTCAAGGTTTGCTTGTTACCGAAGTAAACCCAAATATAAAGAGTTAAGCTTTAAATGAACGTGCACAAGAAACTACAACAATTATCATGCTCTATTGACCAAAATGATCCTGTCTTCATTGTCTTTACGTTACAAACATCACAAAAGGCATGGTTGTAGGCAATTTCAATTCAATAGGTTTGCTTGTTGGCCAAGTAAACCCAAATATAAAGAGTTAGGCTTTAAATGAACGTGCACGAGAAACAACAACGATTATCATGCTCTATTGACCAAAATGATCCTGTCTTCATTGTCTTTACGTTACAAACATCACAAAAGGCATGGTTGTAGGCAATTTCAATTCAATAGGTTTGCTTGTTGGCCAAGTAAACCCAAATATAAAGAGTTAAGCTTTAAATGAACGTGCACGAGAAACACAACGATTATCAAACTCTATAGACCAAAATGATCTTTTCTTCATTGTCGTTGCGTTACTAACATCACAAAATGCATGGTCGTGGGCAATTTCTATTCAATAGGTTTGCTTGTTGGCCAAGTAAACCTAAATATAAAGAGTTAAGCTTTAAATGAACGTGCACGAGAATCAACAACGATTATCATGCTCTATTGACCAAAATGATCCTGTCTTCATTGTCTTTACGTTACAAATATCACAAAAGGCATGGTTGTAGGCAATTTCAATTCAATAGGTTTGCTTGTTGGCCAAGTAAACCCAAATATAAAGAGTTAAGCTTTAAATGAACGTGCACGAGAAACACAACGATTATCAAACTCTATAGACCAAAATGATCTTTTCTTCATTGTCGTTGCGTTACTAACATCACAAAATGCATGGTCGTGGGCAATTTCTATTCAATAGGTTTGCTTGTTGGCCAAGTAAACTCAAATATAAAGAGTTAAGCTTTAAATGAACGTGCACGTGAAACAACAACGATTATCATGCTCTATTGACCAAAATGATCCTGTCTTCATTGTCGTTACGTTACAAACATCACAAAAGGCATGTTTGTGGGCAATTTCAATTCAATATGTTTGCTTGTTGGCCAAGTAAACCCAAATATAAAGAGTTAGGCTTTAAATGAACGTGCACGAGAAACAACAACGATTATCATGCTCTATTGACCAAAATGATCCTGTCTTCACTGTCGTCACGTTACAAATATCGCAAAAGGCATGGTTGTAGGCAATTTCAATTCAATAGGTTTGCTTGTTGGCCAAGTAAACCCAAATATAAAGAGTTAAGCTTTAAATGAACGTGCACGAGAAACACAACGATTATCAAACTCTATAGACCAAAATGATCTTTTCTTCATTGTCGTTGCGTTACTAACATCACAAAATGCATGGTCGTGGGCAATTTCTATTCAATAGGTTTGCTTGTTGGCCAAGTAAACTCAAATATAAAGAGTTAAGCTTTAAATGAACGTGCACGAGAAACAACAATGATTATCATGCTCTATTGACCAAAATGATCCTGTCTTCATTGTCGTTACGTTACAAACATCACAAAAGGCATGTTTGTGGGCAATTTCAATTCAATATGTTTGCTTGTTGGCCAAGTAAACCCAAATATAAAGAGTTAGGCTTTAAATGAACGTGCACGAGAAACAACAACGATTATCATGCTCTATTGACCTAAATGATCCTGTCTTCATTGTCGTCACGTTACAAACATCACAAAAGGCATGGTTGTAGGCAATTTCAATTCAATAGGTTTGCTTGTTGGCCAAGTTAACCCAAATATAAAGAGTTAAGCTTTAAATGAACGTGCACGAGTAACAACAACGATTATCAAACTCTATAGACCAAAATGATCTTTTCTTCATTGTCGTTGCGTTACTAACATCACAAAATGCATGGTCGTGGGCAATTTCTATTCAATAGGTTTGCTTGTTGGCCAAGTAAACCCAAATATAAAGAGTTAAGCTTTAAATGAACGTGCACGAGAAACAACAACGATTATCATGCTCTATTGACCAAAATGATCCTGTCTTCATTGTCGTTACGTTACAAACATCACAAAATCCATGGTTGTGGGCAATTTCAATTCAAGGTTTGCTTGTTACCGAAGTAAACCCAAATATAAAGAGTTAAGCTTTAAATGAACGTGCACAAGAAACAACAACGATTATCATGCTCTATTGACCAAAATGATCCTGTCTTCATTGTCTTTACGTTACAAACATCACAAAAGGCATGGTTGTAGGCAATTTCAATTCAATAGGTTTGCTTGTTGGCCAAGTAAACCCAAATATAAAGAGTTAGGCTTTAAATGAACGTGCACGAGAAACAACAACGATTATCATGCTCTATTGACCAAAATGATCCTGTCTTCATTGTCTTTACGTTACAAACATCACAAAAGGCATGGTTGTAGGCAATTTCAATTCAATAGGTTTGCTTGTTGGCCAAGTAAACCCAAATATAAAGAGTTAAGCTTTAAATGAACGTGCACGAGAAACACAACGATTATCAAACTCTATAGACCAAAATGATCTTTTCTTCATTGTCGTTGCGTTACTAACATCACAAAATGCATGGTCGTGGGCAATTTCTATTCAATAGGTTTGCTTGTTGGCCAAGTAAACCCAAATATAAAGAGTTAGGCTTTAAATGAACGTGCACGAGAAACAACAACGATTATCATGCTCTATTGACCTAAATGATCCTGTCTTCATTGTCGTCACGTTACAAATATCGCAAAAGGCATGGTTGTAGGCAATTTCAATTCAATAAGTTTGCTTGTTGGCCAAGTAAACCCAAATATAAAGAGTTAAGCTTTAAATGAACGTGCACGAGAAACACAACGATTATCAAACTCTATAGACCAAAATGATCTTTTCTTCATTGTCGTTGCGTTACTAACATCACAAAATGCATGGTCGTGGGCAATTTCTATTCAATAGGTTTGCTTGTTGGCCAAGTAAACTCAAATATAAAGAGTTAAGCTTTAAATGAACGTGCACGTGAAACAACAACGATTATCATGCTCTATTGACCAAAATGATCCTGTCTTCATTGTCGTTACGTTACAAACATCACAAAAGGCATGTTTGTGGGCAATTTCAATTCAATATGTTTGCTTGTTGGCCAAGTAAACCCAAATATAAAGAGTTAGGCTTTAAATGAACGTGCACGAGAAACAACAACGATTATCATGCTCTATTGACCAAAATGATCCTGTCTTCACTGTCGTCACGTTACAAATATCGCAAAAGGCATGGTTGTAGGCAATTTCAATTCAATAGGTTTGCTTGTTGGCCAAGTAAACCCAAATATAAAGAGTTAAGCTTTAAATGAACGTGCACGAGAAACACAACGATTATCAAACTCTATAGACCAAAATGATCTTTTCTTCATTGTCGTTGCGTTACTAACATCACAAAATGCATGGTCGTGGGCAATTTCTATTCAATAGGTTTGCTTGTTGGCCAAGTAAACTCAAATATAAAGAGTTAAGCTTTAAATGAACGTGCACGAGAAACAACAATGATTATCATGCTCTATTGACCAAAATGATCCTGTCTTCATTGTCGTTACGTTACAAACATCACAAAAGGCATGTTTGTGGGCAATTTCAATTCAATATGTTTGCTTGTTGGCCAAGTAAACCCAAATATAAAGAGTTAGGCTTTAAATGAACGTGCACGAGAAACAACAACGATTATCATGCTCTATTGACCTAAATGATCCTGTCTTCATTGTCGTCACGTTACAAACATCACAAAAGGCATGGTTGTAGGCAATTTCAATTCAATAGGTTTGCTTGTTGGCCAAGTAAACCCAAATATAAAGAGTTAAGCTTTAAATGAACGTGCACGAGTAACAACAACGATTATCAAACTCTATAGACCAAAATGATCTTTTCTTCATTGTCGTTGCGTTACTAACATCACAAAATGCATGGTCGTGGGCAATTTCTATTCAATAGGTTTGCTTGTTGGCCAAGTAAACCCAAATATAAAGAGTTAAGCTTTAAATGAACGTGCACGAGAAACAACAACGATTATCATGCTCTATTGACCAAAATGATCCTGTCTTCATTGTCGTTACGTTACAAACATCACAAAATCCATGGTTGTGGGCAATTTCAATTCAAGGTTTGCTTGTTACCGAAGTAAACCCAAATATAAAGAGTTAAGCTTTAAATGAACGTGCACAAGAAACAACAACGATTATCATGCTCTATTGACCAAAATGATCCTGTCTTCATTGTCTTTACGTTACAAACATCACAAAAGGCATGGTTGTAGGCAATTTCAATTCAATAGGTTTGCTTGTTGGCCAAGTAAACCCAAATATAAAGAGTTAGGCTTTAAATGAACGTGCACGAGAAACAACAACGATTATCATGCTCTATTGACCAAAATGATCCTGTCTTCATTGTCTTTACGTTACAAACATCACAAAAGGCATGGTTGTAGGCAATTTCAATTCAATAGGTTTGCTTGTTGGCCAAGTAAACCCAAATATAAAGAGTTAAGCTTTAAATGAACGTGCACGAGAAACACAACGATTATCAAACTCTATAGACCAAAATGATCTTTTCTTCATTGTCGTTGCGTTACTAACATCACAAAATGCATGGTCGTGGGCAATTTCTATTCAATAGGTTTGCTTGTTGGCCAAGTAAACTCAAATATAAAGAGTTAAGCTTTAAATGAACGTGCACGAGAAACAACAACGATTATCATGCTCTATTGACCAAAATGATCCTGTCTTCATTGTCGTTACGTTACAAACATCACAAAAGGCATGTTTGTGGGCAATTTCAATTCAATATGTTTGCTTGTTGGCCAAGTAAACCCAAATATAAAGAGTTAGGCTTTAAATGAACGTGCACGAGAAACAACAACGATTATCATGCTCTATTGACCGAAATGATCCTGTCTTCATTGTCGTCACGTTACAAACATCACAAAAGGCATGGTTGTAGGCAATTTCAATTCAATAGGTTTGCTTGTTGGCCAAGTAAACCCAAATATAAAGAGTTAAGCTTTAAATGAACGTGCACGAGAAACAACAACGATTATCAAACTCTATAGACCAAAATGATCTTTTCTTCATTGTCGTTGCGTTACTAACATCACAAAATGCATGGTCGTGGGCAATTTCTATTCAATAGGTTTGCTTGTTGGCCAAGTAAACCCAAATATAAAGAGTTAAGCTTTAAATGAACGTGCACGAGAATCAACAACGATTATCATGCTCTATTGACCAAAATGATCCTGTCTTCATTGTCTTTACGTTACAAACATCACAAAAGGCATGGTTGTAGGCAATTTCAATTCAATAGGTTTGCTTGTTGGCCAAGTAAACCCAAATATAAAGAGTTAAGCTTTAAATTAACGTGCACGAGAAACAACAACGATTATCATGCTCTATTGACCAAAATGATCCTGTCTTCATTGTCGTTACGTTACAAACATCACAAAAGGCATGGTGGTGGGCAATTTCTATTCAATAGGTTTGCTTGTTGGCCAAGTAAACCCAAATATAAAGAGTTAAGCTTTAAATGAACGTGCACGAGAAACAACAACGATTATCATGCTCTATTGACCAAAATGATTCTGTCTTCATTGTCGTTACGTTACAAACATCACAAAAGGCATGTTTGTGGGCAATTTCAATTCAATATGTTTGCTTGTTGGCTAAGTAACCCAAATATAAAGAGTTAGGCTTTAATTGAACGTGCACGAGAAACAACAACGATTATCAAACTCTATAGACCAAAATGATCTTTTCTTCATTGTCGTTGCGTTACTAACATCACAAAATGCATGGTCGTGGGCAATTTCTATTCAATAGGTTTGCTTGTTGGCCAAGTAAACTCAAATATAAAGAGTTAAGCTTTAAATGAACGTGCACGAGAAACAACAACGATTATCATGCTCTATTGACCAAAATGATCCTGTCTTCATTGTCGTTACGTTACAAACATCACAAAAGGCATGTTTGTGGGCAATTTCAATTCAATATGTTTGCTTGTTGGCCAAGTAAACCCAAATATAAAGAGTTAGGCTTTAAATGAACGTGCACGAGAAACAACAACGATTATCATGCTCTATTGACCAAAATGATCCTGTCTTCATTGTCGTCACGTTACAAATATCGCAAAAGGCATGGTTGTAGGCAATTTCAATTCAATAGGTTTGCTTGTTGGCCAAGTAAACCCAAATATAAAGAGTTAAGCTTTAAATGAACGTGCACGAGAAACACAACGATTATCAAACTCTATAGACCAAAATGATCTTTTCTTCATTGTCGTTGCGTTACTAACATCACAAAATGCATGGTCGTGGGCAATTTCTATTCAATAGGTTTGCTTGTTGGCCAAGTAAACTCAAATATAAAGAGTTAAGCTTTAAATGAACGTGCACGAGAAACAACAACGATTATCATGCTCTATTGACCAAAATGATCCTGTCTTCATTGTCGTTACGTTACAAACATCACAAAAGGCATGTTTGTGGGCAATTTCAATTCAATATGTTTGCTTGTTGGCCAAGTAAACCCAAATATAAAGAGTTAGGCTTTAAATGAACGTGCACGAGAAACAACAACGATTATCATGCTCTATTGACCGAAATGATCCTGTCTTCATTGTCGTCACGTTACAAACATCACAAAAGGCATGGTTGTAGGCAATTTCAATTCAATAGGTTTGCTTGTTGGCCAAGTAAACCCAAATATAAAGAGTTAAGCTTTAAATGAACGTGCACGAGAAACAACAACGATTATCAAACTCTATAGACCAAAATGATCTTTTCTTCATTGTCGTTGCGTTACTAACATCACAAAATGCATGGTCGTGGGCAATTTCTATTCAATAGGTTTGCTTGTTGGCCAAGTAAACTCAAATATAAAGAGTTAAGCTTTAAATGAACGTGCACGAGAATCAACAACGATTATCATGCTCTATTGACCAAAATGATCCTGTCTTCATTGTCTTTACGTTACAAACATCACAAAAGGCATGGTTGTAGGCAATTTCAATTCAATAGGTTTGCTTGTTGGCCAAGTAAACCCAAATATAAAGAGTTAAGCTTTAAATTAACGTGCACGAGAAACAACAACGATTATCATGCTCTATTGACCAAAATGATCCTGTCTTCATTGTCGTTACGTTACAAACATCACAAAAGGCATGGTGGTGGGCAATTTCTATTCAATAGGTTTGCTTGTTGGCCAAGTAAACCCAAATATAAAGAGTTAAGCTTTAAATGAACGTGCACGAGAAACAACAACGATTATCATGCTCTATTGACCAAAATGATTCTGTCTTCATTGTCGTTACGTTACAAACATCACAAAAGGCATGTTTGTGGGCAATTTCAATTCAATATGTTTGCTTGTTGGCTAAGTAACCCAAATATAAAGAGTTAGGCTTTAATTGAACGTGCACGAGAAACAACAACGATTATCAAACTCTATAGACCAAAATGATCTTTTCTTCATTGTCGTTGCGTTACTAACATCACAAAATGTATGGTCGTGGGCAATTTCTATTCAATAGGTTTGCTTGTTGGCCAAGTAAACCTAAATATAAAGAGTTAAGCTTTAAATGAACGTGCACGAGAATCAACAACGATTATCATGCTCTATTGACCAAAATGATCCTGTCTTCATTGTCTTTACGTTACAAATATCACAAAAGGCATGGTTGTAGGCAATTTCAATTCAATAGGTTTGCTTGTTGGCCAAGTAAACCCAAATATAAAGAGTTAAGCTTTAAATGAACGTGCACGAGAAACACAACGATTATCAAACTCTATAGACCAAAATGATCTTTTCTTCATTGTCGTTGCGTTACTAACATCACAAAATGCATGGTCGTGGGCAATTTCTATTCAATAGGTTTGCTTGTTGGCCAAGTAAACTCAAATATAAAGAGTTAAGCTTTAAATGAACGTGCACGAGAAACAACAACGATTATCATGCTCTATTGACCAAAATGATCCTGTCTTCATTGTCGTTACGTTACAAACATCACAAAAGGCATGTTTGTGGGCAATTTCAATTCAATATGTTTGGTTGTTGGCCAAGTAAACCCAAATATAAAGAGTTAGGCTTTAAATGAACGTGCACGAGAAACAACAACGATTATCATGCTCTATTGACCAAAATGATCCTGTCTTCATTGTCGTCACGTTACAAATATCGCAAAAGGCATGGTTGTAGGCAATTTCAATTCAATAAGTTTGCTTGTTGGCCAAGTAAACCCAAATATAAAGAGTTAAGCTTTAAATGAACGTGCACAAGAAACACAACGATTATCAAACTCTATAGACCAAAATGATCTTTTCTTCATTGTCGTTGCGTTACTAACATCACAAAATGCATGGTCGTGGGCAATTTCTATTCAATAGGTTTGCTTGTTGGCCAAGTAAACCCAAATATAAAGAGTTAAGCTTTAAATGAACGTGCACGAGAATCAACAACGATTATCATGCTCTATTGACCAAAATGATCCTGTCTTCATTGTCTTTACGTTACAAATATCACAAAAGGCATGGTTGTAGGCAATTTCAATTCAATAGGTTTGCTTGTTGGCCAAGTAAACCCAAATATAAAGAGTTAAGCTTTAAATTAACGTGCACGAGAAACAACAACGATTATCATGCTCTATTGACCAAAATGATCCTGTCTTCATTGTCGTTACGTTACAAACATCACAAAAGGCATGGTGGTGGGCAATTTCTATTCAATAGGTTTGCTTGTTGGCCAAGTAAACCCAAATATAAAGAGTTAAGCTTTAAATGAACGTGCACGAGAAACAACAACGATTATCATGCTCTATTGACCAAAATGATTCTGTCTTCATTGTCGTTACGTTACAAACATCACAAAAGGCATGTTTGTGGGCAATTTCAATTCAATATGTTTGCTTGTTGGCTAAGTAACCCAAATATAAAGAGTTAGGCTTTAATTGAACGTGCACGAGAAACAACAACGATTATCAAACTCTATAGACCAAAATGATCTTTTCTTCATTGTCGTTGCGTTACTAACATCACAAAATGTATGGTCGTGGGCAATTTCAATTCAATAGGTTTGCTTGTTGGCCAAGTAAACCTAAATATAAAGAGTTAAGCTTTAAATGAACGTGCACGAGAATCAACAACGATTATCATGCTCTATTGACCAAAATGATCCTGTCTTCATTGTCTTTACGTTACAAATATCACAAAAGGCATGGTTGTAGGCAATTTCAATTCAATAGGTTTGCTTGTTGGCCAAGTAAACCTAAATATAAAGAGTTAAGCTTTAAATGAACGTGCACGAGAAACACAACGATTATCAAACTCTATAGACCAAAATGATCTTTTCTTTATTGTCGTTGCGTTACTAACATCACAAAATGCATGGTCGTGGGCAATTTCTATTCAATAGGTTTGCTTGTTGGCCAAGTAAACTCAAATATAAAGAGTTAAGCTTTAAATGAACGTGCACGAGAAACAACAACGATTATCATGCTCTATTGACCAAAATGATCCTGTCTTCATTGTCGTTACGTTACAAACATCACAAAAGGCATGTTTGTGGGCAATTTCAATTCAATATGTTTGGTTGTTGGCCAAGTAAACCCAAATATAAAGAGTTAGGCTTTAAATGAACGTGCACGAGAAACAACAACGATTATCATGCTCTATTGACCAAAATGATCCTGTCTTCATTGTCGTCACGTTACAAATATCGCAAAAGGCATGGTTGTAGGCAATTTCAATTCAATAAGTTTGCTTGTTGGCCAAGTAAACCCAAATATAAAGAGTTAAGCTTTAAATGAACGTGCACAAGAAACACAACGATTATCAAACTCTATAGACCAAAATGATCTTTTCTTCATTGTCGTTGCGTTACTAACATCACAAAATGCATGGTCGTGGGCAATTTCTATTCAATAGGTTTGCTTGTTGGCCAAGTAAACTCAAATATAAAGAGTTAAGCTTTAAATGAACGTGCACGAGAAACAACAATGATTATCATGCTCTATTGACCAAAATGATCCTGTCTTCATTGTCGTTACGTTACAAACATCACAAAAGGCATGTTTGTGGGCAATTTCAATTCAATATGTTTGCTTGTTGGCCAAGTAAACCCAAATATAAAGAGTTAGGCTTTAAATGAACGTGCACGAGAAACAACAACGATTATCATGCTCTATTGACCTAAATGATCCTGTCATCATTGTCGTCACGTTACAAACATCACAAAAGGCATGGTTGTAGGCAATTTCAATTCAATAGGTTTGCTTGTTGGCCAAGTAAACCCAAATATAAAGAGTTAAGCTTTAAATGAACGTGCACGAGAAACAACAACGATTATCAAACTCTATAGACCAAAATGATCTTTTCTTCATTGTCGTTGCGTTACTAACATCACAAAATGCATGGTCGTGGGCAATTTCTATTCAATAGGTTTGCTTGTTGGCCAAGTAAACTCAAATATAAAGAGTTAAGCTTTAAATGAACGTGCACGAGAAACAACAACGATTATCATGCTCTATTGGCCAAAATGATCCTGTCTTCATTGTCGTTACGTTACAAACATCACAAAAGGCATGTTTGTGGGCAATTTCAATTCAATATGTTTGCTTGTTGGCCAAGTAAACCCAAATATAAAGAGTTAGGCTTTAAATGAACGTGCACGAGAAACAACAACGATTATCATGCTCTATTGACCAAAATGATCCTGTCTTCATTGTCGTCACGTTACAAATATCGCAAAAGGCATGGTTGTAGGCAATTTCAATTCAATAGGTTTGCTTGTTGGCCAAGTAAACCCAAATATAAAGAGTTAAGCTTTAAATGAACGTGCACGAGAAACACAACGATTATCAAACTCTATAGACCAAAATGATCTTTTCTTCATTGTCGTTGCGTTACTAACATCACAAAATGCATGGTCGTGGGCAATTTCTATTCAATAGGTTTGCTTGTTGGCCAAGTAAACTCAAATATAAAGAGTTAAGCTTTAAATGAACGTGCACGAGAAACACAACGATTATCAAACTCTATAGACCAAAATGATCTTTTCTTCATTGTCGTTGCGTTACTAACATCACAAAATGCATGGTCGTGGGCAATTTCTATTCAATAGGTTTGCTTGTTGGCCAAGTAAACTCAAATATAAAGAGTTAAGCTTTAAATGAACGTGCACGAGAAACAACAATGATTATCATGCTCTATTGACCAAAATGATCCTGTCTTCATTGTCGTTACGTTACAAACATCACAAAAGGCATGTTTGTGGGCAATTTCAATTCAATATGTTTGCTTGTTGGCCAAGTAAACCCAAATATAAAGAGTTAGGCTTTAAATGAACGTGCACGAGAAACAACAACGATTATCATGCTCTATTGATCTAAATGATCCTGTCTTCATTGTCGTCACGTTACAAACATCACAAAAGGCATGGTTGTAGGCAATTTCAATTCAATAGGTTTGCTTGTTGGCCAAGTAAACCCAAATATAAAGAGTTAAGCTTTAAATGAACGTGCACGAGAAACAACAACGATTATCAAACTCTATAGACCAAAATGATCTTTTCTTCATTGTCGTTGCGTTACTAACATCACAAAATGCATGGTCGTGGGCAATTTCTATTCAATAGGTTTGCTTGTTGGCCAAGTAAACTCAAATATAAAGAGTTAAGCTTTAAATGAACGTGCACGAGAAACAACAACGATTATCATGCTCTATTGACCAAAATGATCCTGTCTTCATTGTCGTTACGTTACAAACATCACAAAAGGCATGTTTGTGGGCAATTTCAATTCAATATATTTGCTTGTTGGCCAAGTAAACCCAAATATAAAGAGTTAAGCTTTAAATGAACGTGCACGAGAAACAACAACGATTATCAAACTCTATAGACCAAAATGATCTTTTCTTCATTGTCGTTGCGTTACTAACATCACAAAATGCATGGTCGTGGGCAATTTCTATTCAATAGGTTTGCTTGTTGGCCAAGTAAACTCAAATATAAAGAGTTAAGCTTTAAATGAACGTGCACGAGAAACAACAACGATTATCATGCTCTATTGGCCAAAATGATCCTGTCTTCATTGTCGTTACGTTACAAACATCACAAAAGGCATGTTTGTGGGCAATTTCAATTCAATATGTTTGCTTGTTGGCCAAGTAAACCCAAATATAAAGAGTTAGGCTTTAAATGAACGTGCACGAGAAACAACAACGATTATCATGCTCTATTGACCAAAATGATCCTGTCTTCATTGTCGTCACGTTACAAATATCGCAAAAGGCATGGTTGTAGGCAATTTCAATTCAATAGGTTTGCTTGTTGGCCAAGTAAACCCAAATATAAAGAGTTAAGCTTTAAATGAACGTGCACGAGAAACACAACGATTATCAAACTCTATAGACCAAAATGATCTTTTCTTCATTGTCGTTGCGTTACTAACATCACAAAATGCATGGTCGTGGGCAATTTCTATTCAATAGGTTTGCTTGTTGGCCAAGTAAACTCAAATATAAAGAGTTAAGCTTTAAATGAACGTGCACGAGAAACACAACGATTATCAAACTCTATAGACCAAAATGATCTTTTCTTCATTGTCGTTGCGTTACTAACATCACAAAATGCATGGTCGTGGGCAATTTCTATTCAATAGGTTTGCTTGTTGGCCAAGTAAACTCAAATATAAAGAGTTAAGCTTTAAATGAACGTGCACGAGAAACAACAATGATTATCATGCTCTATTGACCAAAATGATCCTGTCTTCATTGTCGTTACGTTACAAACATCACAAAAGGCATGTTTGTGGGCAATTTCAATTCAATATGTTTGCTTGTTGGCCAAGTAAACCCAAATATAAAGAGTTAGGCTTTAAATGAACGTGCACGAGAAACAACAACGATTATCATGCTCTATTGACCAAAATGATCCTGTCTTCACTGTCGTCACGTTACAAATATCGCAAAAGGCATGGTTGTAGGCAATTTCAATTCAATAGGTTTGCTTGTTGGCCAAGTAAACCCAAATATAAAGAGTTAAGCTTTAAATGAACGTGCACGAGAAACACAACGATTATCAAACTCTATAGACCAAAATGATCTTTTCTTCATTGTCGTTGCGTTACTAACATCACAAAATGCATGGTCGTGGGCAATTTCTATTCAATAGGTTTGCTTGTTGGCCAAGTAAACTCAAATATAAAGAGTTAAGCTTTAAATGAACGTGCACGAGAAACACAACGATTATCAAACTCTATAGACCAAAATGATCTTTTCTTCATTGTCGTTGCGTTACTAACATCACAAAATGCATGGTCGTGGGCAATTTCTATTCAATAGGTTTGCTTGTTGGCCAAGTAAACTCAAATATAAAGAGTTAAGCTTTAAATGAACGTGCACGAGAAACAACAATGATTATCATGCTCTATTGACCAAAATGATCCTGTCTTCATTGTCGTTACGTTACAAACATCACAAAAGGCATGTTTGTGGGCAATTTCAATTCAATATGTTTGCTTGTTGGCCAAGTAAACCTAAATATAAAGAGTTAAGCTTTAAATGAACGTGCACGAGAATCAACAACGATTATCATGCTCTATTGACCAAAATGATCCTGTCTTCATTGTCTTTACGTTACAAATATCACAAAAGGCATGGTTGTAGGCAATTTCAATTCAATAGGTTTGCTTGTTGGCCAAGTAAACCCAAATATAAAGAGTTAAGCTTTAAATGAACGTGCACGAGAAACACAACGATTATCAAACTCTATAGACCAAAATGATCTTTTCTTCATTGTCGTTGCGTTACTAACATCACAAAATGCATGGTCGTGGGCAATTTCTATTCAATAGGTTTGCTTGTTGGCCAAGTAAACTCAAATATAAAGAGTTAAGCTTTAAATGAACGTGCACGAGAAACAACAACGATTATCATGCTCTATTGACCAAAATGATCCTGTCTTCATTGTCGTTACGTTACAAACATCACAAAAGGCATGTTTGTGGGCAATTTCAATTCAATATGTTTGCTTGTTGGCCAAGTAAACCCAAATATAAAGAGTTAGGCTTTAAATGAACGTGCACGAGAAACAACAACGATTATCATGCTCTATTGACCAAAATGATCCTGTCTTCATTGTCGTCACGTTACAAATATCGCAAAAGGCATGGTTGTAGGCAATTTCAATTCAATAGGTTTGCTTGTTGGCCAAGTAAACCCAAATATAAAGAGTTAAGCTTTAAATGAACGTGCACGAGAAACACACCGATTATCAAACTCTATAGACCAAAATGATCTTTTCTTCATTGTCGTTGCGTTACTAACATCACAAAATGCATGGTCGTGGGCAATTTCTATTCAATAGGTTTGCTTGTTGGCCAAGTAAACTCAAATATAAAGAGTTAAGCTTTAAATGAACGTGCACGAGAAACAACAATGATTATCATGCTCTATTGACCAAAATGATCCTGTCTTCATTGTCGTTACGTTACAAACATCACAAAAGGCATGTTTGTGGGCAATTTCAATTCAATATGTTTGCTTGTTGGCCAAGTAAACCCAAATATAAAGAGTTAGGCTTTAAATGAACGTGCACGAGAAACAACAACGATTATCATGCTCTATTGACCTAAATGATCCTGTCTTCATTGTCGTCACGTTACAAACATCACAAAAGGCATGGTTGTAGGCAATTTCAATTCAATAGGTTTGCTTGTTGGCCAAGTAAACCCAAATATAAAGAGTTAAGCTTTAAATGAACGTGCACGAGAAACAACAACGATTATCAAACTCTATAGACCAAAATGATCTTTTCTTCATTGTCGTTGCGTTACTAACATCACAAAATGCATGGTCGTGGGCAATTTCTATTCAATAGGTTTGCTTGTTGGCCAAGTAAACCCAAATATAAAGAGTTAAGCTTTAAATGAACGTGCACGAGAAACAACAACGATTATCATGCTCTATTGACCAAAATGATCCTGTCTTCATTGTCGTTACGTTACAAACATCACAAAATCCATGGTTGTGGGCAATTTCAATTCAAGGTTTGCTTGTTACCGATGTAAACCCAAATATAAAGAGTTAAGCTTTAAATGAACGTGCACAAGAAACAACAACGATTATCATGCTCTATTGACCAAAATGATCCTGTCTTCATTGTCTTTACGTTACAAACATCACAAAAGGCATGGTTGTAGGCAATTTCAATTCAATAGGTTTGCTTGTTGGCCAAGTAAACCCAAATATAAAGAGTTAGGCTTTAAATGAACGTGCACGAGAAACAACAACGATTATCATGCTCTATTGACCAAAATGATCCTGTCTTCATTGTCTTTACGTTACAAACATCACAAAAGGCATGGTTGTAGGCAATTTCAATTCAATAGGTTTGCTTGTTGGCCAAGTAAACCCAAATATAAAGAGTTAAGCTTTAAATGAACGTGCACGAGAAACACAACGATTATCAAACTCTATAGACCAAAATGATCTTTTCTTCATTGTCGTTGCGTTACTAACATCACAAAATGCATGGTCGTGGGCAATTTCTATTCAATAGGTTTGCTTGTTGGCCAAGTAAACTCAAATATAAAGAGTTAAGCTTTAAATGAACGTGCACGAGAAACAACAACGATTATCATGCTCTATTGACCAAAATGATCCTGTATTCATTGTCGTTACGTTACAAACATCACAAAAGGCATGTTTGTGGGCAATTTCAATTCAATATGTTTGCTTGTTGGCCAAGTAAACCCAAATATAAAGAGTTAGGCTTTAAATGAACGTGCACGAGAAACAACAACGATTATCATGCTCTATTGACCAAAATGATCCTGTCTTCATTGTCGTCACGTTACAAATATCGCAAAAGGCATGGTTGTAGGCAATTTCAATTCAATAGGTTTGCTTGTTGGCCAAGTAAACCCAAATATAAAGAGTTAAGCTTTAAATGAACGTGCACGAGAAACACAACGATTATCAAACTCTATAGACCAAAATGATCTTTTCTTCATTGTCGTTGCGTTACTAACATCACAAAATGCATGGTCGTGGGCAATTTCTATTCAATAGGTTTGCTTGTTGGCCAAGTAAACTCAAATATAAAGAGTTAAGCTTTAAATGAACGTGCACGAGAAACAACAATGATTATCATGCTCTATTGACCAAAATGATCCTGTCTTCATTGTCGTTACGTTACAAACATCACAAAAGGCATGTTTGTGGGCAATTTCAATTCAATATGTTTGCTTGTTGGCCAAGTAAACCCAAATATAAAGAGTTAGGCTTTAATTGAACGTGCACGAGAAACAACAACGATTATCATGCTCTATTGACCAAAATGATCCTGTCTTCATTGTCGTCACGTTACAAACATCACAAAAGGCATGGTTGTAGGCAATTTCAATTCAATAGGTTTGCTTGTTGGCCAAGTAAACCCAAATATAAAGAGTTAAGCTTTAAATGAACGTGCACGAGAAACACAACGATTATCAAACTCTATAGACCAAAATGATCTTTTCTTCATTGTCGTTGCGTTACTAACATCACAAAATGCATGGTCGTGGGCAATTTCTATTCAATAGGTTTGCTTGTTGGCCAAGTAAACCCAAATATAAAGAGTTAAGCTTTAAATGAACGTGCACAAGAATCAACAACGATTATCATGCTCTATTGACCAAAATGATCCTGTCTTCATTGTCTTTACGTTACAAACATCACAAAAGGCATGGTTGTAGGCAATTTCAATTCAATAGGTTTGCTTGTTGGCCAAGTAAACCCAAATATAAAGAGTTAAGCTTTAAATTAACGTGCACGAGAAACAACAACGATTATCATGCTCTATTGACCAAAATGATCCTGTCTTCATTGTCGTTACGTTACAAACATCACAAAAGGCATGGTGGTGGGCAATTTCTATTCAATAGGTTTGCTTGTTGGCCAAGTAAACCCAAATATAAAGAGTTAAGCTTTAAATGAACGTGCACGAGAAACAACAACGATTATCATGCTCTATTGACCAAAATGATTCTGTCTTCATTGTCGTTACGTTACAAACATCACAAAAGGCATGGTTGTGGGCAATTTCAATTCAAGGTTTGCTTGTTGGCCAAGTAAACCCAAATGTAAAGAGTTAAGCTTTAAATGAACGTGCACGAGAAACAACAACGATTATCATGCTCTATTGACCAAAATGATCCTGTCTTCATTGTCGTTACGTTACAAACATCACAAAAGGCATGTTTGTGGGCAATTTCTATTCAATAGGTTTGCTTGTTGGCCAAGTAAACCCAAATATAAAGAGTTAAGCTTTAAATGAACGTGCACGAGAAACAACAACGATTATCATGCTCTATTGACCAAAATGATCCTGTCTTCATTGTCGTTACGTTACAAACATCACAAAAGGCATGTTTGTGGGCAATTTCAATTCAATATGTTTGCTTGTTGGCCAAGTAAACCCAAATATAAAGAGTTAGGCTTTAAATGAACGTGCACGAGAAACAACAACGATTATCATGCTCTATTGATCTAAATGATCCTGTCTTCATTGTCGTCACGTTACAAACATCACAAAAGGCATGGTTGTAGGCAATTTCAATTCAATAGGTTTGCTTGTTGGCCAAGTAAACCCAAATATAAAGAGTTAAGCTTTAAATGAACGTGCACGAGAAACAACAACGATTATCAAACTCTATAGACCAAAATGATCTTTTCTTCATTGTCGTTGCGTTACTAACATCACAAAATGCATGGTCGTGGGCAATTTCTATTCAATAGGTTTGCTTGTTGGCCAAGTAAACTCAAATATAAAGAGTTAAGCTTTAAATGAACGTGCACGAGAAACACAACGATTATCAAACTCTATAGACCAAAATGATCTTTTCTTCATTGTCGTTGCGTTACTAACATCACAAAATGCATGGTCGTGGGCAATTTCTATTCAATAGGTTTGCTTGTTGGCCAAGTAAACTCAAATATAAAGAGTTAAGCTTTAAATGAACGTGCACGAGAAACACAACGATTATCAAACTCTATAGACCAAAATGATCTTTTCTTCATTGTCGTTGCGTTACTAACATCACAAAATGCATGGTCGTGGGCAATTTCTATTCAATAGGTTTGCTTGTTGGCCAAGTAAACTCAAATATAAAGAGTTAAGCTTTAAATGAACGTGCACGAGAAACAACAATGATTATCATGCTCTATTGACCAAAATGATCCTGTCTTCATTGTCGTTACGTTACAAACATCACAAAAGGCATGTTTGTGGGCAATTTCAATTCAATATGTTTGCTTGTTGGCCAAGTAAACCCAAATATAAAGAGTTAGGCTTTAAATGAACGTGCACGAGAAACAACAACGATTATCATGCTCTATTGATCTAAATGATCCTGTCTTCATTGTCGTCACGTTACAAACATCACAAAAGGCATGGTTGTAGGCAATTTCAATTCAATAGGTTTGCTTGTTGGCCAAGTAAACCCAAATATAAAGAGTTAAGCTTTAAATGAACGTGCACGAGAAACAACAACGATTATCAAACTCTATAGACCAAAATGATCTTTTCTTCATTGTCGTTGCGTTACTAACATCACAAAATGCATGGTCGTGGGCAATTTCTATTCAATAGGTTTGCTTGTTGGCCAAGTAAACTCAAATATAAAGAGTTAAGCTTTAAATGAACGTGCACGAGAAACAACAACGATTATCATGCTCTATTGACCAAAATGATCCTGTCTTCATTGTCGTTACGTTACAAACATCACAAAAGGCATGTTTGTGGGCAATTTCAATTCAATATATTTGCTTGTTGGCCAAGTAAACCCAAATATAAAGAGTTAAGCTTTAAATGAACGTGCACGAGAAACAACAACGATTATCAAACTCTATAGACCAAAATGATCTTTTCTTCATTGTCGTTGCGTTACTAACATCACAAAATGCATGGTCGTGGGCAATTTCTATTCAATAGGTTTGCTTGTTGGCCAAGTAAACTCAAATATAAAGAGTTAAGCTTTAAATGAACGTGCACGAGAAACAACAACGATTATCATGCTCTATTGGCCAAAATGATCCTGTCTTCATTGTCGTTACGTTACAAACATCACAAAAGGCATGTTTGTGGGCAATTTCAATTCAATATATTTGCTTGTTGGCCAAGTAAACCCAAATATAAAGAGTTAAGCTTTAAATGAACGTGCACGAGAAACAACAACGATTATCAAACTCTATAGACCAAAATGATCTTTTCTTCATTGTCGTTGCGTTACTAACATCACAAAATGCATGGTCGTGGGCAATTTCTATTCAATAGGTTTGCTTGTTGGCCAAGTAAACTCAAATATAAAGAGTTAAGCTTTAAATGAACGTGCACGAGAAACAACAACGATTATCATGCTCTATTGGCCAAAATGATCCTGTCTTCATTGTCGTTACGTTACAAACATCACAAAAGGCATGTTTGTGGGCAATTTCAATTCAATATGTTTGCTTGTTGGCCAAGTAAACCCAAATATAAAGAGTTAGGCTTTAAATGAACGTGCACGAGAAACAACAACGATTATCATGCTCTATTGACCAAAATGATCCTGTCTTCATTGTCGTCACGTTACAAATATCGCAAAAGGCATGGTTGTAGGCAATTTCAATTCAATAGGTTTGCTTGTTGGCCAAGTAAACCCAAATATAAAGAGTTAAGCTTTAAATGAACGTGCACGAGAAACACAACGATTATCAAACTCTATAGACCAAAATGATCTTTTCTTCATTGTCGTTGCGTTACTAACATCACAAAATGCATGGTCGTGGGCAATTTCTATTCAATAGGTTTGCTTGTTGGCCAAGTAAACTCAAATATAAAGAGTTAAGCTTTAAATGAACGTGCACGAGAAACACAACGATTATCAAACTCTATAGACCAAAATGATCTTTTCTTCATTGTCGTTGCGTTACTAACATCACAAAATGCATGGTCGTGGGCAATTTCTATTCAATAGGTTTGCTTGTTGGCCAAGTAAACTCAAATATAAAGAGTTAAGCTTTAAATGAACGTGCACGAGAAACAACAATGATTATCATGCTCTATTGACCAAAATGATCCTGTCTTCATTGTCGTTACGTTACAAACATCACAAAAGGCATGTTTGTGGGCAATTTCAATTCAATATGTTTGCTTGTTGGCCAAGTAAACCCAAATATAAAGAGTTAGGCTTTAAATGAACGTGCACGAGAAACAACAACGATTATCATGCTCTATTGACCAAAATGATCCTGTCTTCACTGTCGTCACGTTACAAATATCGCAAAAGGCATGGTTGTAGGCAATTTCAATTCAATAGGTTTGCTTGTTGGCCAAGTAAACCCAAATATAAAGAGTTAAGCTTTAAATGAACGTGCACGAGAAACACAACGATTATCAAACTCTATAGACCAAAATGATCTTTTCTTCATTGTCGTTGCGTTACTAACATCACAAAATGCATGGTCGTGGGCAATTTCTATTCAATAGGTTTGCTTGTTGGCCAAGTAAACTCAAATATAAAGAGTTAAGCTTTAAATGAACGTGCACGAGAAACACAACGATTATCAAACTCTATAGACCAAAATGATCTTTTCTTCATTGTCGTTGCGTTACTAACATCACAAAATGCATGGTCGTGGGCAATTTCTATTCAATAGGTTTGCTTGTTGGCCAAGTAAACTCAAATATAAAGAGTTAAGCTTTAAATGAACGTGCACGAGAAACAACAATGATTATCATGCTCTATTGACCAAAATGATCCTGTCTTCATTGTCGTTACGTTACAAACATCACAAAAGGCATGTTTGTGGGCAATTTCAATTCAATATGTTTGCTTGTTGGCCAAGTAAACCCAAATATAAAGAGTTAGGCTTTAAATGAACGTGCACGAGAAACAACAACGATTATCATGCTCTATTGACCAAAATGATCCTGTCTTCACTGTCGTCACGTTACAAATATCGCAAAAGGCATGGTTGTAGGCAATTTCAATTCAATAGGTTTGCTTGTTGGCCAAGTAAACCCAAATATAAAGAGTTAAGCTTTAAATGAACGTGCACGAGAAACACAACGATTATCAAACTCTATAGACCAAAATGATCTTTTCTTCATTGTCGTTGCGTTACTAACATCACAAAATGCATGGTCGTGGGCAATTTCTATTCAATAGGTTTGCTTGTTGGCCAAGTAAACTCAAATATAAAGAGTTAAGCTTTAAATGAACGTGCACGAGAAACACAACGATTATCAAACTCTATAGACCAAAATGATCTTTTCTTCATTGTCGTTGCGTTACTAACATCACAAAATGCATGGTCGTGGGCAATTTCTATTCAATAGGTTTGCTTGTTGGCCAAGTAAACTCAAATATAAAGAGTTAAGCTTTAAATGAACGTGCACGAGAAACAACAATGATTATCATGCTCTATTGACCAAAATGATCCTGTCTTCATTGTCGTTACGTTACAAACATCACAAAAGGCATGTTTGTGGGCAATTTCAATTCAATATGTTTGCTTGTTGGCCAAGTAAACCTAAATATAAAGAGTTAAGCTTTAAATGAACGTGCACGAGAATCAACAACGATTATCATGCTCTATTGACCAAAATGATCCTGTCTTCATTGTCTTTACGTTACAAATATCACAAAAGGCATGGTTGTAGGCAATTTCAATTCAATAGGTTTGCTTGTTGGCCAAGTAAACCCAAATATAAAGAGTTAAGCTTTAAATGAACGTGCACGAGAAACACAACGATTATCAAACTCTATAGACCAAAATGATCTTTTCTTCATTGTCGTTGCGTTACTAACATCACAAAATGCATGGTCGTGGGCAATTTCTATTCAATAGGTTTGCTTGTTGGCCAAGTAAACTCAAATATAAAGAGTTAAGCTTTAAATGAACGTGCACGAGAAACAACAACGATTATCATGCTCTATTGACCAAAATGATCCTGTCTTCATTGTCGTTACGTTACAAACATCACAAAAGGCATGTTTGTGGGCAATTTCAATTCAATATGTTTGCTTGTTGGCCAAGTAAACCCAAATATAAAGAGTTAGGCTTTAAATGAACGTGCACGAGAAACAACAACGATTATCATGCTCTATTGACCAAAATGATCCTGTCTTCATTGTCGTCACGTTACAAATATCGCAAAAGGCATGGTTGTAGGCAATTTCAATTCAATAGGTTTGCTTGTTGGCCAAGTAAACCCAAATATAAAGAGTTAAGCTTTAAATGAACGTGCACGAGAAACACACCGATTATCAAACTCTATAGACCAAAATGATCTTTTCTTCATTGTCGTTGCGTTACTAACATCACAAAATGCATGGTCGTGGGCAATTTCTATTCAATAGGTTTGCTTGTTGGCCAAGTAAACTCAAATATAAAGAGTTAAGCTTTAAATGAACGTGCACGAGAAACAACAATGATTATCATGCTCTATTGACCAAAATGATCCTGTCTTCATTGTCGTTACGTTACAAACATCACAAAAGGCATGTTTGTGGGCAATTTCAATTCAATATGTTTGCTTGTTGGCCAAGTAAACCCAAATATAAAGAGTTAGGCTTTAAATGAACGTGCACGAGAAACAACAACGATTATCATGCTCTATTGACCTAAATGATCCTGTCTTCATTGTCGTCACGTTACAAACATCACAAAAGGCATGGTTGTAGGCAATTTCAATTCAATAGGTTTGCTTGTTGGCCAAGTAAACCCAAATATAAAGAGTTAAGCTTTAAATGAACGTGCACGAGAAACAACAACGATTATCAAACTCTATAGACCAAAATGATCTTTTCTTCATTGTCGTTGCGTTACTAACATCACAAAATGCATGGTCGTGGGCAATTTCTATTCAATAGGTTTGCTTGTTGGCCAAGTAAACCCAAATATAAAGAGTTAAGCTTTAAATGAACGTGCACGAGAAACAACAACGATTATCATGCTCTATTGACCAAAATGATCCTGTCTTCATTGTCGTTACGTTACAAACATCACAAAATCCATGGTTGTGGGCAATTTCAATTCAAGGTTTGCTTGTTACCGATGTAAACCCAAATATAAAGAGTTAAGCTTTAAATGAACGTGCACAAGAAACAACAACGATTATCATGCTCTATTGACCAAAATGATCCTGTCTTCATTGTCTTTACGTTACAAACATCACAAAAGGCATGGTTGTAGGCAATTTCAATTCAATAGGTTTGCTTGTTGGCCAAGTAAACCCAAATATAAAGAGTTAGGCTTTAAATGAACGTGCACGAGAAACAACAACGATTATCATGCTCTATTGACCAAAATGATCCTGTCTTCATTGTCTTTACGTTACAAACATCACAAAAGGCATGGTTGTAGGCAATTTCAATTCAATAGGTTTGCTTGTTGGCCAAGTAAACCCAAATATAAAGAGTTAAGCTTTAAATGAACGTGCACGAGAAACACAACGATTATCAAACTCTATAGACCAAAATGATCTTTTCTTCATTGTCGTTGCGTTACTAACATCACAAAATGCATGGTCGTGGGCAATTTCTATTCAATAGGTTTGCTTGTTGGCCAAGTAAACTCAAATATAAAGAGTTAAGCTTTAAATGAACGTGCACGAGAAACAACAACGATTATCATGCTCTATTGACCAAAATGATCCTGTATTCATTGTCGTTACGTTACAAACATCACAAAAGGCATGTTTGTGGGCAATTTCAATTCAATATGTTTGCTTGTTGGCCAAGTAAACCCAAATATAAAGAGTTAGGCTTTAAATGAACGTGCACGAGAAACAACAACGATTATCATGCTCTATTGACCAAAATGATCCTGTCTTCATTGTCGTCACGTTACAAATATCGCAAAAGGCATGGTTGTAGGCAATTTCAATTCAATAGGTTTGCTTGTTGGCCAAGTAAACCCAAATATAAAGAGTTAAGCTTTAAATGAACGTGCACGAGAAACACAACGATTATCAAACTCTATAGACCAAAATGATCTTTTCTTCATTGTCGTTGCGTTACTAACATCACAAAATGCATGGTCGTGGGCAATTTCTATTCAATAGGTTTGCTTGTTGGCCAAGTAAACTCAAATATAAAGAGTTAAGCTTTAAATGAACGTGCACGAGAAACAACAATGATTATCATGCTCTATTGACCAAAATGATCCTGTCTTCATTGTCGTTACGTTACAAACATCACAAAAGGCATGTTTGTGGGCAATTTCAATTCAATATGTTTGCTTGTTGGCCAAGTAAACCCAAATATAAAGAGTTAGGCTTTAATTGAACGTGCACGAGAAACAACAACGATTATCATGCTCTATTGACCAAAATGATCCTGTCTTCATTGTCGTCACGTTACAAACATCACAAAAGGCATGGTTGTAGGCAATTTCAATTCAATAGGTTTGCTTGTTGGCCAAGTAAACCCAAATATAAAGAGTTAAGCTTTAAATGAACGTGCACGAGAAACACAACGATTATCAAACTCTATAGACCAAAATGATCTTTTCTTCATTGTCGTTGCGTTACTAACATCACAAAATGCATGGTCGTGGGCAATTTCTATTCAATAGGTTTGCTTGTTGGCCAAGTAAACCCAAATATAAAGAGTTAAGCTTTAAATGAACGTGCACAAGAATCAACAACGATTATCATGCTCTATTGACCAAAATGATCCTGTCTTCATTGTCTTTACGTTACAAACATCACAAAAGGCATGGTTGTAGGCAATTTCAATTCAATAGGTTTGCTTGTTGGCCAAGTAAACCCAAATATAAAGAGTTAAGCTTTAAATTAACGTGCACGAGAAACAACAACGATTATCATGCTCTATTGACCAAAATGATCCTGTCTTCATTGTCGTTACGTTACAAACATCACAAAAGGCATGGTGGTGGGCAATTTCTATTCAATAGGTTTGCTTGTTGGCCAAGTAAACCCAAATATAAAGAGTTAAGCTTTAAATGAACGTGCACGAGAAACAACAACGATTATCATGCTCTATTGACCAAAATGATTCTGTCTTCATTGTCGTTACGTTACAAACATCACAAAAGGCATGGTTGTGGGCAATTTCAATTCAAGGTTTGCTTGTTGGCCAAGTAAACCCAAATGTAAAGAGTTAAGCTTTAAATGAACGTGCACGAGAAACAACAACGATTATCATGCTCTATTGACCAAAATGATCCTGTCTTCATTGTCGTTACGTTACAAACATCACAAAAGGCATGTTTGTGGGCAATTTCTATTCAATAGGTTTGCTTGTTGGCCAAGTAAACCCAAATATAAAGAGTTAAGCTTTAAATGAACGTGCACGAGAAACAACAACGATTATCATGCTCTATTGACCAAAATGATCCTGTCTTCATTGTCGTTACGTTACAAACATCACAAAAGGCATGTTTGTGGGCAATTTCAATTCAATATGTTTGCTTGTTGGCCAAGTAAACCCAAATATAAAGAGTTAGGCTTTAAATGAACGTGCACGAGAAACAACAACGATTATCATGCTCTATTGATCTAAATGATCCTGTCTTCATTGTCGTCACGTTACAAACATCACAAAAGGCATGGTTGTAGGCAATTTCAATTCAATAGGTTTGCTTGTTGGCCAAGTAAACCCAAATATAAAGAGTTAAGCTTTAAATGAACGTGCACGAGAAACAACAACGATTATCAAACTCTATAGACCAAAATGATCTTTTCTTCATTGTCGTTGCGTTACTAACATCACAAAATGCATGGTCGTGGGCAATTTCTATTCAATAGGTTTGCTTGTTGGCCAAGTAAACTCAAATATAAAGAGTTAAGCTTTAAATGAACGTGCACGAGAAACAACAACGATTATCATGCTCTATTGACCAAAATGATCCTGTCTTCATTGTCGTTACGTTACAAACATCACAAAAGGCATGTTTGTGGGCAATTTCAATTCAATATATTTGCTTGTTGGCCAAGTAAACCCAAATATAAAGAGTTAAGCTTTAAATGAACGTGCACGAGAAACAACAACGATTATCAAACTCTATAGACCAAAATGATCTTTTCTTCATTGTCGTTGCGTTACTAACATCACAAAATGCATGGTCGTGGGCAATTTCTATTCAATAGGTTTGCTTGTTGGCCAAGTAAACTCAAATATAAAGAGTTAAGCTTTAAATGAACGTGCACGAGAAACAACAACGATTATCATGCTCTATTGGCCAAAATGATCCTGTCTTCATTGTCGTTACGTTACAAACATCACAAAAGGCATGTTTGTGGGCAATTTCAATTCAATATGTTTGCTTGTTGGCCAAGTAAACCCAAATATAAAGAGTTAGGCTTTAAATGAACGTGCACGAGAAACAACAACGATTATCATGCTCTATTGACCAAAATGATCCTGTCTTCATTGTCGTCACGTTACAAATATCGCAAAAGGCATGGTTGTAGGCAATTTCAATTCAATAGGTTTGCTTGTTGGCCAAGTAAACCCAAATATAAAGAGTTAAGCTTTAAATGAACGTGCACGAGAAACACAACGATTATCAAACTCTATAGACCAAAATGATCTTTTCTTCATTGTCGTTGCGTTACTAACATCACAAAATGCATGGTCGTGGGCAATTTCTATTCAATAGGTTTGCTTGTTGGCCAAGTAAACTCAAATATAAAGAGTTAAGCTTTAAATGAACGTGCACGAGAAACACAACGATTATCAAACTCTATAGACCAAAATGATCTTTTCTTCATTGTCGTTGCGTTACTAACATCACAAAATGCATGGTCGTGGGCAATTTCTATTCAATAGGTTTGCTTGTTGGCCAAGTAAACTCAAATATAAAGAGTTAAGCTTTAAATGAACGTGCACGAGAAACAACAATGATTATCATGCTCTATTGACCAAAATGATCCTGTCTTCATTGTCGTTACGTTACAAACATCACAAAAGGCATGTTTGTGGGCAATTTCAATTCAATATGTTTGCTTGTTGGCCAAGTAAACCCAAATATAAAGAGTTAGGCTTTAAATGAACGTGCACGAGAAACAACAACGATTATCATGCTCTATTGACCAAAATGATCCTGTCTTCACTGTCGTCACGTTACAAATATCGCAAAAGGCATGGTTGTAGGCAATTTCAATTCAATAGGTTTGCTTGTTGGCCAAGTAAACCCAAATATAAAGAGTTAAGCTTTAAATGAACGTGCACGAGAAACACAACGATTATCAAACTCTATAGACCAAAATGATCTTTTCTTCATTGTCGTTGCGTTACTAACATCACAAAATGCATGGTCGTGGGCAATTTCTATTCAATAGGTTTGCTTGTTGGCCAAGTAAACTCAAATATAAAGAGTTAAGCTTTAAATGAACGTGCACGAGAAACACAACGATTATCAAACTCTATAGACCAAAATGATCTTTTCTTCATTGTCGTTGCGTTACTAACATCACAAAATGCATGGTCGTGGGCAATTTCTATTCAATAGGTTTGCTTGTTGGCCAAGTAAACTCAAATATAAAGAGTTAAGCTTTAAATGAACGTGCACGAGAAACAACAATGATTATCATGCTCTATTGACCAAAATGATCCTGTCTTCATTGTCGTTACGTTACAAACATCACAAAAGGCATGTTTGTGGGCAATTTCAATTCAATATGTTTGCTTGTTGGCCAAGTAAACCTAAATATAAAGAGTTAAGCTTTAAATGAACGTGCACGAGAATCAACAACGATTATCATGCTCTATTGACCAAAATGATCCTGTCTTCATTGTCTTTACGTTACAAATATCACAAAAGGCATGGTTGTAGGCAATTTCAATTCAATAGGTTTGCTTGTTGGCCAAGTAAACCCAAATATAAAGAGTTAAGCTTTAAATGAACGTGCACGAGAAACACAACGATTATCAAACTCTATAGACCAAAATGATCTTTTCTTCATTGTCGTTGCGTTACTAACATCACAAAATGCATGGTCGTGGGCAATTTCTATTCAATAGGTTTGCTTGTTGGCCAAGTAAACTCAAATATAAAGAGTTAAGCTTTAAATGAACGTGCACGAGAAACAACAACGATTATCATGCTCTATTGACCAAAATGATCCTGTCTTCATTGTCGTTACGTTACAAACATCACAAAAGGCATGTTTGTGGGCAATTTCAATTCAATATGTTTGCTTGTTGGCCAAGTAAACCCAAATATAAAGAGTTAGGCTTTAAATGAACGTGCACGAGAAACAACAACGATTATCATGCTCTATTGACCAAAATGATCCTGTCTTCATTGTCGTCACGTTACAAATATCGCAAAAGGCATGGTTGTAGGCAATTTCAATTCAATAGGTTTGCTTGTTGGCCAAGTAAACCCAAATATAAAGAGTTAAGCTTTAAATGAACGTGCACGAGAAACACACCGATTATCAAACTCTATAGACCAAAATGATCTTTTCTTCATTGTCGTTGCGTTACTAACATCACAAAATGCATGGTCGTGGGCAATTTCTATTCAATAGGTTTGCTTGTTGGCCAAGTAAACTCAAATATAAAGAGTTAAGCTTTAAATGAACGTGCACGAGAAACAACAATGATTATCATGCTCTATTGACCAAAATGATCCTGTCTTCATTGTCGTTACGTTACAAACATCACAAAAGGCATGTTTGTGGGCAATTTCAATTCAATATGTTTGCTTGTTGGCCAAGTAAACCCAAATATAAAGAGTTAGGCTTTAAATGAACGTGCACGAGAAACAACAACGATTATCATGCTCTATTGACCTAAATGATCCTGTCTTCATTGTCGTCACGTTACAAACATCACAAAAGGCATGGTTGTAGGCAATTTCAATTCAATAGGTTTGCTTGTTGGCCAAGTAAACCCAAATATAAAGAGTTAAGCTTTAAATGAACGTGCACGAGAAACAACAACGATTATCAAACTCTATAGACCAAAATGATCTTTTCTTCATTGTCGTTGCGTTACTAACATCACAAAATGCATGGTCGTGGGCAATTTCTATTCAATAGGTTTGCTTGTTGGCCAAGTAAACCCAAATATAAAGAGTTAAGCTTTAAATGAACGTGCACGAGAAACAACAACGATTATCATGCTCTATTGACCAAAATGATCCTGTCTTCATTGTCGTTACGTTACAAACATCACAAAATCCATGGTTGTGGGCAATTTCAATTCAAGGTTTGCTTGTTACCGATGTAAACCCAAATATAAAGAGTTAAGCTTTAAATGAACGTGCACAAGAAACAACAACGATTATCATGCTCTATTGACCAAAATGATCCTGTCTTCATTGTCTTTACGTTACAAACATCACAAAAGGCATGGTTGTAGGCAATTTCAATTCAATAGGTTTGCTTGTTGGCCAAGTAAACCCAAATATAAAGAGTTAGGCTTTAAATGAACGTGCACGAGAAACAACAACGATTATCATGCTCTATTGACCAAAATGATCCTGTCTTCATTGTCTTTACGTTACAAACATCACAAAAGGCATGGTTGTAGGCAATTTCAATTCAATAGGTTTGCTTGTTGGCCAAGTAAACCCAAATATAAAGAGTTAAGCTTTAAATGAACGTGCACGAGAAACACAACGATTATCAAACTCTATAGACCAAAATGATCTTTTCTTCATTGTCGTTGCGTTACTAACATCACAAAATGCATGGTCGTGGGCAATTTCTATTCAATAGGTTTGCTTGTTGGCCAAGTAAACTCAAATATAAAGAGTTAAGCTTTAAATGAACGTGCACGAGAAACAACAACGATTATCATGCTCTATTGACCAAAATGATCCTGTATTCATTGTCGTTACGTTACAAACATCACAAAAGGCATGTTTGTGGGCAATTTCAATTCAATATGTTTGCTTGTTGGCCAAGTAAACCCAAATATAAAGAGTTAGGCTTTAAATGAACGTGCACGAGAAACAACAACGATTATCATGCTCTATTGACCAAAATGATCCTGTCTTCATTGTCGTCACGTTACAAATATCGCAAAAGGCATGGTTGTAGGCAATTTCAATTCAATAGGTTTGCTTGTTGGCCAAGTAAACCCAAATATAAAGAGTTAAGCTTTAAATGAACGTGCACGAGAAACACAACGATTATCAAACTCTATAGACCAAAATGATCTTTTCTTCATTGTCGTTGCGTTACTAACATCACAAAATGCATGGTCGTGGGCAATTTCTATTCAATAGGTTTGCTTGTTGGCCAAGTAAACTCAAATATAAAGAGTTAAGCTTTAAATGAACGTGCACGAGAAACAACAATGATTATCATGCTCTATTGACCAAAATGATCCTGTCTTCATTGTCGTCACGTTACAAATATCGCAAAAGGCATGGTTGTAGGCAATTTCAATTCAATATGTTTGCTTGTTGGCCAAGTAAACCCAAATATAAAGAGTTAGGCTTTAAATGAACGTGCACGAGAAACAACAACGATTATCATGCTCTATTGACCAAAATGATCCTGTCTTCACTGTCGTCACGTTACAAATATCGCAAAAGGCATGGTTGTAGGCAATTTCAATTCAATAGGTTTGCTTGTTGGCCAAGTAAACCCAAATATAAAGAGTTAAGCTTTAAATGAACGTGCACGAGAAACACAACGATTATCAAACTCTATAGACCAAAATGATCTTTTCTTCATTGTCGTTGCGTTACTAACATCACAAAATGCATGGTCGTGGGCAATTTCTATTCAATAGGTTTGCTTGTTGGCCAAGTAAACTCAAATATAAAGAGTTAAGCTTTAAATGAACGTGCACGAGAAACACAACGATTATCAAACTCTATAGACCAAAATGATCTTTTCTTCATTGTCGTTGCGTTACTAACATCACAAAATGCATGGTCGTGGGCAATTTCTATTCAATAGGTTTGCTTGTTGGCCAAGTAAACTCAAATATAAAGAGTTAAGCTTTAAATGAACGTGCACGAGAAACAACAATGATTATCATGCTCTATTGACCAAAATGATCCTGTCTTCATTGTCGTTACGTTACAAACATCACAAAAGGCATGTTTGTGGGCAATTTCAATTCAATATGTTTGCTTGTTGGCCAAGTAAACCTAAATATAAAGAGTTAAGCTTTAAATGAACGTGCACGAGAATCAACAACGATTATCATGCTCTATTGACCAAAATGATCCTGTCTTCATTGTCTTTACGTTACAAATATCACAAAAGGCATGGTTGTAGGCAATTTCAATTCAATAGGTTTGCTTGTTGGCCAAGTAAACCCAAATATAAAGAGTTAAGCTTTAAATGAACGTGCACGAGAAACACAACGATTATCAAACTCTATAGACCAAAATGATCTTTTCTTCATTGTCGTTGCGTTACTAACATCACAAAATGCATGGTCGTGGGCAATTTCTATTCAATAGGTTTGCTTGTTGGCCAAGTAAACTCAAATATAAAGAGTTAAGCTTTAAATGAACGTGCACGAGAAACAACAACGATTATCATGCTCTATTGACCAAAATGATCCTGTCTTCATTGTCGTTACGTTACAAACATCACAAAAGGCATGTTTGTGGGCAATTTCAATTCAATATGTTTGCTTGTTGGCCAAGTAAACCCAAATATAAAGAGTTAGGCTTTAAATGAACGTGCACGAGAAACAACAACGATTATCATGCTCTATTGACCAAAATGATCCTGTCTTCATTGTCGTCACGTTACAAATATCGCAAAAGGCATGGTTGTAGGCAATTTCAATTCAATAGGTTTGCTTGTTGGCCAAGTAAACCCAAATATAAAGAGTTAAGCTTTAAATGAACGTGCACGAGAAACACACCGATTATCAAACTCTATAGACCAAAATGATCTTTTCTTCATTGTCGTTGCGTTACTAACATCACAAAATGCATGGTCGTGGGCAATTTCTATTCAATAGGTTTGCTTGTTGGCCAAGTAAACTCAAATATAAAGAGTTAAGCTTTAAATGAACGTGCACGAGAAACAACAATGATTATCATGCTCTATTGACCAAAATGATCCTGTCTTCATTGTCGTTACGTTACAAACATCACAAAAGGCATGTTTGTGGGCAATTTCAATTCAATATGTTTGCTTGTTGGCCAAGTAAACCCAAATATAAAGAGTTAGGCTTTAAATGAACGTGCACGAGAAACAACAACGATTATCATGCTCTATTGACCTAAATGATCCTGTCTTCATTGTCGTCACGTTACAAACATCACAAAAGGCATGGTTGTAGGCAATTTCAATTCAATAGGTTTGCTTGTTGGCCAAGTAAACCCAAATATAAAGAGTTAAGCTTTAAATGAACGTGCACGAGAAACAACAACGATTATCAAACTCTATAGACCAAAATGATCTTTTCTTCATTGTCGTTGCGTTACTAACATCACAAAATGCATGGTCGTGGGCAATTTCTATTCAATAGGTTTGCTTGTTGGCCAAGTAAACCCAAATATAAAGAGTTAAGCTTTAAATGAACGTGCACGAGAAACAACAACGATTATCATGCTCTATTGACCAAAATGATCCTGTCTTCATTGTCGTTACGTTACAAACATCACAAAATCCATGGTTGTGGGCAATTTCAATTCAAGGTTTGCTTGTTACCGATGTAAACCCAAATATAAAGAGTTAAGCTTTAAATGAACGTGCACAAGAAACAACAACGATTATCATGCTCTATTGACCAAAATGATCCTGTCTTCATTGTCTTTACGTTACAAACATCACAAAAGGCATGGTTGTAGGCAATTTCAATTCAATAGGTTTGCTTGTTGGCCAAGTAAACCCAAATATAAAGAGTTAGGCTTTAAATGAACGTGCACGAGAAACAACAACGATTATCATGCTCTATTGACCAAAATGATCCTGTCTTCATTGTCTTTACGTTACAAACATCACAAAAGGCATGGTTGTAGGCAATTTCAATTCAATAGGTTTGCTTGTTGGCCAAGTAAACCCAAATATAAAGAGTTAAGCTTTAAATGAACGTGCACGAGAAACACAACGATTATCAAACTCTATAGACCAAAATGATCTTTTCTTCATTGTCGTTGCGTTACTAACATCACAAAATGCATGGTCGTGGGCAATTTCTATTCAATAGGTTTGCTTGTTGGCCAAGTAAACTCAAATATAAAGAGTTAAGCTTTAAATGAACGTGCACGAGAAACAACAACGATTATCATGCTCTATTGACCAAAATGATCCTGTATTCATTGTCGTTACGTTACAAACATCACAAAAGGCATGTTTGTGGGCAATTTCAATTCAATATGTTTGCTTGTTGGCCAAGTAAACCCAAATATAAAGAGTTAGGCTTTAAATGAACGTGCACGAGAAACAACAACGATTATCATGCTCTATTGACCAAAATGATCCTGTCTTCATTGTCGTCACGTTACAAATATCGCAAAAGGCATGGTTGTAGGCAATTTCAATTCAATAGGTTTGCTTGTTGGCCAAGTAAACCCAAATATAAAGAGTTAAGCTTTAAATGAACGTGCACGAGAAACACAACGATTATCAAACTCTATAGACCAAAATGATCTTTTCTTCATTGTCGTTGCGTTACTAACATCACAAAATGCATGGTCGTGGGCAATTTCTATTCAATAGGTTTGCTTGTTGGCCAAGTAAACTCAAATATAAAGAGTTAAGCTTTAAATGAACGTGCACGAGAAACAACAATGATTATCATGCTCTATTGACCAAAATGATCCTGTCTTCATTGTCGTTACGTTACAAACATCACAAAAGGCATGTTTGTGGGCAATTTCAATTCAATATGTTTGCTTGTTGGCCAAGTAAACCCAAATATAAAGAGTTAGGCTTTAATTGAACGTGCACGAGAAACAACAACGATTATCATGCTCTATTGACCAAAATGATCCTGTCTTCATTGTCGTCACGTTACAAACATCACAAAAGGCATGGTTGTAGGCAATTTCAATTCAATAGGTTTGCTTGTTGGCCAAGTAAACCCAAATATAAAGAGTTAAGCTTTAAATGAACGTGCACGAGAAACACAACGATTATCAAACTCTATAGACCAAAATGATCTTTTCTTCATTGTCGTTGCGTTACTAACATCACAAAATGCATGGTCGTGGGCAATTTCTATTCAATAGGTTTGCTTGTTGGCCAAGTAAACCCAAATATAAAGAGTTAAGCTTTAAATGAACGTGCACAAGAATCAACAACGATTATCATGCTCTATTGACCAAAATGATCCTGTCTTCATTGTCTTTACGTTACAAACATCACAAAAGGCATGGTTGTAGGCAATTTCAATTCAATAGGTTTGCTTGTTGGCCAAGTAAACCCAAATATAAAGAGTTAAGCTTTAAATTAACGTGCACGAGAAACAACAACGATTATCATGCTCTATTGACCAAAATGATCCTGTCTTCATTGTCGTTACGTTACAAACATCACAAAAGGCATGGTGGTGGGCAATTTCTATTCAATAGGTTTGCTTGTTGGCCAAGTAAACCCAAATATAAAGAGTTAAGCTTTAAATGAACGTGCACGAGAAACAACAACGATTATCATGCTCTATTGACCAAAATGATTCTGTCTTCATTGTCGTTACGTTACAAACATCACAAAAGGCATGGTTGTGGGCAATTTCAATTCAAGGTTTGCTTGTTGGCCAAGTAAACCCAAATGTAAAGAGTTAAGCTTTAAATGAACGTGCACGAGAAACAACAACGATTATCATGCTCTATTGACCAAAATGATCCTGTCTTCATTGTCGTTACGTTACAAACATCACAAAAGGCATGTTTGTGGGCAATTTCTATTCAATAGGTTTGCTTGTTGGCCAAGTAAACCCAAATATAAAGAGTTAAGCTTTAAATGAACGTGCACGAGAAACAACAACGATTATCATGCTCTATTGACCAAAATGATCCTGTCTTCATTGTCGTTACGTTACAAACATCACAAAAGGCATGGTTGTGGGCAATTTCAATTCAAGGTTTGCTTGTTGGCCAAGTAAACCCAAATGTAAAGAGTTAAGCTTTAAATGAACGTGCACGAGAAACAACAACGATTATCATGCTCTATTGACCAAAATGATCCTGTCTTCATTGTCGTTACGTTACAAACATCACAAAAGGCATGTTTGTGGGCAATTTCAATTCAATATGTTTGCTTGTTGGCCAAGTAAACCCAAATATAAAGAGTTAAGCTTTAAATGAACATGCACGAGAAACAACAACGATTATCATGCTCTATTGACCAAAATGATCTTTTCTTCATTGTCGTTGCGTTACTAACATCACAAAATGCATGGTCGTGGGCAATTTCTATTCAATAGGTTTGCTTGTTGGCCAAGTAAACCCAAATATAAAGAGTTAAGCTTTAAATGAACGTGCACGAGAATCAACAACGATTATCATGCTCTATTGACCAAAATGATCCTGTCTTCATTGTCTTTACGTTACAAACATCACAAAAGGCATGGTTGTAGGCAATTTCAATTCAATAGGTTTGCTTGTTGGCCAAGTAAACCCAAATATAAAGAGTTAAGCTTTAAATTAACGTGCACGAGAAACAACAACGATTATCATGCTCTATTGACCAAAATGATCCTGTCTTCATTGTCGTTACGTTACAAACATCACAAAAGGCATGGTGGTGGGCAATTTCTATTCAATAGGTTTGCTTGTTGGCCAAGTAAACCCAAATATAAAGAGTTAAGCTTTAAATGAACGTGCACGAGAAACAACAACGATTATCATGCTCTATTGACCAAAATGATTCTGTCTTCATTGTCGTTACGTTACAAACATCACAAAAGGCATGGTTGTGGGCAATTTCAATTCAAGGTTTGCTTGTTGGCCAAGTAAACCCAAATGTAAAGAGTTAAGCTTTAAATGAACGTGCACGAGAAACAACAACGATTATCATGCTCTATTGACCAAAATGATCCTGTCTTCATTGTCGTTACGTTACAAACATCACAAAAGGCATGTTTGTGGGCAATTTCTATTCAATAGGTTTGCTTGTTGGCCAAGTAAACCCAAATATAAAGAGTTAAGCTTTAAATGAACGTGCACGAGAAACAACAACGATTATCATGCTCTATTGACCAAAATGATCCTGTCTTCATTGTCGTTACGTTACAAACATCACAAAAGGCATGGTTGTGGGCAATTTCAATTCAAGGTTTGCTTGTTGGCCAAGTAAACCCAAATGTAAAGAGTTAAGCTTTAAATGAACGTGCACGAGAAACAACAACGATTATCATGCTCTATTGACCAAAATGATCCTGTCTTCATTGTCGTTACGTTACAAACATCACAAAAGGCATGTTTGTGGGCAATTTCAATTCAATATGTTTGCTTGTTGGCCAAGTAAACCCAAATATAAAGAGTTAAGCTTTAAATGAACATGCACGAGAAACAACAACGATTATCATGCTCTATTGACCAAAATGATCTTTTCTTCATTGTCGTTGCGTTACTAACATCACAAAATGCATGGTCGTGGGCAATTTCTATTCAATAGGTTTGCTTGTTGGCCAAGTAAACCCAAATATAAAGAGTTAAGCTTTAAATGAACGTGCACGAGAATCAACAACGATTATCATGCTCTATTGACCAAAATGATCCTGTCTTCATTGTCTTTACGTTACAAACATCACAAAAGGCATGGTTGTAGGCAATTTCAATTCAATAGGTTTGCTTGTTGGCCAAGTAAACCCAAATATAAAGAGTTAGGCTTTAATTGAACGTGCACGAGAAACAACAACGATTATCATGCTCTATTGACCAAAATGATCCTGTCTTCATTGTCGTCACGTTACAAACATCACAAAAGGCATGGTTGTAGGCAATTTCAATTCAATAGGTTTGCTTGTTGGCCAAGTAAACCCAAATATAAAGAGTTAAGCTTTAAATGAACGTGCACGAGAAACACAACGATTATCAAACTCTATAGACCAAAATGATCTTTTCTTCATTGTCGTTGCGTTACTAACATCACAAAATGCATGGTCGTGGGCAATTTCTATTCAATAGGTTTGCTTGTTGGCCAAGTAAACCCAAATATAAAGAGTTAAGCTTTAAATGAACGTGCACAAGAATCAACAACGATTATCATGCTCTATTGACCAAAATGATCCTGTCTTCATTGTCTTTACGTTACAAACATCACAAAAGGCATGGTTGTAGGCAATTTCAATTCAATAGGTTTGCTTGTTGGCCAAGTAAACCCAAATATAAAGAGTTAAGCTTTAAATTAACGTGCACGAGAAACAACAACGATTATCATGCTCTATTGACCAAAATGATCCTGTCTTCATTGTCGTTACGTTACAAACATCACAAAAGGCATGGTGGTGGGCAATTTCTATTCAATAGGTTTGCTTGTTGGCCAAGTAAACCCAAATATAAAGAGTTAAGCTTTAAATGAACGTGCACGAGAAACAACAACGATTATCATGCTCTATTGACCAAAATGATTCTGTCTTCATTGTCGTTACGTTACAAACATCACAAAAGGCATGGTTGTGGGCAATTTCAATTCAAGGTTTGCTTGTTGGCCAAGTAAACCCAAATGTAAAGAGTTAAGCTTTAAATGAACGTGCACGAGAAACAACAACGATTATCATGCTCTATTGACCAAAATGATCCTGTCTTCATTGTCGTTACGTTACAAACATCACAAAAGGCATGTTTGTGGGCAATTTCTATTCAATAGGTTTGCTTGTTGGCCAAGTAAACCCAAATATAAAGAGTTAAGCTTTAAATGAACGTGCACGAGAAACAACAACGATTATCATGCTCTATTGACCAAAATGATCCTGTCTTCATTGTCGTTACGTTACAAACATCACAAAAGGCATGTTTGTGGGCAATTTCAATTCAATATGTTTGCTTGTTGGCCAAGTAAACCCAAATATAAAGAGTTAAGCTTTAAATGAACATGCACGAGAAACAACAACGATTATCATGCTCTATTGACCAAAATGATCTTTTCTTCATTGTCGTTGCGTTACTAACATCACAAAATGCATGGTCGTGGGCAATTTCTATTCAATAGGTTTGCTTGTTGGCCAAGTAAACCCAAATATAAAGAGTTAAGCTTTAAATGAACGTGCACGAGAATCAACAACGATTATCATGCTCTATTGACCAAAATGATCCTGTCTTCATTGTCTTTACGTTACAAACATCACAAAAGGCATGGTTGTAGGCAATTTCAATTCAATAGGTTTGCTTGTTGGCCAAGTAAACCCAAATATAAAGAGTTAAGCTTTAAATTAACGTGCACGAGAAACAACAACGATTATCATGCTCTATTGACCAAAATGATCCTGTCTTCATTGTCGTTACGTTACAAACATCACAAAAGGCATGGTGGTGGGCAATTTCTATTCAATAGGTTTGCTTGTTGGCCAAGTAAACCCAAATATAAAGAGTTAAGCTTTAAATGAACGTGCACGAGAAACAACAACGATTATCATGCTCTATTGACCAAAATGATTCTGTCTTCATTGTCGTTACGTTACAAACATCACAAAAGGCATGGTTGTGGGCAATTTCAATTCAAGGTTTGCTTGTTGGCCAAGTAAACCCAAATGTAAAGAGTTAAGCTTTAAATGAACGTGCACGAGAAACAACAACGATTATCATGCTCTATTGACCAAAATGATCCTGTCTTCATTGTCGTTACGTTACAAACATCACAAAAGGCATGTTTGTGGGCAATTTCTATTCAATAGGTTTGCTTGTTGGCCAAGTAAACCCAAATATAAAGAGTTAAGCTTTAAATGAACGTGCACGAGAAACAACAACGATTATCATGCTCTATTGACCAAAATGATCCTGTCTTCATTGTCGTTACGTTACAAACATCACAAAAGGCATGGTTGTGGGCAATTTCAATTCAAGGTTTGCTTGTTGGCCAAGTAAACCCAAATGTAAAGAGTTAAGCTTTAAATGAACGTGCACGAGAAACAACAACGATTATCATGCTCTATTGACCAAAATGATCCTGTCTTCATTGTCGTTACGTTACAAACATCACAAAAGGCATGTTTGTGGGCAATTTCAATTCAATATGTTTGCTTGTTGGCCAAGTAAACCCAAATATAAAGAGTTAAGCTTTAAATGAACATGCACGAGAAACAACAACGATTATCATGCTCTATTGACCAAAATGATCTTTTCTTCATTGTCGTTGCGTTACTAACATCACAAAATGCATGGTCGTGGGCAATTTCTATTCAATAGGTTTGCTTGTTGGCCAAGTAAACCCAAATATAAAGAGTTAAGCTTTAAATGAACGTGCACGAGAATCAACAACGATTATCATGCTCTATTGACCAAAATGATCCTGTCTTCATTGTCTTTACGTTACAAACATCACAAAAGGCATGGTTGTAGGCAATTTCAATTCAATAGGTTTGCTTGTTGGCCAAGTAAACCCAAATATAAAGAGTTAGGCTTTAATTGAACGTGCACGAGAAACAACAACGATTATCATGCTCTATTGACCAAAATGATCCTGTCTTCATTGTCGTCACGTTACAAACATCACAAAAGGCATGGTTGTAGGCAATTTCAATTCAATAGGTTTGCTTGTTGGCCAAGTAAACCCAAATATAAAGAGTTAAGCTTTAAATGAACGTGCACGAGAAACACAACGATTATCAAACTCTATAGACCAAAATGATCTTTTCTTCATTGTCGTTGCGTTACTAACATCACAAAATGCATGGTCGTGGGCAATTTCTATTCAATAGGTTTGCTTGTTGGCCAAGTAAACCCAAATATAAAGAGTTAAGCTTTAAATGAACGTGCACAAGAATCAACAACGATTATCATGCTCTATTGACCAAAATGATCCTGTCTTCATTGTCTTTACGTTACAAACATCACAAAAGGCATGGTTGTAGGCAATTTCAATTCAATAGGTTTGCTTGTTGGCCAAGTAAACCCAAATATAAAGAGTTAAGCTTTAAATTAACGTGCACGAGAAACAACAACGATTATCATGCTCTATTGACCAAAATGATCCTGTCTTCATTGTCGTTACGTTACAAACATCACAAAAGGCATGGTGGTGGGCAATTTCTATTCAATAGGTTTGCTTGTTGGCCAAGTAAACCCAAATATAAAGAGTTAAGCTTTAAATGAACGTGCACGAGAAACAACAACGATTATCATGCTCTATTGACCAAAATGATTCTGTCTTCATTGTCGTTACGTTACAAACATCACAAAAGGCATGGTTGTGGGCAATTTCAATTCAAGGTTTGCTTGTTGGCCAAGTAAACCCAAATGTAAAGAGTTAAGCTTTAAATGAACGTGCACGAGAAACAACAACGATTATCATGCTCTATTGACCAAAATGATCCTGTCTTCATTGTCGTTACGTTACAAACATCACAAAAGGCATGTTTGTGGGCAATTTCTATTCAATAGGTTTGCTTGTTGGCCAAGTAAACCCAAATATAAAGAGTTAAGCTTTAAATGAACGTGCACGAGAAACAACAACGATTATCATGCTCTATTGACCAAAATGATCCTGTCTTCATTGTCGTTACGTTACAAACATCACAAAAGGCATGGTTGTGGGCAATTTCAATTCAAGGTTTGCTTGTTGGCCAAGTAAACCCAAATGTAAAGAGTTAAGCTTTAAATGAACGTGCACGAGAAACAACAACGATTATCATGCTCTATTGACCAAAATGATCCTGTCTTCATTGTCGTTACGTTACAAACATCACAAAAGGCATGTTTGTGGGCAATTTCAATTCAATATGTTTGCTTGTTGGCCAAGTAAACCCAAATATAAAGAGTTAAGCTTTAAATGAACATGCACGAGAAACAACAACGATTATCATGCTCTATTGACCAAAATGATCTTTTCTTCATTGTCGTTGCGTTACTAACATCACAAAATGCATGGTCGTGGGCAATTTCTATTCAATAGGTTTGCTTGTTGGCCAAGTAAACCCAAATATAAAGAGTTAAGCTTTAAATGAACGTGCACGAGAATCAACAACGATTATCATGCTCTATTGACCAAAATGATCCTGTCTTCATTGTCTTTACGTTACAAACATCACAAAAGGCATGGTTGTAGGCAATTTCAATTCAATAGGTTTGCTTGTTGGCCAAGTAAACCCAAATATAAAGAGTTAAGCTTTAAATTAACGTGCACGAGAAACAACAACGATTATCATGCTCTATTGACCAAAATGATCCTGTCTTCATTGTCGTTACGTTACAAACATCACAAAAGGCATGGTGGTGGGCAATTTCTATTCAATAGGTTTGCTTGTTGGCCAAGTAAACCCAAATATAAAGAGTTAAGCTTTAAATGAACGTGCACGAGAAACAACAACGATTATCATGCTCTATTGACCAAAATGATTCTGTCTTCATTGTCGTTACGTTACAAACATCACAAAAGGCATGGTTGTGGGCAATTTCAATTCAAGGTTTGCTTGTTGGCCAAGTAAACCCAAATGTAAAGAGTTAAGCTTTAAATGAACGTGCACGAGAAACAACAACGATTATCATGCTCTATTGACCAAAATGATCCTGTCTTCATTGTCGTTACGTTACAAACATCACAAAAGGCATGTTTGTGGGCAATTTCTATTCAATAGGTTTGCTTGTTGGCCAAGTAAACCCAAATATAAAGAGTTAAGCTTTAAATGAACGTGCACGAGAAACAACAACGATTATCATGCTCTATTGACCAAAATGATCCTGTCTTCATTGTCGTTACGTTACAAACATCACAAAAGGCATGGTTGTGGGCAATTTCAATTCAAGGTTTGCTTGTTGGCCAAGTAAACCCAAATGTAAAGAGTTAAGCTTTAAATGAACGTGCACGAGAAACAACAACGATTATCATGCTCTATTGACCAAAATGATCCTGTCTTCATTGTCGTTACGTTACAAACATCACAAAAGGCATGTTTGTGGGCAATTTCAATTCAATATGTTTGCTTGTTGGCCAAGTAAACCCAAATATAAAGAGTTAAGCTTTAAATGAACATGCACGAGAAACAACAACGATTATCATGCTCTATTGACCAAAATGATCTTTTCTTCATTGTCGTTGCGTTACTAACATCACAAAATGCATGGTCGTGGGCAATTTCTATTCAATAGGTTTGCTTGTTGGCCAAGTAAACCCAAATATAAAGAGTTAAGCTTTAAATGAACGTGCACGAGAATCAACAACGATTATCATGCTCTATTGACCAAAATGATCCTGTCTTCATTGTCTTTACGTTACAAACATCACAAAAGGCATGGTTGTAGGCAATTTCAATTCAATAGGTTTGCTTGTTGGCCAAGTAAACCCAAATATAAAGAGTTAAGCTTTAAATTAACGTGCACGAGAAACAACAACGATTATCATGCTCTATTGACCAAAATGATCCTGTCTTCATTGTCGTTACGTTACAAACATCACAAAAGGCATGGTGGTGGGCAATTTCTATTCAATAGGTTTGCTTGTTGGCCAAGTAAACCCAAATATAAAGAGTTAAGCTTTAAATGAACGTGCACGAGGAACAACAACGATTATCATGCTCTATTGACCAAAATGATTCTGTCTTCATTGTCGTTACGTTACAAACATCACAAAAGGCATGGTTGTGGGCAATTTCAATTCAAGGTTTGCTTGTTGGCCAAGTAAACCCAAATGTAAAGAGTTAAGCTTTAAATGAACGTGCACGAGAAACAACAACGATTATCATGCTCTATTGACCAAAATGATCCTGTCTTCATTGTCGTTACGTTACAAACATCACAAAAGGCATGTTTGTGGGCAATTTCTATTCAATAGGTTTGCTTGTTGGCCAAGTAAACCCAAATATAAAGAGTTAAGCTTTAAATGAACGTGCACGAGAAACAACAACGATTATCATGCTCTATTGACCAAAATGATCCTGTCTTCATTGTCGTTACGTTACAAACATCACAAAAGGCATGGTTGTGGGCAATTTCAATTCAAGGTTTGCTTGTTGGCCAAGTAAACCCAAATGTAAAGAGTTAAGCTTTAAATGAACGTGCACGAGAAACAACAACGATTATCATGCTCTATTGACCAAAATGATCCTGTCTTCATTGTCGTTACGTTACAAACATCACAAAAGGCATGTTTGTGGGCAATTTCTATTCAATAGGTTTGCTTGTTGGCCAAGTAAACCCAAATATAAAGAGTTAGGCTTTAAATGAACGTGCACGAGAAACAACAACGATTATCATGCTCTATTGACCAAAATGATCCTGTCTTCATTGTCGTTACGTTACAAACATCACAAAAGGCATGGTTGTGGGCAATTTCAATTCAAGGTTTGCTTGTTGGCCAAGTAAACCCAAATGTAAAGAGTTAAGCTTTAAATGAACGTGCACGAGAAACAATTAGGCTTTAAATGAACGTGCACGAGAAACAACAACGATTATCATGCTCTATTGACCAAAATGATCCTGTCTTCATTGTCGTTACGTTACAAACATCACAAAAGGCATGGTTGTGGGCAATTTCAATTCAAGGTTTGCTTGTTGGCCAAGTAAACCCAAATGTAAAGAGTTAAGCTTTAAATGAACGTGCACGAGAAACAACAACGATTATCATGCTCTATTGACCAAAATGATCCTGTCTTCATTGTCGTTACGTTACAAACATCACAAAAGGCATGTTTGTGGGCAATTTCTATTCAATAGGTTTGCTTGTTGGCCAAGTAAACCCAAATATAAAGAGTTAGGCTTTAAATGAACGTGCACGAGAAACAACAACGATTATCATGCTCTATTGACCAAAATGATCCTGTCTTCATTGTCGTCACGTTACAAATATCGCAAAAGGCATGGTTGTAGGCAATTTCAATTCAATAGGTTTGCTTGTTGGCCAAGTAAACCCAAATATAAAGAGTTAAGCTTTAAATGAACGTGCACGAGAAACACAACGATTATCAAACTCTATAGACCAAAATGATCTTTTCTTCATTGTCGTTGCGTTACTAACATCACAAAATGCATGGTCGTGGGCAATTTCTATTCAATAGGTTTGCTTGTTGGCCAAGTAAACTCAAATATAAAGAGTTAAGCTTTAAATGAACGTGCACGAGAAACAACAATGATTATCATGCTCTATTGACCAAAATGATCCTGTCTTCATTGTCGTTACGTTACAAACATCACAACAGGCATGTTTGTGGGCAATTTCAATTCAATATGTTTGCTTGTTGGCCAAGTAAACCCAAATATAAAGAGTTAAGCTTTAAATGAACGTGCACGATAAACAACAACGATTATCAAACTCTATAGACCAAAATGATCTTTTCTTCATTGTCGTTGCGTTACTAACATCACAAAATGCATGGTCGTGGGCAATTTCTATTCAATAGGTTTGCTTGTTGGCCAAGTAAACTCAAATATAAAGAGTTAAGCTTTAAATGAACGTGCACGAGAAACAACAACGATTATCATGCTCTATTGGCCAAAATGATCCTGTCTTCATTGTCGTTACGTTACAAACATCACAAAAGGCATGTTTGTGGGCAATTTCAATTCAATATGTTTGCTTGTTGGCCAAGTAAACCCAAATATAAAGAGTTAGGCTTTAAATGAACGTGCACGAGAAACAACAACGATTATCATGCTCTATTGACCAAAATGATCCTGTCTTCATTGTCGTCACGTTACAAATATCGCAAAAGGCATGGTTGTAGGCAATTTCAATTCAATAGGTTTGCTTGTTGGCCAAGTAAACCCAAATATAAAGAGTTAAGCTTTAAATGAACGTGCACGAGAAACACAACGATTATCAAACTCTATAGACCAAAATGATCTTTTCTTCATTGTCGTTGCGTTACTAACATCACAAAATGCATGGTCGTGGGCAATTTCTATTCAATAGGTTTGCTTGTTGGCCAAGTAAACTCAAATATAAAGAGTTAAGCTTTAAATGAACGTGCACGAGAAACACAACGATTATCAAACTCTATAGACCAAAATGATCTTTTCTTCATTGTCGTTGCGTTACTAACATCACAAAATGCATGGTCGTGGGCAATTTCTATTCAATAGGTTTGCTTGTTGGCCAAGTAAACTCAAATATAAAGAGTTAAGCTTTAAATGAACGTGCACGAGAAACAACAATGATTATCATGCTCTATTGACCAAAATGATCCTGTCTTCATTGTCGTTACGTTACAAACATCACAAAAGGCATGTTTGTGGGCAATTTCAATTCAATATGTTTGCTTGTTGGCCAAGTAAACCTAAATATAAAGAGTTAGGCTTTAAATGAACGTGCACGAGAAACAACAACGATTATCATGCTCTATTGATCTAAATGATCCTGTCTTCATTGTCGTTACGTTACAAACATCACAAAAGGCATGGTGGTGGGCAATTTCTATTCAATAGGTTTGCTTGTTGGCCAAGTAAACCCAAATATAAAGAGTTAAGCTTTAAATGAACGTGCACGAGAAACAACAACGATTATCATGCTCTATTGACCAAAATGATTCTGTCTTCATTGTCGTTACGTTACAAACATCACAAAAGGCATGGTTGTGGGCAATTTCAATTCAAGGTTTGCTTGTTGGCCAAGTAAACCCAAATGTAAAGAGTTAAGCTTTAAATGAACGTGCACGAGAAACAACAACGATTATCATGCTCTATTGACCAAAATGATCCTGTCTTCATTGTCGTTACGTTACAAACATCACAAAAGGCATGTTTGTGGGCAATTTCTATTCAATAGGTTTGCTTGTTGGCCAAGTAAACCCAAATATAAAGAGTTAAGCTTTAAATGAACGTGCACGAGAAACAACAACGATTATCATGCTCTATTGACCAAAATGATCCTGTCTTCATTGTCGTTACGTTACAAACATCACAAAAGGCATGGTTGTGGGCAATTTCAATTCAAGGTTTGCTTGTTGGCCAAGTAAACCCAAATGTAAAGAGTTAAGCTTTAAATGAACGTGCACGAGAAACAACAACGATTATCATGCTCTATTGACCAAAATGATCCTGTCTTCATTGTCGTTACGTTACAAACATCACAAAAGGCATGTTTGTGGGCAATTTCTATTCAATAGGTTTGCTTGTTGGCCAAGTAAACCCAAATATAAAGAGTTAGGCTTTAAATGAACGTGCACGAGAAACAACAACGATTATCATGCTCTATTGACCAAAATGATCCTGTCTTCATTGTCGTTACGTTACAAACATCACAAAAGGCATGGTTGTGGGCAATTTCAATTCAAGGTTTGCTTGTTGGCCAAGTAAACCCAAATGTAAAGAGTTAAGCTTTAAATGAACGTGCACGAGAAACAATTAGGCTTTAAATGAACGTGCACGAGAAACAACAACGATTATCATGCTCTATTGACCAAAATGATCCTGTCTTCATTGTCGTTACGTTACAAACATCACAAAAGGCATGGTTGTGGGCAATTTCAATTCAAGGTTTGCTTGTTGGCCAAGTAAACCCAAATGTAAAGAGTTAAGCTTTAAATGAACGTGCACGAGAAACAACAACGATTATCATGCTCTATTGACCAAAATGATCCTGTCTTCATTGTCGTTACGTTACAAACATCACAAAAGGCATGTTTGTGGGCAATTTCTATTCAATAGGTTTGCTTGTTGGCCAAGTAAACCCAAATATAAAGAGTTAGGCTTTAAATGAACGTGCACGAGAAACAACAACGATTATCATGCTCTATTGACCAAAATGATCCTGTCTTCATTGTCGTCACGTTACAAATATCGCAAAAGGCATGGTTGTAGGCAATTTCAATTCAATAGGTTTGCTTGTTGGCCAAGTAAACCCAAATATAAAGAGTTAAGCTTTAAATGAACGTGCACGAGAAACACAACGATTATCAAACTCTATAGACCAAAATGATCTTTTCTTCATTGTCGTTGCGTTACTAACATCACAAAATGCATGGTCGTGGGCAATTTCTATTCAATAGGTTTGCTTGTTGGCCAAGTAAACTCAAATATAAAGAGTTAAGCTTTAAATGAACGTGCACGAGAAACAACAATGATTATCATGCTCTATTGACCAAAATGATCCTGTCTTCATTGTCGTTACGTTACAAACATCACAACAGGCATGTTTGTGGGCAATTTCAATTCAATATGTTTGCTTGTTGGCCAAGTAAACCCAAATATAAAGAGTTAAGCTTTAAATGAACGTGCACGATAAACAACAACGATTATCAAACTCTATAGACCAAAATGATCTTTTCTTCATTGTCGTTGCGTTACTAACATCACAAAATGCATGGTCGTGGGCAATTTCTATTCAATAGGTTTGCTTGTTGGCCAAGTAAACTCAAATATAAAGAGTTAAGCTTTAAATGAACGTGCACGAGAAACAACAACGATTATCATGCTCTATTGGCCAAAATGATCCTGTCTTCATTGTCGTTACGTTACAAACATCACAAAAGGCATGTTTGTGGGCAATTTCAATTCAATATGTTTGCTTGTTGGCCAAGTAAACCCAAATATAAAGAGTTAGGCTTTAAATGAACGTGCACGAGAAACAACAACGATTATCATGCTCTATTGACCAAAATGATCCTGTCTTCATTGTCGTCACGTTACAAATATCGCAAAAGGCATGGTTGTAGGCAATTTCAATTCAATAGGTTTGCTTGTTGGCCAAGTAAACCCAAATATAAAGAGTTAAGCTTTAAATGAACGTGCACGAGAAACACAACGATTATCAAACTCTATAGACCAAAATGATCTTTTCTTCATTGTCGTTGCGTTACTAACATCACAAAATGCATGGTCGTGGGCAATTTCTATTCAATAGGTTTGCTTGTTGGCCAAGTAAACTCAAATATAAAGAGTTAAGCTTTAAATGAACGTGCACGAGAAACACAACGATTATCAAACTCTATAGACCAAAATGATCTTTTCTTCATTGTCGTTGCGTTACTAACATCACAAAATGCATGGTCGTGGGCAATTTCTATTCAATAGGTTTGCTTGTTGGCCAAGTAAACTCAAATATAAAGAGTTAAGCTTTAAATGAACGTGCACGAGAAACAACAATGATTATCATGCTCTATTGACCAAAATGATCCTGTCTTCATTGTCGTTACGTTACAAACATCACAAAAGGCATGTTTGTGGGCAATTTCAATTCAATATGTTTGCTTGTTGGCCAAGTAAACCTAAATATAAAGAGTTAGGCTTTAAATGAACGTGCACGAGAAACAACAACGATTATCATGCTCTATTGATCTAAATGATCCTGTCTTCATTGTCGTCACGTTACAAACATCACAAAAGGCATGGTTGTAGGCAATTTCAATTCAATAGGTTTGCTTGTTGGCCAAGTAAACCCAAATATAAAGAGTTAAGCTTTAAATGAACGTGCACGAGAAACAACAACGATTATCAAACTCTATAGACCAAAATGATCTTTTCTTCATTGTCGTTGCGTTACTAACATCACAAAATGCATGGTCGTGGGCAATTTCTATTCAATAGGTTTGCTTGTTGGCCAAGTAAACTCAAATATAAAGAGTTAAGCTTTAAATGAACGTGCACGAGAAACAACAACGATTATCATGCTCTATTGACCAAAATGATCCTGTCTTCATTGTCGTTACGTTACAAACATCACAAAAGGCATGTTTGTGGGCAATTTCAATTCAATATGTTTGCTTGTTGGCCAAGTAAACCCAAATATAAAGAGTTAGGCTTTAAATGAACGTGCACGAGAAACAACAACGATTATCATGCTCTATTGACCAAAATGATCCTGTCTTCATTGTCGTCACGTTACAAATATCGCAAAAGGCATGGTTGTAGGCAATTTCAATTCAATAGGTTTGCTTGTTGGCCAAGTAAACCCAAATATAAAGAGTTAAGCTTTAAATGAACGTGCACGAGAAACACAACGATTATCAAACTCTATAGACCAAAATGATCTTTTCTTCATTGTCGTTGCGTTACTAACATCACAAAATGCATGGTCGTGGGCAATTTCTATTCAATAGGTTTGCTTGTTGGCCAAGTAAACTCAAATATAAAGAGTTAAGCTTTAAATGAACGTGCACGAGAAACAACAATGATTATCATGCTCTATTGACCAAAATGATCCTGTCTTCATTGTCGTTACGTTACAAACATCACAAAAGGCATGTTTGTGGGCAATTTCAATTCAATATGTTTGCTTGTTGGCCAAGTAAACCCAAATATAAAGAGTTAGGCTTTAAATGAACGTGCACGAGAAACAACAACGATTATCATGCTCTATTGACCTAAATGATCCTGTCTTCATTGTCGTCACGTTACAAACATCACAAAAGGCATGGTTGTAGGCAATTTCAATTCAATAGGTTTGCTTGTTGGCCAAGTAAACCCAAATATAAAGAGTTAAGCTTTAAATGAACGTGCACAAGAAACAACAACGATTATCATGCTCTATTGACCAAAATGATCCTGTCTTCATTGTCTTTACGTTACAAACATCACAAAAGGCATGGTTGTAGGCAATTTCAATTCAATAGGTTTGCTTGTTGGCCAAGTAAACCCAAATATAAAGAGTTAGGCTTTAAATGAACGTGCACGAGAAACAACAACGATTATCATGCTCTATTGACCAAAATGATCCTGTCTTCATTGTCTTTACGTTACAAACATCACAAAAGGCATGGTTGTAGGCAATTTCAATTCAATAGGTTTGCTTGTTGGCCAAGTAAACCCAAATATAAAGAGTTAAGCTTTAAATGAACGTGCACGAGAAACAACAACGATTATCAAACTCTATAGACCAAAATGATCTTTTCTTCATTGTCGTTGCGTTACTAACATCACAAAATGCATGGTCGTGGGCAATTTCTATTCAATAGGTTTGCTTGTTGGCCAAGTAAACCTAAATATAAAGAGTTAAGCTTTAAATGAACGTGCACGAGAATCAACAACGATTATCATGCTCTATTGACCAAAATGATCCTGTCTTCATTGTCTTTACGTTACAAATATCACAAAAGGCATGGTTGTAGGCAATTTCAATTCAATAGGTTTGCTTGTTGGCCAAGTAAACCCAAATATAAAGAGTTAAGCTTTAAATGAACGTGCACGAGAAACACAACGATTATCAAACTCTATAGACCAAAATGATCTTTTCTTCATTGTCGTTGCGTTACTAACATCACAAAATGCATGGTCGTGGGCAATTTCTATTCAATAGGTTTGCTTGTTGGCCAAGTAAACTCAAATATAAAGAGTTAAGCTTTAAATGAACGTGCACGAGAAACAACAATGATTATCATGCTCTATTGACCAAAATGATCCTGTCTTCATTGTCGTTACGTTACAAACATCACAAAAGGCATGTTTGTGGGCAATTTCAATTCAATATGTTTGCTTGTTGGCCAAGTAAACCCAAATATAAAGAGTTAGGCTTTAAATGAACGTGCACGAGAAACAACAACGATTATCATGCTCTATTGACCAAAATGATCCTGTCTTCATTGTCGTCACGTTACAAATATCGCAAAAGGCATGGTTGTAGGCAATTTCAATTCAATAGGTTTGCTTGTTGGCCAAGTAAACCCAAATATAAAGAGTTAAGCTTTAAATGAACGTGCACGAGAAACACACCGATTATCAAACTCTATAGACCAAAATGATCTTTTCTTCATTGTCGTTGCGTTACTAACATCACAAAATGCATGGTCGTGGGCAATTTCTATTCAATAGGTTTGCTTGTTGGCCAAGTAAACTCAAATATAAAGAGTTAAGCTTTAAATGAACGTGCACGAGAAACAACAATGATTATCATGCTCTATTGACCAAAATGATCCTGTCTTCATTGTCGTTACGTTACAAACATCACAAAAGGCATGTTTGTGGGCAATTTCAATTCAATATGTTTGCTTGTTGGCCAAGTAAACCCAAATATAAAGAGTTAGGCTTTAAATGAACGTGCACGAGAAACAACAACGATTATCATGCTCTATTGACCTAAATGATCCTGTCTTCATTGTCGTCACGTTACAAACATCACAAAAGGCATGGTTGTAGGCAATTTCAATTCAATAGGTTTGCTTGTTGGCCAAGTAAACCCAAATATAAAGAGTTAAGCTTTAAATGAACGTGCACGAGAAACAACAACGATTATCAAACTCTATAGACCAAAATGATCTTTTCTTCATTGTCGTTGCGTTACTAACATCACAAAATGCATGGTCGTGGGCAATTTCTATTCAATAGGTTTGCTTGTTGGCCAAGTAAACCCAAATATAAAGAGTTAAGCTTTAAATGAACGTGCACGAGAAACAACAACGATTATCATGCTCTATTGACCAAAATGATCCTGTCTTCATTGTCGTTACGTTACAAACATCACAAAATCCATGGTTGTGGGCAATTTCAATTCAAGGTTTGCTTGTTACCGATGTAAACCCAAATATAAAGAGTTAAGCTTTAAATGAACGTGCACAAGAAACAACAACGATTATCATGCTCTATTGACCAAAATGATCCTGTCTTCATTGTCTTTACGTTACAAACATCACAAAAGGCATGGTTGTAGGCAATTTCAATTCAATAGGTTTGCTTGTTGGCCAAGTAAACCCAAATATAAAGAGTTAGGCTTTAAATGAACGTGCACGAGAAACAACAACGATTATCATGCTCTATTGACCAAAATGATCCTGTCTTCATTGTCTTTACGTTACAAACATCACAAAAGGCATGGTTGTAGGCAATTTCAATTCAATAGGTTTGCTTGTTGGCCAAGTAAACCCAAATATAAAGAGTTAAGCTTTAAATGAACGTGCACGAGAAACACAACGATTATCAAACTCTATAGACCAAAATGATCTTTTCTTCATTGTCGTTGCGTTACTAACATCACAAAATGCATGGTCGTGGGCAATTTCTATTCAATAGGTTTGCTTGTTGGCCAAGTAAACTCAAATATAAAGAGTTAAGCTTTAAATGAACGTGCACGAGAAACAACAACGATTATCATGCTCTATTGACCAAAATGATCCTGTATTCATTGTCGTTACGTTACAAACATCACAAAAGGCATGTTTGTGGGCAATTTCAATTCAATATGTTTGCTTGTTGGCCAAGTAAACCCAAATATAAAGAGTTAGGCTTTAAATGAACGTGCACGAGAAACAACAACGATTATCATGCTCTATTGACCAAAATGATCCTGTCTTCATTGTCGTCACGTTACAAATATCGCAAAAGGCATGGTTGTAGGCAATTTCAATTCAATAGGTTTGCTTGTTGGCCAAGTAAACCCAAATATAAAGAGTTAAGCTTTAAATGAACGTGCACGAGAAACACAACGATTATCAAACTCTATAGACCAAAATGATCTTTTCTTCATTGTCGTTGCGTTACTAACATCACAAAATGCATGGTCGTGGGCAATTTCTATTCAATAGGTTTGCTTGTTGGCCAAGTAAACTCAAATATAAAGAGTTAAGCTTTAAATGAACGTGCACGAGAAACAACAATGATTATCATGCTCTATTGACCAAAATGATCCTGTCTTCATTGTCGTTACGTTACAAACATCACAAAAGGCATGTTTGTGGGCAATTTCAATTCAATATGTTTGCTTGTTGGCCAAGTAAACCCAAATATAAAGAGTTAGGCTTTAATTGAACGTGCACGAGAAACAACAACGATTATCATGCTCTATTGACCAAAATGATCCTGTCTTCATTGTCGTCACGTTACAAACATCACAAAAGGCATGGTTGTAGGCAATTTCAATTCAATAGGTTTGCTTGTTGGCCAAGTAAACCCAAATATAAAGAGTTAAGCTTTAAATGAACGTGCACGAGAAACAACAACGATTATCAAACTCTATAGACCAAAATGATCTTTTCTTCATTGTCGTTGCGTTACTAACATCACAAAATGCATGGTCGTGGGCAATTTCTATTCAATAGGTTTGCTTGTTGGCCAAGTAAACCCAAATATAAAGAGTTAAGCTTTAAATGAACGTGCACAAGAATCAACAACGATTATCATGCTCTATTGACCAAAATGATCCTGTCTTCATTGTCTTTACGTTACAAACATCACAAAAGGCATGGTTGTAGGCAATTTCAATTCAATAGGTTTGCTTGTTGGCCAAGTAAACCCAAATATAAAGAGTTAAGCTTTAAATTAACGTGCACGAGAAACAACAACGATTATCATGCTCTATTGACCAAAATGATCCTGTCTTCATTGTCGTTACGTTACAAACATCACAAAAGGCATGGTGGTGGGCAATTTCTATTCAATAGGTTTGCTTGTTGGCCAAGTAAACCCAAATATAAAGAGTTAAGCTTTAAATGAACGTGCACGAGAAACAACAACGATTATCATGCTCTATTGACCAAAATGATTCTGTCTTCATTGTCGTTACGTTACAAACATCACAAAAGGCATGGTTGTGGGCAATTTCAATTCAAGGTTTGCTTGTTGGCCAAGTAAACCCAAATGTAAAGAGTTAAGCTTTAAATGAACGTGCACGAGAAACAACAACGATTATCATGCTCTATTGACCAAAATGATCCTGTCTTCATTGTCGTTACGTTACAAACATCACAAAAGGCATGTTTGTGGGCAATTTCTATTCAATAGGTTTGCTTGTTGGCCAAGTAAACCCAAATATAAAGAGTTAAGCTTTAAATGAACGTGCACGAGAAACAACAACGATTATCATGCTCTATTGACCAAAATGATCCTGTCTTCATTGTCGTTACGTTACAAACATCACAAAAGGCATGGTTGTGGGCAATTTCAATTCAAGGTTTGCTTGTTGGCCAAGTAAACCCAAATGTAAAGAGTTAAGCTTTAAATGAACGTGCACGAGAAACAACAACGATTATCATGCTCTATTGACCAAAATGATCCTGTCTTCATTGTCGTTACGTTACAAACATCACAAAAGGCATGTTTGTGGGCAATTTCAATTCAATATGTTTGCTTGTTGGCCAAGTAAACCCAAATATAAAGAGTTAAGCTTTAAATGAACATGCACGAGAAACAACAACGATTATCATGCTCTATTGACCAAAATGATCTTTTCTTCATTGTCGTTGCGTTACTAACATCACAAAATGCATGGTCGTGGGCAATTTCTATTCAATAGGTTTGCTTGTTGGCCAAGTAAACCCAAATATAAAGAGTTAAGCTTTAAATGAACGTGCACGAGAATCAACAACGATTATCATGCTCTATTGACCAAAATGATCCTGTCTTCATTGTCGTTACGTTACAAACATCACAAAAGGCATGGTTGTGGGCAATTTCAATTCAAGGTTTGCTTGTTGGCCAAGTAAACCCAAATGTAAAGAGTTAAGCTTTAAATGAACGTGCACGAGAAACAACAACGATTATCATGCTCTATTGACCAAAATGATCCTGTCTTCATTGTCGTTACGTTACAAACATCACAAAAGGCATGTTTGTGGGCAATTTCTATTCAATAGGTTTGCTTGTTGGCCAAGTAAACCCAAATATAAAGAGTTAGGCTTTAAATGAACGTGCACGAGAAACAACAACGATTATCATGCTCTATTGACCAAAATGATCCTGTCTTCATTGTCGTTACGTTACAAACATCACAAAAGGCATGGTTGTGGGCAATTTCAATTCAAGGTTTGCTTGTTGGCCAAGTAAACCCAAATGTAAAGAGTTAAGCTTTAAATGAACGTGCACGAGAAACAATTAGGCTTTAAATGAACGTGCACGAGAAACAACAACGATTATCATGCTCTATTGACCAAAATGATCCTGTCTTCATTGTCGTTACGTTACAAACATCACAAAAGGCATGGTTGTGGGCAATTTCAATTCAAGGTTTGCTTGTTGGCCAAGTAAACCCAAATGTAAAGAGTTAAGCTTTAAATGAACGTGCACGAGAAACAACAACGATTATCATGCTCTATTGACCAAAATGATCCTGTCTTCATTGTCGTTACGTTACAAACATCACAAAAGGCATGTTTGTGGGCAATTTCTATTCAATAGGTTTGCTTGTTGGCCAAGTAAACCCAAATATAAAGAGTTAGGCTTTAAATGAACGTGCACGAGAAACAACAACGATTATCATGCTCTATTGACCAAAATGATCCTGTCTTCATTGTCGTCACGTTACAAACATCACAAAAGGCATGGATGTAGGCAATTTCAATTCAATAGGTTTGCTTGTTGGCCAAGTAAACCCAAATATAAAGAGTTAAGCTTTAAATGAACGTGCACGAGAAACAACAACGATTATCAAACTCTATAGACCAAAATGATCTTTTCTTCATTGTCGTTGCGTTACTAACATCACAAAATGCATGGTCGTGGGCAATTTCTATTCAATAGGTTTGCTTGTTGGCCAAGTAAACCCAAATATAAAGAGTTAAGCTTTAAATGAACGTGCACGAGAATCAACAACGATTATCATGCTCTATTGACCAAAATGATCCTGTCTTCATTGTCGTTACGTAACAAACATCACAAAAGGCATGGTTGTGGGCAATTTCAATTCAATATGTTTGCTTGTTGGCCAAGTAAACCAAAATATAAAGAGTTAAGCTTTAAATTAATGTGCACGAGAAACAACAACGATTATCATGCTCTATTGACCAAAATGATCCTGTCTTCATTGTCGTTACGTTACAAACATCACAAAAGGCATGGTGGTGGGCAATTTCTATTCAATAGGTTTGCTTGTTGGCCAAGTAAACCCAAATATAAAGAGTTAAGCTTTAAATGAACGTGCACGAGAAACAACAACGATTATCATGCTCTATTGACCAAAATGATTCTGTCTTCATTGTCGTTACGTTACAAACATCACAAAAGGCATGGTTGTGGGCAATTTCAATTCAAGGTTTGCTTGTTGGCCAAGTAAACCCAAATGTAAAGAGTTAAGCTTTAAATGAACGTGCACGAGAAACAACAACGATTATCATGCTCTATTGACCAAAATGATCCTGTCTTCATTGTCGTTACGTTACAAACATCACAAAAGGCATGTTTGTGGGCAATTTCTATTCAATAGGTTTGCTTGTTGGCCAAGTAAACCCAAATATAAAGAGTTAAGCTTTAAATGAACGTGCACGAGAAACAACAACGATTATCATGCTCTATTGACCAAAATGATCCTGTCTTCATTGTCGTTACGTTACAAACATCACAAAAGGCATGGTTGTGGGCAATTTCAATTCAAGGTTTGCTTGTTGGCCAAGTAAACCCAAATGTAAAGAGTTAAGCTTTAAATGAACGTGCACGAGAAACAACAACGATTATCATGCTCTATTGACCAAAATGATCCTGTCTTCATTGTCGTTACGTTACAAACATCACAAAAGGCATGTTTGTGGGCAATTTCTATTCAATAGGTTTGCTTGTTGGCCAAGTAAACCCAAATATAAAGAGTTAGGCTTTAAATGAACGTGCACGAGAAACAACAACGATTATCATGCTCTATTGACCAAAATGATCCTGTCTTCATTGTCGTTACGTTACAAACATCACAAAAGGCATGGTTGTGGGCAATTTCAATTCAAGGTTTGCTTGTTGGCCAAGTAAACCCAAATGTAAAGAGTTAAGCTTTAAATGAACGTGCACGAGAAACAACAACGATTATCATGCTCTATTCACCAAAATGATCCTGTCTTCATTGTCGTTACGTTACAAACATCACAAAAGGCATGTTTGTGGGCAATTTCTATTCAATAGGTTTGCTTGTTGGCCAAGTAAACCCAAATATAAAGAGTTAGGCTTTAAATGAACGTGCACGAGAAACAACAACGATTATCATGCTCTATTGACCAAAATGATCCTGTCTTCATTGTCGTCACGTTACAAACATCACAAAAGGCATGGATGTAGGCAATTTCAATTCAATAGGTTTGCTTGTTGGCCAAGTAAACCCAAATATAAAGAGTTAAGCTTTAAATGAACGTGCACGAGAAACAACAACGATTATCAAACTCTATAGACCAAAATGATCTTTTCTTCATTGTCGTTGCGTTACTAACATCACAAAATGCATGGTCGTGGGCAATTTCTATTCAATAGGTTTGCTTGTTGGCCAAGTAAACCCAAATATAAAGAGTTAAGCTTTAAATGAACGTGCACGAGAATCAACAACGATTATCATGCTCTATTGACCAAAATGATCCTGTCTTCATTGTCGTTACGTAACAAACATCACAAAAGGCATGGTTGTGGGCAATTTCAATTCAATATGTTTGCTTGTTGGCCAAGTAAACCAAAATATAAAGAGTTAAGCTTTAAATTAATGTGCACGAGAAACAACAACGATTATCATGCTCTATTGACCAAAATGATCCTGTCTTCATTGTCGTTACGTTACAAACATCACAAAAGGCATGGTGGTGGGCAATTTCTATTCAATAGGTTTGCTTGTTGGCCAAGTAAACCCAAATATAAAGAGTTAAGCTTTAAATGAACGTGCACGAGAAACAACAACGATTATCATGCTCTATTGACCAAAATGATCCTGTCTTCATTGTCGTTACGTTACAAACATCACAAAAGGCATGTTTGTGGGCAATTTCTATTCAATAGGTTTGCTTGTTGGCCAAGTAAACCCAAATATAAAGAGTTAAGCTTTAAATGAACGTGCACGAGAAACAACAACGATTATCATGCTCTATTGACCAAAATGATCCTGTCTTCATTGTCGTTACGTTACAAACATCACAAAAGGCATGGTTGTGGGCAATTTCAATTCAAGGTTTGCTTGTTGGCCAAGTAAACCCAAATGTAAAGAGTTAAGCTTTAAATGAACGTGCACGAGAAACAACAACGATTATCATGCTCTATTGACCAAAATGATCCTGTCTTCATTGTCGTTACGTTACAAACATCACAAAAGGCATGTTTGTGGGCAATTTCTATTCAATAGGTTTGCTTGTTGGCCAAGTAAACCCAAATATAAAGAGTTAGGCTTTAAATGAACGTGCACGAGAAACAACAACGATTATCATGCTCTATTGACCAAAATGATCCTGTCTTCATTGTCGTTACGTTACAAACATCACAAAAGGCATGGTTGTGGGCAATTTCAATTCAAGGTTTGCTTGTTGGCCAAGTAAACCCAAATGTAAAGAGTTAAGCTTTAAATGAACGTGCACGAGAAACAACAACGATTATCATGCTCTATTCACCAAAATGATCCTGTCTTCATTGTCGTTACGTTACAAACATCACAAAAGGCATGTTTGTGGGCAATTTCTATTCAATAGGTTTACTTGTTGGCCAAGTAAACCCAAATATAAAGAGTTAAGCTTTAAATGAACGTGCACGAGAAACAACAACGATTATCATGCTCTATTGACCAAAATGATCCTGTCTTCATTGTCGTTACGTTACAAACATCACAAAAGGCATGGTTGTGGGCAATTTCAATTCAAGGTTTGCTTGTTGGCCAAGTAAACCCAAATGTAAAGAGTTAAGCTTTAAATGAACGTGCACGAGAAACAACAACGATTATCAAACTCTATAGACCAAAATGATCTTTTCTTCATTGTCGTTGCGTTACTAACATCACAAAATGCATGGTCGTGGGCAATTTCTATTCAATAGGTTTGCTTGTTGGCCAAGTAAACCCAAATATAAAGAGTTAAGCTTTAAATGAACGTGCACGAGAAACAACAACGATTATCAAACTCTATAGACCAAAATGATCTTTTCTTCATTGTCGTTGCGTTACTAACATCACAAAATGCATGGTCGTGGGCAATTTCTATTCAATAGGTTTGCTTGTTGGCCAAGTAAACCCAAATATAAAGAGTTAAGCTTTAAATGAACGTGCACGAGAAACAACAACGATTATCATGATCTATTGACCAAAATGATCCTGTCTTCATTGTCGTTACGTTACAAACATCACAAAAGGCATGGTTGTAGGCAATTTCAATTCAATAGGTTTGCTTGTTGGCCAAGTAAACCCAAATATAAAGAGTTAAGCTTTAAATGAACGTGCACGAGAAACAACAACGATTATCAAACTCTATAGACCAAAATGATCTTTTCTTCATTGTCGTTGCGTTACTAACATCACAAAATGCATGGTCGTGGGCAATTTCTATTCAATAGGTTTGCTTGTTGGCCAAGTAAACCCAAATATAAAGAGTTAAGCTTTAAATGAACGTGCACGAGAATCAACAACGATTATCATGCTCTATTGACCAAAATGATCCTGTCTTCATTGTCGTTACGTTACAAACATCACAAAAGGCATGGTTGTGGGCAATTTCAATTCAATATGTTTGCTTGTTGGCCAAGTAAACCCAAATATAAAGAGTTAAGCTTTAAATTAACGTGCACGAGAAACAACAACGATTATCATGCTCTATTGACCAAAATGATCCTGTCTTCATTGTCGTTACGTTACAAACATCACAAAAGGCATGGTGGTGGGCAATTTCTATTCAATAGGTTTGCTTGTTGGCCAAGTAAACCCAAATATAAAGAGTTAAGCTTTAAATGAACGTGCACGAGAAACAACAACGATTATCATGCTCTATTGACCAAAATGATTCTGTCTTCATTGTCGTTACGTTACAAACATCACAAAAGGCATGGTTGTGGGCAATTTCAATTCAAGGTTTGCTTGTTGGCCAAGTAAACCCAAATGTAAAGAGTTAAGCTTTAAATGAACGTGCACGAGAAACAACAACGATTATCATGCTCTATTGACCAAAATGATCCTGTCTTCATTGTCGTTACGTTACAAACATCACAAAAGGCATGTTTGTGGGCAATTTCTATTCAATAGGTTTGCTTGTTGGCCAAGTAAACCCAAATATAAAGAGTTAAGCTTTAAATGAACGTGCACGAGAAACAACAACGATTATCATGCTCTATTGACCAAAATGATTCTGTCTTCATTGTCGTTACGTTACAAACATCACAAAAGGCATGGTTGTGGGCAATTTCAATTCAAGGTTTGCTTGTTGGCCAAGTAAACCCAAATGTAAAGAGTTAAGCTTTAAATGAACGTGCACGAGAAACAACAACGATTATCATGCTCTATTCACCAAAATGATCCTGTCTTCATTGTCGTTACGTTACAAACATCACAAAAGGCATGTTTGTGGGCAATTTCTATTCAATAGGTTTGCTTGTTGGCCAAGTAAACCCAAATATAAAGAGTTAAGCTTTAAATGAACGTGCACGAGAAACAACAACGATTATCATGCTCTATTGACCAAAATGATCCTGTCTTCATTGTCGTTACGTTACAAACATCACAAAAGGCATGGTTGTGGGCAATTTCAATTCAAGGTTTGCTTGTTGGCCAAGTAAACCCAAATGTAAAGAGTTAAGCTTTAAATGAACGTGCACGAGAAACAACAACGATTATCATGCTCTATTGACCAAAATGATCCTGTCTTCATTGTCGTTACGTTACAAACATCACAAAAGGCATGTTTGTGGGCAATTTCAATTCAATATGTTTGCTTGTTGGCCAAGTAAATCCAAATATAAAGAGTTAGGCTTTAAATGAACGTGCACGAGAAACAACAACGATTATCAAACTCTATTGACCAAAATGATCTTTTCTTCATTGTCGTTGCGTTACTAACATCACAATATGCATGGTCGTGGGCAATTTCTATTCAATAGGTTTGCTTGTTGGCCAAGTAAACCCAAATATAAAGAGTTAAGCTTTAAATGAACATGCACGAGAATCAACAACGATTATCATGTTCTATTGACCAAAATGATCCTGTCTTCATTGTCGTTACGTTACAAACATCACAAAAGGCATGGTTGAGGGCAATTTCAATTCAATATGTTTGCTTGTTGGCCAAGTAAACCCAAATATAAAGAGTTAGGCTTTAAATGAACGTGCACGAGAAACAACAACGATTATCAAACTCTATAGGCCAAAATGACCATTTCTTCATTGTCGTTGCGTTACTAACATCACAAAATGCATGGTCGTGGGCAACTTCTATTCAATAGGTTTGCTTGTTGGCCAAGTAAACCCAAATATAAAGAGTTAAGCTTTAAATTAACGTGCACGAGAAACAACAACGATTATCATGCTCTATTGACCAAAATGATCCTGTCTTCATTGTCGTTATGTTACAAACATCACAAAAGGCATGGTTGTAGGCAATTTCAATTCAATAGGTTTGCTTGTTGGCCAAGTAAACCCAAATATAAAGAGTTAAGCTTTAAATGAACGTGCACGAGAAACAACAACGATTATCAAACTCTATAGACCAAAATGATCTTTTCTTCATTGTCGTTGCATTACTAACATCACAAAATGCATGGTCGTGGGCAATTTCTATTCAATAGGTTTGCTTGTTGGCTAAGTAAACCCAAATATAAAGAGTTAAGCTTTAAATGAACGTGCACGAGAATCAACAACGATTATCATGCTCTATGGACCAAAATGATCCTGTCTTCATTGTCGTTACGTTACAATCATCACAAAAGGCATGGTTGTGGGCAATTTCAATTCAATATGTTTGCTTGTTGGCCAAGTAAACCCAAATATAAAGAGTTAGGCTTTAAATGAACGTGCACGAGAAACAACAACGATTATCATGCTCTATTGACCAAAATGATCCTGTCTTCATTGTCGTCACGTTACAAACATCACAAAAGGCATGGTTGTAGGCAATTTCAATTCAATAGGTTTGCTTGTTGGCCAAGTAAACCCAAATATAAAGAGTTAAGCTTTAAATGAACGTGCACGAGAAACAACAACGATTATCAAACTCTATAGACCAAAATGATCTTTTCTTCATTGTCGTTGCGTTACTAACATCACAAAATGCATGGTCGTGGGCAATTTCTATTCAATAGGTTTGCTTGTTGGCCAAGTAAACCCAAATATAAAGAGTTAAGCTTTAAATGAACGTGCACGAGAATCAACAACGATTATCATGCTCTATTGACCAAAATGATCCTGTCTTCATTGTCGTTACGTTACAAACATCACAAAAGGCATGGTTGTGGGCAATTTCAATTCAATATGTTTGCTTGTTGGCCAAGTAAACCCAAATATAAAGAGTTAAGCTTTAAATGAACGTGCACGAGAAACAACAACGATTATCATGCTCTATTGACCAAAATGATTCTGTCTTCATTGTCGTTACGTTACAAACATCACAAAAGGCATGGTTGTGGGCAATTTCAATTCAAGGTTTGCTTGTTGGCCAAGTAAACCCAAATGTAAAGAGTTAAGCTTTAAATGAACGTGCACGAGAAACAACAACGATTATCATGCTCTATTGACCAAAATGATCCTGTCTTCATTGTCGTTACGTTACAAACATCACAAAAGGCATGTTTGTGGGCAATTTCTATTCAATAGGTTTGCTTGTTGGCCAAGTAAACCCAAATATAAAGAGTTAAGCTTTAAATGAACGTGCACGAGAAACAACAACGATTATCATGCTCTATTGACCAAAATGATTCTGTCTTCATTGTCGTTACGTTACAAACATCACAAAAGGCATGGTTGTGGGCAATTTCAATTCAAGGTTTGCTTGTTGGCCAAGTAAACCCAAATGTAAAGAGTTAAGCTTTAAATGAACGTGCACGAGAAACAACAACGATTATCATGCTCTATTCACCAAAATGATCCTGTCTTCATTGTCGTTACGTTACAAACATCACAAAAGGCATGGTTGTGGGCAATTTCAATTCAATATGTTTGCTTGTTGGCCAAGTAAACCCAAATATAAAGAGTTAAGCTTTAAATGAACGTGCACGAGAAACAACAACGATTATCATGCTCTATTGACCAAAATGATTCTGTCTTCATTGTCGTTACGTTACAAACATCACAAAAGGCATGGTTGTGGGCAATTTCAATTCAAGGTTTGCTTGTTGGCCAAGTAAACCCAAATGTAAAGAGTTAAGCTTTAAATGAACGTGCACGAGAAACAACAACGATTATCATGCTCTATTGACCAAAATGATCCTGTCTTCATTGTCGTTACGTTACAAACTTCACAAAAGGCATGTTTGTGGGCAATTTCTATTCAATAGGTTTGCTTGTTGGCCAAGTAAACCCATATATAAAGAGTTAAGCTTTAAATGAACGTGCACGAGAAACAACAACGATTATCATGCTCTATTGACCAAAATGATCCTGTCTTCATTGTCGTTACGTTACAAACATCACAAAAGGCATGGTTGTGGGCAATTTCAATTTAAGGTTTGCTTGTTGGCCAAATAAACCCAAATGTAAAGAGTTAAGCTTTAAATGAACGTGCACGAGAAACAACAACGATTATCATGCTCTATTGACCAAAATGATCCTGTCTTCATTGTCGTTACGTTACAAACATCACAAAAGGCATGTTTGTGGGCAATTTCAATTCAATATGTTTGCTTGTTGGCCAAGTAAATCCAAATATAAAGAGTTAGGCTTTAAATGAACGTGCACGAGAAACTACAACGATTATCAAACTCTATTAACCAAAATGATCTTTTCTTCATTGTCGTTGCGTTACTAACATCACAAAATGCATGGTCGTGGGCAATTTCTATTCAATAGGTTTGCTTGTTGGCCAAGTAAACCCAAATATAAAGAGTTAAGCTTTAAATGAACATGCACGAGAATCAACAACGATTATCATGTTCTATTGACCAAAATGATCCTGTCTTCATTGTCGTTACGTTACAAACATCACAAAAGGCATGGTTGAGGGCAATTTCAATTCAATATGTTTGCTTGTTGGCCAAGTAAACCCAAATATAAAGAGTTAGGCTTTAAATGAACGTGCACGAGAAACAACAACGATTATCAAACTCTATAGGCCAAAATGACCTTTTCTTCATTGTCGTTGCGTTACTAACATCACAAAATGCATGGTCGTGGGCAACTTCTATTCAATAGGTTTGCTTGTTGGCCAAGTAAACCCAAATATAAAGAGTTAAGCTTTAAATTAACGGGCACGAGAAACAACAACGATTATCATGCTCTATTGACCAAAATGATCCTGTCTTCATTGTCGTTATGTTACAAACATCACAAAAGGCATGGTTGTCGGCAATTTCAATTCAATAGGTTTGCTTGTTGGCCAAGTAAACCCAAATATAAAGAGTTAAGCTTTAAATGAACGTGCACGAGAAACAACAACGATTATCAAACTCTATTGACCAAAATGATCTTTTCTTCATTGTCGTTGCGTTACTAACATCACAAAATGCATGGTCGTGGGCAATTTCTATTCAATAGGTTTGCTTGTTGGCCAAGTAAACCCAAATATAAAGAGTTAAGCTTTAAATGAACATGCACGAGAATCAACAACGATTATCATGTTCTATTGACCAAAATGATCCTGTCTTCATTGTCGTTACGTTACAAACATCACAAAAGGCATGGTTGAGGGCAATTTCAATTCAATATGTTTGCTTGTTGGCCAAGTAAACCCAAATATAAAGAGTTAGGCTTTAAATGAACGTGCACGAGAAACAACAACGATTATCAAACTCTATAGGCCAAAATGACCATTTCTTCATTGTCGTTGCGTTACTAACATCACAAAATGCATGGTCGTGGGCAACTTCTATTCAATAGGTTTGCTTGTTGGCCAAGTAAACCCAAATATAAAGAGTTAAGCTTTAAATTAACGTGCACGAGAAACAACAACGATTATCATGCTCTATTGACCAAAATGATCCTGTCTTCATTGTCGTTATGTTACAAACATCACAAAAGGCATGGTTGTAGGCAATTTCAATTCAATAGGTTTGCTTGTTGGCCAAGTAAACCCAAATATAAAGAGTTAAGCTTTAAATGAACGTGCACGAGAAACAACAACGATTATCAAACTCTATAGACCAAAATGATCTTTTCTTCATTGTCGTTGCATTACTAACATCACAAAATGCATGGTCGTGGGCAATTTCTATTCAATAGGTTTGCTTGTTGGCTAAGTAAACCCAAATATAAAGAGTTAAGCTTTAAATGAACGTGCACGAGAATCAACAACGATTATCATGCTCTATGGACCAAAATGATCCTGTCTTCATTGTCGTTACGTTACAATCATCACAAAAGGCATGGTTGTGGGCAATTTCAATTCAATATGTTTGCTTGTTGGCCAAGTAAACCCAAATATAAAGAGTTAGGCTTTAAATGAACGTGCACGAGAAACAACAACGATTATCATGCTCTATTGACCAAAATGATCCTGTCTTCATTGTCGTCACGTTACAAACATCACAAAAGGCATGGTTGTAGGCAATTTCAATTCAATAGGTTTGCTTGTTGGCCAAGTAAACCCAAATATAAAGAGTTAAGCTTTAAATGAACGTGCACGAGAAACAACAACGATTATCAAACTCTATAGACCAAAATGATCTTTTCTTCATTGTCGTTGCGTTACTAACATCACAAAATGCATGGTCGTGGGCAATTTCTATTCAATAGGTTTGCTTGTTGGCCAAGTAAACCCAAATATAAAGAGTTAAGCTTTAAATGAACGTGCACGAGAATCAACAACGATTATCATGCTCTATTGACCAAAATGATCCTGTCTTCATTGTCGTTACGTTACAAACATCACAAAAGGCATGGTTGTGGGCAATTTCAATTCAATATGTTTGCTTGTTGGCCAAGTAAACCCAAATATAAAGAGTTAAGCTTTAAATGAACGTGCACGAGAAACAACAACGATTATCATGCTCTATTGACCAAAATGATTCTGTCTTCATTGTCGTTACGTTACAAACATCACAAAAGGCATGGTTGTGGGCAATTTCAATTCAAGGTTTGCTTGTTGGCCAAGTAAACCCAAATGTAAAGAGTTAAGCTTTAAATGAACGTGCACGAGAAACAACAACGATTATCATGCTCTATTGACCAAAATGATCCTGTCTTCATTGTCGTTACGTTACAAACATCACAAAAGGCATGTTTGTGGGCAATTTCTATTCAATAGGTTTGCTTGTTGGCCAAGTAAACCCAAATATAAAGAGTTAAGCTTTAAATGAACGTGCACGAGAAACAACAACGATTATCATGCTCTATTGACCAAAATGATTCTGTCTTCATTGTCGTTACGTTACAAACATCACAAAAGGCATGGTTGTGGGCAATTTCAATTCAAGGTTTGCTTGTTGGCCAAGTAAACCCAAATGTAAAGAGTTAAGCTTTAAATGAACGTGCACGAGAAACAACAACGATTATCATGCTCTATTCACCAAAATGATCCTGTCTTCATTGTCGTTACGTTACAAACATCACAAAAGGCATGGTTGTGGGCAATTTCAATTCAATATGTTTGCTTGTTGGCCAAGTAAACCCAAATATAAAGAGTTAAGCTTTAAATGAACGTGCACGAGAAACAACAACGATTATCATGCTCTATTGACCAAAATGATTCTGTCTTCATTGTCGTTACGTTACAAACATCACAAAAGGCATGGTTGTGGGCAATTTCAATTCAAGGTTTGCTTGTTGGCCAAGTAAACCCAAATGTAAAGAGTTAAGCTTTAAATGAACGTGCACGAGAAACAACAACGATTATCATGCTCTATTGACCAAAATGATCCTGTCTTCATTGTCGTTACGTTACAAACTTCACAAAAGGCATGTTTGTGGGCAATTTCTATTCAATAGGTTTGCTTGTTGGCCAAGTAAACCCATATATAAAGAGTTAAGCTTTAAATGAACGTGCACGAGAAACAACAACGATTATCATGCTCTATTGACCAAAATGATCCTGTCTTCATTGTCGTTACGTTACAAACATCACAAAAGGCATGGTTGTGGGCAATTTCAATTTAAGGTTTGCTTGTTGGCCAAATAAACCCAAATGTAAAGAGTTAAGCTTTAAATGAACGTGCACGAGAAACAACAACGATTATCATGCTCTATTGACCAAAATGATCCTGTCTTCATTGTCGTTACGTTACAAACATCACAAAAGGCATGTTTGTGGGCAATTTCAATTCAATATGTTTGCTTGTTGGCCAAGTAAATCCAAATATAAAGAGTTAGGCTTTAAATGAACGTGCACGAGAAACTACAACGATTATCAAACTCTATTAACCAAAATGATCTTTTCTTCATTGTCGTTGCGTTACTAACATCACAAAATGCATGGTCGTGGGCAATTTCTATTCAATAGGTTTGCTTGTTGGCCAAGTAAACCCAAATATAAAGAGTTAAGCTTTAAATGAACATGCACGAGAATCAACAACGATTATCATGTTCTATTGACCAAAATGATCCTGTCTTCATTGTCGTTACGTTACAAACATCACAAAAGGCATGGTTGAGGGCAATTTCAATTCAATATGTTTGCTTGTTGGCCAAGTAAACCCAAATATAAAGAGTTAGGCTTTAAATGAACGTGCACGAGAAACAACAACGATTATCAAACTCTATAGGCCAAAATGACCTTTTCTTCATTGTCGTTGCGTTACTAACATCACAAAATGCATGGTCGTGGGCAACTTCTATTCAATAGGTTTGCTTGTTGGCCAAGTAAACCCAAATATAAAGAGTTAAGCTTTAAATTAACGGGCACGAGAAACAACAACGATTATCATGCTCTATTGACCAAAATGATCCTGTCTTCATTGTCGTTATGTTACAAACATCACAAAAGGCATGGTTGTCGGCAATTTCAATTCAATAGGTTTGCTTGTTGGCCAAGTAAACCCAAATATAAAGAGTTAAGCTTTAAATGAACGTGCACGAGAAACAACAACGATTATCAAACTCTATTGACCAAAATGATCTTTTCTTCATTGTCGTTGCGTTACTAACATCACAAAATGCATGGTCGTGGGCAATTTCTATTCAATAGGTTTGCTTGTTGGCCAAGTAAACCCAAATATAAAGAGTTAAGCTTTAAATGAACATGCACGAGAATCAACAACGATTATCATGTTCTATTGACCAAAATGATCCTGTCTTCATTGTCGTTACGTTACAAACATCACAAAAGGCATGGTTGAGGGCAATTTCAATTCAATATGTTTGCTTGTTGGCCAAGTAAACCCAAATATAAAGAGTTAGGCTTTAAATGAACGTGCACGAGAAACAACAACGATTATCAAACTCTATAGGCCAAAATGACCTTTTCTTCATTGTCGTTGCGTTACTAACATCACAAAATGCATGGTCGTGGGCAACTTCTATTCAATAGGTTTGCTTGTTGGCCAAGTAAACCCAAATATAAAGAGTTAAGCTTTAAATTAACGTGCACGAGAAACAACAACGATTATCATGCTCTATTGACCAAAATGATCCTGTCTTCATTGTCGTTATGTTACAAACATCACAAAAGGCATGGTTGTCGGCAATTTCAATTCAATAGGTTTGCTTGTTGGCCAAGTAAACCCAAATATAAAGAGTTAAGCTTTAAATGAACGTGCACGAGAAACAACAACGATTATCAAACTCTATTGACCAAAATGATCTTTTCTTCATTGTCGTTGCGTTACTAACATCACAAAATGCATGGTCGTGGGCAATTTCTATTTAATAGGTTTGCTTGTTGGCCAAGTAAACCCAAATATAAAGAGTTAAGCTTTAAATGAACATGCACGAGAATCAACAACGATTATCATGTTCTATTGACCAAAATGATCCTGTCTTCATTGTCGTTACGTTACAAACATCACAAAAGGCATGGTTGAGGGCAATTTCAATTCAATATGTTTGCTTGTTGGCCAAGTAAACCCAAATATAAAGAGTTAGGCTTTAAATGAACGTGCACGAGAAACAACAACGATTATCAAACTCTATAGGCCAAAATGACCTTTTCTTCATTGTCGTTGCGTTACTAACATCACAAAATGCATGGTCGTGGGCAACTTATATTCAATAGGTTTGCTTGTTGGCCAAGTAAACCCAAATATAAAGAGTTAAGCTTTAAATTAACGTGCACGAGAAACAACAACGATTATCATGCTCTATTGACCAAAATGATCCTGTCTTCATTGTCGTTATGTTACAAACATCACAAAAGGCATGGTTGTAGGCAATTTCAATTCAATAGGTTTGCTTGTTGGCCAAGTAAACCCAATTATAAAGAGTTAAATTTTAAATGAACGTGCACGAGAAACAACAACGATTATCATGCTCTATTGACCAAAATGATCCTGTCTTCATTGTCGTTACGTTACAAACATCACAAAAGGCATGTTTGTGGGCAATTTCAATTCAATATGTTTGCTTGTTGGCCAAGTAAACCCAAATATAAAGAGTTAGGCTTTAAATGAACGTGCACGAGAAACAACAACGATTATCATACTCTATTGACCAAAATGATCTTTTATTCATTGTCGTTGCGTTATTAACATCACAAAATGCATGGTCGTGGGCAATTTCTATTCAATAGGTTTGCTTGTTGGCCAAGTAAACCCAAATATAAAGAGTTAAGCTTTAAATGAACGTGCACGAGAATCAACAACGATTATCATGCTCTATTGACCAAAATGATCCTGTCTTCATTGTCGTTACGTTACAAACATCACAAAAGGCATGGTTGTGGGCAATTTCAATTTAATATGTTTGCTTGTTGGCCAAGTAAACCCAAATATAAAGAGTTAGGCTTTAAATGAACGTGCACGAGAAACAACAACGATTATCAAACTCTATAGGCCAAAATGACCTTTTCTTCATTGTCGTTGCGTTACTAACATCACAAAATGCATGGTCGTGGGCAATTTCTATTCAATAGGTTTGCTTGTTGGCCAAGTAAACCCAAATATAAAGAGTTAAGCTTTAAATGAACGTGCACGAGAAACAACAATGATTATCATGCTCTATTGACCAAAATGATCCTGTCTTCATTGTCGTTACGTTACAAACATCACAAAAGCCATGGTTGTGGGCAATTTCAATTCAATATGTTTGCTTGTTGGCCAAGTAAACCCAATATGAAGAGTTAGGCTTTAAATGAACGTGCACGAGAAACAACAACGATTATCAAACTCTATTGACCAAAATGATCTTTTCTTCATTGTCGTTGCGTTACTAACATCACAAAATGCATGGTCGTGGGCAATTTCTATTCAATAGGTTTGCTTGTTGGCCAAGTAAACCCAAATATAAAGAGTTAAGCTTTAAATGAACGTGCACGAGAAACAACAACGATTATCATGCTCTATTGACCAAAATGATCCTGTCTTCATTGTCGTTACGTTACAAACATCACAAAAGGCATGGTTGTGGGCAATTTCAATTCGAGGTTTGCTTGTTGGCCAAGTAAACCCAAATGTAAAGAGTTAAGCTTTAAATGAACGTGCACGAGAAACAACAACGATTATCATGCTCTATTGACCAAAATGATCCTGTCTTCATTGTCGTTACGTTACAAACATCACAAAAGGCATGTTTGTGGGCAATTTCAATTTAATATGTTTGCTTGTTGGCCAAGTAAATCCAAATATAAAGAGTTAGGCTTTAAATGAACGTGCACGAGAAACAACAACGATTATCAAACTCTATTGACCAAAATGATCTTTTCTTCATTGTCGTTGCGTTACTAACATCACAAAATGCATGGTCGTGGGCAATTTCTATTCAATAGGTTTGCTTGTTGGCCAAGTAAACCCAAATATAAAGAGTTAAGCTTTAAATGAACGTGCACGAGAAACAACAACGATTATCATGCTCTATTGACCAAAATGATCCTGTCTTCATTGTCGTTACGTTACAAACATCACAAAAGGCATGTTTGTGGGCAATTTCAATTCAATATGTTTGCTTGTTGGCCAAGTAAATCCAAATATAAAGAGTTAGGCTTTAAATGAACGTGCACGAGAAACAACAACGATTATCATGCTCTATTGACCAAAATGATCCTGTCTTCATTGTCGTTACGTTACAAACATCACAAAAGGCATGGTTGTGGGCAATTTCAATTCAAGGTTTGCTTGTTGGCCAAGTAAACCCAAATATAAAGAGTTAAGCTTTAAATGAACGTGCACGAGAAACAACAACGATTATCATGCTCTATTGACCAAAATGATCCTGTCGTCATTGTCATTACGTTACAAACATCACAAAAGGCATGGTTGTGGGTAATTTCAATTCAATATGTTTGCTTGTTGGCCAAGTAAACCCAAATATAAAGAGTTAGGCTTTAAATTAACGTGCACGAGAAACAACAACGATAATCAATCTCTATAGGCCAAAATGACCTTTTCTTCATTGTCGTTGCGTTACTAACATCACAAAATGCATGGTCGTGGGCAACTTCTATTCAATAGGTTTGCTTGTTGGCCAAGTAAACCCAAATATAAAGAGTTAAGCTTTAAATTAACGTGCACGAGAAACAACAACGATTATCATGCTCTATTGACCAAAATGATCCTGTCTTCATTGTCGTTATGTTACAAACATCACAAAAGGCATGGTTGTAGGCAATTTCAATTCAATAGGTTTGCTTGTTGGCCAAGTAAACCCAAATATAAAGAGTTAAGCTTTAAATGAACGTGCACGAGAAACAACAACGATTATCAAACTCTATAGACCAAAATGATCTTTTCTTCATTGTCGTTGCATTACTAACATCACAAAATGCATGGTCGTGGGCAATTTCTATTCAATAGGTTTGCTTGTTGGCTAAGTAAACCCAAATATAAAGAGTTAAGCTTTAAATGAACGTGCACGAGAATCAACAACGATTATCATGCTCTATGGACCAAAATGATCCTGTCTTCATTGTCGTTACGTTACAATCATCACAAAAGGCATGGTTGTGGGCAATTTCAATTCAATATGTTTGCTTGTTGGCCAAGTAAACCCAAATATAAAGAGTTAGGCTTTAAATGAACGTGCACGAGAAACAACAACGATTATCATGCTCTATTGACCAAAATGATCCTGTCTTCATTGTCGTCACGTTACAAACATCACAAAAGGCATGGTTGTAGGCAATTTCAATTCAATAGGTTTGCTTGTTGGCCAAGTAAACCCAAATATAAAGAGTTAAGCTTTAAATGAACGTGCACGAGAAACAACAACGATTATCAAACTCTATAGACCAAAATGATCTTTTCTTCATTGTCGTTGCGTTACTAACATCACAAAATGCATGGTCGTGGGCAATTTCTATTCAATAGGTTTGCTTGTTGGCCAAGTAAACCCAAATATAAAGAGTTAAGCTTTAAATGAACGTGCACGAGAATCAACAACGATTATCATGCTCTATTGACCAAAATGATCCTGTCTTCATTGTCGTTACGTTACAAACATCACAAAAGGCATGGTTGTGGGCAATTTCAATTCAATATGTTTGCTTGTTGGCCAAGTAAACCCAAATATAAAGAGTTAAGCTTTAAATGAACGTGCACGAGAAACAACAACGATTATCATGCTCTATTGACCAAAATGATTCTGTCTTCATTGTCGTTACGTTACAAACATCACAAAAGGCATGGTTGTGGGCAATTTCAATTCAAGGTTTGCTTGTTGGCCAAGTAAACCCAAATGTAAAGAGTTAAGCTTTAAATGAACGTGCACGAGAAACAACAACGATTATCATGCTCTATTGACCAAAATGATCCTGTCTTCATTGTCGTTACGTTACAAACATCACAAAAGGCATGTTTGTGGGCAATTTCTATTCAATAGGTTTGCTTGTTGGCCAAGTAAACCCAAATATAAAGAGTTAAGCTTTAAATGAACGTGCACGAGAAACAACAACGATTATCATGCTCTATTGACCAAAATGATTCTGTCTTCATTGTCGTTACGTTACAAACATCACAAAAGGCATGGTTGTGGGCAATTTCAATTCAAGGTTTGCTTGTTGGCCAAGTAAACCCAAATGTAAAGAGTTAAGCTTTAAATGAACGTGCACGAGAAACAACAACGATTATCATGCTCTATTCACCAAAATGATCCTGTCTTCATTGTCGTTACGTTACAAACATCACAAAAGGCATGGTTGTGGGCAATTTCAATTCAATATGTTTGCTTGTTGGCCAAGTAAACCCAAATATAAAGAGTTAAGCTTTAAATGAACGTGCACGAGAAACAACAACGATTATCATGCTCTATTGACCAAAATGATTCTGTCTTCATTGTCGTTACGTTACAAACATCACAAAAGGCATGGTTGTGGGCAATTTCAATTCAAGGTTTGCTTGTTGGCCAAGTAAACCCAAATGTAAAGAGTTAAGCTTTAAATGAACGTGCACGAGAAACAACAACGATTATCATGCTCTATTGACCAAAATGATCCTGTCTTCATTGTCGTTACGTTACAAACTTCACAAAAGGCATGTTTGTGGGCAATTTCTATTCAATAGGTTTGCTTGTTGGCCAAGTAAACCCATATATAAAGAGTTAAGCTTTAAATGAACGTGCACGAGAAACAACAACGATTATCATGCTCTATTGACCAAAATGATCCTGTCTTCATTGTCGTTACGTTACAAACATCACAAAAGGCATGGTTGTGGGCAATTTCAATTCAAGGTTTGCTTGTTGGCCAAATAAACCCAAATGTAAAGAGTTAAGCTTTAAATGAACGTGCACGAGAAACAACAACGATTATCATGCTCTATTGACCAAAATGATCCTGTCTTCATTGTCGTTACGTTACAAACATCACAAAAGGCATGGTTGTGGGCAATTTCAATTCAATATGTTTGCTTGTTGGCCAAGTAAACCCAAATATAAAGAGTTAAGCTTTAAATGAACGTGCACGAGAAACAACAACGATTATCATGCTCTATTGACCAAAATGATTCTGTCTTCATTGTCGTTACGTTACAAACATCACAAAAGGCATGGTTGTGGGCAATTTCAATTCAAGGTTTGCTTGTTGGCCAAGTAAACCCAAATGTAAAGAGTTAAGCTTTAAATGAACGTGCACGAGAAACAACAACGATTATCATGCTCTATTGACCAAAATGATCCTGTCTTCATTGTCGTTACGTTACAAACTTCACAAAAGGCATGTTTGTGGGCAATTTCTATTCAATAGGTTTGCTTGTTGGCCAAGTAAACCCAAATATAAAGAGTTAGGCTTTAAATGAACGTGCACGAGAAACAACAACGATTATCAAACTCTATAGGCCAAAATGACCTTTTCTTCATTGTCGTTACGTTACAAACATCACAAAAGGCATGGTCGTGGGCAACTTCTATTCAATAGGTTTGCTTGTTGGCCAAGTAAACCCAAATATAAAGAGTTAAGCTTTAAATTAACGGGCACGAGAAACAACAACGATTATCATGCTCTATTGACCAAAATGATCCTGTCTTCATTGTCGTTATGTTACAAACATCACAAAAGGCATGGTTGTCGGCAATTTCAATTCAATAGGTTTGCTTGTTGGCCAAGTAAACCCAAATATAAAGAGTTAAGCTTTAAATGAACGTGCACGAGAAACAACAACGATTATCAAACTCTATTGACCAAAATGATCTTTTCTTCATTGTCGTTGCGTTACTAACATCACAAAATGCATGGTCGTGGGCAATTTCTATTCAATAGGTTTGCTTGTTGGCCAAGTAAACCCAAATATAAAGAGTTAAGCTTTAAATGAACATGCACGAGAATCAACAACGATTATCATGTTCTATTGACCAAAATGATCCTGTCTTCATTGTCGTTACGTTACAAACATCACAAAAGGCATGGTTGAGGGCAATTTCAATTCAATATGTTTGCTTGTTGGCCAAGTAAACCCAAATATAAAGAGTTAGGCTTTAAATGAACGTGCACGAGAAACAACAACGATTATCAAACTCTATAGGCCAAAATGACCTTTTCTTCATTGTCGTTGCGTTACTAACATCACAAAATGCATGGTCGTGGGCAACTTCTATTCAATAGGTTTGCTTGTTGGCCAAGTAAACCCAAATATAAAGAGTTAAGCTTTAAATTAACGTGCACGAGAAACAACAACGATTATCATGCTCTATTGACCAAAATGATCCTGTCTTCATTGTCGTTATGTTACAAACATCACAAAAGGCATGGTTGTCGGCAATTTCAATTCAATAGGTTTGCTTGTTGGCCAAGTAAACCCAAATATAAAGAGTTAAGCTTTAAATGAACGTGCACGAGAAACAACAACGATTATCAAACTCTATTGACCAAAATGATCTTTTCTTCATTGTCGTTGCGTTACTAACATCACAAAATGCATGGTCGTGGGCAATTTCTATTTAATAGGTTTGCTTGTTGGCCAAGTAAACCCAAATATAAAGAGTTAAGCTTTAAATGAACATGCACGAGAATCAACAACGATTATCATGTTCTATTGACCAAAATGATCCTGTCTTCATTGTCGTTACGTTACAAACATCACAAAAGGCATGGTTGAGGGCAATTTCAATTCAATATGTTTGCTTGTTGGCCAAGTAAACCCAAATATAAAGAGTTAGGCTTTAAATGAACGTGCACGAGAAACAACAACGATTATCAAACTCTATAGGCCAAAATGACCTTTTCTTCATTGTCGTTGCGTTACTAACATCACAAAATGCATGGTCGTGGGCAACTTATATTCAATAGGTTTGCTTGTTGGCCAAGTAAACCCAAATATAAAGAGTTAAGCTTTAAATTAACGTGCACGAGAAACAACAACGATTATCATGCTCTATTGACCAAAATGATCCTGTCTTCATTGTCGTTATGTTACAAACATCACAAAAGGCATGGTTGTAGGCAATTTCAATTCAATAGGTTTGCTTGTTGGCCAAGTAAACCCAATTATAAAGAGTTAAATTTTAAATGAACGTGCACGAGAAACAACAACGATTATCATGCTCTATTGACCAAAATGATCCTGTCTTCATTGTCGTTACGTTACAAACATCACAAAAGGCATGTTTGTGGGCAATTTCAATTCAATATGTTTGCTTGTTGGCCAAGTAAACCCAAATATAAAGAGTTAGGCTTTAAATGAACGTGCACGAGAAACAACAACGATTATCATACTCTATTGACCAAAATGATCTTTTATTCATTGTCGTTGCGTTATTAACATCACAAAATGCATGGTCGTGGGCAATTTCTATTCAATAGGTTTGCTTGTTGGCCAAGTAAACCCAAATATAAAGAGTTAAGCTTTAAATGAACGTGCACGAGAATCAACAACGATTATCATGCTCTATTGACCAAAATGATCCTGTCTTCATTGTCGTTACGTTACAAACATCACAAAAGGCATGGTTGTGGGCAATTTCAATTTAATATGTTTGCTTGTTGGCCAAGTAAACCCAAATATAAAGAGTTAGGCTTTAAATGAACGTGCACGAGAAACAACAACGATTATCAAACTCTATAGGCCAAAATGACCTTTTCTTCATTGTCGTTGCGTTACTAACATCACAAAATGCATGGTCGTGGGCAATTTCTATTCAATAGGTTTGCTTGTTGGCCAAGTAAACCCAAATATAAAGAGTTAAGCTTTAAATGAACGTGCACGAGAAACAACAATGATTATCATGCTCTATTGACCAAAATGATCCTGTCTTCATTGTCGTTACGTTACAAACATCACAAAAGCCATGGTTGTGGGCAATTTCAATTCAATATGTTTGCTTGTTGGCCAAGTAAACCCAATATGAAGAGTTAGGCTTTAAATGAACGTGCACGAGAAACAACAACGATTATCAAACTCTATTGACCAAAATGATCTTTTCTTCATTGTCGTTGCGTTACTAACATCACAAAATGCATGGTCGTGGGCAATTTCTATTCAATAGGTTTGCTTGTTGGCCAAGTAAACCCAAATATAAAGAGTTAAGCTTTAAATGAACGTGCACGAGAAACAACAACGATTATCATGCTCTATTGACCAAAATGATCCTGTCTTCATTGTCGTTACGTTACAAACATCACAAAAGGCATGGTTGTGGGCAATTTCAATTCGAGGTTTGCTTGTTGGCCAAGTAAACCCAAATGTAAAGAGTTAAGCTTTAAATGAACGTGCACGAGAAACAACAACGATTATCATGCTCTATTGACCAAAATGATCCTGTCTTCATTGTCGTTACGTTACAAACATCACAAAAGGCATGTTTGTGGGCAATTTCAATTTAATATGTTTGCTTGTTGGCCAAGTAAATCCAAATATAAAGAGTTAGGCTTTAAATGAACGTGCACGAGAAACAACAACGATTATCAAACTCTATTGACCAAAATGATCTTTTCTTCATTGTCGTTGCGTTACTAACATCACAAAATGCATGGTCGTGGGCAATTTCTATTCAATAGGTTTGCTTGTTGGCCAAGTAAACCCAAATATAAAGAGTTAAGCTTTAAATGAACGTGCACGAGAAACAACAACGATTATCATGCTCTATTGACCAAAATGATCCTGTCTTCATTGTCGTTACGTTACAAACATCACAAAAGGCATGGTTGTGGGCAATTTCAATTCGAGGTTTGCTTGTTGGCCAAGTAAACCCAAATGTAAAGAGTTAAGCTTTAAATGAACGTGCACGAGAAACAACAACGATTATCATGCTCTATTGACCAAAATGATCCTGTCTTCATTGTCGTTACGTTACAAACATCACAAAAGGCATGTTTGTGGGCAATTTCAATTCAATATGTTTGCTTGTTGGCCAAGTAAATCCAAATATAAAGAGTTAGGCTTTAAATGAACGTGCACGAGAAACAACAACGATTATCATGCTCTATTGACCAAAATGATCCTGTCTTCATTGTCGTTACGTTACAAACATCACAAAAGGCATGGTTGTGGGCAATTTCAATTCAAGGTTTGCTTGTTGGCCAAGTAAACCCAAATATAAAGAGTTAAGCTTTAAATGAACGTGCACGAGAAACAACAACGATTATCATGCTCTATTGACCAAAATGATCCTGTCGTCATTGTCGTTACGTTACAAACATCACAAAAGGCATGGTTGTGGGTAATTTCAATTCAATATGTTTGCTTGTTGGCCAAGTAAACCCAAATATAAAGAGTTAGGCTTTAAATTAACGTGCACGAGAAACAACAACGATAATCAATCTCTATAGGCCAAAATGACCTTTTCTTCATTGTCGTTGCGTTACTAACATCACAAAATGCATGGTCGTGGGCAATTTCTATTCAATAGGTTTGCTTGTTGGCCAAGTAAACCCAAATATAAAGAGTTAAGCTTTAAATTAACGTGCACGAGAAACAACAACGATTATCATGCTCTATTGACCAAAATGATCCTGTCTTCATTGTCGTTATGTTACAAACATCACAAAAGGCATGGTTGTAGGCAATTTCAATTCAATAGGTTTGCTTGTTGGCCAAGTAAACCCAAATATAAAGAGTTAAGCTTTAAATGAACGTGCACGAGAAACAACAACGATTATCAAACTCTAATGACCAAAATGATCTTTTCTTCATTGTCGTTGCGTTACTAACATCACAAAATGCATGGTCGTGGGCAATTTCTATTCAATAGGTTTGCTTGTTGGCCAAGTAAACCCAAATATAAAGAGTTAAGCTTTAAATGAACGTGCACGAGAATCAACAACGATTATCATGCTCTATTGACCAAAATGATCCTGTCTTCATTGTCGTTACGTTACAAACATCACAAAAGCCATGGTTGTGGGCAATTTCAATTCAATATGTTTGCTTGTTGGCCAAGTAAACCCAATATGAAGAGTTAAGCTTTAAATGAACGTGCACGAGAAACAACAACGATTATCAAACTCTATAGACCAAAATGATCTTTTCTTCATTGTCGTTGTGTTACTAACATCACAAAATGCATGGTCGTGGGCAATTTCTATTCAATAGGTTTGCTTGTTGGCCAAGTAAACCCAAATATAAAGAGTTAAGCTTTAAATGAACGTGCACGAGAAACAACAACGATTATCATGCTCTATTGACCAAAATGATCCTGTCTTCATTGTCGTTACGTTACAAACATCACAAAAGGCATGGTTGTGGGCAATTTCAATTCGAGGTTTGCTTGTTGGCCAAGTAAACCCAAATGTAAAGAGTTAAGCTTTAAATGAACGTGCACGAGAAACAACAACGATTATCATGCTCTATTGACCAAAATGATCCTGTCTTTATTGTCGTTACGTTACAAACATCACAAAAGGCATGTTTGTGGGCAATTTCAATTCAATATGTTTGCTTGTTGGCCAAGTAAATCCAAATATAAAGAGTTAGGCTTTAAATGAACGTGCACGAGAAACAACAACGATTATCAAACTCTATTGACCAAAATGATCTTTTCTTCATTGTCGTTGCGTTACTAACATCACAAAATGCATGGTCGTGGGCAATTTCTATTCAATAGGTTTGCTTGTTGGCCAAGTAAACCCAAATATAAAGAGTTAAGCTTTAAATGAACGTGCACGAGAATCAACAACGATTATCATGCTCTATTGACCAAAATGATCCTGTCTTCATTGTCGTTACGTTACAAACATCACAAAAGGCATGGTTGTGGGCAATTTCAATTTAATATGTTTGCTTGTTGGCCAAGTAAATCCAAATATAAAGAGTTAGGCTTTAAATGAACGTGCACGAGAAACAACAACGATTATCAAACTCTATAGGCCAAAATGACCTTTTCTTCATTGTCGTTGCGTTACTAACATCACAAAATGCATGGTCGTGGGCAATTTCTATTCAATAGGTTTGCTTGTTGGCCAAGTAAACCCAAATATAAAGAGTTAAGCTTTAAATGAACGTGCACGAGAAACAACAACGATTATCATGCTCTATTGACCAAAATGATCCTGTCTTCATTGTCGTTACGTTACAAACATCACAAAAGCCATGGTTGTGGGCAATTTCAATTCAATATGTTTGCTTATTGGCCAAGTAAACCCAAATATAAAGAGTTAGGCTTTAAATGAACGTGCACGAGAAACAACAATGATTATCATACTCTATTGACCAAAATGATCTTTTATTCATTGTCGTTGCGTTACTAACATCACAAAATGCATGGTCGTGGGCAATTTCTATTCAATAGGTTTGCTTGTTGGCCAAGTAAACCCAAATATAAAGAGTTAAGCTTTAAATGAACGTGCACGAGAATCAACAACGATTATCATGCTCTATTGACCAAAATGATCCTGTCTTCATTGTCGTTACGTTACAAACATCACAAAAGGCATGGTTGTGGGCAATTTCAATTTAATATGTTTGCTTGTTGGCCAAGTAAACCCAAATATAAAGAGTTAGGCTTTAAATGAACATGCACGAGAAACAACAACGATTATCAAACTCTATAGGCCAAAATGACCTTTTCTTCATTGTCGTTGCGTTACTAACATCACAAAATGCATGGTCGTGGGCAATTTCTATTCAATAGGTTTGCTTGTTGGCCAAGTAAACCCAAATATAAAGAGTTAAGCTTTAAATGAACGTGCACGAGAAACAACAATGATTATCATGCTCTATTGACCAAAATGATCCTGTCTTCATTGTCGTTACGTTACAAACATCACAAAAGCCATTGTTGTGGGCAATTTCAATTCAATATGTTTGCTTGTTGGCCAAGTAAACCCAATATGAAGAGTTAGGCTTTAAATGAACGTGCACGAGAAACAACAACGATTATCAAACTCTATTGACCAAAATGATCTTTTCTTCATTGTCGTTGCGTTACTAACATCACAAAATGCATGGTCGTGGGCAATTTCTATTCAATAGGTTTGCTTGTTGGCCAAGTAAACCCAAATATAAAGAGTTAAGCTTTAAATGAACGTGCACGAGAAACAACAACGATTATCATGCTCTATTGACCAAAATGATCCTGTCTTCATTGTCGTTACGTTACAAACATCACAAAAGGCATGGTTGTGGGCAATTTCAATTCGAGGTTTGCTTGTTGGCCAAGTAAACCCAAATGTAAAGAGTTAAGCTTTAAATGAACGTGCACGGGAAACAACAACGATTATCATGCTCTATTGACCAAAATGATCCTGTCTTCATTGTCGTTACGTTACAAACATCACAAAAGGCATGTTTGTGGGCAATTTCAATTCAATATGTTTGCTTGTTGGCCAAGTAAATCCAAATATAAAGAGTTAGGCTTTAAATGAACGTGCACGAGAAACAACAACGATTATCAAAATCTATTGACCAAAATGATCTTTTCTTCATTGTCGTTGCGTTACTAACATCACAAAATGCATGGTCGTGGGCAATTTCTATTCAATAGGTTTGCTTGTTGGCCAAGTAAACCCAAATATAAAGAGTTAAGCTTTAAATGAACGTGCACGAGAAACAACAACGATTATCATGCTCTATTGACCAAAATGATCATGTCTTCATTGTCGTTACGTTACAAACATCACAAAAGGCATGGTTGTGGGCAATTTCAATTCGAGGTTTGCTTGTTGGCCAAGTAAACCCAAATGTAAAGAGTTAAGCTTTAAATGAACGTGCACGAGAAACAACAACGATTATCATGCTCTATTGACCAAAATGATCCTGTCTTCATTGTCGTTACGTTACAAACATCACAAAAGGCATGTTTGTGGGCAATTTCAATTCAATATGTTTGCTTGTTGGCCAAGTAAATCCAAATATAAAGAGTTAGGCTTTAAATGAACGTGCACGAGAAACAACAACGATTATCATGCTCTATTGACCAAAATGATCCTGTCTTCATTGTCGTTACGTTACAAACATCACAAAAGGCATGGTTGTGGGCAATTTCAATTCAAGGTTTGCTTGTTGGCCAAGTAAACCCAAATATAAAGAGTTAAGCTTTAAATGAACGTGCACGAGAAACAACAACGATTATCATGCTCTATTGACCAAAATGATCCTGTCGTCATTGTCGTTACGTTACAAACATCACAAAAGGCATGGTTGTGGGCAATTTCAATTCAATATGTTTGCTTGTTGGCCAAGTAAACCCAAATATAAAGAGTTAGGCTTTAAATTAACGTGCACGAGAAACAACAACGATAATCAATCTCTATAGGCCAAAATGACCTTTTCTTCATTGTCGTTGCGTTACTAACATCACAAAATGCATGGTCGTGGGCAACTTCTATTCAATAGGTTTGCTTGTTGGCCAAGTAAACCCAAATATAAAGAGTTAAACTTTAAATTAACGTGCACGAGAAACAACAACGATTATCATGCTCTATTGACCAAAATGATCCTGTCTTCATTGTCGTTATGTTACAAACATCACAAAAGGCATGGTTGTAGGCAATTTCAATTCAATAGGTTTGCTTGTTGGCCAAGTAAACCCAAATATAAAGAGTTAAGCTTTAAATGAACGTGCACGAGAAACAACAACGATTATCAAACTCTATTGACCAAAATGATCTTTTCTTCATTGTCGTTGCGTTACTAACATCACAAAATGCATGGTCGTGGGCAATTTCTATTCAATAGGTTTGCTTGTTGGCCAAGTAAACCCAAATATAAAGAGTTAAGCTTTAAATGAACGTGCACGAGAAACAACAACGATTATCATGCTCTATTGACCAAAATGATCCTGTCTTCATTGTCGTTACGTTACAAACATCACAAAAGGCATGGTTGTGGGCAATTTCAATTCGAGGTTTGCTTGTTGGCCAAGTAAACCCAAATGTAAAGAGTTAAGCTTTAAATTAACGTGCACGAGAAACAACAACGATTATCATGCTCTATTGACCAAAATGATCCTGTCGTCATTGTCGTTACGTTACAAACATCACAAAAGGCATGGTTGTGGGCAATTTCAATTCAATATGTTTGCTTGTTGGCCAAGTAAACCCAAATATAAAGAGTTAGGCTTTAAATTAACGTGCACGAGAAACAACAACGATAATCAATCTCTATAGGCCAAAATGACCTTTTCTTCATTGTCGTTGCGTTACTAACATCACAAAATGCATGGTCGTGGGCAACTTCTATTCAATAGGTTTGCTTGTTGGCCAAGTAAACCCAAATATAAAGAGTTAAGCTTTAAATTAACGTGCACGAGAAACAACAACGATTATCATGCTCTATTGACCAAAATGATCCTGTCTTCATTGTCGTTATGTTACAAACATCACAAAAGGCATGGTTGTAGGCAATTTCAATTCAATAGGTTTGCTTGTTGGCCAAGTAAATCCAAATATAAAGAGTTAAGCTTTAAATGAACGTGCACGAGAAACAACAACGATTATCAAACTCTATTGACCAAAATGATCTTTTCTTCATTGTCGTTGCGTTACTAACATCACAAAATGCATGGTCGTGGGCAATTTCTATTCAATAGGTTTGCTTGTTGGCCAAGTAAACCCAAATATAAAGAGTTAAGCTTTAAATGAACGTGCACGAGAATCAACAACGATTATCATGCTCTATTGACCAAAATGATCCTGTCTTCATTGTCGTTACGTTACAAACATCACAAAAGCCATGGTTGTGGGCAATTTCAATTCAATATGTTTGCTTGTTGGCCAAGTAAACCCAATATGAAGAGTTAGGCTTTAAATGAACGTGCACGAGAAACAACAACGATTATCAAACTCTATTGACCAAAATGATCTTTTCTTCATTGTCGTTGCGTTACTAACATCACAAAATGCATGGTCGTGGGCAATTTCTATTCAATAGGTTTGCTTGTTGGCCAAGTAAACCCAAATATAAAGAGTTAAGCTTTAAATGAACGTGCACGAGAAACAACAACGATTATCATGCTCTATTGACCAAAATGATCCTGTCTTCATTGTCGTTACGTTACAAACATCACAAAAGGCATGGTTGTGGGCAATTTCAATTCGAGGTTTGCTTGTTGGCCAAGTAAACCCAAATGTAAAGAGTTAAGCTTTAAATGAACGTGCACGAGAAACAACAACGATTATCATGCTCTATTGACCAAAATGATCCTGTCTTTATTGTCGTTACGTTACAAACATCACAAAAGGCATGTTTGTGGGCAATTTCAATTCAATATGTTTGCTTGTTGGCCAAGTAAATCCAAATATAAAGAGTTAGGCTTTAAATGAACGTGCACGAGAAACAACAACGATTATCAAACTCTATTGACCAAAATGATCTTTTCTTCATTGTCGTTGCGTTACTAACATCACAAAATGCATGGTCGTGGGCAATTTCTATTCAATAGGTTTGCTTGTTGGCCAAGTAAACCCAAATATAAAGAGTTAAGCTTTAAATGAACGTGCACGAGAATCAACAACGATTATCATGCTCTATTGACCAAAATGATCCTGTCTTCATTGTCGTTACGTTACAAACATCACAAAAGGCATGGTTGTGGGCAATTTCAATTTAATATGTTTGCTTGTTGGCCAAGTAAACCCAAATATAAAGAGTTAGGCTTTAAATGAACGTGCACGAGAAACAACAACGATTATCAAACTCTATAGGCCAAAATGACCTTTTCTTCATTGTCGTTGCGTTACTAACATCACAAAATGCATGGTCGTGGGCAATTTCTATTCAATAGGTTTGCTTGTTGGCCAAGTAAACCCAAATATAAAGAGTTAAGCTTTAAATGAACGTGCACGAGAAACAACAACGATTATCATGCTCTATTGACCAAAATGATCCTGTCTTCATTGTCGTTACGTTACAAACATCACAAAAGCCATGGTTGTGGGCAATTTCAATTCAATATGTTTGCTTGTTGGCCAAGTAAACCCAAATATAAAGAGTTAGGCTTTAAATGAACGTGCACGAGAAACAACAACGATTATCATACTCTATTGACCAAAATGATCTTTTATTCAATGTCGTTGCGTTACTAACATCACAAAATGCATGGTCGTGGGCAATTTCTATTCAATAGGTTTGCTTGTTGGCCAAGTAAACCCAAATATAAAGAGTTAAGCTTTAAATGAACGTGCACGAGAATCAACAACGATTATCATGCTCTATTGACCAAAATGATCCTGTCTTCATTGTCGTTACGTTACAAACATCACAAAAGGCATGGTTGTGGGCAATTTCAATTTAATATGTTTGCTTGTTGGCCAAGTAAACCCAAATATAAAGAGTTAGGCTTTAAATGAACATGCACGAGAAACAACAACGATTATCAAACTCTATAGGCCAAAATGACCTTTTCTTCATTGTCGTTGCGTTACTAACATCACAAAATGCATGGTCGTGGGCAATTTCTATTCAATAGGTTTGCTTGTTGGCCAAGTAAACCCAAATATAAAGAGTTAAGCTTTAAATGAACGTGCACGAGAAACAACAATGATTATCATGCTCTATTGACCAAAATGATCCTGTCTTCATTGTCGTTACGTTACAAACATCACAAAAGCCATGGTTGTGGGCAATTTCAATTCAATATGTTTGCTTGTTGGCCAAGTAAACCCAATATGAAGAGTTAGGCTTTAAATGAACGTGCACGAGAAACAACAACGATTATCAAACTCTATTGACCAAAATGATCTTTTCTTCATTGTCGTTGCGTTACTAACATCACAAAATGCATGGTCGTGGGCAATTTCTATTCAATAGGTTTGCTTGTTGGCCAAGTAAACCCAAATATAAAGAGTTAAGCTTTAAATGAACGTGCACGAGAAACAACAACGATTATCATGCTCTATTGACCAAAATGATCCTGTCTTCATTGTCGTTACGTTACAAACATCACAAAAGGCATGGTTGTGGGCAATTTCAATTCGAGGTTTGCTTGTTGGCCAAGTAAACCCAAATGTAAAGAGTTAAGCTTTAAATGAACGTGCACGGGAAACAACAACGATTATCATGCTCTATTGACCAAAATGATCCTGTCTTCATTGTCGTTACGTTACAAACATCACAAAAGGCATGTTTGTGGGCAATTTCAATTCAATATGTTTGCTTGTTGGCCAAGTAAATCCAAATATAAAGAGTTAGGCTTTAAATGAACGTGCACGAGAAACAACAACGATTATCAAAATCTATTGACCAAAATGATCTTTTCTTCATTGTCGTTGCGTTACTAACATCACAAAATGCATGGTCGTGGGCAATTTCTATTCAATAGGTTTGCTTGTTGGCCAAGTAAACCCAAATATAAAGAGTTAAGCTTTAAATGAACGTGCACGAGAAACAACAACGATTATCATGCTCTATTGACCAAAATGATCATGTCTTCATTGTCGTTACGTTACAAACATCACAAAAGGCATGGTTGTGGGCAATTTCAATTCGAGGTTTGCTTGTTGGCCAAGTAAACCCAAATGTAAAGAGTTAAGCTTTAAATGAACGTGCACGAGAAACAACAACGATTATCATGCTCTATTGACCAAAATGATCCTGTCTTCATTGTCGTTACGTTACAAACATCACAAAAGGCATGTTTGTGGGCAATTTCAATTCAATATGTTTGCTTGTTGGCCAAGTAAATCCAAATATAAAGAGTTAGGCTTTAAATGAACGTGCACGAGAAACAACAACGATTATCATGCTCTATTGACCAAAATGATCCTGTCTTCATTGTCGTTACGTTACAAACATCACAAAAGGCATGGTTGTGGGCAATTTCAATTCAAGGTTTGCTTGTTGGCCAAGTAAACCCAAATATAAAGAGTTAAGCTTTAAATGAACGTGCACGAGAAACAACAACGATTATCATGCTCTATTGACCAAAATGATCCTGTCGTCATTGTCGTTACGTTACAAACATCACAAAAGGCATGGTTGTGGGCAATTTCAATTCAATATGTTTGCTTGTTGGCCAAGTAAACCCAAATATAAAGAGTTAGGCTTTAAATTAACGTGCACGAGAAACAACAACGATAATCAATCTCTATAGGCCAAAATGACCTTTTCTTCATTGTCGTTGCGTTACTAACATCACAAAATGCATGGTCGTGGGCAACTTCTATTCAATAGGTTTGCTTGTTGGCCAAGTAAACCCAAATATAAAGAGTTAAGCTTTAAATTAACGTGCACGAGAAACAACAACGATTATCATGCTCTATTGACCAAAATGATCCTGTCTTCATTGTCGTTATGTTACAAACATCACAAAAGGCATGGTTGTAGGCAATTTCAATTCAATAGGTTTGCTTGTTGGCCAAGTAAACCCAAATATAAAGAGTTAAGCTTTAAATGAACGTGCACGAGAAACAACAACGATTATCAAACTCTATTGACCAAAATGATCTTTTCTTCATTGTCGTTGCGTTACTAACATCACAAAATGCATGGTCGTGGGCAATTTCTATTCAATAGGTTTGCTTGTTGGCCAAGTAAACCCAAATATAAAGAGTTAAGCTTTAAATGAACGTGCACGAGAAACAACAACGATTATCATGCTCTATTGACCAAAATGATCCTGTCTTCATTGTCGTTACGTTACAAACATCACAAAAGGCATGGTTGTGGGCAATTTCAATTCGAGGTTTGCTTGTTGGCCAAGTAAACCCAAATGTAAAGAGTTAAGCTTTAAATTAACGTGCACGAGAAACAACAACGATTATCATGCTCTATTGACCAAAATGATCCTGTCGTCATTGTCGTTACGTTACAAACATCACAAAAGGCATGGTTGTGGGCAATTTCAATTCAATATGTTTGCTTGTTGGCCAAGTAAACCCAAATATAAAGAGTTAGGCTTTAAATTAACGTGCACGAGAAACAACAACGATAATCAATCTCTATAGGCCAAAATGACCTTTTCTTCATTGTCGTTGCGTTACTAACATCACAAAATGCATGGTCGTGGGCAACTTCTATTCAATAGGTTTGCTTGTTGGCCAAGTAAACCCAAATATAAAGAGTTAAGCTTTAAATTAACGTGCACGAGAAACAACAACGATTATCATGCTCTATTGACCAAAATGATCCTGTCTTCATTGTCGTTATGTTACAAACATCACAAAAGGCATGGTTGTAGGCAATTTCAATTCAATAGGTTTGCTTGTTGGCCAAGTAAACCCAAATATAAAGAGTTAAGCTTTAAATGAACGTGCACGAGAAACAACAACGATTATCAAACTCTATTGACCAAAATGATCTTTTCTTCATTGTCGTTGCGTTACTAACATCACAAAATGCATGGTCGTGGGCAATTTCTATTCAATAGGTTTGCTTGTTGGCCAAGTAAACCCAAATATAAAGAGTTAAGCTTTAAATGAACGTGCACGAGAATCAACAACGATTATCATGCTCTATTGACCAAAATGATCCTGTCTTCATTGTCGTTACGTTACAAACATCACAAAAGCCATGGTTGTGGGCAATTTCAATTCAATATGTTTGCTTGTTGGCCAAGTAAACCCAATATGAAGAGTTAGGCTTTAAATGAACGTGCACGAGAAACAACAACGATTATCAAACTCTATTGACCAAAATGATCTTTTCTTCATTGTCGTTGCGTTACTAACATCACAAAATGCATGGTCGTGGGCAATTTCTATTCAATAGGTTTGCTTGTTGGCCAAGTAAACCCAAATATAAAGAGTTAAGCTTTAAATGAACGTGCACGAGAAACAACAACGATTATCATGCTCTATTGACCAAAATGATCCTGTCTTCATTGTCGTTACGTTACAAACATCACAAAAGGCATGGTTGTGGGCAATTTCAATTCGAGGTTTGCTTGTTGGCCAAGTAAACCCAAATGTAAAGAGTTAAGCTTTAAATGAACGTGCACGAGAAACAACAACGATTATCATGCTCTATTGACCAAAATGATCCTGTCTTTATTGTCGTTACGTTACAAACATCACAAAAGGCATGTTTGTGGGCAATTTCAATTCAATATGTTTGCTTGTTGGCCAAGTAAATCCAAATATAAAGAGTTAGGCTTTAAATGAACGTGCACGAGAAACAACAACGATTATCAAACTCTATTGACCAAAATGATCTTTTCTTCATTGTCGTTGCGTTACTAACATCACAAAATGCATGGTCGTGGGCAATTTCTATTCAATAGGTTTGCTTGTTGGCCAAGTAAACCCAAATATAAAGAGTTAAGCTTTAAATGAACGTGCACGAGAATCAACAACGATTATCATGCTCTATTGACCAAAATGATCCTGTCTTCATTGTCGTTACGTTACAAACATCACAAAAGGCATGGTTGTGGGCAATTTCAATTTAATATGTTTGCTTGTTGGCCAAGTAAACCCAAATATAAAGAGTTAGGCTTTAAATGAACGTGCACGAGAAACAACAACGATTATCAAACTCTATAGGCCAAAATGACCTTTTCTTCATTGTCGTTGCGTTACTAACATCACAAAATGCATGGTCGTGGGCAATTTCTATTCAATAGGTTTGCTTGTTGGCCAAGTAAACCCAAATATAAAGAGTTAAGCTTTAAATGAACGTGCACGAGAAACAACAACGATTATCATGCTCTATTGACCAAAATGATCCTGTCTTCATTGTCGTTACGTTACAAACATCACAAAAGCCATGGTTGTGGGCAATTTCAATTCAATATGTTTGCTTGTTGGCCAAGTAAACCCAAATATAAAGAGTTAGGCTTTAAATGAACGTGCACGAGAAACAACAACGATTATCATACTCTATTGACCAAAATGATCTTTTATTCATTGTCGTTGCGTTACTAACATCACAAAATGCATGGTCGTGGGCAATTTCTATTCAATAGGTTTGCTTGTTGGCCAAGTAAACCCAAATATAAAGAGTTAAGCTTTAAATGAACGTGCACGAGAATCAACAACGATTATCATGCTCTATTGACCAAAATGATCCTGTCTTCATTATCGTTACGTTACAAACATCACAAAAGGCATGGTTGTGGGCAATTTCAATTTAATATGTTTGCTTGTTGGCCAAGTAAACCCAAATATAAAGAGTTAGGTTTTAAATGAACGTGCACGAGAAACAACAACGATTATCAAACTCTATAGGCCAAAATGACCTTTTCTTCATTGTCGTTGCGTTACTAACATCACAAAATGCATGGTCGTGGGCAATTTCTATTCAATAGGTTTGCTTGTTGGCCAAGTAAACCCAAATATAAAGAGTTAAGCTTTAAATGAACGTGCACGAGAAACAACAACGATTATCATGCTCTATTGACCAAAATGATCCTGTCTTCATTGTCGTTACGTTACAAACATCACAAAAGCCATGGTTGTGGGCAATTTCAATTCAAGGTTTGCTTGTTGGCCAAGTAAACCCAAATATAAAGAGTTAAGCTTTAAATGAACGTGCACGAAAAACAACAACGATTATCATGATCTATTGACCAAAAATGATCCTGTCTTCATTGTCGTTACGTTACAAACATCACAAAAAGCATGGTTGTGGGCAATTTCAATTCAAGGTTTGCTTGTTGGCCAAGTAAACCCAAATGTAAAGAGTTAAGTTTTAAATGAACGTGCACGAGAAACAACAACGATTATCTTGCTCTATTGACCAAAATGATCCTGTCTTCATTGTCGTTATGTTACAAACATCACAAAAGGCATGTTTGTGGGCAATTTCAATTCAATATGTTTGCTTGTTGGCCAAGTAAACCCAAATATAAAGAGTTAGGCTTTAATTGAACGTGCACGAGAAACAACAACGATTATCAAACTCTATTGACCAAAATGATCTTTTCTTCATTGTCGTTGCGTTACTAACATCACAAAATGCATGGTCGTGGGCAATTTCTATTCAATAGGTTTGCTTGTTGGCCAAGTAAACCCAAATATAAAGAGTTAAGCTTTAAATGAACGTGCACGAGAATCAACAACGATTATCATGCTCTATTGACCAAAATGATCCTGTCTTCATTGTCGTTACGTTACAAACATCACAAAAGGCATGGTTGTGGGCAATTTCAATTTAATATGTTTGCTTGTTGGCCAAGTAAACCCAAATATAAAGAGTTAGGCTTTAAATGAACGTGCACGAGAAACAACAACGATTATCAAACTCTATAGGCCAAAATGACCTTTTCTTCATTGTCGTTGCGTTACTAACATCACAAAATGCATGGTCGTGGGCAATTTCTATTCAATAGGTTTGCTTGTTGGCCAAGTAAACCCAAATATAAAGAGTTAAGCTTTAAATGAACGTGCACGAGAAACAACAACGATTATCATGCTCTATTGACCAAAATGATCCTGTCTTCATTGTCGTTACGTTACAAACATCACAAAAGCCATGGTTGTGGGCAATTTCAATTCAATATGTTTGCTTGTTGGCCAAGTAAACCCAAATATAAAGAGTTAGGCTTTAAATGAACGTGCACGAGAAACAACAACGATTATCATACTCTATTGACCAAAATGATCTTTTATTCATTGTCGTTGCGTTACTAACATCACAAAATGCATGGTCGTGGGCAATTTCTATTCAATAGGTTTGCTTGTTGGCCAAGTAAACCCAAATATAAAGAGTTAAGCTTTAAATGAACGTGCACGAGAATCAACAACGATTATCATGCTCTATTGACCAAAATGATCCTGTCTTCATTGTCGTTACGTTACAAACATCACAAAAGGCATGGTTGTGGGCAATTTCAATTTAATATGTTTGCTTGTTGGCCAAGTAAACCCAAATATAAAGAGTTAGGCTTTAAATGAACGTGCACGAGAAACAACAACGATTATCAAACTCTATAGGCCAAAATGACCTTTTCTTCATTGTCGTTGCGTTACTAACATCACAAAATGCATGGTCGTGGGCAATTTCTATTCAATAGGTTTGCTTGTTGGCCAAGTAAACCCAAATATAAAGAGTTAAGCTTTAAATGAACGTGCACGAGAAACAACAACGATTATCATGCTCTATTGACCAAAATGATCCTGTCTTCATTGTCGTTACGTTACAAACATCACAAAAGCCATGGTTGTGGGCAATTTCAATTCAAGGTTTGCTTGTTGGCCAAGTAAACCCAAATATAAAGAGTTAAGCTTTAAATGAACGTGCACGAAAAACAACAACGATTATCATGATCTATTGACCAAAAATGATCCTGTCTTCATTGTCGTTACGTTACAAACATCACAAAAAGCATGGTTGTGGGCAATTTCAATTCAAGGTTTGCTTGTTGGCCAAGTAAACCCAAATGTAAAGAGTTAAGTTTTAAATGAACGTGCACGAGAAACAACAACGATTATCTTGCTCTATTGACCAAAATGATCCTGTCTTCATTGTCGTTATGTTACAAACATCACAAAAGGCATGTTTGTGGGCAATTTCAATTCAATATGTTTGCTTGTTGGCCAAGTAAACCCAAATATAAAGAGTTAGGCTTTAATTGAACGTGCACGAGAAACAACAACGATTATCAAACTCTATTGACCAAAATGATCTTTTCTTCATTGTCGTTGCATTACTAACATCACAAAATGCATGGTCGTGGGCAATTTCTATTCAATAGGTTTGCTTGTTGGCCAAGTAAACCCAAATATAAAGAGTTAAGCTTTAAATGAACGTGCAAGAGAAACAACAACGATTATCATGCTCTATTGACCAAAATGATCATGTCTTCATTGTCGTTACGTTACAAACATCACAAAAGGCATGGTTGTAGGCAATTTCAATTCAATAGGTTTGCTTGTTGGCCAAGTAAACCCAAATATAAAGAGTTAAGCTTTAAATGAACGTGCACGAGAAACACAACGATTATCAAACTCTATAGACCAAAATGATCTTTTCTTCATTGTCGTTGCGTTACTAACATCACAAAATGCGTGGTCGTGGGCAATTTCTATTCAATAGGTTTGCTTGTTGGCCAAGTAAACCCAAATATAAAGAGTTAAGCTTTAAATGAATGTGCACAAGAAACAACAACGATTATCATGCTCTATTGACCAAAATGATCCTGTCTTCATTGTCTTTACGTTACAAACATCACAAAAGGCATGGTTGTAGGCAATTTCAATTCAATAGGTTTGCTTGTTGGCCAAGTAAACCCAAATATAAAGAGTTAAGCTTTAAATGAACGTGCACGAGAAACACAACGATTATCAAACTCTATAGACCAAAATGATCTTTTCTTCATTCTCGTTGCGTTACTAACATCACAAAATGCATGGTCGTGGGCAATTTCTATTCAATAGGTTTGCTTGTTGTCCAAGTAAACTCAAATATAAAGAGTTAAGCTTTAAATGAACGTGCACGAGAAACAACAACGATTATCATGCTCTATTGACCAAAATGATCCTGTCTTCATGGTCGTTACGTTACAAACATCACAAAAGGCATGTTTGTGGGCAATTTCAATTCAATATGTTTGCTTGTTGGCCAAGGAAACCCAAATATAAAGAGTTAGGCTTTAAATGAACGTGCACGAGAAACAACAACGATTATCAAACTCTATTGACCAAAATGATCTTTTCTTCATTGTCGTTGCGTTACTAACATCACAAAATGCATGGTCGTGGGCAATTTCTATTCAATAGGTTTGCTTGTTGGCCAAGTAAACCCAAATATAAAGAGTTAAGCTTTAAATAAACGTGCACGAGAAACAACAACGATTATCATGCTCTATTGACCAAAATGATCCTGTCTTCATTGTCGTTACGTTACAAACATCACAAAAGGCATGGTTGTAGGCAATTTCAATTCAATAGGTTTGCTTGTTGGCCAAGTAAACCCAATTATAAAGAGTTAAATTTTAAATGAACGTGCACGAGAAACAACAACGATTATCAAACTCTATAGACCAAAATGATCTTTTCTTCATTGTCGTTGCGTTACTAACATCACACAATGCATGGTCGTGGGCAATTTCTATTCAATAGGTTTGCTTTTTTTTTTTTTTTTTTTCATTTTTCATCGAACACCTTCACGGTGGAGGGTTAAGTAGGACCCTCATCCCCTATATATCATCAAAACCGAAAGTCTTACAACGAGACTATCCCGAAAGTGGATTGTCCAACAAAATAACAAACTATCCGACAAAATAAAACATCAGCATCAAAATCAAAAACAAAAAGCTAGCCATAAACCAAAAGGAAGAAGAGAAGTAGAACAACCATATCAGAACCGAAAATTCGGTAGGCCAAGTTGATCCAGTCGACATAACGCCTTGACCCGAGCAGGAGCCGAGGAACCAGTCGACATAATGCAGTCCAATCCCTGCAAGGAAGTCAGCCGCTTTGTTACCTTCCCTGAAGATGTGAGTCACTCTCCATTCCAGCCCCTGCAACTCTTTCCTGATCTTCAGCAGATCCATGCAGATAGACACTGGGCCTAGCTGCCCTGACACCAGCCATCGCACCACCCTGTCCGCATCAGATTCTATCCACAGCCTACCACCGTGCTGCCTAGCCACGATCACTCCAAGGAGGAATGCCGCGACCTCAGCCTCCACCGCCGAGCTTCCCTCCACACCTGCAGAGAAAGCAGCTATAAGATCACCCTTAAAGTCACGCAGGACACCCCCTCCGCCAGCCTGCTGTGACATCAGGGAAAAAGCCCCATCCACGTTCAGTTTAAGCCAGCCCTCATCCGGTGGCCTCCACTGAACCTTCCAAACTGCCTTCCTCCGCACCTCACGCACCTCCCCACCCATCACATCCAACTGCGGGCTACAATTCTTCCAATGAACAGGAGTAAGCATTTTAGATAAAACCAAACTCCTCAACTGGCCATTGATCCTCCTAATCACATTCTCAACCTCAAAAGGCTTCTCCCGATGAACATTTTCATTCCTTTCCAACCAAATGAACCACAAAATCAAACAAGGAATGATAGAGCATAAGTGTTGCCCCGAGCGAAAGCCCATGTGTCTATGCCACCATCTAAACCTCAACTTAATGTTATTTCCAACCTCAACAAAAGGGGGTACCTGGGGGAACCATCTCGCAAAGTGATGCCACACCTCTCTAGCCGCTTCCCCATTCACAAAGAGATGTAATCTTGATTCCACTTGCGACTTTATACAGCATCTACACTTTGAAGCTAAAGAAATCCCCCTCCATTGCATTTTTGTGTCCACCGGAATACGGTTAGCTAACAGGCGCCAAAGGAACATCGAGATTGATAACCCAATACAGTTACCCCAAATAAGCTCAAAGATCAGCCGTTTCCCTGCTCTTTTTCTTACCAACTCCCAAGCCGAAGCTGTTGAGAAATCACCATTACTAGTACACTTCCACCGGCCCCTGTCTCTGGATCCCCTATCAAAGGGGATTTGGAGAATCGTCTCAACAATATCCTCTGGAAGGCCCTCATCCTCCGCCAACAGCCTCACCCTTATTTCATCCCACTCTTCCCCCATCCAGAGATCACTAACTTTCAAAGAAGGACAAGAAGGATGAGAGCTACACATGTTTGCAAGAGGCGAATTAAGAGCCCAGGAATCATACCAGACACTGATGTTGCCATCCCCTAGCACCCAGCGAACCTGCTCTCGGCAAATATCACCCACCTTGAACAGCCTTCTCCACATAGGGCTAAACCTGTTCGATCTGTACAACACCAGAGGGAAGGATGAAGAGCAATATTTCTGATACATATAATGAGCCCATAGAGAGTCTTGCTCTCTAAACCGCCACCACATCTTGAGGCTAAAAGCCTCCACCGAATCTGCAAGGCTACGGATACCCAAGCCCCCCTCATCAGTGGGAAGACACACTCTCTGCCACTTAATCCAGTGAGTCTTGTTCGGAGTGTAACACGAACCCCACAAGAACCGGGCCATCACCTGCTCAATCTGCTTCAAAGCCCCCTTTGTGGGGTCCAATACCTGGAAGATATGAATTGGGAGGGCTCCAAGGACACTCCTGATCAAAGTCAGCCTACCCCCGAAAGATAAATGTCTGTGCCCCCAACTGTGAATCCTCGCCGAGATTCTATCTCTGATGAACATGAACAGGCTTGTCTTTTTTGGACCCCTAAAAATAGGAACACCAAGGTACAGAAAAGGGAGACAGCCTTGTTGGAATCCACTCACCTCCTTCACTTCACTTGCCCATGCGAGGTGCTTTTTATCGAGATAGAAACAGCTCTTCCCCACATTGACTTTCTGTCCCGAGACCTCCATGTAATGCTCCAAGCACTCCTTAACCTCTAAAATAGCCGAGCTTTGGGCCTGCGAGAAGATAATAATGTTATCTGCATAAGCCAAGTGAGAAATCCCCATGGTATATCTTGCCGTGCGGTACATCATCTCCTTACGCCCCAAGATGAGGCGATCAAGCAACCTCGACAAATAGTCCGCAGCCAAGGCAAAAAGAGAAGGCGATATTGGATCCCCTTGCCTGAGTCCTCGTGTCGATTTAAAAAAACCAGCCACACTTCCATTGATAAGAATCGAGAACCAGCAAGGAGAGATGCAGTTTTCAATGAATCTCACCCATCTATCCGAGAAGCCCATCTTCTTTAACACTTTGAGTAAAAAAGGCCACTGTACTCGGTCATACGCTTTCTCCATATCCAACTTTAGAACCATATTTGGGGAAGTCACACCTTTCCATATTTCATGAAACAGTTCCTTAGCCAATAACACATTATCACTAAGCAGCCGCCCTTGAATGAAGCCACTTTGATTAGGAGCTATGATCATAGGTAAAAGCGGAGCCAACCTTGATGCCATTAGCTTGGAGATGATCTTGTTCATAACGTTACACAAGCTAATAGGCCTGAACTCAGCCCATTTTGAAGGATTTTCCTTCTTTGGCACCAAAACAATCAAAGTGGCCGCAATACCTCTAGGTATTTGAGAGCTCGCAAAGAAATCCAGCACCGCCGCCACCACATCCGGCCCTATGATCTCCCAACACACCTGAAAGAATAAGCCAGAGTACCCATCTGGCCCCGAAGCACTCTCAGGATTGATGCTAAAAACAATCTTCCTTATCTCCTCCGCCGAAGGGGCCTCTTCCAACAAATCCATGTTCACATGCGAGGGGAGGGAGGAGAGAATCTCCAAGTCTGGGTCTCCCAAAGGACCCACATCATCAGAAAGGAGGCCTTTAAAGAATGCTTCCGCAGAGCTTCTGATATCTGCATCTTCAGTAAGGATCTGGTCTCCATCCTCAATCGAGTGGATTCTAGATCTTACCCGCTTCTGCTTTACCCATCCTTGAAAGAATTTTGTATTCCTGTCTCCCTCTGCAACCCATTTCAGAGCCGCTTTCTGCCTCCAATAATCCTCCTCCATCTTTAGCCTAAGAATGTATTCTGCTGCAGCTTTGTTCATCTCAGAACGACATTCTGGGGTAGGATTTTGTTCATATCTTTCAAGAGCTTCCTTAGCCTCTTTTTCCGCCTTTTTTAACCTTTCAAAGATGTTGCCAAAGACCACCCGATTCCAAATCCTTAAGCTACTCTTGAGCCGGCTGAGTTTGATTTGCACATTAATCATGCCACTAGTACCCGTTTCCTCTCTCCAACACCTATCAACCTCCGCAAGAAACAAGTGATGTCGAACCCACATATTTTGAAACCGGAAGGATGGCCTAGCCCGAGGACCCGGAATTCGGCATCTCACCAAGAGTGGACAGTGATCAGATAGAATTCTAGGGAGATTTGAGACTTTAGAAGACTAAAAAAGATCCCCCCACCCCTCACCAAAAAGCACTCTGTCCAGCCTCTCAAAGGTATCCCCTCTTGCCCAAGTAAACTTAGGGCCATCCGCCCCCAGATCAAGGAGCTGACAGTCACTGATCGCCTCTGCAAAGTCCATCATTTCCCTCGCTTTCCTACTCTGCCTCCTTACACTCCCCTGCCTTTCCTCCTCAGAGACAAAGATATTGAAATCACCGCTCACCAACCAAGGAAGGCCATCAAGCCTTGCAGCAAGATCCCTAAGTTTATCCCACATATCCCTTCTTCCCTCTCTAGAGCATTTCCCATAAGCAACTGATATGTAGAAGGGAATAGGTAAAACTGGAGAGACAAATCTGCCATGGAATATCTGCTCCGAGTCATCCCAACTATCCACCTCCAAGCCCTTAGCCACAAAAACCCAAATCTGACCATTACAGTTTGCACCCTTGAATTTCAAACCAAAGACCCTGTTGAAGAAATCAGGTCTCGGCTTGATTAAAGGCTCAATTATTGCCAAAACAGAAATTTTATTATCTTTCACCAATCTCTTGATGATACTTTGGGTGTTTACATTAGCCACACCCCGGGCATTCCATATCAAGATATTAAGCGACATGGGAAACCATGGTCAAAGACCCCTCACTGATCCTCCCTTTCTTCACCACATTTTCCTCTACATTCTCTATCAAATCTGAAGCAGCTCCTCTTTTATCCACCCCCTGAACCAGCTGCATCTCAGAATCACTAATCATCCTCCTCATCCCCTTCTCCCTCATCCTCATAGGCTTCCGAATCAAAATCCCCATTTGGAAGCCTCTTTAAATATTTTGGTATAAAGGAATGGTTCCGCGCTAACTCCCCCATGGAAGCATCACCCGAGGAAAGCACAGAAAACCTATTCACCGAGGAGAGCAGAGAGAGATCCTCACGCCCACCACTCCCAAACTGAGCACCCCCAACCTCCGAAACCCCAACACCAACGCAAGGCCCAGGGTCTGAAGCCACAGCCCCCAAGGAAGAGGAAGCCGAGCCCGAACTCAGGCGAGAGGGACCTCGCTGCCCACCAACCTTTCCACCCGAAGGCCCACTCGAAGAACCCTGACCCCCAACCCCAGAAAAGCCCCCCGCCGACCCAGGCACACTCCGGCCCCCTTGCCCCTGCCTGCCTCTCCGTTTCCCCTGAAGCTGAAAACCCTCAGACAACAACTCCTCTCCCGACCCCTGATCCGGACCGCCACCCAAGACCGCACCCGAACCCTGAGCCCCAGCCTCCACACCATCACCCATCACCCCAACAGCCCCAACACCACCCTCACCCGAGACCCCCGGCCCCACAGCCAACACCCCCTCCTCCTGCCGCCCATTCAAAACGACCGGCCCAGCAAAGTTCCTCCGAGCCGGCCTCTCCCCCTTACCATTTGCGTAACACACCTCACTAGAATGCCCCAATGCTTACACTCTTGACAATATAATGGAATACGATCCCATCTTACCATTTGCCTGATCTCCCTCCCCTGAATATTTAGAACAATCTCTTGAACCTGAGCTTTGGATATGTCTATCTCAATACAAAGTCTAGCAAAAGACAATCTGGACCGCGAAATCGTTGCATGATCCACCTGCAAAGGGACACCCAGAAGACCACCAATTGCAAATAAAGCAGATTTTTCAAACAAGTGAATCGGCAGCCCAACAAGATTACACCACACCGCCTTAATAGGAGATTCAAAGAATGGATCAAAATCCGTCGTCCACTTGAATACTCTCATAGGGTGGCGATCCACAAACCAAACCGACATCCCATTCGGCCCATTTAACAATTTAGCATAGTCCTCAATCAAGGAAAACTGGACCAAGACATGCTTAGCATTTATGTATTTCCATGTGAATTCGCCCTTGAACTTCATGCCCAAAAAAGCTCTCTGAATCTGAAGCGACGAGGGGAGAGAGTGTGAGAACTTTCCCACAATTGAGAATCCCATCTTTTCCTCTAGATAAGAAGTCTCTTCACTTGAAAACTGGATTGAAGGGAGCCCACAAGTTTCACCCAACACCCCCATCTTTCTCATCTTTTCGGGCTCAAAACTCACCGGTAAATTCCCCCGAAGGCGCATCCCACCCTCCAACGAGGCCTTATAATTTCTAGGCCCCGCTCCAAAGTTGCCCCCCACTTTAGAACTCGAGCCCTCCTTGAAACTAGGAGGAAACCCCTTGACCGGAGCATCTACCATTTTAGGACCATCATTACCCCCAACTCCTTTGAACTTCCCCTTATCTTTGGCATTCCTCAGATTTTCCTTGCTCAGCAGAGGAAAATTCTCATTCATAACCCCACCAGAAGCCTCCTCCGTCCCCATCTCTACCATAAAATCATCTCTTCCCTCCCTAGGAACCTCCACATTCTTGTCAATAAAGGCCATATCCTGCAGAGGTTGAGATGCAACTAAATCCAAAACAGGATCGGAAGCAAACCCCACCACACTCCCTTCCGCCATCCTATCAAGCGTAGAGCCGCCACTACCCGACCCCAACAAAGCAACACCAAGCTCCGCCTCAACAGGAATACGGACTTCCAACAGAGCATCAACCAAACTAGCCGAACCCCCCACAGCCTCTTAAGCCCCAGCAGCCAACACAATCACACCAGCCTCAACATCCACCCCAACACCACCATCCTCAACACCTCCAGCCCCAGCAACCACCTTCCCCTCATCAGAGATCACCATAGAACAAGCATCCCCCCGAACACCCTCTGAACCACCCTCTCCAACAGCCCCAATCAGATCAGCCCCACCCAAGAACCCATCCCCAACCTCAGAGACCTCCGGGATCGCCACAAGCTCCCTCGATCCCTTACCCTCAGACCCCTTCCTCCCCTTACCCTTTTTGAGACCCGAATCATCAAGACCCTTCCCCCTGGGCTGCCTCAAAGCACCAGCCCGTAAACCCCCTTTCCTCAACTCCGCCATTCTCATGAGCGGAGATTTCGGGCAGGATTTCACCCTTCGACCCTTCAAAGACGGAGAACGCGGAAGCCTCTTCTGCATCGAGCGCCTAGCATCAGACAAAACTGCTTCTCCTAGGCTAGAAAGAGCCGCCACCAACGACACCAACCCCTCCCCGCTCACCGGAGACTCCTCCGACAACGGAGCCCCCGCAAACACCAACTCCAATTCCGACATCCAGAAACCACACCAAACAGAAAACCAAGACAGAACCACGCAACCTCACCCTTTGAACAACCACCGGAGAGCGCAAATCGAGGAGAACCCCGCTGAGCACCACCTAGACCCGCAGTCCAAGCTGCCTCCCAGCCACCAGACGCTCAGCAACGAACCCACCTGAACCCAGCACCAGACCCAGACCCAGACCCAACCCAACTCACCTGAACCCACCTGAACCAGCAGCCGGCGAGCTCAAAACCGACCAAAAACCTACCAGCACCGTCGCCCAGCAGCGAAAAACCGGCCACCAGACCCCCAGCAGCGAAAACTCGAACAGAATCGAAGCCCTACCACCGGAATCGACACCCCCAGCAGCAGAAACGAAACCCCAACCACCCAAATCACCGCCCCACCGCCAGAATCGAGCCGAAGCAAAACCGCCGCCCAGACCGTCGCGAGCTCTCAGCCGCGAAATCAAGCAATTCCGCCACCAAATCGCCGAACCAACCGCCAATCGACGAACCTGAAGCAAAATCCAGTCGGAATCCGAGCAAAACCAGCCGGAATCCGAGCAGAAATACCCCGAACAGCAAAAGCCCCAAACCCGTCGCCACGCCGCCAAAACGCCGCCTACCGCCGGAACCTTAACCCACATTTTGTGATGTTTGTAACGTAACGACAATGAGGACAAGATCATTTTGGTCATTAGAGCATGATAGTCGTTGTTTTTTCGTGCACGTTCTTTATATTTGGGTTTACTTGGCCAACAAGCAACCCTATTGAATAGAAATTTACGACAACCATGCATTTTGCGATGTTTGTAACGTAACGACAATCAAGACAAGATCATTTTGGTCAGTAGAGCATGATAATCGTTGTTGTTTCGTGCACGTTCTTTATATTCGTGTTTACTTGGCCAACAAGCAACCCTATTGAATAGAAATTTACGACAACCATGCATTTTGCGATGTTTGTAACGTAACGACAATCAAGACAAGATCATTTTGGTCAATAGAGCATGATAATCGTTGTTGTTTCGTGCACGTTCTTTATACATGGGTTTACTTGGCCAACAAGCAAACTAATTGAACAGAAATTTCCCACAACCATGCATTTTCCGATGTTTGTAAAGTAACGACAGTGAGGACAAGATCATTTTGGTCAGTAGAGCATGATAATCGTTGTTGTTTCGTGCACGTTCTTTATATTTGGGTTTACTTGGCCAACAAGCAACCCTATTGAATAGAAATTTACGACAACCATGCATTTTGTGATGTTTGTAACGTAACGACAATGAAGACAATATCATTTTGGTCAATAGAGCATGATAATCGTTGTTGTTTCGTGCACGTTCTTTATACTTGGGTTTACTTGGCCAACAAGCAAACTTATTGAATAGAAATTTCCCACAACCATGCATTTTGCGATGTTTGTAAAGTAACGACAATGAATACAAGATCATTTTGGTCAATAGACCATGATAATCGTTGTTGTTTTGTGCAAGTTCTTTATATTTGGGTTTACTTGGCCAACAAGCAAACTCATTGAATAGAAATTTCCCACAACCATGCATTTTGCGATGTTTGTAACGTAACGACAATGAAGACTCTTCATTTTGGTCATTAGAGCATGATAATCGTTGTTGTTTCGTGCACGTTCTTTATATTTGGGTTTACTTGGCCAACAAGCAAACCTATTGAATAGAATTTTCCCACAACCATGCATTTTGCGATGTTTGTAACGTAACGACAATGAAGACAAGATCATTTTGGTCAATAGAGCATGATAATCGTTGTTGTTTCGTGCACGTTCTTTATACTTGGGTTTACTTGGCCAACAAGCAAACTTATTGAATAGAAATTTCCCACAACCATGCATTTTGCGATGTTTGTAAAGTAACGACAGTGAGGACAAGATCATTTTGGTCAGTAGAGCATGATAATCGTTGTAGTTTCGTGCAAGTTCTTTATATTTGGGTTTACTTGGCCAACAAGCAACCCTATTGAATAGAAATTTACGACAACCATGCATTTTGCGATGTTTGTAACGTAACGACAATCAAGACAAGATCATTTTGGTCAGTAGAGCATGATAGTCGTTGTTGTTTCGTGCACGTTCTTTATATTCGTGTTTACTTGGCCAACAAGCAACCCTATTGAATAGAAATTTACGACAACCATGCATTTTGTGATGTTTGTAACGTAACGACATTCAAGACAAGATCATTTTGGTCAGTAGAGCATGATAATCGTTGTTGTTTCGTGCACGTTCTTTATACATGGGTTTACTTGGCCAACAAGCAAACTAATTGAACAGAAATTTCCCACAACCATGCATTGTGTGATGTTAGTAACGCAACGACAATGAAGAAAAGATCATTTTGGTCTATAGAGTTTGATAATCGTTGTTGTTTCTCGTGCACGTTCATTTAAAATTTAACTCTTTATAATTGGGTTTACTTGGCCAACAAGCAAACCTATTGAATTGAAATTGCCTACAACCATGCCTTTTGTGATGTTTGTAACGTAACGACAATGAAGACAGGATCATTTTGGTCAATAGAGCATGATAATCGTTGTTGTTTCGTGCACGTTCTTTATACTTGGGGTTTACTTGGCCAACAAGCAAACTTATTGAATACAAATTTCCCACAACCATGCATTTTGCGATGTTTGTAAAGTAACGACAATGAAGACAAGATCATTTTGGTCAATAGACCATGATAATCGTTGTTGTTTCGTGCACGTTCTTTATATTTGGGTTTACTTGGCCAACAAGCAAACTTATTGAATAGAAATTTCCCACAACCATGCATTTTGCGATGTTTGTAACGTAACGACAGTGAAGACAAGATCATTTTGGTCATTAGAGCATGATAATCGTTGTTGTTTCGTGACCGTTCTTTATATTTGGGTTTACTTGACCAACAAGCAAACCTATTGAATAGAAATTTCCCACAACCATGCATTTTGCGATGTTTGTAACGTAACGACAATGAAGACAAGATCATTTTGGTCAATAGAGCATGATAATTGTTGTTGTTTCGTGCACGTTCTTTATACTTGGGTTAACTTGGCCAACAAGCACACTTATTGAATAGAAATTTCCCACACCCATGCATTTTGCGATGTTTGTAAAGTAACGACAGTGAGGACAAGATCATTTTGGTCAGTAGAGCATGATAATCGTTGTCGTTTCGTGCAAGTTCTTTATATTTGGGTTTACTTGGTCAAAAAGCAACCATATTCAATAGAAATTTACGACAACCATGCATTTTGCGATGTTTGTAACGTAACGACAATGAAGACAAGATCATTTTGTTCAATAGAGCATGATAATCGTTGTTGTTTCGTGCACGTTCTTTATATTTGGGTTTACTTGGCCAACAAGCAAACCTATTGAATAGAAATTGCCAAGAACCATACATTTTGTGATGTTTGTAACGTAACGACAATGAAAACAAGATCATTTTGGTCATTAGAGCATGATAGTCGTTGTTGTTTCGTGCACGTTCTTTATATTTGTGTTTACTTGGCCAACAAGCAACCCTATTGAATAGAAATATACGACAACCATGCATTTTGCGATGTTTGTAACGTAACGAAAATGAAGACAAGATCATTTTGGTCAATAGAGCATGATAATCGTTGTTGTTTCGTGCACGTTCTTTATATTTGGGTTTACTTGGCCAACAAGCAAACCTATTGAATAGAAATTGCCTAGAACCATACATTTTGTGGTGTTTGTAACGTAACGACAATGAAGACAAGATCATTTTGGTCATTAGAGCATGATAGTCGTTGTTGTTTCGTGCACGTTCTTTATATTTGTGTTTACTTGGCCAACAAGCAACCCTATTGAATAGAAATTTACGACAACCTTGCATTTTGCGATGTTTGTAACGTAACGACAATGAAGACAAGATCATTTTGGTCAATAGAGCATGATAATCATTGTTGTTTCGTGCACGTTCATTTAAAGCTTAACTCTTTATATTATGGTTTACTTAGCCAACAAGCAAACCGATTGAATAGAAATTGCCTAGAACCATACATTTTGTGATGTTTGTAACGTAACGACAATGAAGACAAGATCATTTTGGTCATTAGAGCATGATAGTCGTTGTTGTTTCGTGCACGTTCTTTATATTTGTATTTATTTGGCCAACAAGCAACCCTATTGAATAGAAATTTACGACAACTATGCATTTTGCGATGTTTGTAACGAAACGACAATGAAGACAAGATCATTTTGGTCAATAGAGCATGATAATCATTGTTGTTTCGTGCACGTTCATTTAAAGCTTAACTCTTTATATTATGGTTTACTTAGCCAACAAGCAAACCGATTGAATAGAAATTGCCCAGAACCATACATTTTGTGATGTTTGTAACGTAACGACAATGAAGACAAGATCATTTTGGTCATTAGAGCATGATAATCGTTGTTGTTCCGTGCACGTTCTTTATATTTGGGTTTACTTGGCCAACAAGCAAACTTATTGAATAGAAATTTCCCACAACCATGCATTTTGCGATGTTTGCAACAAAACGACAATGAAGACAAGATCATTTTGGTCATTAGAGCATGATAATCGTTGTTGTTTCGTGCACGTTGTTTATATTTGGGTTTACTTGGCCAACAAGCAACCCTATTGAATAGAAATTTATGACAACCATGCATTTTGCGATGTTTGTAACGTAAGGAAAATGAAGACAAGATCATTTTGGTCAATAGAGCATGATAATCGTTGTTGTTTCGTGACCGTTCTTTATATTTGGGTTTACTTGGCCAACAAGCAAACCTATTGAATAGAAATTTCCCACAACCATGCATTTTGCGATGTTTGTAACGTAACGACAATGAAGACAAGATCATTTTGGTCAATAGAGCATGATAATCGTTGTTGTTTCGTGCACGTTGTTTATATTTGGGTTTACTTGGCCAACAAGCAACCCTATTGAATAGAAATTTATGACAACCATGCATTTTGCGATGTTTGTAACGTAAGGAAAATGAAGACAAGATCATTTTGGTCAATAGAGCATGATAATCGTTGTTGTTTCGTGCACGTTCATTTAAAGCTTAACTCTTTATATTATGGTTTACTTGGCCAACAAGCAAACCGATTGAATAGAAATTGCCCAGAACCATACATTTTGTGATGTTTGTAACGTAACGACAATGAAGACAAGATCATTTTGGTCATTAGAGCATGATAATCGTTGTTGTTTCGTGACCGTTCTTTATATTTGGGTTTACTTGGCCAACAAGCAAACCTATTGAATAGAAATTTCCCACAACCATGCATTTTGCGATGTTTGTAAAGTAACGACAGTGAGGACAAGATCATTTTGGTCAGTAGAGCATGATAATCGTTGTCGTTTCGTGCAAGTTCTTTATATTTGGGTTTACTTGGCCAACAAGCAACCCTATTGAATAGAAATTTATGACAACCATGCATTTTGCGATGTTTGTAACGTAAGGAAAATGAAGACAAGATCATTTTGGTCATTAGAGCATGATAGTCGTTGTTTTTTCGTGAACGTTCTTTATATTTGGGTTTACTTGGCCAACAAGCAACCCTATTGAATAGAAATTTACGACAACCATGCATTTTGCGATGTTTGTAACGTAACGACATTCAAGACAAGATCATTTTGGTCAATAGAGCATGATAATCGTTGTTGTTTCGTGCACGTTCTTTATACATGGGTTTACTTGGCCAACAAGCAAACTAATTGAACAGAAATTTCCCACAACCATGCATTTTCCGATGTTTGTAAAGTAACGACAGTGAGGACAAGATCATTTTGGTCAGTAGAGCATGATAATCGTTGTTGTTTCGTGCACGTTCTTTATATCTGGGTTTACTTGGCCAACAAGCAACCCTATTGAATAGAAATTTACGACAACCATGCATTTTGCGATGTTTGTAACGTAACGACAATGAAAACAATATCATTTTGGTCAATAGAGCATGATAATCGTTGTTGTTTCGTGCACGTTCTTTATACTTGGGGTTTACTTGGCCAACAAGCAAACTTATTGAATAGAAATTTCCCACAACCATGCATTTTGCGATGTTTGTAAAGTAACGACAATGATGACAAGATCATTTTGGTCAATAGACCATGATAATCGTTGTTGTTTCGTGCACGTTCTTTATACTTGGGTTTACTTGGCCAACAAGCAAACTTATTGAATAGAAATTTCCCACAACCATGCATTTTGCGATGTTTGTAACGTAACGACAATGAAGACAAGATCATTTTGGTCATTAGAGCATGATAATCGTTGTTGTTTCGTGACCGTTCTTTATATTTGGGTTTACTTGGCCAACAAGCAAACCTATTGAATAGAAATTGCCTAGAACCATACATTTTGTGATGTTTGTAACGTAACGACAATGAAGACAAGATCATTTTGGTCATTAGAGCATGATAATCGTTGTTGTTTCGTGCACGTTCTTTATATTTGGGTTTACTTGGCCAACAAGCAAACCTATTGAGTAGAAATTGCCCAGAACCATACATTTTGTGATGTTTGTAACGTAACGACAATGAAGACAAGATCATTTTGGTCATTAGAGCATGATAGTCGTTGTTGTTTCGTGCACGTTCTTTATATTTGTGTTTACTTGGCCAACAAGCAACCCTATTGAATAGAAATATACGACAACCATCCATTTTGCGATGTTTGTAACGTAACGAAAATGAAGACAAGATCATTTTGGTCAATAGAGCATGATAATCGTTGTTGTTTCGTGCACGTTCTTTATATTTGGGTTTACTTGGCCAACAAGCAAACCTATTGAATAGAAATTGCCTAGAACCATACATTTTGTGATGTTTGTAACGTAACGACAATGAAGACAAGATCATTTTGGTCATTAGAGCATGATAGTCGTTGTTGTTTCGTGCACGTTCTTTATATTTGTGTTTACTTGGCCAACAAGCAACCCTATTGAATAGAAATTTATGACAACCATGCATTTTGCGATGTTTGTAACGTAAGGAAAATGAAGACAAGATCATTTTGGTCAATAGAGCATGATAATCGTTGTTGTTTCGTGACCGTTCTTTATATTTGGGTTTACTTGGCCAACAAGCAAACCTATTGAATAGAAATTTCCCACAACCATGCATTTTGCGATGTTTGTAACGTAACGACAATGAATACAAGATCATTTTGGTCAATAGAGCATGATAATCGTTGTTGTTTCGTGCACGTTGTTTATATTTGGGTTTACTTGGCCAACAAGCAACCCTATTGAATAGAAATTTATGACAACCATGCATTTTGCGATGTTTGTAACGTAAGGAAAATGAAGACAAGATCATTTTGGTCAATAGAGCATGATAATCGTTGTTGTTTCGTGCACGTTCATTTAAAGCTTAACTCTTTATATTATGGTTTACTTGGCCAACAAGCAAACCTATTGAATAAAAATTGCTCAGAACCATACATTTTGTGATGTTTATAACGTAACGACAATGAAGACAAGATCATTTTGGTCATTAGAGCATGATAGTCGTTGTTGTTTCGTGCACGTTCTTTATATTTGTGTTTACTTGGCCAACAAGCAACCCTATTGAATAGAAATTTCCCACAACCATGCATTTTGCGATGTTTGTAACGTAACGACAATGAAGACAAGATCATTTTGGTCAATAGACCATGATAATCGTTGTTGTTTCGTGCACGTTCTTTATATTTGGGTTTACTTGGCCAACAAGCAACCCTATTGAATAGAAATTTATGACAACCATGCATTTTGCGATGTTTGCAACGTAAGGAAAATGAAGACAAGATCATTTTGGTCAATAGAGCATGATAATCGTTGTTGTTTCGTGCACGTTGTTTATATTTGGGTTTACTTGGCCAACAAGCAATCCTATTGAATAGAAATTTATGACAACCATGCATTTTGCGATGTTTGTAACGTAAGGAAAATGAAGACAAGATCATTTTGGTCAATAGAGCATGATAATCGTTGTTGTTTCGTGACCGTTCTTTATATTTGGGTTTACTTGGCCAACAAGCAAACCTATTGAATAGAAATTTCCCACAACCATGCATTTTGCGATGTTTGCAACGAAACGACAATGAAGACAAGATCATTTTGGTCATTAGAGCATGATAATCGTTGTTGTTTCGTGCACGTTGTTTATATTTGGGTTTACTTGGCCAACAAGCAACCCTATTGAATAGAAATTTATGACAACCATGCATTTTGCGATGTTTGTAACGTAAGGAAAATGAAGACAAGATCATTTTGGTCAATAGAGCATGATAATCGTTGTTGTTTCGTGACCGTTCTTTATATTTGGGTTTACTTGGCCAACAAGCAAACCTATTGAATAGAAATTTCCCACAACCATGCATTTTGCGATGTTTGTAACGTAACGACAATGAAGACAAGATCATTTTGGTCAATAGAGCATGATAATCGTTGTTGTTTCGTGCACGTTGTTTATATTTGGGTTTACTTGGCCAACAAGCAACCCTATTGAATAGAAATTTATGACAACCATGCATTTTGCGATGTTTGTAACGTAAGGAAAATGAAGACAAGATCATTTTGGTCAATAGAGCATGATAATCGTTGTTGTTTCGTGCACGTTCATTTAAAGCTTAACTCTTTATATTATGGTTTACTTGGCCAACAAGCAAACCGATTGAATAGAAATTGCCCAGAACCATACATTTTGTGATGTTTGTAACGTAACGACAATGAAGACAAGATCATTTTGGTCATTAGAGCATGATAATCGTTGTTGTTTCGTGACCGTTCTTTATATTTGGGTTTACTTGGCCAACAAGCAAACCTATTGAATAGAAATTTCCCACAACCATGCATTTTGCGATGTTTGTAAAGTAACGACAGTGAGGACAAGATCATTTTGGTCAGTAGAGCATGATAATCGTTGTCGTTTCGTGCAAGTTCTTTATATTTGGGTTTACTTGGCCAACAAGCAACCCTATTGAATAGAAATTTATGACAACCATGCATTTTGCGATGTTTGTAACGTAAGGAAAATGAAGACAAGATCATTTTGGTCATTAGAGCATGATAGTCGTTGTTTTTTCGTGCACGTTCTTTATATTTGGGTTTACTTGGCCAACAAGCAACCCTATTGAATAGAAATTTACGACAACCATGCATTTTGCGATGTTTGTAACGTAACGACATTCAAGACAAGATCATTTTGGTCAATAGAGCATGATAATCGTTGTTGTTTCGTGCACGTTCTTTATACATGGGTTTACTTGGCCAACAAGCAAACTAATTGAACAGAAATTTCCCTCAACCATGCATTTTCCGATGTTTGTAAAGTAACGACAGTGAGGACAAGATCATTTTGGTCAGTAGAGCATGATAATCGTTGTTGTTTCGTGCACGTTCTTTATATCTGGGTTTACTTGGCCAACAAGCAACCCTATTGAATAGAAATTTACGACAACCATGCATTTTGCGATGTTTGCAACGTAACGACAATGAAAACAATATCATTTTGGTCAATAGAGCATGATAATCGTTGTTGTTTCGTGCACGTTCTTTATACTTGGGGTTTACTTGGCCAACAAGCAAACTTATTGAATAGAAATTTCCCACAACCATGCATTTTGCGATTTTTGTAAAGTAACGACAATGATGACAAGATCATTTTGGTCAATAGACCATGATAATCGTTGTTGTTTCGTGCACGTTCTTTATACTTGGGTTTACTTGGCCAACAAGCAAACTTATTGAATAGAAATTTCCCACAACCATGCATTTTGCGATGTTTGTAACGTAACGACAATGAAGACAAGATCATTTTGGTCATTAGAGCATGATAATCGTTGTTGTTTCGTGACCGTTCTTTATATTTGGGTTTACTTGGCCAACAAGCAAACCTATTGAATAGAAATTGCCTAGAACCATACATTTTGTGATGTTTGTAACGTAACGACAATGAAGACAAGATCATTTTGGTCATTAGAGCATGATAATCGTTGTTGTTTCGTGCACGTTCTTTATATTTAGGTTTACTTGGCCAACAAGCAAACCTATTGAGTAGAAATTGCCCAGAACCATACATTTTGTGATGTTTGTAACGTAACGACAATGAAGACAAGATCATTTTGGTCATTAGAGCATGATAGTCGTTGTTGTTTCGTGCACGTTCTTTATATTTGTGTTTACTTGGCCAACAAGCAACCCTATTGAATAGAAATATACGACAACCATCCATTTTGCGATGTTTGTAACGTAACGAAAATGAAGACAAGATCATTTTGGTCAATAGAGCATGATAATCGTTGTTGTTTCGTGCACGTTCTTTATATTTGGGTTTACTTGGCCAACAAGCAAACCTATTGAATAGAAATTGCCTAGAACCATACATTTTGTGATGTTTGTAACGTAACGACAATGAAGACAAGATCATTTTGGTCATTAGAGCATGATAGTCGTTGTTGTTTCGTGCACGTTCTTTATATTTGTGTTTACTTGGCCAACAAGCAACCCTATTGAATAGAAATTTATGACAACCATGCATTTTGCGATGTTTGTAACGTAAGGAAAATGAAGACAAGATCATTTTGGTCATTAGAGCATGATAGTCGTTGTTTTTTCGTGCACGTTCTTTATATTTGGGTTTACTTGGCCAACAAGCAACCCTATTGAATAGAAATTTACGACAACCATGCATTTTGCGATGTTTGTAACGTAACGACATTCAAGACAAGATCATTTTGGTCAATAGAGCATGATAATCGTTGTTGTTTCGTGCACGTTCTTTATACATGGGTTTACTTGGCCAACAAGCAAACTAATTGAACAGAAATTTCCCACAACCATGCATTTTCCGATGTTTGTAAAGTAACGACAGTGAGGACAAGATCATTTTGGTCAGTAGAGCATGATAATCGTTGTTGTTTCGTGCACGTTCTTTATATCTGGGTTTACTTGGCCAACAAGCAACCCTATTGAATAGAAATTTACGACAACCATGCATTTTGCGATGTTTGTAACGTAACGACAATGAAAACAATATCATTTTGGTCAATAGAGCATGATAATCGTTGTTGTTTCGTGCACGTTCTTTATACTTGGGGTTTACTTGGCCAACAAGCAAACTTATTGAATAGAAATTTCCCACAACCATGCATTTTGCGATGTTTGTAAAGTAACGACAATGATGACAAGATCATTTTGGTCAATAGACCATGATAATCGTTGTTGTTTCGTGCACGTTCTTTATACTTGGGTTTACTTGGCCAACAAGCAAACTTATTGAATAGAAATTTCCCACAACCATGCATTTTGCGATGTTTGTAACGTAACGACAATGAAGACAAGATCATTTTGGTCATTAGAGCATGATAATCGTTGTTGTTTCGTGACCGTTCTTTATATTTGGGTTTACTTGGCCAACAAGCAAACCTATTGAATAGAAATTGCCTAGAACCATACATTTTGTGATGTTTGTAACGTAACGACAATGAAGACAAGATCATTTTGGTCATTAGAGCATGATAATCGTTGTTGTTTCGTGCACGTTCTTTATATTTGGGTTTACTTGGCCAACAAGCAAACCTATTGAGTAGAAATTGCCCAGAACCATACATTTTGTGATGTTTGTAACGTAACGACAATGAAGACAAGATCATTTTGGTCATTAGAGCATGATAGTCGTTGTTGTTTCGTGCACGTTCTTTATATTTGTGTTTACTTGGCCAACAAGCAACCCTATTGAATAGAAATATACGACAACCATCCATTTTGCGATGTTTGTAACGTAACAAAAATGAAGACAAGATCATTTTGGTCAATAGAGCATGATAATCGTTGTTGTTTCGTGCACGTTCTTTATATTTGGGTTTACTTGGCCAACAAGCAAACCTATTGAATAGAAATTGCCTAGAACCATACATTTTGTGATGTTTGTAACGTAACGACAATGAAGACAAGATCATTTTGGTCATTAGAGCATGATAGTCGTTGTTGTTTCGTGCATGTTCTTTATATTTGTGTTTACTTGGCCAACAAGCAACCCTATTGAATAGAAATTTACGACAACCTTGCATTTTGCGATGTTTGTAACGTAACGACAATGAAGACAAGATCATTTTGGTCAATAGAGCATGATAATCATTGTTGTTTCGTGCACGTTCATTTAAAGCTTAACTCTTTATATTATGGTTTACTTAGCCAAAAGCAAACCGATTGAATAGAAATTGCCCAGAACCATACATTTTGTGATGTTTGTAACGTAACGACAATGAAGACAAGATTATTTTGGTCATTAGAGCATGATAGTCGTTGTTGTTTCGTGCACGTTCTTTATATTTGTATTTATTTGGCCAACAAGCAACCCTATTGAATAGAAATTTACGACAACTATGCATTTTGCGATGTTTGTAACGAAACGACAATGAAGACAAGATCATTTTGGTCAATAGAGCATGATAATCATTGTTGTTTCGTGCACGTTCATTTAAAGCTTAACTCTTTATATTATGGTTTACTTAGCCAACAAGCAAACCGATTGAATAGAAATTGCCCAGAACCATACATTTTGTGATGTTTGTAACGTAACGACAATGAAGACAAGATCATTTTGGTCATTAGAGCATGATAATCGTTGTTGTTTCGTGCACGTTCTTTATATTTGGGTTTACTTGGCCAACAAGCAAACTTATTGAATAGAAATTTCCCACAACCATGCATTTTGCGATGTTTGCAACGAAACGACAATGAAGACAAGATCATTTTGGTCATTAGAGCATGATAATCGTTGTTGTTTCGTGCACGTTGTTTATATTTGGGTTTACTTGGCCAACAAGCAACCCTATTGAATAGAAATTTCCCACAACCATGCATTTTGCGATGTTTGTAACGTAACGACAATGAAGACAAGATCATTTTGGTCAATAGAGCATGATAATCGTTGTTGTTTCGTGCACGTTGTTTATATTTGGGTTTACTTGGCCAACAAGCAACCCTATTGAATAGAAATTTATGACAACCATGCATTTTGCGATGTTTGTAACGTAAGGAAAATGAAGACAAGATCATTTTGGTCAATAGAGCATGATAATCGTTGTTGTTTCGTGACCGTTCTTTATATTTGGGTTTACTTGGCCAACAAGCAAACCTATTGAATAGAAATTTCCCACAACCATGCATTTTGCGATGTTTGTAACGTAACGACAATGAATACAAGATCATTTTGGTCAATAGAGCATGATAATCGTTGTTGTTTCGTGCACGTTGTTTATATTTGGGTTTACTTGGCCAACAAGCAACCCTATTGAATAGAAATTTATGACAACCATGCATTTTGCGATGTTTGTAACGTAAGGAAAATGAAGACAAGATCATTTTGGTCAATAGAGCATGATAATCGTTGTTGTTTCGTGCACGTTCATTTAAAGCTTAACTCTTTATATTATGGTTTACTTGGCCAACAAGCAAACCTATTGAATAAAAATTGCTCAGAACCATACATTTTGTGATGTTTATAACGTAACGACAATGAAGACAAGATCATTTTGGTCATTAGAGCATGATAGTCGTTGTTGTTTCGTGCACGTTCTTTATATTTGTGTTTACTTGGCCAACAAGCAACCCTATTGAATAGAAATTTCCCACAACCATGCATTTTGCGATGTTTGTAACGTAACGACAATGAAGACAAGATCATTTTGGTCAATAGACCATGATAATCGTTGTTGTTTCGTGCACGTTCTTTATATTTGGGTTTACTTGGCCAACAAGCAAACTTATTGAATAGAAATTTCCCACAACCATGCATTTTGCGATGTTTGTAACGTAACGACAATGAAGACAAGATCATTTTGGTCATTAGAGCATGATAATCGTTGTTGTTTCGTGACCGTTCTTTATATTTGGGTTTACTTGGCCAACAAGCAAACCTATTGAACAGAAATTTCCCACAACCATGCATTTTGCGATGTTTGTAACGTAACGACAATGAAGACAAGATCATTTTGGTCAATAGAGCATGATAATCGTTGTTGTTTCGTGCACGTTCTTTATACTTGGGTTTACTTTGCCAACAAGCAAACTTATTGAATAGAAATTTCCCACACCCATGCATTTTGCGATGTTTGTAAAGTAACGACAGTGAGGACAAGATCATTTTGGTCAGTAGAGCATGATAATCGTTGTCGTTTCGTGCAAGTTCTTTATATTTGGGTTTACTTGGCCAACAAGCATTCCTATTGAATAGAAATTTACGACAACCATGCATTTTGCGATGTTTGTAACGTAACGACAATGAAGACAAGATCATTTTGTTCAATAGAGCATGATAATCGTTGTTGTTTCGTGCACGTTCTTTATATTTGGGTTTACTTGGCCAACAAGCAAACCTATTGAATAGAAATTGCCAAGAACCATACATTTTGTGATGTTTGTAACGTAACGACAATGAAGACAAGATCATTTTGGTCATTAGAGCATGATAGTCGTTGTTGTTTCGTGCACGTTCTTTATATTTGTGTTTACTTGGCCAACAAGCAACCCTATTGAATAGAAATTTACAACAACCATGCATTTTGCGATGTTTGTAACGTAACGACAATGAAGACAAGATCATTTTGGTCAATAGAGCATGATAATCGTTGTTGTTTCGTGCACGTTCTTTATACATGGGTTTACTTGGCCAACAAGCAAACTAATTGAACAGAAATTTCCCACAACCATGCATTTTCCGATGTTTGTAAAGTAACGACAGTGAGGACAAGATCATTTTGGTCAGTAGAGCATGATAATCGTTGTTGTTTCGTGCACGTTCTTTATATTTGGGTTTACTTGGCCAACAAGCAACCCTATTGAATAGAAATTTCCCACAACCATGCATTTTGCGATGTTTGTAACGTAACGACAATGAAGACAAGATCATTTTGGTCAATAGACCATGATAATCGTTGTTGTTTCGTGCACGTTCTTTATATTTGTGTTTACTTGGCCAACAAGCAACCCTATTGAATAGAAATTTACAACAACCATGCATTTTGCGATGTTTGTAACGTAACGACAATGAAGACAAGATCATTTTGGTCAATAGAGCATGATAATCGTTGTTGTTTCGTGCACGTTCTTTATACATGGGTTTACTTGGCCAACAAGCAAACTAATTGAACAGAAATTTCCCACAACCATGCATTTTCCGATGTTTGTAAAGTAACGACAGTGAGGACAAGATCATTTTGGTCAGTAGAGCATGATAATCGTTGTTGTTTCGTGCACGTTCTTTATATTTGGGTTTACTTGGCCAACAAGCAACCTTATTGAATAGAAATTTCCCACAACCATGCATTTTGCGATGTTTGTAACGTAACGACAATGAAGACAAGATCATTTTGGTCAATAGAGCATGATAATCGTTGTTGTTTCGTGCACGTTCTTTATACTTGGGTTTACTTTGCCAACAAGCAAACTTATTTAATAGAAATTTCCCACACCCATGCATGTTGCGATGTTTGTAAAGTAACGACAGTGAGGACAAGATCATTTTGGTCAGTAGAGCATGATAATCGTTGTTGTTTCGTGCACGTTCTTTATATTTGGGTTTACTTGGCCAACAAGCAAACCTATTGAATAGAAATTGCCCAGAACCATACATTTTGTGATGTTTGTAACGTAACGACAATGAAGACAAGATCATTTTGGTCATTAGAGCATGATAGTCGTTGTTGTTTCGTGCACGTTCTTTATATTTGTGTTTACTTGGCCAACAAGCAACCCTATTGAATAGAAATTTACAACAACCATGCATTTTGCGATGTTTGTAACGTAACGACAATGAAGACAAGATCATTTTGGTCAATAGAGCATGATAATCGTTGTTGTTTCGTGACCGTTCTTTATATTTGGGTTTACTTGGCCAACAAGCAAACCTATTGAATAGAAATTTCCCACAACCATGCATTTTGCGATGTTTGTAACGTAACGACAATGAAGACAAGATCATTTTGGTCAATAGAGCATGATAATCGTTGTTGTTTCGTGCACGTTCTTTATACTTGGGTTTACTTTGCCAACAAGCAAACTTATTGAATAGAAATTTCCCACACCCATGCATTTTGCGATGTTTGTAAAGTAACGACAGTGAGGACAAGATCATTTTGGTCAGTAGAGCATGATAATCGTTGTCGTTTCGTGCAAGTTCTTTATATTTGGGTTTACTTGGCCAACAAGCATTCCTATTGAATAGAAATTTACGACAACCATGCATTTTGCGATGTTTGTAACGTAACGACAATGAAGACAAGATCATTTTGTTCAATAGAGCATGATAATCGTTGTTGTTTCGTGCACGTTCTTTATATTTGGGTTTACTTGGCCAACAAGCAAACCTATTGAATAGAAATTGCCCAGAACCATACATTTTGTGATGTTTGTAACGTAACGACAATGAAGACAAGATCATTTTGGTCATTAGAGCATGATAGTCGTTGTTGTTTCGTGCACGTTCTTTATATTTGTGTTTACTTGGCCAACAAGCAACCCTATTGAATAGAAATTTACAACAACCATGCATTTTGCGATGTTTGTAACGTAACGACAATGAAGACAAGATCATTTTGGTCAATAGAGCATGATAATCGTTGTTGTTTCGTGCACGTTCTTTATACATGGGTTTACTTGGCCAACAAGCAAACTAATTGAACAGAAATTTCCGACAACCATGCATTTTCCGATGTTTGTAAAGTAACGACAGTGAGGACAAGATCATTTTGGTCAGTAGAGCATGATAATCGTTGTTGTTTCGTGCACGTTCTTTATATTTGTGTTTACTTGGCCAACAAGCAACCCTATTGAATAGAAATTTACAACAACCATGCATTTTGCGATGTTTGTAACGTAACGACAATGAAGACAAGATCATTTTGGTCAATAGAGCATGATAATCGTTGTTGTTTCGTGCACGTTCTTTATACATGGGTTTACTTGGCCAACAAGCAAACTAATTGAACAGAAATTTCCCACAACCATGCATTTTCCGATGTTTGTAAAGTAACGACAGTGAGGACAAGATCATTTTGGTCAGTAGAGCATGATAATCGTTGTTGTTTCGTGCACGTTCTTTATATTTGGGTTTACTTGGCCAACAAGCAACCCTATTGAATAGAAATTTCCCACAACCATGCATTTTGCGATGTTTGTAACGTAACGACAATGAAGACAAGATCATTTTGGTCAATAGAGCATGATAATCGTTGTTGTTTCGTGCACGTTCTTTATACTTGGGTTTACTTTGCCAACAAGCAAACTTATTGAATAGAAATTTCCCACACCCATGCATTTTGCGATGTTTGTAAAGTAACGACAGTGAGGACAAGATCATTTTGGTCAGTAGAGCATGATAATCGTTGTCGTTTCGTGCAAGTTCTTTATATTTGGGTTTACTTGGCCAACAAGCATTCCTATTGAATAGAAATTTACGACAACCATGCATTTTGCGATGTTTGTAACGTAACGACAATGAAGACAAGATCATTTTGTTCAATAGAGCATGATAATCGTTGTTGTTTCGTGCACGTTCTTTATATTTGGGTTTACTTGGCCAACAAGCAAACCTATTGAATAGAAATTGCCAAGAACCATACATTTTGTGATGTTTGTAACGTAACGACAATGAAGACAAGATCATTTTGGTCATTAGAGCATGATAGTCGTTGTTGTTTCGTGCACGTTCTTTATATTTGTGTTTACTTGGCCAACAAGCAACCCTATTGAATAGAAATTTACAACAACCATGCATTTTGCGATGTTTGTAACGTAACGACAATGAAGACAAGATCATTTTGGTCAATAGAGCATGATAATCGTTGTTGTTTCGTGCACGTTCTTTATACATGGGTTTACTTGGCCAACAAGCAAACTAATTGAACAGAAATTTCCCACAACCATGCATTTTCCGATGTTTGTAAAGTAACGACAGTGAGGACAAGATCATTTTGGTCAGTAGAGCATGATAATCGTTGTTGTTTCGTGCACGTTCTTTATATTTGGGTTTACTTGGCCAACAAGCAACCCTATTGAATAGAAATTTCCCACAACCATGCATTTTGCGATGTTTGTAACGTAACGACAATGAAGACAAGATCATTTTGGTCAATAGACCATGATAATCGTTGTTGTTTCGTGCACGTTCTTTATATTTGTGTTTACTTGGCCAACAAGCAACCCTATTGAATAGAAATTTACAACAACCATGCATTTTGCGATGTTTGTAACGTAACGACAATGAAGACAAGATCATTTTGGTCAATAGAGCATGATAATCGTTGTTGTTTCGTGCACGTTCTTTATACATGGGTTTACTTGGCCAACAAGCAAACTAATTGAACAGAAATTTCCCACAACCATGCATTTTCCGATGTTTGTAAAGTAACGACAGTGAGGACAAGATCATTTTGGTCAGTAGAGCATGATAATCGTTGTTGTTTCGTGCACGTTCTTTATATTTGGGTTTACTTGGCCAACAAGCAACCTTATTGAATAGAAATTTCCCACAACCATGCATTTTGCGATGTTTGTAACGTAACGACAATGAAGACAAGATCATTTTGGTCAATAGAGCATGATAATCGTTGTTGTTTCGTGCACGTTCTTTATACTTGGGTTTACTTTGCCAACAAGCAAACTTATTTAATAGAAATTTCCCACACCCATGCATGTTGCGATGTTTGTAAAGTAACGACAGTGAGGACAAGATCATTTTGGTCAGTAGAGCATGATAATCGTTGTTGTTTCGTGCACGTTCTTTATATTTGGGTTTACTTGGCCAACAAGCAAACCTATTGAATAGAAATTGCCCAGAACCATACATTTTGTGATGTTTGTAACGTAACGACAATGAAGACAAGATCATTTTGGTCATTAGAGCATGATAGTCGTTGTTGTTTCGTGCACGTTCTTTATATTTGTGTTTACTTGGCCAACAAGCAACCCTATTGAATAGAAATTTACAACAACCATGCATTTTGCGATGTTTGTAACGCAACGACAATGAAGACAAGATCATTTTGGTCAATAGAGCATGATAATCGTTGTTGTTTCGTGACCGTTCTTTATATTTGGGTTTACTTGGCCAACAAGCAAACCTATTGAATAGAAATTTCCCACAACCATGCATTTTGCGATGTTTGTAACGTAACGACAATGAAGACAAGATCATTTTGGTCAATAGAGCATGATAATCGTTGTTGTTTCGTGCACGTTCTTTATACTTGGGTTTACTTTGCCAACAAGCAAACTTATTGAATAGAAATTTCCCACACCCATGCATTTTGCGATGTTTGTAAAGTAACGACAGTGAGGACAAGATCATTTTGGTCAGTAGAGCATGATAATCGTTGTCGTTTCGTGCAAGTTCTTTATATTTGGGTTTACTTGGCCAACAAGCATTCCTATTGAATAGAAATTTACGACAACCATGCATTTTGCGATGTTTGTAACGTAACGACAATGAAGACAAGATCATTTTGTTCAATAGAGCATGATAATCGTTGTTGTTTCGTGCACGTTCTTTATATTTGGGTTTACTTGGCCAACAAGCAAACCTATTGAATAGAAATTGCCCAGAACCATACATTTTGTGATGTTTGTAACGTAACGACAATGAAGACAAGATCATTTTGGTCATTAGAGCATGATAGTCGTTGTTGTTTCGTGCACGTTCTTTATATTTGTGTTTACTTGGCCAACAAGCAACCCTATTGAATAGAAATTTACAACAACCATGCATTTTGCGATGTTTGTAACGTAACGACAATGAAGACAAGATCATTTTGGTCAATAGAGCATGATAATCGTTGTTGTTTCGTGCACGTTCTTTATACATGGGTTTACTTGGCCAACAAGCAAACTAATTGAACAGAAATTTCCGACAACCATGCATTTTCCGATGTTTGTAAAGTAACGACAGTGAGGACAAGATCATTTTGGTCAGTAGAGCATGATAATCGTTGTTGTTTCGTGCACGTTCTTTATATTTGTGTTTACTTGGCCAACAAGCAACCCTATTGAATAGAAATTTACAACAACCATGCATTTTGCGATGTTTGTAACGTAACGACAATGAAGACAAGATCATTTTGGTCAATAGAGCATGATAATCGTTGTTGTTTCGTGCACGTTCTTTATACATGGGTTTACTTGGCCAACAAGCAAACTAATTGAACAGAAATTTCCCACAACCATGCATTTTCCGATGTTTGTAAAGTAACGACAGTGAGGACAAGATCATTTTGGTCAGTAGAGCATGATAATCGTTGTTGTTTCGTGCACGTTCTTTATATTTGGGTTTACTTGGCCAACAAGCAAACCTATTGAATAGAAATTGCCAAGAACCATACATTTTGTGATGTTTGTAACGTAACGGCAATGAACACAAGATCATTTTGGTCATTAGAGCATGATAGTCGTTGTTGTTTCGTGCACGTTCTTTATACTTGGGTTTACTTTGCCAACAAGCAAACTTATTTAATAGAAATTTCCCACACCCATGCATTTTGCGATGTTTGTAAAGTAACGACAGTGAGGACAAGATCATTTTGGTCAGTAGAGCATGATAATCGTTGTTGTTTCGTGCACGTTCTTTATATTTGGGTTTACTTGGCCAACAAGCAAACCTATTGAATAGAAATTGCCAAGAACCATACATTTTGTGATGTTTGTAACGTAACGGCAATGAACACAAGATCATTTTGGTCATTAGAGCATGATAGTCGTTGTTGTTTCGTGCACGTTCTTTATATTTGTGTTTACTTGGCCAACAAGCAACCCTATTGAATAGAAATTTACAACAACCATGCATTTTGCGATGTTTGTAACGTAACGACAATGAAGACATGATCATTTTGGTCAATAGAGCATGATAATCGTTGTTGTTTCGTGCACGTTCTTTATACATGGGTTTACTTGGCCAACAAGCAAACTAATTGAACAGAAATTTCCCACAACCATGCATTTTCCGATGTTTGTAAAGTAACGACAGTGAGGACAAGATCATTTTGGTCAGTAGAGCATGATAATCGTTGTTGTTTCGTGCACGTTCTTTATATTTGGGTTTACTTGGCCAACAAGCAACCCTATTGAATAGTAAATTTCCCACAACCATGCATTTTGCGATGTTTGTAACGTAACGACAATGAAGACAAGATCATTTTGGTCAATAGAGCATGATAATCGTTGTTGTTTCGTGCACGTTCTTTATACTTGGGTTTACTTTGCCAACAAGCAAACTTATTGAATAGAAATTTCCCACACCCATGCATTTTGCGATGTTTGTAAAGTAACGACAGTGAGGACAAGATCATTTTGGTCAGTAGAGCATGATAATCGTTGTCGTTTCGTGCAAGTTCTTTATATTTGGGTTTACTTGGCCAACAAGCATTCCTATTGAATAGAAATTTACGACAACCATGCATTTTGCGATGTTTGTAACGTAACGACAATGAAGACAAGATCATTTTGTTCAATAGAGCATGATAATCGTTGTTGTTTCGTGCACGTTCTTTATATTTGGGTTTACTTGGCCAACAAGCAAACCTATTGAATAGAAATTGCCCAGAACCATACATTTTGTGATGTTTGTAACGTAACGACAATGAAGACAAGATCATTTTGGTCATTAGAGCATGATAGTCGTTGTTGTTTCGTGCACGTTCTTTATATTTGTGTTTACTTGGCCAACAAGCAACCCTATTGAATAGAAATTTACAACAACCATGCATTTTGCGATGTTTGTAACGTAACGACAATGAAGACAAGATCATTTTGGTCAATAGAGCATGATAATCGTTGTTGTTTCGTGCACGTTCTTTATACATGGGTTTACTTGGCCAACAAGCAAACTAATTGAACAGAAATTTCCCACAACCATGCATTTTCCGATGTTTGTAAAGTAACGACAGTGAGGACAAGATCATTTTGGTCAGTAGAGCATGATAATCGTTGTTGTTTCGTGCACGTTCTTTATATTTGGGTTTACTTGGCCAACAAGCAACCCTATTGAATAGAAATTTCCCACAACCATGCATTTTGCGATGTTTGTAACGTAACGACAATGAAGACAAGATCATTTTGGTCAATAGAGCATGATAATCGTTGTTGTTTCGTGCACGTTCTTTATACTTGGGTTTACTTTGCCAACAAGCAAACTTATTTAATAGAAATTTCCCACACCCATGCATGTTGCGATGTTTGTAAAGTAACGACAGTGAGGACAAGATCATTTTGGTCAGTAGAGCATGATAATCGTTGTTGTTTCGTGCACGTTCTTTATATTTGGGTTTACTTGGCCAACAAGCAAACCTATTGAATAGAAATTGCCCAGAACCATACATTTTGTGATGTTTGTAACGTAACGACAATGAAGACAAGATCATTTTGGTCATTAGAGCATGATAGTCGTTGTTGTTTCGTGCACGTTCTTTATATTTGTGTTTACTTGGCCAACAAGCAACCCTATTGAATAGAAATTTACAACAACCATGCATTTTGCGATGTTTGTAACGTAACGACAATGAAGACAAGATCATTTTGGTCAATAGAGCATGATAATCGTTGTTGTTTCGTGACCGTTCTTTATATTTGGGTTTACTTGGCCAACAAGCAAACCTATTGAATAGAAATTTCCCACAACCATGCATTTTGCGATGTTTGTAACGTAACGACAATGAAGACAAGATCATTTTGGTCAATAGAGCATGATAATCGTTGTTGTTTCGTGCACGTTCTTTATACTTGGGTTTACTTTGCCAACAAGCAAACTTATTGAATAGAAATTTCCCACACCCATGCATTTTGCGATGTTTGTAAAGTAACGACAGTGAGGACAAGATCATTTTGGTCAGTAGAGCATGATAATCGTTGTCGTTTCGTGCAAGTTCTTTATATTTGGGTTTACTTGGCCAACAAGCATTCCTATTGAATAGAAATTTACGACAACCATGCATTTTGCGATGTTTGTAACGTAACGACAATGAAGACAAGATCATTTTGTTCAATAGAGCATGATAATCGTTGTTGTTTCGTGCACGTTCTTTATATTTGGGTTTACTTGGCCAACAAGCAAACCTATTGAATAGAAATTGCCCAGAACCATACATTTTGTGATGTTTGTAACGTAACGACAATGAAGACAAGATCATTTTGGTCATTAGAGCATGATAGTCGTTGTTGTTTCGTGCACGTTCTTTATATTTGTGTTTACTTGGCCAACAAGCAACCCTATTGAATAGAAATTTACAACAACCATGCATTTTGCGATGTTTGTAACGTAACGACAATGAAGACAAGATCATTTTGGTCAATAGAGCATGATAATCGTTGTTGTTTCGTGCACGTTCTTTATACATGGGTTTACTTGGCCAACAAGCAAACTAATTGAACAGAAATTTCCGACAACCATGCATTTTCCGATGTTTGTAAAGTAACGACAGTGAGGACAAGATCATTTTGGTCAGTAGAGCATGATAATCGTTGTTGTTTCGTGCACGTTCTTTATATTTGTGTTTACTTGGCCAACAAGCAACCCTATTGAATAGAAATTTACAACAACCATGCATTTTGCGATGTTTGTAACGTAACGACAATGAAGACAAGATCATTTGGGTCAATAGAGCATGATAATCGTTGTTGTTTCGTGCACGTTCTTTATACATGGGTTTACTTGGCCAACAAGCAAACTAATTGAACAGAAATTTCCCACAACCATGCATTTTCCGATGTTTGTAAAGTAACGACAGTGAGGACAAGATCATTTTGGTCAGTAGAGCATGATAATCGTTGTTGTTTCGTGCACGTTCTTTATATTTGGGTTTACTTGGCCAACAAGCAACCCTATTGAATAGAAATTTCCCACAACCATGCATTTTGCGATGTTTGTAACGTAACGACAATGAAGACAAGATCATTTTGGTCAATAGAGCATGATAATCGTTGTTGTTTCGTGCACGTTCTTTATACTTGGGTTTACTTTGCCAACAAGCAAACTTATTTAATAGAAATTTCCCACACCCATGCATTTTGCGATGTTTGTAAAGTAACGACAGTGAGGACAAGATCATTTTGGTCAGTAGAGCATGATAATCGTTGTTGTTTCGTGCACGTTCTTTATATTTGGGTTTACTTGGCCAACAAGCAAACCTATTGAATAGAAATTGCCAAGAACCATACATTTTGTGATGTTTGTAACGTAACGGCAATGAAGACAAGATCATTTTGGTCATTAGAGCATGATAGTCGTTGTTGTTTCGTGCACGTTCTTTATATTTGTGTTTACTTGGCCAACAAGCAACCCTATTGAATAGAAATTTACAACAACCATGCATTTTGCGATGTTTGTAACGTAACGACAATGAAGACATGATCATTTTGGTCAATAGAGCATGATAATCGTTGTTGTTTCGTGCACGTTCTTTATACATGGGTTTACTTGGCCAACAAGCAAACTAATTGAACAGAAATTTCCCACAACCATGCATTTTCCGATGTTTGTAAAGTAACGACAGTGAGGACAAGATCATTTTGGTCAGTAGAGCATGATAATCGTTGTTGTTTCGTGCACGTTCTTTATATTTGGGTTTACTTGGCCAACAAGCAACCCTATTGAATAGAAATTTCCCACAACCATGCATTTTGCGATGTTTGTAACGTAACGACAATGAAGACAAGATCATTTTGGTCAATAGAGCATGATAATCGTTGTTGTTTCGTGCACGTTCTTTATACTTGGGTTTACTTTGCCAACAAGCAAACTTATTGAATAGAAATTTCCCACACCCATGCATTTTGCGATGTTTGTAAAGTAACGACAGTGAGGACAAGATCATTTTGGTCAGTAGAGCATGATAATCGTTGTCGTTTCGTGCAAGTTCTTTATATTTGGGTTTACTTGGCCAACAAGCATTCCTATTGAATAGAAATTTACGACAACCATGCATTTTGCGATGTTTGTAACGTAACGACAATGAAGACAAGATCATTTTGTTCAATAGAGCATGATAATCGTTGTTGTTTCGTGCACGTTCTTTATATTTGGGTTTACTTGGCCAACAAGCAAACCTATTGAATAGAAATTGCCCAGAACCATACATTTTGTGATGTTTGTAACGTAACGACAATGAAGACAAGATCATTTTGGTCATTAGAGCATGATAGTCGTTGTTGTTTCGTGCACGTTCTTTATATTTGTGTTTACTTGGCCAACAAGCAACCCTATTGAATAGAAATTTACAACAACCATGCATTTTGCGATGTTTGTAACGTAACGACAATGAAGACAAGATCATTTTGGTCAATAGAGCATGATAATCGTTGTTGTTTCGTGCACGTTCTTTATACATGGGTTTACTTGGCCAACAAGCAAACTAATTGAACAGAAATTTCCGACAACCATGCATTTTCCGATGTTTGTAAAGTAACGACAGTGAGGACAAGATCATTTTGGTCAGTAGAGCATGATAATCGTTGTTGTTTCGTGCACGTTCTTTATATTTGTGTTTACTTGGCCAACAAGCAACCCTATTGAATAGAAATTTACAACAACCATGCATTTTGCGATGTTTGTAACGTAACGACAATGAAGACAAGATCATTTGGGTCAATAGAGCATGATAATCGTTGTTGTTTCGTGCACGTTCTTTATACATGGGTTTACTTGGCCAACAAGCAAACTAATTGAACAGAAATTTCCCACAACCATGCATTTTCCGATGTTTGTAAAGTAACGACAGTGAGGACAAGATCATTTTGGTCAGTAGAGCATGATAATCGTTGTTGTTTCGTGCACGTTCTTTATATTTGGGTTTACTTGGCCAACAAGCAACCCTATTGAATAGAAATTTCCCACAACCATGCATTTTGCGATGTTTGTAACGTAACGACAATGAAGACAAGATCATTTTGGTCAATAGAGCATGATAATCGTTGTTGTTTCGTGCACGTTCTTTATACTTGGGTTTACTTTGCCAACAAGCAAACTTATTTAATAGAAATTTCCCACACCCATGCATTTTGCGATGTTTGTAAAGTAACGACAGTGAGGACAAGATCATTTTGGTCAGTAGAGCATGATAATCGTTGTTGTTTCGTGCACGTTCTTTATATTTGGGTTTACTTGGCCAACAAGCAAACCTATTGAATAGAAATTGCCAAGAACCATACATTTTGTGATGTTTGTAACGTAACGGCAATGAAGACAAGATCATTTTGGTCATTAGAGCATGATAGTCGTTGTTGTTTCGTGCACGTTCTTTATATTTGTGTTTACTTGGCCAACAAGCAACCCTATTGAATAGAAATTTACAACAACCATGCATTTTGCGATGTTTGTAACGTAACGACAATGAAGACATGATCATTTTGGTCAATAGAGCATGATAATCGTTGTTGTTTCGTGCACGTTCTTTATACATGGGTTTACTTGGCCAACAAGCAAACTAATTGAACAGAAATTTCCCACAACCATGCATTTTCCGATGTTTGTAAAGTAACGACAGTGAGGACAAGATCATTTTGGTCAGTAGAGCATGATAATCGTTGTTGTTTCGTGCACGTTCTTTATATTTGGGTTTACTTGGCCAACAAGCAACCCTATTGAATAGAAATTTCCCACAACCATGCATTTTGCGATGTTTGTAACGTAACGACAATGAAGACAAGATCATTTTGGTCAATAGAGCATGATAATCGTTGTTGTTTCGTGCACGTTCTTTATACTTGGGTTTACTTTGCCAACAAGCAAACTTATTGAATAGAAATTTCCCACACCCATGCATTTTGCGATGTTTGTAAAGTAACGACAGTGAGGACAAGATCATTTTGGTCAGTAGAGCATGATAATCGTTGTCGTTTCGTGCAAGTTCTTTATATTTGGGTTTACTTGGCCAACAAGCATTCCTATTGAATAGAAATTTACAACAACCATGCATTTTGCGATGTTTGTAACGTAACGACAATGAAGACAAGATCATTTTGTTCAATAGAGCATGATAATCGTTGTTGTTTCGTGCACGTTCTTTATATTTGGGTTTACTTGGCCAACAAGCAAACCTATTGAATAGAAATTGCCCAGAACCATACATTTTGTGATGTTTGTAACGTAACGACAATGAAGACAAGATCATTTTGGTCATTAGAGCATGATAGTCGTTGTTGTTTCGTGCACGTTCTTTATATTTGTGTTTACTTGGCCAACAAGCAACCCTATTGAATAGAAATTTACAACAACCATGCATTTTGCGATGTTTGTAACGTAACGACAATGAAGACAAGATCATTTTGGTCAATAGAGCATGATAATCGTTGTTGTTTCGTGCACGTTCTTTATACATGGGTTTACTTGGCCAACAAGCAAACTAATTGAACAGAAATTTCCCACAACCATGCATTTTCCGATGTTTGTAAAGTAACGACAGTGAGGACAAGATCATTTTGGTCAGTAGAGCATGATAATCGTTGTTGTTTCGTGCACGTTCTTTATATTTGGGTTTACTTGGCCAACAAGCAACCCTATTGAATAGAAATTTCCCACAACCATGCATTTTGCGATGTTTGTAACGTAACGACAATGAAGACAAGATCATTTTGGTCAATAGAGCATGATAATCGTTGTTGTTTCGTGCACGTTCTTTATACTTGGGTTTACTTGGCCAACAAGCAAACTTATTGAATAGAAATTTCCCACAACCATGCATTTTGCGATGTTTGTAAAGTAACGACAGTGAGGACAAGATCATTTTGGTCAGTAGAGCATGATAATCGTTGTCGTTTCGTGCAAGTTCTTTATATTTGGGTTTACTTGGCCAACAAGCAACCCTATTGAATAGAAATTTATGACAACCATGCATTTTGCGATGTTTGTAACGTAAGGAAAATGAAGACAAGATCATTTTGGTCATTAGAGCATGATAGTCGTTGTTTTTTCGTGCACGTTCTTTATATTTGGGTTTACTTGGCCAACAAGCAACCCTATTGAATAGAAATTTACGACAACCATGCATTTTGCGATGTTTGTAACGTAACGACAATCAAGACAAGATCATTTTGGTCAGTAGAGCATGATAGTCGTTGTTGTTTCGTGCACGTTCTTTATATTCGTGTTTACTTGGCCAACAAGCAACCCTATTGAATAGAAATTTACGACAACCATGCATTTTGCGATGTTTGTAACGTAACGACAATGAAGACAAGATCATTTTGGTCAATAGAGCATGATAATCGTTGTTGTTTCGTGCACGTTCTTTATACATGGGTTTACTTGGCCAACAAGCAAACTAATTGAACAGAAATTTCCCACAACCATGCATTTTCCGATGTTTGTAAAGTAACGACAGTGAGGACAAGATCATTTTGGTCAGTAGAGCATGATAATCGTTGTTGTTTCGTGCACGTTCTTTATATTTGGGTTTACTTGGCCAACAAGCAACCCTATTGAATAGAAATTTACGACAACCATGCATTTTGCGATGTTTGTAACGTAACGACAATCAAGACAAGATCATTTTGGTCAGTAGAGCATGATAGTCGTTGTTGTTTCGTGCACGTTCTTTATATTCGTGTTTACTTGGCCAACAAGCAACCCTATTGAATAGAAATTTACGACAACCATGCATTTTGCGACGTTTGTAACGTAACGACAATCAAGACAAGATCATTTTGGTCAATAGAGCATGATAATCGTTGTTGTTTCGTGCACGTTCTTTATACATGGGTTTACTTGGCCAACAAGCAAACTAATTGAACAGAAATTTCCCACAACCATGCATTTTCCGATGTTTGTAAAGTAACGACAGTGAGGACAAGATCATTTTGGTCAGTAGAGCATGATAATCGTTGTTGTTTCGTGCACGTTCTTTATATTTGGGTTTACTTGGCCAACAAGCAACCCTATTGAATAGAAATTTCCCACAACCATGCATTTTGCGAAGTTTGTAACGTAACGACAATGTAGACAAGATCATTTTGGTCAATAGAGCATGATAATCGTTGTTGTTTCGTGCACGTTCTTTATACTTGGGTTTACTTTGCCAACAAGCAAACTTATTGAATAGAAATTTCCCACACCCATGCATTTTGCGATGTTTGTAAAGTAACGACAGTGAGGACAAGATCATTTTGGTCAGTAGAGCATGATAATCGTTGTCGTTTCGTGCAAGTTCTTTATATTTGGGTTTACTTGGCCAACAAGCATTCCTATTGAATAGAAATTTACGACAACCATGCATTTTGCGATGTTTGTAACGTAACGACAATGAAGAGAAGATCATTTTGTTCAATAGAGCATGATAATCGTTGTTGTTTCGTGCACGTTCTTTATATTTGGGTTTACTTGGCCAACAAGCAAACCTATTGAATAGAAATTGCCCAGAACCATACATTTTGTGATGTTTGTAACGTAACGACAATGAAGACAAGATCATTTTGGTCATTAGAGCATGATAGTCGTTGTTGTTTCGTGCACGTTCTTTATATTTGTGTTTACTTGGCCAACAAGCAACCCTATTGAATAGAAATTTACAACAACCATGCATTTTGCGATGTTTGTAACGTAACGACAATGAAGACAAGATCATTTTGGTCAATAGAGCATGATAATCGTTGTTGTTTCGTGCACGTTCTTTATACATGGGTTTACTTGGCCAACAAGCAAACTAATTGAACAGAAATTTCCCACAACCATGCATTTTCCGATGTTTGTAAAGTAACGACAGTGAGGACAAGATCATTTTGGTCAGTAGAGCATGATAATCGTTGTTGTTTCGTGCACGTTCTTTATATTTGGGTTTACTTGGCCAACAAGCAACCCTATTGAATAGAAATTTCCCACAACCATGCATTTTGCGATGTTTGTAACGTAACGACAATGAAGACAAGATCATTTTGGTCAATAGAGCATGATAATCGTTGTTGTTTCGTGCACGTTCTTTATACTTGGGTTTACTTGGCCAACAAGCAAACTTATTGAATAGAAATTTCCCACAACCATGCATTTTGCGATGTTTGTAAAGTAACGACAGTGAGGACAAGATCATTTTGGTCAGTAGAGCATGATAATCGTTGTCGTTTCGTGCAAGTTCTTTATATTTGGGTTTACTTGGCCAACAAGCAACCCTATTGAATAGAAATTTATGACAACCATGCATTTTGCGATGTTTGTAACGTAAGGAAAATGAAGACAAGATCATTTTGGTCATTAGAGCATGATAGTCGTTGTTTTTTCGTGCACGTTCTTTATATTTGGGTTTACTTGGCCAACAAGCAACCCTATTGAATAGAAATTTACGACAACCATGCATTTTGCGATGTTTGTAACGTAACGACAATCAAGACAAGATCATTTTGGTCAGTAGAGCATGATAGTCGTTGTTGTTTCGTGCACGTTCTTTATATTCGTGTTTACTTGGCCAACAAGCAACCCTATTGAATAGAAATTTACGACAACCATGCATTTTGCGATGTTTGTAACGTAACGACAATGAAGACAAGATCATTTTGGTCAATAGAGCATGATAATCGTTGTTGTTTCGTGCACGTTCTTTATACATGGGTTTACTTGGCCAACAAGCAAACTAATTGAACAGAAATTTCCCACAACCATGCATTTTCCGATGTTTGTAAAGTAACGACAGTGAGGACAAGATCATTTTGGTCAGTAGAGCATGATAATCGTTGTTGTTTCGTGCACGTTCTTTATATTTGGGTTTACTTGGCCAACAAGCAACCCTATTGAATAGAAATTTACGACAACCATGCATTTTGCGATGTTTGTAACGTAACGACAATCAAGACAAGATCATTTTGGTCAGTAGAGCATGATAGTCGTTGTTGTTTCGTGCACGTTCTTTATATTCGTGTTTACTTGGCCAACAAGCAACCCTATTGAATAGAAATTTACGACAACCATGCATTTTGCGACGTTTGTAACGTAACGACAATCAAGACAAGATCATTTTGGTCAATAGAGCATGATAATCGTTGTTGTTTCGTGCACGTTCTTTATACATGGGTTTACTTGGCCAACAAGCAAACTAATTGAACAGAAATTTCCCACAACCATGCATTTTCCGATGTTTGTAAAGTAACGACAGTGAGGACAAGATCATTTTGGTCAGTAGGGCATGATAATCGTTGTTGTTTCGTGCACGTTCTTTATATTTGGGTTTACTTGGCCAACAAGCAACCCTATTGAATAGAAATTTACGACAACCATGCATTTTGCGATGTTTGTAACGTAACGACAATGAAGACAATATCATTTTGGTCAATAGAGCATGATAATCGTTGTTGTTTCGTGCACGTTGTTTATATTTGGGTTTACTTGGCCAACAAGCAACCCTATTGAATAGAAATTTATGACAACCATGCATTTTGCGATGTTTGTAACGTAAGGAAAATGAAGACAAGATCATTTTGGTCAATAGAGCATGATAATCGTTGTTGTTTCGTGCACGTTCATTTAAAGCTTAACTCTTTATATTATGGTTTACTTGGCCAACAAGCAAACCTATTGAATAAAAATTGCTCAGAACCATACATTTTGTGATGTTTATAACGTAACGACAATGAAGACAAGATCATTTTGGTCATTAGAGCATGATAGTCGTTGTTGTTTCGTGCACGTTCTTTATATTTGTGTTTACTTGGCCAACAAGCAACCCTATTGAATAGAAATTTCCCACAACCATGCATTTTGCGATGTTTGTAACGTAACGACAATGAAGACAAGATCATTTTGGTCAATAGACCATGATAATCGTTGTTGTTTCGTGCACGTTCTTTATATTTGGGTTTACTTGGCCAACAAGCAAACCTATTGAATAGAAATTTCCCACAACCATGCATTTTGCGATGTTTGTAACGTAACGACAATGAAGACAAGATCATTTTGGTCATTAGAGCATGATAATCGTTGTTGTTTCGTGACCGTTCTTTATATTTGGGTTTACTTGGCCAACAAGCAAACCTATTGAATAGAAATTTCCCACAACCATGCATTTTGCGATGTTTGTAACGTAACGACAATGAAGACAAGATCATTTTGGTCAATAGAGCATGATAATCGTTGTTGTTTCGTGCACGTTCTTTATACTTGGGTTTACTTTGCCAACAAGCAAACTTATTGAATAGAAATTTCCCACACCCATGCATTTTGCGATGTTTGTAAAGTAACGACAGTGAGGACAAGATCATTTTGGTCAGTAGAGCATGATAATCGTTGTCGTTTCGTGCAAGTTCTTTATATTTGGGATTACTTGGCCAACAAGCATTCCTATTGAATAGAAATTTACGACAACCATGCATTTTGCGATGTTTGTAACGTAACGACAGTGAGGACAAGATCATTTTGGTCAGTAGAGCATGATAGTCGTTGTTGTTTCGTGCACGTTCTTTATATTCGTGTTTACATGGCCAACAAGCAACCCTATTGAATAGAAATTTACGACAACCATGCATTTTGCGACGTTTGTAACATAACGACAATCAAGACAAGATCATTTTGGTCATTAGAGCATGATAGTCGTTGTTGTTTCGTGCACGTTCTTTATATTCGTGTTTACTTGGCCAACAAGCAACCCTATTGAATAGAAATTTACGACAACCATGCATTTTGCGACGTTTGTAACATAACGACAATCAAGACAAGATCATTTTGGTCAATAGAGCATGATAATAGTTGTTGTTTCGTGCACGTTCTTTATACATGGGTTTACTTGGCCAACAAGCAAACTAATTGAACAGAAATTTCCCACAACCATGCATTTTCCGATGTTTGTAAAGTAACGACAGTGAGGACAAGATCATTTTGGTCAGTAGAGCATGATAATCGTTGTTGTTTCGTGCACGTTCTTTATATTTGGGTTTACTTGGCCAACAAGCAACCCTATTGAATAGAAATTTCCCACAACCATGCATTTTGCGATGTTTGTAACGTAACGACAATGAAGACAAGATCATTTTGGTCAATAGAGCATGATAATCGTTGTTGTTTCGTGCACGTTCTTTATACTTGGGTTTACTTTGCCAACAAGCAAACTTATTGAATAGAAATTTCCCACACCCATGCATTTTGCGATGTTTGTAAAGTAACGACAGTGAGGACAAGATCATTTTGGTCAGTAGAGCATGATAATCGTTGTCGTTTCGTGCAAGTTCTTTATATTTGGGTTTACTTGGCCAACAAGCATTCCTATTGAATAGAAATTTACGACAACCATGCATTTTGCGATGTTTGTAACGTAACGACAATGAAGACAAGATCATTTTGTTCAATAGAGCATGATAATCGTTGTTGTTTCGTGCACGTTCTTTATATTTGGGTTTACTTGGCCAACAAGCAAACCTATTGAATAGAAATTGCCCAGAACCATACATTTTGTGATGTTTGTAACGTAACGACAATGAAGACAAGATCATTTTGGTCATTAGAGCATGATAGTCGTTGTTGTTTCGTGCACGTTCTTTATATTTGTGTTTACTTGGCCAACAAGCAACCCTATTGAATAGAAATTTACAACAACCATGCATTTTGCGATGTTTGTAACGTAACGACAATGAAGACAAGATCATTTTGGTCAATAGAGCATGATAATCGTTGTTGTTTCGTGCACGTTCTTTATACATGGGTTTACTTGGCCAACAAGCAAACTAATTGAACAGAAATTTCCCACAACCATGCATTTTCCGATGTTTGTAAAGTAACGACAGTGAGGACAAGATCATTTTGGTCAGTAGAGCATGATAATCGTTGTTGTTTCGTGCACGTTCTTTATATTTGGGTTTACTTGGCCAACAAGCAACCCTATTGAATAGAAATTTCCCACAACCATGCATTTTGCGATGTTTGTAACGTAACGACAATCAAGACAAGATCATTTTGGTCAGTAGAGCATGATAGTCGTTGTTGTTTCGTGCACGTTCTTTATATTCGTGTTTACTTGGCCAACAAGCAACCCTATTGAATAGAAATTTACGACAACCATGCATTTTGCGACGTTTGTAACGTAACGACAATCAAGACAAGATCATTTTGGTCAATAGAGCATGATAATCGTTGTTGTTTCGTGCACGTTCTTTATACATGGGTTTACTTGGCCAACAAGCAAACTAATTGAACAGAAATTTCCCACAACCATGCATTTTCCGATGTTTGTAAAGTAACGACAGTGAGGACAAGATCATTTTGGTCAGTAGAGCATGATAATCGTTGTTGTTTCGTGCACGTTCTTTATATTTGGGTTTACTTGGCCAACAAGCAACCCTATTGAATAGAAATTTCCCACAACCATGCATTTTGCGATGTTTGTAACGTAACGACAATGAAGACAAGATCATTTTGGTCAATAGAGCATGATAATCGTTGTTGTTTCGTGCACGTTCTTTATACTTGGGTTTACTTTGCCAACAAGCAAACTTATTGAATAGAAATTTCCCACACCCATGCATTTTGCGATGTTTGTAAAGTAACGACAGTGAGGACAAGATCATTTTGGTCAGTAGAGCATGATAATCGTTGTCGTTTCGTGCAAGTTCTTTATATTTGGGTTTACTTGGCCAACAAGCATTCCTATTGAATAGAAATTTACGACAACCATGCATTTTGCGATGTTTGTAACGTAACGACAATGAAGACAAGATCATTTTGTTCAATAGAGCATGATAATCGTTGTTGTTTCGTGCACGTTCTTTATATTTGGGTTTACTTGGCCAACAAGCAAACCTATTGAATAGAAATTGCCCAGAACCATACATTTTGTGATGTTTGTAACGTAACGACAATGAAGACAAGATCATTTTGGTCATTAGAGCATGATAGTCGTTGTTGTTTCGTGCACGTTCTTTATATTTGTGTTTACTTGGCCAACAAGCAACCCTATTGAATAGAAATTTACAACAACCATGCATTTTGCGATATTTGTAACGTAACGACAATGAAGACAAGATCATTTTGGTCAATAGAGCATGATAATCGTTGTTGTTTCGTGCACGTTCTTTATACATGGGTTTACTTGGCCAACAAGCAAACTAATTGAACAGAAATTTCCCACAACCATGCATTTTCCGATGTTTGTAAAGTAACGACAGTGAGGACAAGATCATTTTGGTCAGTAGAGCATGATAATCGTTGTTGTTTCGTGCACGTTCTTTATATTTGGGTTTACTTGGCCAACAAGCAACCCTATTGAATAGAAATTTCCCACAACCATGCATTTTGCGATGTTTGTAACGTAACGACAATGAAGACAAGATCATTTTGGTCAATAGAGCATGATAATCGTTGTTGTTTCGTGCACGTTCTTTATACTTGGGTTTACTTGGCCAACAAGCAAACTTATTGAATAGAAATTTCCCACAACCATGCATTTTGCGATGTTTGTAAAGTAACGACAGTGAGGACAAGATCATTTTGGTCAGTAGAGCATGATAATCGTTGTCGTTTCGTGCAAGTTCTTTATATTTGGGTTTACTTGGCCAACAAGCAACCCTATTGAATAGAAATTTATGACAACCATGCATTTTGCGATGTTTGTAACGTAAGGAAAATGAAGACAAGATCATTTTGGTCATTAGAGCATGATAGTCGTTGTTTTTTCGTGCACGTTCTTTATATTTGGGTTTACTTGGCCAACAAGCAACCCTATTGAATAGAAATTTACGACAACCATGCATTTTGCGATGTTTGTAACGTAACGACAATCAAGACAAGATCATTTTGGTCAGTAGAGCATGATAGTCGTTGTTGTTTCGTGCACGTTCTTTATATTCGTGTTTACTTGGCCAACAAGCAACCCTATTGAATAGAAATTTACGACAACCATGCATTTTGCGATGTTTGTAACGTAACGACAATGAAGACAAGATCATTTTGGTCAATAGAGCATGATAATCGTTGTTGTTTCGTGCACGTTCTTTATACATGGGTTTACTTGGCCAACAAGCAAACTAATTGAACAGAAATTTCCCACAACCATGCATTTTCCGATGTTTGTAAAGTAACGACAGTGAGGACAAGATCATTTTGGTCAGTAGAGCATGATAATCGTTGTCGTTTCGTGCAAGTTCTTTATATTTGGGTTTACTTGGCCAACAAGCATTCCTATTGAATAGAAATTTACGACAACCATGCATTTTGCGATGTTTGTAACGTAACGACAATGAAGACAAGATCATTTTGTTCAATAGAGCATGATAGTCGTTGTTGTTTCGTGCACGTTCTTTATATTCGTGTTTACTTGGCCAACAAGCAACCCTATTGAATAGAAATTTACGACAACCATGCATTTTGCGACGTTTGTAACGTAACGACAATCAAGACAAGATCATTTTGGTCAATAGAGCATGATAATCGTTGTTGTTTCGTGCACGTTCTTTATACATGGGTTTACTTGGCCAACAAGCAAACTAATTGAACAGAAATTTCCCACAACCATGCATTTTCCGATGTTTGTAAAGTAACGACAGTGAGGACAAGATCATTTTGGTCAGTAGGGCATGATAATCGTTGTTGTTTCGTGCACGTTCTTTATATTTGGGTTTACTTGGCCAACAAGCAACCCTATTGAATAGAAATTTACGACAACCATGCATTTTGCGATGTTTGTAACGTAACGACAATGAAGACAATATCATTTTGGTCAATAGAGCATGATAATCGTTGTTGTTTCGTGCACGTTGTTTATATTTGGGTTTACTTGGCCAACAAGCAACCCTATTGAATAGAAATTTATGACAACCATGCATTTTGCGATGTTTGTAACGTAAGGAAAATGAAGACAAGATCATTTTGGTCAATAGAGCATGATAATCGTTGTTGTTTCGTGCACGTTCATTTAAAGCTTAACTCTTTATATTATGGTTTACTTGGCCAACAAGCAAACCTATTGAATAAAAATTGCTCAGAACCATACATTTTGTGATGTTTATAACGTAACGACAATGAAGACAAGATCATTTTGGTCATTAGAGCATGATAGTCGTTGTTGTTTCGTGCACGTTCTTTATATTTGTGTTTACTTGGCCAACAAGCAACCCTATTGAATAGAAATTTCCCACAACCATGCATTTTGCGATGTTTGTAACGTAACGACAATGAAGACAAGATCATTTTGGTCAATAGACCATGATAATCGTTGTTGTTTCGTGCACGTTCTTTATATTTGGGTTTACTTGGCCAACAAGCAAACCTATTGAATAGAAATTTCCCACAACCATGCATTTTGCGATGTTTGTAACGTAACGACAATGAAGACAAGATCATTTTGGTCATTAGAGCATGATAATCGTTGTTGTTTCGTGACCGTTCTTTATATTTGGGTTTACTTGGCCAACAAGCAAACCTATTGAATAGAAATTTCCCACAACCATGCATTTTGCGATGTTTGTAACGTAACGACAATGAAGACAAGATCATTTTGGTCAATAGAGCATGATAATCGTTGTTGTTTCGTGCACGTTCTTTATACTTGGGTTTACTTTGCCAACAAGCAAACTTATTGAATAGAAATTTCCCACACCCATGCATTTTGCGATGTTTGTAAAGTAACGACAGTGAGGACAAGATCATTTTGGTCAGTAGAGCATGATAATCGTTGTCGTTTCGTGCAAGTTCTTTATATTTGGGTTTACTTGGCCAACAAGCATTCCTATTGAATAGAAATTTACGACAACCATGCATTTTGCGATGTTTGTAACGTAACGACAGTGAGGACAAGATCATTTTGGTCAGTAGAGCATGATAGTCGTTGTTGTTTCGTGCACGTTCTTTATATTCGTGTTTACATGGCCAACAAGCAACCCTATTGAATAGAAATTTACGACAACCATGCATTTTGCGACGTTTGTAACATAACGACAATCAAGACAAGATCATTTTGGTCATTAGAGCATGATAGTCGTTGTTGTTTCGTGCACGTTCTTTATATTCGTGTTTACTTGGCCAACAAGCAACCCTATTGAATAGAAATTTACGACAACCATGCATTTTGCGACGTTTGTAACATAACGACAATCAAGACAAGATCATTTTGGTCAATAGAGCATGATAATAGTTGTTGTTTCGTGCACGTTCTTTATACATGGGTTTACTTGGCCAACAAGCAAACTAATTGAACAGAAATTTCCCACAACCATGCATTTTCCGATGTTTGTAAAGTAACGACAGTGAGGACAAGATCATTTTGGTCAGTAGAGCATGATAATCGTTGTTGTTTCGTGCACGTTCTTTATATTTGGGTTTACTTGGCCAACAAGCAACCCTATTGAATAGAAATTTCCCACAACCATGCATTTTGCGATGTTTGTAACGTAACGACAATGAAGACAAGATCATTTTGGTCAATAGAGCATGATAATCGTTGTTGTTTCGTGCACGTTCTTTATACTTGGGTTTACTTTGCCAACAAGCAAACTTATTGAATAGAAATTTCCCACACCCATGCATTTTGCGATGTTTGTAAAGTAACGACAGTGAGGACAAGATCATTTTGGTCAGTAGAGCATGATAATCGTTGTCGTTTCGTGCAAGTTCTTTATATTTGGGTTTACTTGGCCAACAAGCATTCCTATTGAATAGAAATTTACGACAACCATGCATTTTGCGATGTTTGTAACGTAACGACAATGAAGACAAGATCATTTTGTTCAATAGAGCATGATAATCGTTGTTGTTTCGTGCACGTTCTTTATATTTGGGTTTACTTGGCCAACAAGCAAACCTATTGAATAGAAATTGCCCAGAACCATACATTTTGTGATGTTTGTAACGTAACGACAATGAAGACAAGATCATTTTGGTCATTAGAGCATGATAGTCGTTGTTGTTTCGTGCACGTTCTTTATATTTGTGTTTACTTGGCCAACAAGCAACCCTATTGAATAGAAATTTACAACAACCATGCATTTTGCGATGTTTGTAACGTAACGACAATGAAGACAAGATCATTTTGGTCAATAGAGCATGATAATCGTTGTTGTTTCGTGCACGTTCTTTATACATGGGTTTACTTGGCCAACAAGCAAACTAATTGAACAGAAATTTCCCACAACCATGCATTTTCCGATGTTTGTAAAGTAACGACAGTGAGGACAAGATCATTTTGGTCAGTAGAGCATGATAATCGTTGTTGTTTCGTGCACGTTCTTTATATTTGGGTTTACTTGGCCAACAAGCAACCCTATTGAATAGAAATTTCCCACAACCATGCATTTTGCGATGTTTGTAACGTAACGACAATGAAGACAAGATCATTTTGGTCAATAGAGCATGATAATCGTTGTTGTTTCGTGCACGTTCTTTATACTTGGGTTTACTTGGCCAACAAGCAAACTTATTGAATAGAAATTTCCCACAACCATGCATTTTGCGATGTTTGTAAAGTAACGACAGTGAGGACAAGATCATTTTGGTCAGTAGAGCATGATAATCGTTGTCGTTTCGTGCAAGTTCTTTATATTTGGGTTTACTTGGCCAACAAGCAACCCTATTGAATAGAAATTTATGACAACCATGCATTTTGCGATGTTTGTAACGTAAGGAAAATGAAGACAAGATCATTTTGGTCATTAGAGCATGATAGTCGTTGTTTTTTCGTGCACGTTCTTTATATTTGGGTTTACTTGGCCAACAAGCAACCCTATTGAATAGAAATTTACGACAACCATGCATTTTGCGATGTTTGTAACGTAACGACAATCAAGACAAGATCATTTTGGTCAGTAGAGCATGATAGTCGTTGTTGTTTCGTGCACGTTCTTTATATTCGTGTTTACTTGGCCAACAAGCAACCCTATTGAATAGAAATTTACGACAACCATGCATTTTGCGATGTTTGTAACGTAACGACAATGAAGACAAGATCATTTTGGTCAATAGAGCATGATAATCGTTGTTGTTTCGTGCACGTTCTTTATACATGGGTTTACTTGGCCAACAAGCAAACTAATTGAACAGAAATTTCCCACAACCATGCATTTTCCGATGTTTGTAAAGTAACGACAGTGAGGACAAGATCATTTTGGTCAGTAGAGCATGATAATCGTTGTTGTTTCGTGCACGTTCTTTATATTTGGGTTTACTTGGCCAACAAGCAACCCTATTGAATAGAAATTTACGACAACCATGCATTTTGCGATGTTTGTAACGTAACGACAATCAAGACAAGATCATTTTGGTCAGTAGAGCATGATAGTCGTTGTTGTTTCGTGCACGTTCTTTATATTCGTGTTTACTTGGCCAACAAGCAACCCTATTGAATAGAAATTTACGACAACCATGCATTTTGCGACGTTTGTAACGTAACGACAATCAAGACAAGATCATTTTAGTCAATAGAGCATGATAATCGTTGTTGTTTCGTGCACGTTCTTTATACATGGGTTTACTTGGCCAACAAGCAAACTAATTGAACAGAAATTTCCCACAACCATGCATTTTCCGATGTTTGTAAAGTAACGACAGTGAGGACAAGATCATTTTGGTCAGTAGGGCATGATAATCGTTGTTGTTTCGTGCACGTTCTTTATATTTGGGTTTACTTGGCCAACAAGCAACCCTATTGAATAGAAATTTACGACAACCATGCATTTTGCGATGTTTGTAACGTAACGACAATGAAGACAATATCATTTTGGTCAATAGAGCATGATAATCGTTGTTGTTTCGTGCACGTTGTTTATATTTGGGTTTACTTGGCCAACAAGCAACCCTATTGAATAGAAATTTATGACAACCATGCATTTTGCGATGTTTGTAACGTAAGGAAAATGAAGACAAGATCATTTTGGTCAATAGAGCATGATAATCGTTGTTGTTTCGTGCACGTTCATTTAAAGCTTAACTCTTTATATTATGGTTTACTTGGCCAACAAGCAAACCTATTGAATAAAAATTGCTCAGAACCATACATTTTGTGATGTTTATAACGTAACGACAATGAAGACAAGATCATTTTGGTCATTAGAGCATGATAGTCGTTGTTGTTTCGTGCACGTTCTTTATATTTGTGTTTACTTGGCCAACAAGCAACCCTATTGAATAGAAATTTCCCACAACCATGCATTTTGCGATGTTTGTAACGTAACGACAATGAAGACAAGATCATTTTGGTCAATAGACCATGATAATCGTTGTTGTTTCGTGCACGTTCTTTATATTTGGGTTTACTTGGCCAACAAGCAAACCTATTGAATAGAAATTTCCCACAACCATGCATTTTGCGATGTTTGTAACGTAACGACAATGAAGACAATATCATTTTGGTCAATAGAGCATGATAATCGTTGTTGTTTCGTGCACGTTGTTTATATTTGGGTTTACTTGGCCAACAAGCAACCCTATTGAATAGAAATTTATGACAACCATGCATTTTGCGATGTTTGTAACGTAAGGAAAATGAAGACAAGATCATTTTGGTCAATAGAGCATGATAATCGTTGTTGTTTCGTGCACGTTCTTTATACTTGGGTTTACTTTGCCAACAAGCAAACTTATTGAATAGAAATTTCCCACACCCATGCATTTTGCGATGTTTGTAAAGTAACGACAGTGAGGACAAGATCATTTTGGTCAGTAGAGCATGATAATCGTTGTCGTTTCGTGCAAGTTCTTTATATTTGGGTTTACTTGGCCAACAAGCATTCCTATTGAATAGAAATTTACGACAACCATGCATTTTGCGATGTTTGTAACGTAACGACAGTGAGGACAAGATCATTTTGGTCAGTAGAGCATGATAGTCGTTGTTGTTTCGTGCACGTTCTTTATATTCGTGTTTACTTGGCCAACAAGCAACCCTATTGAATAGAAATTTACGACAACCATGCATTTTGCGACGTTTGTAACATAACGACAATCAAGACAAGATCATTTTGGTCATTAGAGCATGATAGTCGTTGTTGTTTCGTGCACGTTCTTTATATTCGTGTTTACTTGGCCAACAAGCAACCCTATTGAATAGAAATTTACGACAACCATGCATTTTGCGACGTTTGTAACATAACGACAATCAAGACAAGATCATTTTGGTCAATAGAGCATGATAATCGTTGTTGTTTCGTGCACGTTCTTTATACATGGGTTTACTTGGCCAACAAGCAAACTAATTGAACAGAAATTTCCCACAACCATGCATTTTCCGATGTTTGTAAAGTAACGACAGTGAGGACAAGATCATTTTGGTCAGTAGAGCATGATAATCGTTGTTGTTTCGTGCACGTTCTTTATATTTGGGTTTACTTGGCCAACAAGCAACCCTATTGAATAGAAATTTCCCACAACCATGCATTTTGCGATGTTTGTAACGTAACGACAATGAAGACAAGATCATTTTGGTCAGTAGAGCATGATAATCGTTGTCGTTTCGTGCAAGTTCTTTATATTTGGGTTTACTTGGCCAACAAGCATTCCTATTGAATAGAAATTTACGACAACCATGCATTTTGCGATGTTTGTAACGTAACGACAATGAAGACAAGATCATTTTGTTCAATAGAGCATGATAATCGTTGTTGTTTCGTGCACGTTCTTTATATTTGGGTTTACTTGGCCAACAAGCAAACCTATTGAATAGAAATTGCCCAGAACCATACATTTTGTGATGTTTGTAACGTAACGACAACGAAGACAAGATCATTTTGGTCATTAGAGCATGATAGTCGTTGTTGTTTCGTGCACGTTCTTTATATTTGTGTTTACTTGGCCAACAAGCAACCCTATTGAATAGAAATTTACAACAACCATGCATTTTGCGATGTTTGTAACGTAACGACAATGAATACAAGATCATTTTGGTCAATAGAGCATGATAATCGTTGTTGTTTCTTGCACGTTCTTTATACATGGGTTTACTTGGCCAACAAGCAAACTAATTGAACAGAAATTTCCCACAACCATGCATTTTGCGATGTTTGTAACGTAAGGAAAATGAAGACAAGATCATTTTGGTCATTAGAGCATGATAGTCGTTGTTTTTTCGTGCACGTTCTTTATATTTGGGTTTACTTGGCCAACAAGCAAACCTATTGAATAGAAATTGCCAAGAACCATACATTTTGTGATGTTTGTAACGTAACGACAATGAAGACAAGATCATTTTGGTCATTAGAGCATGATAGTCGTTGTTGTTTCGTGCACGTTCTTTATATTTGTGTTTACTTGGCCAACAAGCAACCCTATTGAATAGAAATTTACAACAACCATGCATTTTGCGATGTTTGTAACGTAACGACAGTGAAGACAAGATCATTTTGGTCAATAGAGCATGATAATCGTTGTTGTTTCGTGCACGTTCTTTATACATGGGTTTACTTGGCCAACAAGCAAACTAATTGAACAGAAATTTCCCACAACCATGCATTTTCCGATGTTTGTAAAGTAACGACAGTGAGAACAAGATCATTTTGGTCAGTAGAGCATGATAATCGTTGTTGTTTCATGCACGTTCTTTATATTTGGGTTTACTTGGCCAACAAGCAACCCTATTGAATAGAAATTTCCCACAACCATGCATTTTGCGATGTTTGTAACGTAACGACAATGAAGACAAGATCATTTTGGTCAGTAGAGCATGATAATCGTTGTCGTTTCGTGCAAGTTCTTTATATTTGGGTTTACTTGGCCAACAAGCATTCCTATTGAATAGAAATTTACGACAACCATGCATTTTGCGATGTTTGTAACGTAACGACAATGAAGACAAGATCATTTTGTTCAATAGAGCATGATAATCGTTGTTGTTTCGTGCACGTTCTTTATATTTGGGTTTACTTGGCCAACAAGCAAACCTATTGAATAGAAATTGCCCAGAACCATACATTTTGTGATGTTTGTAACGTAACGACAATGAAGACAAGATCATTTTGGTCATTAGAGCATGATAGTCGTTGTTGTTTCGTGCACGTTCTTTATATTTGTGTTTACTTGGCCAACAAGCAACCCTATTGAATAGAAATTTACAACAACCATGCATTTTGCGATGTTTGTAACGTAACGACAATGAAGACAAGATCATTTTGGTCAATAGAGCATGATAATCGTTGTTGTTTCGTGCACGTTCTTTATACATGGGTTTACTTGGCCAACAAGCAAACTAATTGAACAGAAATTTCCCACAACCATGCATTTTCCGATGTTTGTAAAGTAACGACAGTGAGGACAAGATCATTTTGGTCAGTAGAGCATGATAATCGTTGTTGTTTCGTGCACGTTCTTTATATTTGGGTTTACTTGGCCAACAAGCAACCCTATTGAATAGAAATTTCCCACAACCATGCATTTTGCGATGTTTGTAACGTAACGACAATGAAGACAAGATCATTTTGGTCAATAGAGCATGATAATCGTTGTTGTTTCGTGCACGTTCTTTATACATGGGTTTACTTGGCCAACAAGCAAACTAATTGAACAGAAATTTCCCACAACCATGCATTTTCCGATGTTTGTAAAGTAACGACAGTGAGAACAAGATCATTTTGGTCAGTAGAGCATGATAATCGTTGTTGTTTCATGCACGTTCTTTATATTTGGGTTTACTTGGCCAACAAGCAACCCTATTGAATAGAAATTTCCCACAACCATGCATTTTGCGATGTTTGTAACGTAACGACAATGAAGACAAGATCATTTTGGTCAGTAGAGCATGATAATCGTTGTCGTTTCGTGCAAGTTCTTTATATTTGGGTTTACTTGGCCAACAAGCATTCCTATTGAATAGAAATTTACGACAACCATGCATTTTGCGATGTTTGTAACGTAACGACAATGAAGACAAGATCATTTTGTTCAATAGAGCATGATAATCGTTGTTGTTTCGTGCACGTTCTTTATATTTGGGTTTACTTGGCCAACAAGCAAACCTATTGAATAGAAATTGCCCAGAACCATACATTTTGTGATGTTTGTAACGTAACGACAATGAAGACAAGATCATTTTGGTCATTAGAGCATGATAGTCGTTGTTGTTTCGTGCACGTTCTTTATATTTGTGTTTACTTGGCCAACAAGCAACCCTATTGAATAGAAATTTACAACAACCATGCATTTTGCGATGTTTGTAACGTAACGACAATGAAGACAAGATCATTTTGGTCAATAGAGCATGATAATCGTTGTTGTTTCGTGCACGTTCTTTATACATGGGTTTACTTGGCCAACAAGCAAACTAATTGAACAGAAATTTCCCACAACCATGCATTTTCCGATGTTTGTAAAGTAACGACAGTGAGGACAAGATCATTTTGGTCAGTAGAGCATGATAATCGTTGTTGTTTCGTGCACGTTCTTTATATTTGGGTTTACTTGGCCAACAAGCAACCCTATTGAATAGAAATTTCCCACAACCATGCATTTTGCGATGTTTGTAACGTAACGACAATGAAGACAAGATCATTTTGGTCAATAGAGCATGATAATCGTTGTTGTTTCGTGCACGTTCTTTATACTTGGGTTTACTTGGCCAACAAGCAAACTTATTGAATAGAAATTTCCCACAACCATGCATTTTGCGATGTTTGTAAAGTAATGACAGTGAGGACAAGATCATTTTGGTCAGTAGAGCATGATAATCGTTGTCGTTTCGTGCAAGTTCTTTATATTTGGGTTTACATGGCCAACAAGCAACCCTATTGAATAGAAATTTATGACAACCATGCATTTTGCGATGTTTGTAACGTAAGGAAAATGAAGACAAGATCATTTTGGTCATTAGAGCATGATAGTCGTTGTTTTTTCGTGCACGTTCTTTATATTTGGGTTTACTTGGCCAACAAGCAACCCTATTGAATAGAAATTTACGACAACCATGCATTTTGCGATGTTTGTAACGTAACGACAATCAAGACAAGATCATTTTGGTCAGTAGAGCATGATAGTCGTTGTTGTTTCGTGCACGTTCTTTATATTCGTGTTTACTTGGCCAACAAGCAACCCTATTGAATAGAAATTTACGACAACCATGCATTTTGCGATGTTTGTAACGTAACGACAATGAAGACAAGATCATTTTGGTCAATAGAGCATGATAATCGTTGTTGTTTCGTGCACGTTCTTTATACATGGGTTTACTTGGCCAACATGCAAACTAATTGAACAGAAATTTCCCACAACCATGCATTTTCCGATGTTTGTAAAGTAACGACAGTGAGGACAAGATCATTTTGGTCAGTAGAGCATGATAATTGTTGTTGTTTCGTGCACGTTCTTTATATTTGGGTTTACTTGGCCAACAAGCAACCCTATTGAATAGAAATTTACGACAACCATGCATTTTGCGATGTTTGTAACGTAACGACAATCAAGACAAGATCATTTTGGTCAGTAGAGCATGATAGTCGTTGTTGTTTCGTGCACGTTCTTTATATTCGTGTTTACTTGGCCAACAAGCAACCCTATTGAATAGAAATTTACGACAACCATGCATTTTGCGACGTTTGTAACGTAACGACAATCAAGACAAGATCATTTTGGTCAATAGAGTATGATAATCGTTGTTGTTTCGTGCACGTTTTTTATACATGGGTTTACATGGCCAACAAGCAAACTAATTGAACAGAAATTTCCCACAACCATGCATTTTCCGATGTTTGTAAAGTAACGACAGTGAGGACAAGATCATTTTGGTCAGTAGAGCATGATAATCGTTGTTGTTTCGTGCACATTCTTTATATTTGGGTTTACTTGGCCAACAAGCAACCCTATTGAATAGAAATTTACGACAACCATGCATTTTGCGATGTTTGTAACGTAACGACAATGAAGACAATATCATTTTGGTCAATAGAGCATGATAATCGTTGTTGTTTCGTGCACGTTGTTTATATTTGGGTTTCCTTGGCCAACAAGCAACCCTATTGAATAGAAATTTATGACAACCATGCATTTTGCGGTGTTTGTAACGTAAGGAAAATGAAGACAAGATCATTTTGGTCAATAGAGCATGATAATCGTTGTTGTTTCGTGCACGTTCATTTAAAGCTTAACTCTTTATATTATGGTTTACTTGGCCAACAAGCAAACCTATTGAATAAAAATTGCTCAGAACCATACATTTTGTGATGTTTATAACGTAACGACAATGAAGACAAGATCATTTTGGTCATTAGAGCATGATAGTCGTTGTTGTTTCGTGCACGTTCTTTATATTTGTGTTTACTTGGCCAACAAGCAACCCTATTGAATAGAAATTTCCCACAACCATGCATTTTGCGATGTTTGTAACGTAACGACAATGAAGACAAGATCATTTTGGTCAATAGACCATGATAATCGTTGTTGTTTCGTGCACGTTCTTTATATTTGGGTTTACTTGGCCAACAAGCAAACTTATTGAATAGAAATTTCCCACAACCATGCATTTTGCGAGGTTTGTAACGTAACGACAATGAAGACAAGATCATTTTGGTCATTAGAGCATGATAATCGTTGTTGTTTCGTGACCGTTCTTTATATTTGGGTTTACTTGGCCAACAAGCAAACCTATTGAATAGAAATTTCCCACAACCATGCATTTTGAGATGTTTGTAACGTAACGACAATGAAGACAAGATCATTTTGGTCAATAGAGCATGATAATCGTTGTTGTTTCGTGCACGTTCTTTATACTTGGGTTTACTTTGCCAACAAGCAAACTTATTGAATAGAAATTTCCCACACCCATGCATTTTGCGATGTTTGTAAAGTAACGACAGTGAGGACAAGATCATTTTGGTCAGTAGAGCATGATAATCGTTGTCGTTTCGTGCAAGTTCTTTATATTTGGGTTTACTTGGCCAACAAGCATTCCTATTGAATAGAAATTTACGACAACCATGCATTTTGCGATGTTTGTAACGTAACGACAATGAAGACAAGATCATTTTGTTCAATAGAGCATGATAATCGTTGTTGTTTCGTGCACGTTCTTTATATTTGGGTTTACTTGGCCAACAAGCAAACCTATTGAATAGAAATTGCCCAGAACCATACATTTTGTGATGTTTGTAACGTAACGACAATGAAGACAAGATCATTTTGGTCATTAGAGTATGATAGTCGTTGTTGTTTCGTGCACGTTCTTTATATTTGTGTTTACTTGGCCAACAAGCAACCCTATTGAATAGAAATTTACAACAACCGTGCATTTTGCGATGTTTGTAACGTAACGACAATGAAGACAAGATCATTTTGGTCAATAGAGCATGATAATCGTTGTTGTTTCGTGCACGTTCTTTATACATGGGTTTACTTGGCCAACAAGCAAACTAATTGAACAGAAATTTCCCACAACCATGCATTTTCCGATGTTTGTAAAGTAACGACAGTGAGGACAAGATCATTTTGGTCAGTAGAGCATGATAATCGTTGTTGTTTCGTGCACGTTCTTTATATTTGGGTTTACTTGGCCAACAAGCAACCCTATTGAATAGAAATTTCCCACAACCATGCATTTTGCGATGTTTGTAACGTAACGACAATGAAGACAAGATCATTTTGGTCAATAGAGCATGATAATCGTTGTTGTTTCGTGCACGTTCTTTATACTTGGGTTTACTTTGCCAACAAGCAAACTTATTTAATAGAAATTTCCCACACCCATGCATTTTGCGATGTTTGTAAAGTAACGACAGTGAGGACAAGATCATTTTGGTCAGTAGAGCATGATAATCGTTGTCGTTTCGTGCAAGTTCTTTATATTTGGGTTTACTTGGCCAACAAGCATTCCTATTGAATAGAAATTTACGACAACCATGCATTTTGCGATGTTTGTAACGTAACGACAATGAAGACAAGATCATTTTGTTCAATAGAGCATGATAATCGTTGTTGTTTCGTGCACGTTCTTTATATTTGGGTTTACTTGGCCAACAAGCAAACCTATTGAATAGAAATTGCCAAGAACCATACATTTTGTGATGTTTGTAACGTAACGACAATGAAGACAAGATCATTTTGGTCATTAGAGCATGATAGTCGTTGTTGTTTCGTGCACGTTCTTTATATTTGTGTTTACTTGGCCAACAAGCAACCCTATTGAATAGAAATTTACAACAACCATGCATTTTGCGATGTTTGTAACGTAACGACAATGAAGACAAGATCATTTTGGTCAATAGAGCATGATAATCGTTGTTGTTTCGTGCACGTTCTTTATATTTGGGTTTACTTGGCCAACAAGCAAACCTATTGAATAGAAATTGCCCAGAACCATACATTTTGTGATGTTTGTAACGTAACGGCAATGAAGACAAGATCATTTTGGTCATTAGAGCATGATAGTCGTTGTTGTTTCGTGCACGTTCTTTATATTTAGGTTTACTTGGCCAACAAGCAACCCTATTGAATAGAAATTTACAACAACCATGCATTTTGCGATGTTTGTAACGTAACGACAATGAAGACAAGATCATTTTGGTCAATAGAGCATGATAATCGTTGTTGTTTCGTGCACGTTCTTTATACATGGGTTTACTTGGCCAACAAGCAAACTAATTGAACAGAAATTTCCCACAACCATGCATTTTCCGATGTTTGTAAAGTAACGACAGTGAGGACAAGATCATTTTGGTCAGTAGAGCATGATAATCGTTGTTGTTTCGTGCACGTTCTTTATATTTGGGTTTACTTGGCCAACAAGCAAACTTATTGAATAGAAATTTCCCACAACCATGCATTTTCCGATGTTGGTAAAGTAACGACAGTGAGGACAAGATCATTTTGGTCAGTAGAGCATGATAATCGTTGTTGTTTCGTGCACGTTCTTTATATTTGGGTTTACTTGGCCAACAAGCAAACCTATTGAATAGAAATTGCCAAGAACCATACATTTTGTGATGTTTGTAACGTAACGACAATGAAGACAAGATCATTTTGGTCATTAGAGCATGATAGTCGTTGTTGTTTCGTGCACGTTCTTTATATTTGTGTTTACTTGGCCAACAAGCAACCCTATTGAATAGAAATTTACAACAACCATGCATTTTGCGATGTTTGTAACGTAACGACAATGAAGACAAGATCATTTTGGTCAATAGAGCATGATAATCGTTGTTGTTTCGTGCACGTTCTTTATATTTGGGTTTACTTGGCCAACAAGCAAACCTATTGAATAGAAATTGCCCAGAACCATACATTTTGTGATGTTTGTAACGTAACGGCAATGAAGACAAGATCATTTTGGTCATTAGAGCATGATAGTCGTTGTTGTTTCGTGCACGTTCTTTATATTTAGGTTTACTTGGCCAACAAGCAACCCTATTGAATAGAAATTTACAACAACCATGCATTTTGCGATGTTTGTAACGTAACGACAATGAAGACAAGATCATTTTGGTCAATAGAGCATGATAATCGTTGTTGTTTCGTGCACGTTCTTTATACATGGGTTTACTTGGCCAACAAGCAAACTAATTGAACAGAAATTTCCCACAACCATGCATTTTCCGATGTTTGTAAAGTAACGACAGTGAGGACAAGATCATTTTGGTCAGTAGAGCATGATAATCGTTGTTGTTTCGTGCACGTTCTTTATATTTGGGTTTACTTGGCCAACAAGCAACCCTATTGAATAGAAATTGCCCAGAACCATACATTTTGTGATGTTTGTAACGTAACGACAATGAAGACAAGATCATTTTGGTCATTAGAGCATGATAGTCGTTGTTGTTTCGTGCACGTTCTTTATATTTGTGTTTACTTGGCCAACAAGCAACCCTATTGAATAGAAATTTACAACAACCATGCATTTTGCGATGTTTGTAACGTAACGACAATGAAGACAAGATCATTTTGGTCAATAGAGCATGATAATCGTTGTTGTTTCGTGCACGTTCTTTATACATGGGTTTACTTGGCCAACAAGCAAACTAATTGAACAGAAATTTCCCACAACCATGCATTTTCCGATGTTTGTAAAGTAACGACAGTGAGGACAAGATCATTTTGGTCAGTAGAGCATGATAATCGTTGTTGTTTCGTGCACGTTCTTTATATTTGGGTTTACTTGGCCAACAAGCAACCCTATTGAATAGAAATTTCCCACAACCATGCATTTTGCGATGTTTGTAACGTAACGACAATGAAGACAAGATCATTTTGGTCAATAGAGCATGATAATCGTTGTTGTTTCGTGCACGTTCTTTATACTTGGGTTTACTTGGCCAACAAGCAAACTTATTGAATAGAAATTTCCCACAACCATGCATTTTGCGATGTTTGTAAAGTAACGACAGTGAGGACAAGATCATTTTGGTCAGTAGAGCATGATAATCGTTGTCGTTTCGTGCAAGTTCTTTATATTTGGGTTTACTTGGCCAACAAGCAACCCTATTGAATAGAAATTTATGACAACCATGCATTTTGCGATGTTTGTAACGTAAGGAAAATGAAGACAAGATCATTTTGGTCATTAGAGCATGATAGTCGTTGTTTTTTCGTGCACGTTCTTTATATTTGGGTTTACTTGGCCAACAAGCAACCCTATTGGATAGAAATTTACGACAACCATGCATTTTGCGATGTTTGTAACGTAACGACAATCAAGACAAGATCATTTTGGTCAGTAGAGCATGATAGTCGTTGTTGTTTCGTGCACGTTCTTTATATTCGTGTTTACTTGGCCAACAAGCAACCCTATTGAATAGAAATTTACGACAACCATGCATTTTGCGATGTTTGTAACGTAACGACAATGAAGACAAGATCATTTTGGTCAATAGAGCATGATAATCGTTGTTGTTTCGTGCACGTTCTTTATACATGGGTTTACTTGGCCAACAAGCAAACTAATTGAACAGAAATTTCCCACAACCATGCATTTTCCGATGTTTGTAAAGTAACGACAGTGAGGACAAGATCATTTTGGTCAGTAGATCATGATAATCGTTGTTGTTTCGTGCACGTTCTTTATATTTGGGTTTACTTGGCCAACAAGCAACCCTATTGAATAGAAATTTACGACAACCATGCATTTTGCGATGTTTGTAACGTAACAACAATCAAGACAAGATCATTTTGGTCAGTAGAGCATGATAGTCGTTGTTGTTTCGTGCACGTTCTTTATATTCGTGTTTACTTGGCCAACAAGCAACCCTATTGAATAGAAATTTACGACAACCATGCATTTTGCGACGTTTGTAACGTAACGACAATCAAGACAAGATCATTTTGGTCAATAGAGCATGATAATCGTTGTTGTTTCGTGCACGTTCTTTATACATGGGTTTACTTGGCCAACAAGCAAACTAATTGAACAGACATTTCCCACAACCATGCATTTTCCGATGTTTGTAAAGTAACGACAGTGAGGACAAGATCATTTTGGTCAGTAGAGCATGATAATCGTTGTTGTTTCGTGCACGTTCTTTATATTTGGGTTTACTTGGCCAACAAGCAACCCTATTGAATAGAAATTTACGACAACCATGCATTTTGCGATGTTTGTAACGTAACGACAATGAAGACAATATCATTTTGGTCAATAGAGCATGATAATCGTTGTTGTTTCGTGCACGTTCTTTATACTTGGGTTTACTTGGCCAACAAGCAAACTTATTGAATAGAAATTTCCCACAACCATGCATTTTGCGATGTTTGTAAAGTAACGACAATGAAGACAAGATCATTTTGTTCAAAAGACCATGATAATCGTTGTTGTTTCGTGCATGTTCTTTATATTTGGGTTTACTTGGCCAACAAGCAAACTTATTGAATAGAAATTTCCCACAACCATGCATTTTGCGATGTTTGTAACGTAACGACAATGAAGACAAGATCATTTTGGTCATTAGAGCATGATAATCGTTGTTGTTTCGTGACCGTTCTTTATATTTGGGTTTACTTGGCCAACAAGCAAACCTATTGAATAGAAATTTCCCACAACCATGCATTTTGCGATGTTTGTAACGTAACGACAATGAAGACAAGATCATTTTGGTCAATAGAGCATGATAATCGTTGTTGTTTCGTGCACGTTCTTTATACTTGGGTTTACTTGGCCAACAAGCACACTTATTGAATAGAAATTTCCCACACCCATGCATTTTGCGATGTTTGTAAAGTAACGACAGTGAGGACAAGATCATTTTGGTCAGTAGAGCATGATAATCGTTGTCGTTTCGTGCAAGTTCTTTATATTTGGGTTTACTTGGTCAACAAGCAACCCTATTGAATAGAAATTTACGACAACCATGCATTTTGCGATGTTTGTAACGTAACGACAATGAAGACAAGATCATTTTGTTCAATAGAGCATGATAATCGTTGTTGTTTCATACACGTTCTTTATATTTGGGTTTACTTGGCCAACAAGCAACCCTATTGAATAGAAATTTACGACAACCATGCATTTTGCGATGTTTGTAACGTAACGACAATGAAGACAAGATCATTTTGGTCAATAGAGCATGATAATCGTTGTTGTTTCGTGCACGTTCTTTATACATGGGTTTACTTGGCCAACAAGCAAACTAATTGAACAGAAATTTCCCACAACCATGCATTTTCCGATGTTTGTAAAGTAACGACAGTGAGGACAAGATCATTTTGGTCAGTAGAGCATGATAATCGTTGTCGTTTCGTGCAAGTTCTTTATATTTGGGTTTACTTGGTCAACAAGCAACCCTATTGAATAGAAATTTACGACAACCATGCATTTTGCGATGTTTGTAACGTAACGACAATCAAGACAAGATCATTTTGGTCAGTAGAGCATGATATTCGTTGTTGTTTCGTGCACGTTCTTTATATTCGTGTTTACTTGGCCAACAAGCAACCCTATTGAATAGAAATTTACGACAACCATGCATTTTGCGATGTTTGTAACGTAACGACAATGAAGACAAGATCATTTTGGTCAATAGAGCATGATAATCGTTGTTGTTTCGTGCACGTTCTTTATACATGGGTTTACTTGGCCAACAAGCAAACTAATTGAACAGAAATTTCCCACAACCATGCATTTTCCGATGTTTGTAAAGTAACGACAGTGAGGACAAGATCATTTTGGTCAGTAGAGCATGATAATCGTTGTTGTTTCGTGCACGTTCTTTATATTTGGGTTTACTTGGCCAACAAGCAACCCTATTGAATAGAAATTTACGACAACCATGCATTTTGCGATGTTTGTAACGTAACGACAATGAAGACAATATCATTTTGGTCAATAGAGCATGATAATCGTTGTTGTTTCGTGCACGTTCTTTATACTTGGGTTTACTTGGCCAACAAGCAAACTTATTGAATAGAAATTTCCCACAACCATGCATTTTGCGATGTTTGTAAAGTAACGACAATGAAGACAAGATCATTTTGTTCAAAAGACCATGATAATCGTTGTTGTTTCGTTCATGTTCTTTATATTTGGGTTTACTTGGCCAACAAGCAAACTTATTGAATAGAAATTTCCCACAACCATGCATTTTGCGATGTTTGTAACGTAACGACAATGAAGACAAGATCATTTTGGTCATTAGAGCATGATAATCGTTGTTGTTTCGTGACCGTTCTTTATATTTGGGTTTACTTGGCCAACAAGCAAACCTATTGAATAGAAATTTCCCACAACCATGCATTTTGCGATGTTTGTAACGTAACGACAATGAAGACAAGATCATTTTGGTCAATAGAGCATGATAATCGTTGTTGTTTCGTGCACGTTCTTTATACTTGGGTTTACTTGGCCAACAAGCACACTTATTGAATAGAAATTTCCCACACCCATGCATTTTGCGATGTTTGTAAAGTAACGACAGTGAGGACAAGATCATTTTGGTCAGTAGAGCATGATAATCGTTGTCGTTTCGTGCAAGTTCTTTATATTTGGGTTTACTTGGTCAACAAGCAACCCTATTGAATAGAAATTTACGACAACCATGCATTTTGCGATGTTTGTAACGTAACGACAATGAAGACAAGATCATTTTGTTCAATAGAGCATGATAATCGTTGTTGTTTCATACACGTTCTTTATATTTGGGTTTACTTGGCCAACAAGCAACCCTATTGAATAGAAATTTACGACAACCATGCATTTTGCGATGTTTGTAACGTAACGACAATGAAGACAAGATCATTTTGGTCAATAGAGCATGATAATCGTTGTTGTTTCGTGCACGTTCTTTATACATGGGTTTACTTGGCCAACAAGCAAACTAATTGAACAGAAATTTCCCACAACCATGCATTTTCCGATGTTTGTAAAGTAACGACAGTGAGGACAAGATCATTTTGGTCAGTAGAGCATGATAATCGTTGTCGTTTCGTGCAAGTTCTTTATATTTGGGTTTACTTGGTCAACAAGCAACCCTATTGAATAGAAATTTACGACAACCATGCATTTTGCGATGTTTGTAACGTAACGACAATCAAGACAAGATCATTTTGGTCAGTAGAGCATGATATTCGTTGTTGTTTCGTGCACGTTCTTTATATTCGTGTTTACTTGGCCAACAAGCAACCCTATTGAATAGAAATTTACGACAACCATGCATTTTGCGATGTTTGTAACGTAACGACAATGAAGACAAGATCATTTTGGTCACTAGAGCATGATAATCGTTGTTGTTTCGTGCACGTTCTTTATACATGGGTTTACTTGGCCAACAAGCAAACTAATTGAACAGAAATTTCCCACAACCATGCATTTTCCGATGTTTGTAAAGTAACGACAGTGAGGACAAGATCATTTTGGTCAGTAGAGCATGATAATCGTTGTTGTTTCGTGCACGTTCTTTATATTTGGGTTTACTTGGCCAACAAGCAACCCTATTGAATAGAAATTGCCCAGAACCATGCATTTTGCGATGTTTGTAACGTAACGACAATGAAGACAAGATCATTTTGGTCAATAGAGCATGATAATCGTTGTTGTTTCGTGCACGTTCTTTATAATTGGGTTTACTTGGCCAACAAGCACACTTATTGAATAGAAATTTCCCACACCCATGCATTTTGCGATGTTTGTAAAGTAACGACAGTGAGGACAAGATCATTTTGGTCAGTAGAGCATGATAATCGTTGTCGTTTCGTGCAAGTTCTTTATATTTGGGTTTACTTGGTCAACAAGCAACCCTATTGAATAGAAATTTACGACAACCATGCATTTTGCGATGTTTGTAACGTAACGACAATGAAGACAAGATCATTTTGTTCAATAGAGCATGATAATCGTTGTTGTTTCATACACGTTCTTTATATTTGGGTTTACTTGGCCAACAAGCAACCCTATTGAATAGAAATTTACGACAACCATGCATTTTGCGATGTTTGTAACGTAACGACAATGAAGAAAAGATCATTTTGGTCAATAGAGCATGATAATCGTTGTTGTTTCGTGCACGTTCTTTATACATGGGTTTACTTGGCCAACAAGCAAACTAATTGAACAAAAATTTCCCACAACCATGCATTTTCCGATGTTTGTAAAGTAACGACAGTGAGGACAAGATCATTTTGGTCAGTAGAGCATGATAATCGTTGTCGTTTCGTGCAAGTTCTTTATATTTGGGTTTACTTGGTCAACAAGCAACCCTATTGAATAGAAATTTACGACAACCATGCATTTTGCGATGTTTGTAACGTAACGACAATCAAGACAAGATCATTTTGGTCAGTAGAGCATGATAGTCGTTGTCGTTTCGTGCACGTTCTTTATATTCGTGTTTACTTGGCCAACAAGCAACCCTATTGAATAGAAATTTACGACAACCATGCATTTTGCGATGTTTGTAACGTAACGAAAATGAAGACAAGATCATTTTGGTCACTAGAGCATGATAATCGTTGTTGTTTCGTGCACGTTCTTTATACATGGGTTTACTTGGCCAACAAGCAAACTAATTGAACAGAAATTTCCCACAACCATGCATTTTCCGATGTTTGTAAAGTAACGACAGTGAGGACAAGATCATTTTGGTCAGTAGAGCATGATAATCGTTGTTGTTTCGTGCACGTTCTTTATATTTGGGTTTACTTGGCCAACAAGCAACCCTATTGAATAGAAATTTACGACAACCATGCATTTTGCGATGTTTGTAACGTAACGACAATCAAGACAAGATCATTTTGGTCAGTAGAGCATGATAGTCGTTTTTGTTTCGTGCACGTTCTTTATATTCGTGTTTACTTGGCCAACAAGCAACCCTATTGAATAGAAATTTACGACAACCATGCATTTTGCGACGTTTGTAACATAACGACAATCAAGACAAGATTATTTTGGTCATTAGACCATGATAATCGTTGTTGTTTCGTGCATGTTCTTTATATTTGGGTTTACTTGGCCAACAAGCAAACTTATTGAATAGAAATTTCCCACAACCATGCATTTTGCGATGTTTGTAACGTAACAACAATGAAGACAAGATCATTTTGGTCATTAGAGCATGATAATCGTTGTTGTTTCGTGACCGTTCTTTATATTTGGGTTTACTTGGCCAACAAGCAAACCTATTGAATAGAAATTTCCCACAACCATGCATTTTGCGATGTTTGTAACGTAACGACAATGAAGACAAGATCATTTTGGTCAATAGAGCATGATAATCGTTGTTGTTTCGTGCACGTTCTTTATACTTGGGTTTACTTGGCCAACAAGCACACTTATTGAATAGAAATTTCCCACACCCATGCATTTTGCGATGTTTGTAAAGTAACGACAGTGAGGACAAGATCATTTTGGTCTGTAGAGCATGATAATCGTTGTCGTTTCGTGCAAGTTCTTTATATTTGGGTTTACTTGGTCAACAAGCAACCCTATTGAATAGAAATTTACGACAACCATGCATTTTGCGATGTTTGTAACGTAACGACAATGAAGACAAGATCATTTTGTTCAATAGAGCATGATAATCGTTGTTGTTTCATACACGTTCTTTATATTTGGGTTTACTTGGCCAACAAGCAACCCTATTGAATAGAAATTTACGACAACCATGCATTTTGCGATGTTTGTAAAGTAACGACAGTGAGGACAAGATCATTTTGGTCAGTAGAGCATGATAATCGTTGTTGTTTCGTGCACGTTCTTTATATTTGGGTTTACTTGGCCAACAAGCAACCCTATTGAATAGAAATTTACGACAACCATGCATTTTGCGATGTTTGTAACGTAACGACAATGAAGACAATATCATTTTGGTCAATAGAGCATGATAATCGTTGTTGTTTCGTGCACGTTCTTTATACTTGGGTTTACTTGGCCAACAAGCAAACTTATTGAATAGAAATTTCCCACAACCATGCATTTTGCGATGTTTGTAAAGTAACGACAATGAAGACAAGATCATTTTGTTCAAAAGACCATGATAATCGTTGTTGTTTCGTTCATGTTCTTTATATTTGGGTTTACTTGGCCAACAAGCAAACTTATTGAATAGAAATTTCCCACAACCATGCATTTTGCGATGTTTGTAACGTAACGACAATGAAGACAAGATCATTTTGGTCATTAGAGCATGATAATCGTTGTTGTTTCGTGACCGTTCTTTATATTTGGGTTTACTTGGCCAACAAGCAAACCTATTGAATAGAAATTTCCCACAACCATGCATTTTGCGATGTTTGTAACGTAACGACAATGAAGACAAGATCATTTTGGTCAATAGAGCATGATAATCGTTGTTGTTTCGTGCACGTTCTTTATACTTGGGTTTACTTGGCCAACAAGCACACTTATTGAATAGAAATTTCCCACACCCATGCATTTTGCGATGTTTGTAAAGTAACGACAGTGAGGACAAGATCATTTTGGTCAGTAGAGCATGATAATCGTTGTCGTTTCGTGCAAGTTCTTTATATTTGGGTTTACTTGGTCAACAAGCAACCCTATTGAATAGAAATTTACGACAACCATGCATTTTGCGATGTTTGTAACGTAACGACAATGAAGACAAGATCATTTTGTTCAATAGAGCATGATAATCGTTGTTGTTTCATACACGTTCTTTATATTTGGGTTTACTTGGCCAACAAGCAACCCTATTGAATAGAAATTTACGACAACCATGCATTTTGCGATGTTTGTAACGTAACGACAATGAAGACAAGATCATTTTGGTCAATAGAGCATGATAATCGTTGTTGTTTCGTGCACGTTCTTTATACATGGGTTTACTTGGCCAACAAGCAAACTAATTGAACAGAAATTTCCCACAACCATGCATTTTCCGATGTTTGTAAAGTAACGACAGTGAGGACAAGATCATTTTGGTCAGTAGAGCATGATAATCGTTGTCGTTTCGTGCAAGTTCTTTATATTTGGGTTTACTTGGTCAACAAGCAACCCTATTGAATAGAAATTTACGACAACCATGCATTTTGCGATGTTTGTAACGTAACGACAATCAAGACAAGATCATTTTGGTCAGTAGAGCATGATATTCGTTGTTGTTTCGTGCACGTTCTTTATATTCGTGTTTACTTGGCCAACAAGCAACCCTATTGAATAGAAATTTACGACAACCATGCATTTTGCGATGTTTGTAACGTAACGACAATGAAGACAAGATCATTTTGGTCACTAGAGCATGATAATCGTTGTTGTTTCGTGCACGTTCTTTATACATGGGTTTACTTGGCCAACAAGCAAACTAATTGAACAGAAATTTCCCACAACCATGCATTTTCCGATGTTTGTAAAGTAACGACAGTGAGGACAAGATCATTTTGGTCAGTAGAGCATGATAATCGTTGTTGTTTCGTGCACGTTCTTTATATTTGGGTTTACTTGGCCAACAAGCAACCCTATTGAATAGAAATTGCCCAGAACCATGCATTTTGCGATGTTTGTAACGTAACGACAATGAAGACAAGATCATTTTGGTCAATAGAGCATGATAATCGTTGTTGTTTCGTGCACGTTCTTTATAATTGGGTTTACTTGGCCAACAAGCACACTTATTGAATAGAAATTTCCCACACCCATGCATTTTGCGATGTTTGTAAAGTAACGACAGTGAGGACAAGATCATTTTGGTCAGTAGAGCATGATAATCGTTGTCGTTTCGTGCAAGTTCTTTATATTTGGGTTTACTTGGTCAACAAGCAACCCTATTGAATAGAAATTTACGACAACCATGCATTTTGCGATGTTTGTAACGTAACGACAATGAAGACAAGATCATTTTGTTCAATAGAGCATGATAATCGTTGTTGTTTCATACACGTTCTTTATATTTGGGTTTACTTGGCCAACAAGCAACCCTATTGAATAGAAATTTACGACAACCATGCATTTTGCGATGTTTGTAACGTAACGACAATGAAGAAAAGATCATTTTGGTCAATAGAGCATGATAATCGTTGTTGTTTCGTGCACGTTCTTTATACATGGGTTTACTTGGCCAACAAGCAAACTAATTGAACAAAAATTTCCCACAACCATGCATTTTCCGATGTTTGTAAAGTAACGACAGTGAGGACAAGATCATTTTGGTCAGTAGAGCATGATAATCGTTGTCGTTTCGTGCAAGTTCTTTATATTTGGGTTTACTTGGTCAACAAGCAACCCTATTGAATAGAAATTTACGACAACCATGCATTTTGCGATGTTTGTAACGTAACGACAATCAAGACAAGATCATTTTGGTCAGTAGAGCATGATAGTCGTTGTCGTTTCGTGCACGTTCTTTATATTCGTGTTTACTTGGCCAACAAGCAACCCTATTGAATAGAAATTTACGACAACCATGCATTTTGCGATGTTTGTAACGTAACGAAAATGAAGACAAGATCATTTTGGTCACTAGAGCATGATAATCGTTGTTGTTTCGTGCACGTTCTTTATACATGGGTTTACTTGGCCAACAAGCAAACTAATTGAACAGAAATTTCCCACAACCATGCATTTTCCGATGTTTGTAAAGTAACGACAGTGAGGACAAGATCATTTTGGTCAGTAGAGCATGATAATCGTTGTTGTTTCGTGCACGTTCTTTATATTTGGGTTTACTTGGCCAACAAGCAACCCTATTGAATAGAAATTTACGACAACCATGCATTTTGCGATGTTTGTAACGTAACGACAATCAAGACAAGATCATTTTGGTCAGTAGAGCATGATAGTCGTTTTTGTTTCGTGCACGTTCTTTATATTCGTGTTTACTTGGCCAACAAGCAACCCTATTGAATAGAAATTTACGACAACCATGCATTTTGCGACGTTTGTAACATAACGACAATCAAGACAAGATTATTTTGGTCATTAGACCATGATAATCGTTGTTGTTTCGTGCATGTTCTTTATATTTGGGTTTACTTGGCCAACAAGCAAACTTATTGAATAGAAATTTCCCACAACCATGCATTTTGCGATGTTTGTAACGTAACGACAATGAAGACAAGATCATTTTGGTCATTAGAGCATGATAATCGTTGTTGTTTCGTGACCGTTCTTTATATTTGGGTTTACTTGGCCAACAAGCAAACCTATTGAATAGAAATTTCCCACAACCATGCATTTTGCGATGTTTGTAACGTAACGACAATGAAGACAAGATCATTTTGGTCAATAGAGCATGATAATCGTTGTTGTTTCGTGCACGTTCTTTATACTTGGGTTTACTTGGCCAACAAGCACACTTATTGAATAGAAATTTCCCACACCCATGCATTTTGCGATGTTTGTAAAGTAACGACAGTGAGGACAAGATCATTTTGGTCTGTAGAGCATGATAATCGTTGTCGTTTCGTGCAAGTTCTTTATATTTGGGTTTACTTGGTCAACAAGCAACCCTATTGAATAGAAATTTACGACAACCATGCATTTTGCGATGTTTGTAACGTAACGACAATGAAGACAAGATCATTTTGTTCAATAGAGCATGATAATCGTTGTTGTTTCATACACGTTCTTTATATTTGGGTTTACTTGGCCAACAAGCAACCCTATTGAATAGAAATTTACGACAACCATGCATTTTGCGATGTTTGTAAAGTAACGACAGTGAGGACAAGATCATTTTGGTCAGTAGAGCATGATAATCGTTGTCGTTTCGTGCAAGTTCTTTATATTTGGGTTTACTTGGTCAACAAGCAACCCTATTGAATAGAAATTTACGACAACCATGCATTTTGCGATGTTTGTAACGTAACGACAATGAAGACAAGATCATTTTGTTCAATAGAGCATGATAATCGTTGTTGTTTCATACACGTTCTTTATATTTGGGTTTACTTGGCCAACAAGCAACCCTATTGAATAGAAATTTACGACAACCATGCATTTTGCGATGTTTGTAACGTAACGACAATGAAGACAAGATCATTTTGGTCAATAGAGCATGATAATCGTTGTTGTTTCGTGCACGTTCTTTATACATGGGTTTACTTGGCCAACAAGCAAACTAATTGAACAGAAATTTCCCACAACCATGCATTTTCCGATGTTTGTAAAGTAACGACAGTGAGGACAAGATCATTTTGGTCAGTAGAGCATGATAATCGTTGTTGTTTCGTGCACGTTCTTTATATTTAGGTTTACTTGGCCAACAAGCAACCCTATTGAATAGAAATTTACGACAACCATGCATTTTGCGATGTTTGTAACGTAACGACAATGAAGACAATATCATTTTGGTCAATAGAGCATGATAATCGTTGTTGTTTCGTGCACGTTCTTTATACTTGGGTTTACTTGGCTAACAAGCAAACTTATTGAATAGAAATTTCCCACAACCATGCATTTTGCGATGTTTGTAAAGTAACGACAATGAAGACAAGATCCTTTTGGTCAATAGACCATGATAATCGTTGTTGTTTCGTGCACGTTCTTTATATTTGGGTTTACTTGGCTAACAAGCAAACTTATTGAATAGAAATTTCCCACAACCATGCATTTTCCGATGATTGTAACGTAACGACAATGAAGACAAGATCATTTTGGTCAATAGAGCATGATAATCGTTGTTGTTTCGTGCACGTTCTTTATACATGGGTTTACTTGGCCAACAAGCAAACTAATTGAACAGAAATTTCCCACAACCATGCATTTTCCGATGTTTGTAAAGTAACGACAGTGAGGACAAGATCATTTTGGTCAGTAGAGCATGATAATCGTTGTTGTTTCGTGCACGTTCTTTATATTTGGGTTTACTTGGCCAACAAGCAACCCTATTGAATAGAAATTTACGACAACCATGCATTTTGCGATGTTTGTAACGTAACGACAATCAAGACAAGATCATTTTGGTCAGTAGAGCATGATAGTCGTTTTTGTTTCGTGCACGTTCTTTATATTCGTGTTTACTTGGCCAACAAGCAACCCTATTGAATAGAAATTTACGACAACCATGCATTTTGCGACGTTTGTAACATAACGACAATCAAGACAAGATCATTTTGGTCAATAGAGCATGATAATCGTTGTTGTTTCGTGCACGTTCTTTATACATGGGTTTACTTGGCCAACAAGCAAACTAATTGAACAGAAATTTCCCACAACCATGCATTTTCCGATGTTTGTAAAGTAACGACAGTAAGGACAAGATCATTTTGGTCAGTAGAGCATGATAATCGTTGTTGTTTCGTGCACGTTCTTTATATTTGGGTTTACTTGGCCAACAAGCAACCCTATTGAATAGAAATTTACGACAACCATGCATTTTGCGATGTTTGTAACGTAACGACAATGAAGACAAGATCATTTTGGTCAATAGAGCATGATAATCGTTGTTGTTTCGTGCACGTTCTTTATACTTGGGTTTACTTGGCCAACAAGCACACTTATTGAATAGAAATTTCCCACACCCATGCATTTTGCGATGTTTGTAACGTAACGACAATGAAGACAAGATCATTTTGGTCAATAGAGCATGATAATCGTTGTTGTTTCGTGCACGTTCTTTATACTTGGGTTTACTTTGCCAACAAGCAAACTAATTGAACAGAAATTTCTCACAACCATGCATTTTCCGATGTTTGTAAAGTAACGACAGTGAGGACAAGATCATTTTGGTCAGTAGAGCATGATAATCGTTGTTGTTTCGTGCACGTTCTTTATATTTGGGTTTACTTGGCCAACAAGCAACCCTATTGAATAGAAATTTACGACAACCATGCATTTTGCGATGTTTGTAACGTAACGACAATGAAGACAAGATCATTTTGTTCAATAGAGCATGATAATCGTTGTTGTTTCATACACGTTCTTTATATTTGGGTTTACTTGGCCAACAAGCAACCCTATTGAATAGAAATTTACGACAACCATGCATTTTGCGATGTTTGTAACGTAACGACAATGAAGACAAGATCATTTTGGTCAATAGAGCATGATAATCGTTGTTGTTTCGTGCACGTTCTTTATACATGGGTTTACTTGGCCAACAAGCAAACTAATTGAACAGAAATTTCCCACAACCATGCATTTTCCGATGTTTGTAAAGTAACGACAGTGAGGACAAGATCATTTTGGTCAGTAGAGCATGATAATCGTTGTTGTTTCGTGCACGTTCTTTATATTTAGGTTTACTTGGCCAACAAGCAACCCTATTGAATAGAAATTTACGACAACCATGCATTTTGCGATGTTTGTAACGTAACGACAATGAAGACAATATCATTTTGGTCAATAGAGCATGATAATCGTTGTTGTTTCGTGCACGTTCTTTATACTTGGGTTTACTTGGCTAACAAGCAAACTTATTGAATAGAAATTTCCCACAACCATGCATTTTGCGATGTTTGTAAAGTAACGACAATGAAGACAAGATCATTTTGGTCAATAGACCATGATAATCGTTGTTGTTTCGTGCACGTTCTTTATATTTGGGTTTACTTGGCTAACAAGCAAACTTATTGAATAGAAATTTCCCACAACCATGCATTTTCCGATGATTGTAACGTAACGACAATGAAGACAAGATCATTTTGGTCAATAGAGCATGATAATCGTTGTTGTTTCGTGCACGTTCTTTATACATGGGTTTACTTGGCCAACAAGCAAACTAATTGAACAGAAATTTCCCACAACCATGCATTTTCCGATGTTTGTAAAGTAACGACAGTGAGGACAAGATCATTTTGGTCAGTAGAGCATGATAATCGTTGTTGTTTCGTGCACGTTCTTTATATTTGGGTTTACTTGGCCAACAAGCAACCCTATTGAATAGAAATTTACGACAACCATGCATTTTGCGATGTTTGTAACGTAACGACAATCAAGACAAGATCATTTTGGTCAGTAGAGCATGATAGTCGTTTTTGTTTCGTGCACGTTCTTTATATTCGTGTTTACTTGGCCAACAAGCAACCCTATTGAATAGAAATTTACGACAACCATGCATTTTGCGACGTTTGTAACATAACGACAATCAAGACAAGATCATTTTGGTCAATAGAGCATGATAATCGTTGTTGTTTCGTGCACGTTCTTTATACATGGGTTTACTTGGCCAACAAGCAAACTAATTGAACAGAAATTTCCCACAACCATGCATTTTCCGATGTTTGTAAAGTAACGACAGTGAGGACAAGATCATTTTGGTCAGTAGAGCATGATAATCGTTGTTGTTTCGTGCACGTTCTTTATATTTGGGTTTACGTGGCCAACAAGCAACCCTATTGAATAGAAATTTACGACAACCATGCATTTTGCGATGTTTGTAACGTAACGACAATGAAGACAAGATCATTTTGGTCAATAGAGCATGATAATCGTTGTTGTTTCGTGCACGTTCTTTATACTTGGGTTTACTTGGCCAACAAGCACACTTATTGAATAGAAATTTCCCACACCCATGCATTTTGCGATGTTTGTAACGTAACGACAATGAAGACAAGATCATTTTGGTCAATAGAGCATGATAATCGTTGTTGTTTCGTGCACGTTCTTTATACTTGGGTTTACTTTGCCAACAAGCAAACTAATTGAACAGAAATTTCTCACAACCATGCATTTTCCGATGTTTGTAAAGTAACGACAGTGAGGACAAGATCATTTTGGTCAGTAGAGCATGATAATCGTTGTTGTTTCGTGCACGTTCTTTATATTTGGGTTTACTTGGCCAACAAGCAACCCTATTGAATAGAAATTTACGACAACCATGCATTTTGCGATGTTTGTAACGTAACGACAATGAAGACAATATCATTTTGGTCAATAGAGCATGATAATCGTTGTTGTTTCGTGCACGTTCTTTATACTTGGGTTTACTTGGCCAATAAGCAAACTTATTGAATAGAAATTTCCCACAACCATGCATTTTGCGATGTTTGTAAAGTAACGACAATGAAGACAAGATCATTTTGGTCAATAGACCATGATAATCGTTGTTGTTTCGTGCACGTTCTTTATATTTGGGTTTACTTGGCTAACAAGCAAACTTATTGAATAGAAATTTCCCACAACCATGCATTTTGCGATGTTTGTAACGTAACGACAATGAAGACAAGATCATTTTGGTCATTAGAGCATGATAATCGTTGTTGTTTCGTGACCGTTCTTTATATTTGGGTTTACTTGGCCAACAAGCAAACCTATTGAATAGAAATTTCCCACAACCATGCATTTTGCGATGTTTGTAACGTAACGACAATGAAGACAAGATCATTTTGGTCAATAGAGCATGGTAATCGTTGTTGTTTCGTGCACGTTCTTTATACTTGGGTTTACTTGGCCAACAAGCACACTTATTGAATAGAAATTTCCCACACCCATGCATTTTGCGATGTTTGTAAAGTAACGACAGTGAGGACAAGATCATTTTGGTCAGTAGAGCATGATAATCGTTGTCGTTTCGTGCAAGTTCTTTATATTTGGGATTACTTGGTCAACAAGCAACCCTATTGAATAGAAATTTACGACAACCATGCATTTTGCGATTTTTGTAACGTAACGACAACGAAGACAAGATCATTTTGTTCAATAGAGCATGATAATCGTTGTTGTTTCGTGCACGTTCTTTATATTTGGGTTTACTTGGCCAACAAGCAACCCTATTGAATAGAAATTTACGACAACCATGCATTTTGCGATGTTTGTAACGTAACGACAATGAAGACAAGATCATTTTGGTCAATAGAGCATGATAATCGTTGTTGTTTCGTGCACGTTCTTTATACTTGGGTTTACTTGGCCAACAAGCACACTTATTGAATAGAAATTTCCCACACCCATGCATTTTGCGATGTTTGTAACGTAACGACAATGAAGACAAGATCATTTTGGTCAATAGAGCATGATAATCGTTGTTGTTTCGTGCACGTTCTTTATACTTGGGTTTACTTTGCCAACAAGCAAACTTATTGAATAGAAATTTCCCACACCCATGCATTTTTCGATGTTTGTAAAGTAACGACAGTGAGGACAAGATCATTTTGGTCAGTAGAGCATGATAATCGTTGTCGTTTTGTGCAAGTTCTTTATATTTGGGTTTACTTGGCCAACAAGCAACCCTATTGAATAGAAATTTACGACAACCATGCATTTTGCGATGTTTGTAACGTAACGACAATGAAGACAATATCATTTTGGTCAATAGAGCATGATAATCGTTGTTGTTTCGTGCACGTTCTTTATACTTGGGTTTACTTGGCCAACAAGCACACTTATTGAATAGAAATTTCCCACACCCATGCATTTTGCGATGTTTGTAAAGTAACGACAGTGAGGACAAGATCATTTTGGTCAGTAGAGCATGATAATCGTTGTCGTTTCGTGCAAGTTCTTTATATTTGGGTTTACTTGGTCAACAAGCAACCCTATTGAATAGAAATTTACGACAACCATGCATTTTGCGATGTTTGTAACGTAACGACAACGAAGACAATATCATTTTGTTCAATAGAGCATGATAATCGTTGTTGTTTCGTGCACGTTCTTTATATTTGGGTTTACTTGGCCAACAAGCAACCCTATTGAATAGAAATTTACGACAACCATGCATTTTGCGATGTTTGTAACGTAACGACAATGAAGACAAGATCATTTTGGTCAATAGAGCATGATAATCGTTGTTGTTTCGTGCACGTTCTTTATACTTGGGTTTACTTGGCCAACAAGCACACTTATTGAATAGAAATTTCCCACACCCATGCATTTTGCGATGTTTGTAACGTAACGACAATGAAGACAAGATCATTTTGGTCAATAGAGCATGATAATCGTTGTTGTTTCGTGCACGTTCTTTATACTTGGGTTTACTTTGCCAACAAGCAAACTTATTGAATAGAAATTTCCCACACCCATGCATTTTTCGATGTTTGTAAAGTAACGACAGTGAGGACAAGATCATTTTGGTCAGTAGAGCATGATAATCGTTGTCGTTTTGTGCAAGTTCTTTATATTTGGGTTTACTTGGCCAACAAGCAACCCTATTGAATAGAAATTTACGACAACCATGCATTTTGCGATGTTTGTAACGTAACGACAATGAAGACAATATCATTTTGGTCAATAGAGCATGATAATCGTTGTTGTTTCGTGCACGTTCTTTATACTTGGGTTTACTTGGCCAACAAGCAAACTTATTGAATAGAAATTTCCCACAACCATGCATTTTGCGATGTTTGTAACGTAACGACAATGAAGACAAGATCATTTTGGTCATTAGAGCATGATAATCGTTGTTGTTTCGTGACCGTTCTTTATATTTGGGTTTACTTGGCCAACAAGCAAACCTATTGAATATAAATTTCCCACAACCATGCATTTTGCGATGTTTGTAACGTAACGACAATGAAGACAAGATCATTTTGGTCAATAGAGCATGATAATCGTTGTTGTTTCGTGCACGTTCTTTATACTTGGGTTTACTTGGCCAACAAGCACACTTATTGAATAGAAATTTCCCACACCCATGCATTTTGCGATGTTTGTAAAGTAACGACAGTGAGGACAAGATCATTTTGGTCAGTAGAGCATGATAATCGTTGTCGTTTCGTGCAAGTTCTTTATATTTGGGTTTACTTGGTCAACAAGCAACCCTATTGAATAGAAATTTACGACAACCATGCATTTTGCGATGTTTGTAACGTAACGACAATGAAGACAAGATCATTTTGTTCAATAGAGCATGATAATCGTTGTTGTTTCGTGCACGTTCTTTATATTTGGGTTTACTTGGCCAACAAGCAACCCTATTGAATAGAAATTTACGACAACCATGCATTTTGCGATGTTTGTAACGTAACGACAATGAAGACAAGATCATTTTGGTCAATAGAGCATGATAATCGTTGTTGTTTCGTGCACGTTCTTTATACTTGGGTTTACTTGGCCAACAAGCACACTTATTGAATAGAAATTTCCCACACCCATGCATTTTGCGATGTTTGTAACGTAACGACAATGAAGACAAGATCATTTTGGTCAATAGAGCATGATAATCGTTGTTGTTTCGTGCACGTTCTTTATACTTGGGTTTACTTTGCCAACAAGCAAACTTATTGAATAGAAATTTCCCACACCCATGCATTTTGCGATGTTTGTAAAGTAACGACAGTGAGGACAAGATCATTTTGGTCAGTAGAGCATGATAAACGTTGTCGTTTTGTGCAAGTTCTTTATATTTGGGTTTACTTGGCCAACAAGCAACCCTATTGAATAGAAATTTACGATAACCATGCATTTTGCGATGTTTGTAACGTAACGACAATGAAGACAATATCATTTTGGTCAATAGAGCATGATAATCGTTGTTGTTTCGTGCACGTTCTTTATACTTGGGTTTACTTGGCCAACAAGCAAACTTATTGAATAGAAATTTCCCACAACCATGCATTTTGCGATGTTTGTAAAGTAACGACAATGAAGACAAGATCATTTTGGTCAATAGACCATGATAATCGTTGTTGTTTCGTGCACGTTCTTTATATTTGGGTTTACTTGGCTAACAAGCAAACTTATTGAATAGAAATTTCCCACAACCATGCATTTTGCGATGTTTGTAAAGTAACGACAATGAAGACAAGATCATTTTGGTCAATAGACCATGATAATCGTTGTTGTTTCGTGCACGTTCTTTATATTTGGGTTTACTTGGCTAACAAGCAAACTTATTGAATAGAAATTTCCCACAACCATGCATTTTGCGATGTTTGTAACGTAACGACAATGAAGACAAGATCATTTTGGTCATTAGAGCATGATAATCGTTGTTGTTTCGTGACCGTTCTTTATATTTGGGTTTACTTGGCCAACAAGCAAACCTATTGAATAGAAATTTCCCACAACCATGCATTTTGCATGTTTGTAACGTAACGACAATGAAGACAAGATCATTTTGGTCAATAGAGCATGATAATCGTTGTTGTTTCGTGCACGTTCTTTATACTTGGGTTTACTTGGCCAACAAGTACACTTATTGAATAGAAATTTCCCACACCCATGCATTTTGCGATGTTTGTAAAGTAACGACAGTGAGGACAAGATCATTTTGGTCAGTAGAGCATGATAATCGTTGTCGTTTCGTGCAAGTTCTTTATATTTGGGTTTACTTGGTCAACAAGCAACCCTATTGAATAGAAATTTACGACAACCATGCATTTTGCGATGTTTGTAACGTAACGACAATGAAGACAAGATCATTTTGTTCAATAGAGCATGATAATCGTTGTTGTTTCGTGCACGTTCTTTATATTTGGGTTTACTTGGCCAACAAGCAACCCTATTGAATAGAAATTTACGACAACCATGCATTTTGCGATGTTTGTAACGTAACGACAATGAAGACAAGATCATTTTGGTCAATAGAGCATGATAATCGTTGTTGTTTCGTGCACGTTCTTTATACTTGGGTTTACTTGGCCAACAAGCACACTTATTGAATAGAAATTTCCCACACCCATGCATTTTGCGATGTTTGTAAAGTAACGACAGTGAGGACAAGATCATTTTGGTCAGTAGAGCATGATAATCGTTGTCGTTTCGTGCAAGTTCTTTATATTTGGGTTTACTTGGTCAACAAGCAACCCTATTGAATAGAAATTTACGACAACCATGCATTTTGCGATGTTTGTAACGTAACGACAATGAAGACAAGATCATTTTGTTCAATAGAGCATGATAATCATTGTTGTTTCGTGCACGTTCTTTATATTTGGGTTTACGTGGCCAACAAGCAACCCTATTGAATAGAAATTTACGACAACCATGCATTTTGCGATGTTTGTAACGTAACGACAATGAAGACAAGATCATTTTGGTCAATAGAGCATGATAATCGTTGTTGTTTCGTGCACGTTCTTTATACTTGGGTTTACTTGGCCAACAAGCACACTTATTGAATAGAAATTTCCCACACCCATGCATTTTGCGATGTTTGTAACGTAACGACAATGAAGACAAGATCATTTTGGTCAATAGAGCATGATAATCGTTGTTGTTTCGTGCACGTTCTTTATACTTGGGTTTACTTTGCCAACAAGCAAACTTATTGAATAGAAATTTCCCACACCCATGCATTTTGCGATGTTTGTAAAGTAACGACAGTGAGGACAAGATCATTTTGGTCAGTAGAGCATGATAATCGTTGCCGTTTCGTGCAAGTTCTTTATATTTGGGTTTACTTGGTCAACAAGCAACCCTATTGAATAGAAATTTACGACAACCATGCATTTTGCGATGTTTGTAACGTAACGACAATGAAGACAAGATCATTTTGTTCAATAGAGCATGATAATCGTTGTTGTTTCGTGCACGTTCTTTATATTTGGGTTTACTTGGCCAACAAGCAACCCTATTGAATAGAAATTTACGATAACCATGCATTTTGCGATGTTTGTAACGTAACGACAATGAAGACAATATCATTTTGGTCAATAGAGCATGATAATCGTTGTTGTTTCGTGCACGTTCTTTATACTTGGGTTTACTTGGCCAACAAGCAAACTTATTGAATAGAAATTTCCCACAACCATGCATTTTGCGATGTTTGTAAAGTAACGACAATGAAGACAAGATCATTTTGGTCAATAGACCATGATAATCGTTGTTGTTTCGTGCACGTTCTTTATATTTGGGTTTACTTGGCTAACAAGCAAACTTATTGAATAGAAATTTCCCACAACCATGCATTTTGCGATGTTTGTAAAGTAACGACAATGAAGACAAGATCATTTTGGTCAATAGACCATGATAATCGTTGTTGTTTCGTGCACGTTCTTTATATTTGGGTTTACTTGGCTAACAAGCAAACTTATTGAATAGAAATTTCCCACAACCATGCATTTTGCGATGTTTGTAACGTAACGACAATGAAGACAAGATCATTTTGGTCATTAGAGCATGATAATCGTTGTTGTTTCGTGACCGTTCTTTATATTTGGGTTTACTTGGCCAACAAGCAAACCTATTGAATAGAAATTTCCCACAACCATGCATTTTGCGATGTTTGTAACGTAACGACAATGAAGACAAGATCATTTTGGTCAATAGAGCATGATAATCGTTGTTGTTTCGTGCACGTTCTTTATACTTGGGTTTACTTGGCCAACAAGTACACTTATTGAATAGAAATTTCCCACACCCATGCATTTTGCGATGTTTGTAAAGTAACGACAGTGAGGACAAGATCATTTTGGTCAGTAGAGCATGATAATCGTTGTCGTTTCGTGCAAGTTCTTTATATTTGGGTTTACTTGGTCAACAAGCAACCCTATTGAATAGAAATTTACGACAACCATGCATTTTGCGATGTTTGTAACGTAACGACAATGAAGACAAGATCATTTTGTTCAATAGAGCATGATAATCGTTGTTGTTTCGTGCACGTTCTTTATATTTGGGTTTACTTGGCCAACAAGCAACCCTATTGAATAGAAATTTACGACAACCATGCATTTTGCGATGTTTGTAACGTAACGACAATGAAGACAAGATCATTTTGGTCAATAGAGCATGATAATCGTTGTTGTTTCGTGCACGTTCTTTATACTTGGGTTTACTTGGCCAACAAGCACACTTATTGAATAGAAATTTCCCACACCCATGCATTTTGCGATGTTTGTAAAGTAACGACAATGAAGACAAGATCATTTTGGTCAATAGACCATGATAATCGTTGTTGTTTCGTGCACGTTCTTTATATTTGGGTTTACTTGGCTAACAAGCAAACTTATTGAATAGAAATTTCCCACAACCATGCATTTTGCGATGTTTGTAAAGTAACGACAATGAAGACAAGATCATTTTGGTCAATAGACCATGATAATCGTTGTTGTTTCGTGCACGTTCTTTATATTTGGGTTTACTTGGCTAACAAGCAAACTTATTGAATAGAAATTTCCCACAACCATGCATTTTGCGATGTTTGTAACGTAACGACACTGAAGACAAGATCATTTTGGTCATTAGAGCATGATAATCGTTGTTGTTTCGTGACCGTTCTTTATATTTGGGTTTACTTGGCCAACAAGCAAACCTATTGAATAGAAATTTCCCACAACCATGCATTTTGCGATGTTTGTAACGTAACGACAATGAAGACAAGATCATTTTGGTCAATAGAGCATGATAATCGTTGTTGTTTCGTGCACGTTCTTTATACTTGGGTTTACTTGGCTAACAAGCAAACTTATTGAATAGAAATTTCCCACAACCATGCATTTTGCGATGTTTGTAAAGTAACGACAATGAAGACAAGATCATTTTAAGATCATTTTGGTCAATAGACCATGATAATCGTTGTTGTTTCGTGCACGTTCTTTATATTTGGGTTTACTTGGCTAACAAGCAAACTTATTGAATAGAAATTTCCCACAACCATGCATTTTGCGATGTTTGTAACGTAACGACAATGAAGACAAGATCATTTTGGTCATTAGAGCATGATAATCGTTGTTGTTTCGTGACCGTTCTTTATATTTGGGTTTACTTGGCCAACAAGCAAACCTATTGAATAGAAATTTCCCACAACCATGCATTTTGCGATGTTTGTAACGTAACGACAATGAAGACAAGATCATTTTGGTCAATAGAGCATGATAATCGTTGTTGTTTCGTGCACGTTCTTTATACTTGGGTTTACTTGGCCAACAAGTACACTTATTGAATAGAAATTTCCCACACCCATGCATTTTGCGATGTTTGTAAAGTAACGACAGTGAGGACAAGATCATTTTGGTCAGTAGAGCATGATAATCGTTGTCGTTTCGTGCAAGTTCTTTATATTTGGGTTTACTTGGTCAACAAGCAACCCTATTGAATAGAAATTTACGACAACCATGCATTTTGCGATGTTCGTAACGTAACGACAATGAAGACAAGATCATTTTGTTCAATAGAGCATGATAATCGTTGTTGTTTCGTGCACGTTCTTTATATTTGGGTTTACTTGGCCAACAAGCAACCCTATTGAATAGAAATTTACGACAACCATGCATTTTGCGATGTTTGTAACGTAACGACAATGAAGACAAGATCATTTTGGTCAATAGAGCATGATAATCGTTGTTGTTTCGTGCACGTTCTTTATACTTGGGTTTACTTGGCCAACAAGCACACTTATTGAATAGAAATTTCCCACACCCATGCATTTTGCGATGTTTGTAAAGTAACGACAGTGAGGACAAGATCATTTTGGTCAGTAGAGCATGATAATCGTTGTCGTTTCGTGCAAGTTCTTTATATTTGGGTTTACTTGGTCAACAAGCAACCCTATTGAATAGAAATTTACGACAACCATGCATTTTGCGATGTTTGTAACGTAACGACAATGAAGACAAGATCATTTTGTTCAATAGAGCATGATAATCATTGTTGTTTCGTGCACGTTCTTTATATTTGGGTTTACGTGGCCAACAAGCAACCCTATTGAATAGAAATTTACGACAACCATGCATTTTGCGATGTTTGTAACGTAACGACAATGAAGACAAGATCATTTTGGTCAATAGAGCATGATAATCGTTGTTGTTTCGTGCACGTTCTTTATACTTGGGTTTACTTGGCCAACAAGCACACTTATTGAATAGAAATTTCCCACACCCATGCATTTTGCGATGTTTGTAACGTAACGACAATGAAGACAAGATCATTTTGGTCAATAGAGCATGATAATCGTTGTTGTTTCGTGCACGTTCTTTATACTTGGGTTTACTTTGCCAACAAGCAAACTTATTGAATAGAAATTTCCCACACCCATGCATTTTGCGATGTTTGTAAAGTAACGACAGTGAGGACAAGATCATTTTGGTCAGTAGAGCATGATAATCGTTGCCGTTTCGTGCAAGTTCTTTATATTTGGGTTTACTTGGTCAACAAGCAACCCTATTGAATAGAAATTTACGACAACCATGCATTTTGCGATGTTTGTAACGTAACGACAATGAAGACAAGATCATTTTGTTCAATAGAGCATGATAATCGTTGTTGTTTCGTGCACGTTCTTTATATTTGGGTTTACTTGGCCAACAAGCAACCCTATTGAATAGAAATTTACGACAACCATGCATTTTGCGATGTTTGTAACGTAACGACAATGAAGACAAGATCATTTTGGTCAATAGAGCATGATAATCGTTGTTGTTTCGTGACCGTTCTTTATACATGGGTTTACTTGGCCAACAAGCAAACTAATTGAACAGAAATTTCCCACAACCATGCATTTTCCGATGTTTGTAAAGTAACGACAGTGAGGACAAGATCATTTTGGTCAGTAGAGCATGATAATCGTTGTTGTTTCGTGCACGTTCTTTATATTTGGGTTTACTTGGCCAACAAGCAACCCTATTGAATAGAAATTTACGACAACCATGCATTTTGCGATGTTTGTAACGTAACGACAATGAAGACAATATCATTTTGGTCAATAGAGCATGATAATCGTTGTTGTTTCGTGCACGTTCTTTATACTTGGGTTTACTTGGCCAAGAAGCAAACTTATTGAATAGAAATTTCCCACAACCATGCATTTTGCGATGTTTGTAACGTAACGACAATGAAGACAAGATCATTTTGGTCAATAGAGCATGATAATCGTTGTTGTTTCGTGCACGTTCTTTATACTTGGGTTTACTTGGCCAACAAGCACACTTATTGAATAGAAATTTCCCACACCCATGCATTTTGCGATGTTTGTAAAGTAACGACAGTGAGGACAAGATCATTTTGGTCAGTAGAGCATGATAATCGTTGTCGTTTCGTGCAAGTTCTTTATATTTGGGTTTACTTGGTCAACAAGCAACCCTATTGAATAGAAATTTACGACAACCATGCATTTTGCGATGTTTGTAACGTAACGACAATGAAGACAAGATCATTTTGTTCAATAGAGCATGATAATCGTTGTTGTTTCGTGCACGTTCTTTATATTTGGGTTTACTTGGCCAACAAGCAACCCTATTGAATAGAAATTTACGACAACCATGCATTTTGCGATGTTTGTAACGTAACGACAATGAAGACAAGATCATTTTGGTCAATAGAGCATGATAATCGTTGTTGTTTCGTGCACGTTCTTTATACTTGGGTTTACTTGGCCAACAAGCACACTTATTGAATAGAAATTTCCCACACCCATATATTTTGCGATGTTTGTAACGTAACGACAATGAAGACAAGATCATTTTGGTCAATAGAGCATGATAATCGTTGTTGTTTCGTGCACGTTCTTTATACTTGGGTTTACTTTGCCAACAAGCAACTTATTGAATAGAAATTTCCCACACCCATGCATTTTGCGATGTTTGTAAAGTAACGACAGTGAGGACAAGATCATTTTGGTCAGTAGAGCATGATAATCGTTGTCGTTTCGTGCAAGTTCTTTATATTTGGGTTTACTTGGCCAACAAGCATTCCTATTGAATAGAAATTTACGACAACCATGCATTTTGCGATGTTTGTAACGTAACGACAATGAAGACAAGATCATTTTGTTCAATAGAGCATGATAATCGTTGTTGTTTCGTGCACGTTCTTTATATTTGGGTTTACTTGGCCAACAAGCAAACCTATTGAATAGAAATTGCCCAGAACCATGCATTTTGCGATGTTTGTAACGTAACGACAATGAAGACAAGATCATTTTGGTCAATAGAGCATGATAATCGTTGTTGTTTCGTGCACGTTCTTTATACTTGGGTTTACTTGGCCAACAAGCACACTTATTGAATAGAAATTTCCCACACCCATGCATTTTGCGATGTTTGTAACGTAACGACAATGAAGACAAGATCATTTTGGTCAATAGAGCATGATAATCGTTGTTGTTTCGTGCACGTTCTTTATACTTGGGTTTACTTTGCCAACAAGCAAACTTATTGAATAGAAATTTCCCACACCCATGCATTTTGCGATGTTTGTAAATTAACGACAGTGAGGACAAGATCATTTTGGTCAGTAGAGCATGATAATCGTTGCCGTTTCGTGCAAGTTCTTTATATTTGGGTTTACTTGGTCAACAAGCAACCCTATTGAATAGAAATTTACGACAACCATGCATTTTGCGATGTTTGTAACGTAACGACAATGAAGACAAGATCATTTTGTTCAATAGAGCATGATAATCGTTGTTGTTTCGTGCACGTTCTTTATATTTGGGTTTACTTGGCCAACAAGCAACCCTATTGAATAGAAATTTACGACAACCATGCATTTTGCGATGTTTGTAACGTAACGACAATGAAGACAAGATCATTTTGGTCAATAGAGCATGATAATCGTTGTTGTTTCGTGACCGTTCTTTATACATGGGTTTACTTGGCCAACAAGCAAACTAATTGAACAGAAATTTCCCACAACCATGCATTTTCCGATGTTTGTAAAGTAACGACAGTGAGGACAAGATCATTTTGGTCAGTAGAGCATGATAATCGTTGTTGTTTCGTGCACGTTCTTTATATTTGGGTTTACTTGGCCAACAAGCAACCCTATTGAATAGAAATTTACGACAACCATGCATTTTGCGATGTTTGTAACGTAACGACAATGAAGACAATATCATTTTGGTCAATAGAGCATGATAATCGTTGTTGTTTCGTGCACGTTCTTTATACTTGGGTTTACTTGGCCAACAAGCAAACTTATTGAATAGAAATTTCCCACAACCATGCATTTTGCGATGTTTGTAACGTAACGACAATGAAGACAAGATCATTTTGGTCAATAGAGCATGATAATCGTTGTTGTTTCGTGCACGTTCTTTATACTTGGGTTTACTTGGCCAACAAGCACACTTATTGAATAGAAATTTCCCACACCCATGCATTTTGCGATGTTTGTAAAGTAACGACAGTGAGGACAAGATCATTTTGGTCAGTAGAGCATGATAATCGTTGTCGTTTCGTGCAAGTTCTTTATATTTGGGTTTACTTGGTCAACAAGCAACCCTATTGAATAGAAATTTACGACAACCATGCATTTTGCGATGTTTGTAACGTAACGACAATGAAGACAAGATCATTTTGTTCAATAGAGCATGATAATCATTGTTGTTTCGTGCACGTTCTTTATATTTGGGTTTACTTGGCCAACAAGCAACCCTATTGAATAGAAATTTACGACAACCATGCATTTTGCGATGTTTGTAACGTAACGACAATGAAGACAAGATCATTTTGGTCAATAGAGCATGATAATCGTTGTTGTTTCGTGCACGTTCTTTATACTTGGGTTTACTTGGCCAACAAGCACACTTATTGAATAGAAATTTCCCACACCCATGCATTTTGCGATGTTTGTAACGTAACGACAATGAAGACAAGATCATTTTGGTCAATAGAGCATGATAATCGTTGTTGTTTCGTGCACGTTCTTTATACTTGGGTTTACTTTGCCAACAAGCAAACTTATTGAATAGAAATTTCCCACACCCATGCATTTTGCGATGTTTGTAAAGTAACGACAGTGAGGACAAGATCATTTTGGTCAGTAGAGCATGATAATCGTTGCCGTTTCGTTCAAGTTCTTTATATTTGGGTTTACTTGGTCAACAAGCAACCCTATTGAATAGAAATTTACGACAACCATGCATTTTGCGATGTTTGTAACGTAACGACAATGAAGACAAGATCATTTTGTTCAATAGAGCATGATAATCGTTGTTGTTTCGTGCACGTTCTTTATATTTGGGTTTACTTGGCCAACAAGCAACCCTATTGAATAGAAATTTACGACAACCATGCATTTCGCGATGTTTGTAACGTAACGACAATGAAGACAAGATCATTTTGGTCAATAGAGCATGATAATCGTTGTTGTTTCGTGACCGTTCTTTATACATGGGTTTACTTGGCCAACAAGCAAACTAATTGAACAGAAATTTCCCACAACCATGCATTTTCCTATGTTTGTAAAGTAACGACAGTGAGGACAAGATCATTTTGGTCAGTAGAGCATGATAATCGTTGTTGTTTCGTGCACGTTCTTTATATTTGGGTTTACTTGGCCAACAAGCAACCCTATTGAATAGAAATTTACGACAACCATGCATTTTGCGATGTTTGTAACGTAACGACAATGAAGACAATATCATTTTGGTCAATAGAGCATGATAATCGTTGTTGTTTCGTGCACGTTCTTTATACTTGGGTTTACTTGGCCAACAAGCAAACTTATTGAATAGAAATTTCCCACAACCATGCATTTTGCGATGTTTGTAACGTAACGACAATGAAGACAAGATCATTTTGGTCAATAGAGCATGATAATCGTTGTTGTTTCGTGCACGTTCTTTATACTTGGGTTTACTTGGCCAACAAGCACACTTATTGAATAGAAATTTCCCACACCCATGCATTTTGCGATGTTTGTAAAGTAACGACAGTGAGGACAAGATCATTTTGGTCAGTAGAGCATGATAATCGTTGTCGTTTCGTGCAAGTTCTTTATATTTGGGTTTACTTGGTCAACAAGCAACCCTATTGAATAGAAATTTACGACAACCATGCATTTTGCGATGTTTGTAACGTAACGACAATGAAGACAAGATCATTTTGGTCAATAGAGCATGATAATCGTTGTTGTTTCGTGCACGTTCTTTATACTTGGGTTTACTTTGCCAACAAGCAACTTATTGAATAGAAATTTCCCACACCCATGCATTTTGCGATGTTTGTAAAGTAACGACAGTGAGGACAAGATCATTTTGGTCAGTAGAGCATGATAATCGTTGTCGTTTCGTGCAAGTTCTTTATATTTGGGTTTACTTGGCCAACAAGCATTCCTATTGAATAGAAATTTACGACAACCATGCATTTTGCGATGTTTGTAACGTAACGACAATGAAGACAAGATCATTTTGTTCAATAGAGCATGATAATCGTTGTTGTTTCGTGCACGTTCTTTATATTTGGGTTTACTTGGCCAACAAGCAAACCTATTGAATAGAAATTGCCCAGAACCATGCATTTTGCGATGTTTGTAACGTAACGACAATGAAGACAAGATCATTTTGGTCAATAGAGCATGATAATCGTTGTTGTTTCGTGCACGTTCTTTATACTTGGGTTTACTTGGCCAACAAGCACACTTATTGAATAGAAATTTCCCACACCCATGCATTTTGCGATGTTTGTAACGTAACGACAATGAAGACAAGATCATTTTGGTCAATAGAGCATGATAATCGTTGTTGTTTCTTGCACGTTCTTTATACTTGGGTTTACTTTGCCAACAAGCAAACTTATTGAATAGAAATTTCCCACACCCATGCATTTTGCGATGTTTGTAAAGTAACGACAGTGAGGACAAGATCATTTTGGTCAGTAGAGCATGATAATCGTTGCCGTTTCGTGCAAGTTCTTTATATTTGGGTTTACTTGGTCAACAAGCAACCCTATTGAATAGAAATTTACGACAACCATGCATTTTGCGATGTTTGTAACGTAACGACAATGAAGACAAGATCATTTTGTTCAATAGAGCATGATAATCGTTGTTGTTTCGTGCACGTTCTTTATATTTGGGTTTACTTGGCCAACAAGCAACCCTATTGAATAGAAATTTACGACAACCATGCATTTTGCGATGTTTGTAACGTAACGACAATGAAGACAAGATCATTTTGGTCAATAGAGCATGATAATCGTTGTTGTTTCGTGACCGTTCTTTATACATGGGTTTACTTGGCCAACAAGCAAACTAATTGAACAGAAATTTCCCACAACCATGCATTTTCCGATGTTTGTAAAGTAACGACAGTGAGGACAAGATCATTTTGGTCAGTAGAGCATGATAATCGTTGTTGTTTCGTGCACGTTCTTTATATTTGGGTTTACTTGGCCAACAAGCAACCCTATTGAATAGAAATTTACGACAACCATGCATTTTGCGATGTTTGTAACGTAACGACAATGAAGACAATATCATTTTGGTCAATAGAGCATGATAATCGTTGTTGTTTCGTGCACGTTCTTTATACTTGGGTTTACTTGGCCAACAAGCAAACTTATTGAATAGAAATTTCCCACAACCATGCATTTTGCGATGTTTGTAACGTAACGACAATGAAGACAAGATCATTTTGGTCAATAGAGCATGATAATCGTTGTTGTTTCGTGCACGTTCTTTATACTTGGGTTTACTTGGCCAACAAGCACACTTATTGAATAGAAATTTCCCACACCCATGCATTTTGCGATGTTTGTAAAGTAACGACAGTGAGGACAAGATCATTTTGGTCAGTAGAGCATGATAATTGTTGTCGTTTCGTGCAAGTTCTTTATATTTGGGTTTACTTGGTCAACAAGCAACCCTATTGAATAGAAATTTACGACAACCATGCATTTTGCGATGTTTGTAACGTAACGACAATGAAGACAAGATCATTTTGTTCAATAGAGCATGATAATCGTTGTTGTTTCGTGCACGTTCTTTATATTTGGGTTTACTTGGCCAACAAGCAACCCTATTGAATAGAAATTTACGACAACCATGCATTTTGCGATGTTTGTAACGTAACGACAATGAAGACAAGATCATTTTGGTCAATAGAGCATGATAATCGTTGTTGTTTCGTGCACGTTCTTTATACTTGGGTTTACTTGGCCAACAAGCACACTTATTGAATAGAAATTTCCCACACCCATATATTTTGCGATGTTTGTAACGTAACGACAATGAAGACAAGATCATTTTGGTCAATAGAGCATGATAATCGTTGTTGTTTCGTGCACGTTCTTTATACTTGGGTTTACTTTGCCAACAAGCAACTTATTGAATAGAAATTTCCCACACCCATGCATTTTGCGATGTTTGTAAAGTAACGACAGTGAGGACAAGATCATTTTGGTCAGTAGAGCATGATAATCGTTGTCGTTTCGTGCAAGTTCTTTATATTTGGGTTTACTTGGCCAACAAGCATTCCTATTGAATAGAAATTTACGACAACCATGCATTTTGCGATGTTTGTAACGTAACGACAATGAGGACAAGATCATTTTGTTCAATAGAGCATGATAATCGTTGTTGTTTCGTGCACGTTCTTTATATTTGGGTTTACTTGGCCAACAAGCAAACCTATTGAATAGAAATTGCCCAGAACCATACATTTTGTGATGTTTGTAACGTAACGACAATGAAGACAAGATCATTTTGTTCAATAGAGCATGATAATCGTTGTTGTTTCGTGCACGTTCTTTATATTTGGGTTTACTTGGCCAACAAGCAACCCTATTGAATAGAAATTTACGACAACCATGCATTTTGCGATGTTTGTAACGTAACGACAATGAAGACAAGATCATTTTGGTCAATAGAGCATGATAATCGTTGTTGTTTCGTGCACGTTCTTTATACTTGGGTTTACTTGGCCATCAAGCACACTTATTGAATAGAAATTTCCCACACCCATGCATTTTGCGATGTTTGTAAAGTAACGACAGTGAGGACAAGATCATTTTGGTCAGTAGAGCATGATAATCGTTGTCGTTTCGTGCAAGTTCTTTATATTTGGGTTTACTTGGTCAACAAGCAACCCTATTGAATAGAAATTTACGACAACCATGCATTTTGCGATGTTTGTAACGTAACGACAATGAAGACAAGATCATTTTGTTCAATAGAGCATGATAATCATTGTTGTTTCGTGCACGTTCTTTATATTTGGGTTTACTTGGCCAACAAGCAACCCTATTGAATAGAAATTTACGACAACCATGCATTTTGCGATGTTTGTAACGTAACGACAATGAAGACAAGATCATTTTGGTCAATAGAGCATGATAATCGTTGTTATTTCGTGCACGTTCTTTATACTTGGGTTTACTTGGCCAACAAGCACACTTATTGAATAGAAATTTCCCACACCCATATATTTTGCGATGTTTGTAACGTAACGACAATGAAGACAAGATCATTTTGGTCAATAGAGCATGATAATCGTTGTTGTTTCGTGCACGTTCTTTATACTTGGGTTTACTTTGCCAACAAGCAACTTATTGAATAGAAATTTCCCACACCCATGCATTTTGCGATGTTTGTAAAGTAACGACAGTGAGGACAAGATCATTTTGGTCAGTAGAGCATGATAATCGTTGTCGTTTCGTGCAAGTTCTTTATATTTGGGTTTACTTGGCCAACAAGCATTCCTATTGAATAGAAATTTACGACTACCATGCATTTTGCGATGTTTGTAACGTAACGACAATGAAGACAAGATCATTTTGTTCAATAGAGCATGATAATCGTTGTTGTTTCGTGCACGTTCTTTATATTTGGGTTTACTTGGCCAACAAGCAAACCTATTGAATAGAAATTGCCCAGAACCATACATTTTGTGATGTTTGTAACGTAACGACAATGAAGACAAGATCATTTTGTTCAATAGAGCATGATAATCGTTGTTGTTTCGTGCACGTTCTTTATATTTGGGTTTACTTGGCCAACAAGCAACCCTATTGAATAGAAATTTACGACAACCATGCATTTTGCGATGTTTGTAACGTAACGACAATGAAGACAAGATCATTTTGGTCAATAGAGCATGATAATCGTTGTTGTTTCGTGCACGTTCTTTATACTTGGGTTTACTTGGCCATCAAGCACACTTATTGAATAGAAATTTCCCACACCCATGCATTTTGCGATGTTTGTAAAGTAACGACAGTGAGGACAAGATCATTTTGGTCAGTAGAGCATGATAATCGTTGTCGTTTCGTGCAAGTTCTTTATATTTGGGTTTACTTGGTCAACAAGCAACCCTATTGAATAGAAATTTACGACAACCATGCATTTTGCGATGTTTGTAACGTAACGACAATGAAGACAAGATCATTTTGTTCAATAGAGCATGATAATCATTGTTGTTTCGTGCACGTTCTTTATATTTGGGTTTACTTGGCCAACAAGCAACCCTATTGAATAGAAATTTACGACAACCATGCATTTTGCGATGTTTGTAACGTAACGACAATGAAGACAAGATCATTTTGGTCAATAGAGCATGATAATCGTTGTTGTTTCGTGCACGTTCTTTATACTTGGGTTTACTTGGCCAACAAGCACACTTATTGAATAGAAATTTCCCACACCCATGCATTTTGCGATGTTTGTAACGTAACGACAATGAAGACAAGATCATTTTGGTCAATAGAGCATGATAATCGTTGTTGTTTCGTGCACGTTCTTTATACTTGGGTTTACTTTGCCAACAAGCAAACTTATTGAATAGAAATTTCCCACACCCATGCATTTTGCGATGTTTGTAAAGTAACGACAGTGAGGACAAGATCATTTTGGTCAGTAGAGCATGATAATCGTTGTCGTTTTGTGCAAGTTCTTTATATTTGGGTTTACTTGGCCAACAAGCAACCCTATTGAATAGAAATTTACGACAACCATGCATTTTGCGATGTTTGTAACGTAACGACAATGAAGACAATATCATATTGGTCAATAGAGCATGATAATCGTTGTTGTTTCGTGCACGTTCTTTATACTTGGGTTCACTTGGCCAACAAGCAAACTTATTGAATAGAAATTTCCCACAACCATGCATTTTGCGATGTTTGTAAAGTAACGACAATGAAGACAAGATCATTTTGGTCAATAGACCATGATAATCGTTGTTGTTTCGTGCACGTTCTTTATATTTGGGTTTACTTGGCTAACAAGCAAACTTATTGAATAGAAATTTCCCACAACCATGCATTTTGCGATGTTTGTAACGTAACGACAATGAAGACAAGATCATTTTGGTCATTAGAGCATGATAATCATTGTTGTTTCGTGCACGTTCTTTATATTTGGGTTTACTTGGCCAACAAGCAACCCTATTGAATAGAAATTTACGACAACCATGCATTTTGCGATGTTTGTAACGTAACGACAATGAAGACAAGATCATTTTGGTCAATAGAGCATGATAATCGTTGTTGTTTCGTGCACGTTCTTTATACTTGGGTTTACTTGGCCAACAAGCACACTTATTGAATAGAAATTTCCCACACCCATGCATTTTGCGATGTTTGTAACGTAACGACAATGAAGACAAGATCATTTTGGTCAATAGAGCATGATAATCGTTGTTGTTTCGTGCACGTTCTTTATACTTGGGTTTACTTGGCCAACAAGCACACTTATTGAATAGAAATTTCCCACACCCATATATTTTGCGATGTTTGTAACGTAACGACAATGAAGACAAGATCATTTTGGTCAATAGAGCATGATAATCGTTGTTGTTTCGTGCACGTTCTTTATACTTGGGTTTACTTTGCCAACAAGCAACTTATTGAATAGAAATTTCCCACACCCATGCATTTTGCGATGTTTGTAAAGTAACGACAGTGAGGACAAGATCATTTTGGTCAGTAGAGCATGATAATCGTTGTCGTTTCGTGCAAGTTCTTTATATTTGGGTTTACTTGGCCAACAAGCATTCCTATTGAATAGAAATTTACGACTACCATGCATTTTGCGATGTTTGTAACGTAACGACAATGAAGACAAGATCATTTTGTTCAATAGAGCATGATAATCGTTGTTGTTTCGTGCACGTTCTTTATATTTGGGTTTACTTGGCCAACAAGCAAACCTATTGAATAGAAATTGCCCAGAACCATACATTTTGTGATGTTTGTAACGTAACGACAATGAAGACAAGATCATTTTGTTCAATAGAGCATGATAATCGTTGTTGTTTCGTGCACGTTCTTTATATTTGGGTTTACTTGGCCAACAAGCAACCCTATTGAATAGAAATTTACGACAACCATGCATTTTGCGATGTTTGTAACGTAACGACAATGAAGACAAGATCATTTTGGTCAATAGAGCATGATAATCGTTGTTGTTTCGTGCACGTTCTTTATACTTGGGTTTACTTGGCCATCAAGCACACTTATTGAATAGAAATTTCCCACACCCATGCATTTTGCGATGTTTGTAAAGTAACGACAGTGAGGACAAGATCATTTTGGTCAGTAGAGCATGATAATCGTTGTCGTTTCGTGCAAGTTCTTTATATTTGGGTTTACTTGGTCAACAAGCAACCCTATTGAATAGAAATTTACGACAACCATGCATTTTGCGATGTTTGTAACGTAACGACAATGAAGACAAGATCATTTTGTTCAATAGAGCATGATAATCATTGTTGTTTCGTGCACGTTCTTTATATTTGGGTTTACTTGGCCAACAAGCAACCCTATTGAATAGAAATTTACGACAACCATGCATTTTGCGATGTTTGTAACGTAACGACAATGAAGACAAGATCATTTTGGTCAATAGAGCATGATAATCGTTGTTGTTTCGTGCACGTTCTTTATACTTGGGTTTACTTGGCCAACAAGCACACTTATTGAATAGAAATTTCCCACACCCATGCATTTTGCGATGTTTGTAACGTAACGACAATGAAGACAAGATCATTTTGGTCAATAGAGCATGATAATCGTTGTTGTTTCGTGCACGTTCTTTATACTTGGGTTTACTTGGCCAACAAGCACACTTATTGAATAGAAATTTCCCACACCCATATATTTTGCGATGTTTGTAACGTAACGACAATGAAGACAAGATCATTTTGGTCAATAGAGCATGATAATCGTTGTTGTTTCGTGCACGTTCTTTATACTTGGGTTTACTTTGCCAACAAGCAACTTATTGAATAGAAATTTCCCACACCCATGCATTTTGCGATGTTTGTAAAGTAACGACAGTGAGGACAAGATCATTTTGGTCAGTAGAGCATGATAATCGTTGTCGTTTCGTGCAAGTTCTTTATATTTGGGTTTACTTGGCCAACAAGCATTCCTATTGAATAGAAATTTACGACAACCATGCATTTTGCGATGTTTGTAACGTAACGACAATGAAGACAAGATCATTTTGTTCAATAGAGCATGATAATCGTTGTTGTTTCGTGCACGTTCTTTATATTTGGGTTTACTTGGCCAACAAGCAAACCTATTGAATAGAAATTGCCCAGAACCATACATTTTGTGATGTTTGTAACGTAACGACAATGAAGACAAGATCATTTTGTTCAATAGAGCATGATAATCGTTGTTGTTTCGTGCACGTTCTTTATATTTGGGTTTACTTGGCCAACAAGCAACCCTATTGAATAGAAATTTACGACAACCATGCATTTTGCGATGTTTGTAACGTAACGACAATGAAGACAAGATCATTTTGGTCAATAGAGCATGATAATCGTTGTTGTTTCGTGCACGTTCTTTATACTTGGGTTTACTTGGCCATCAAGCACACTTATTGAATAGAAATTTCCCACACCCATGCATTTTGCGATGTTTGTAAAGTAACGACAGTGAGGACAAGATCATTTTGGTCAGTAGAGCATGATAATCGTTGTCGTTTCGTGCAAGTTCTTTATATTTGGGTTTACTTGGTCAACAAGCAACCCTATTGAATAGAAATTTACGACAACCATGCATTTTGCGATGTTTGTAACGTAACGACAATGAAGACAAGATCATTTTGTTCAATAGAGCATGATAATCATTGTTGTTTCGTGCACGTTCTTTATATTTGGGTTTACTTGGCCAACAAGCAACCCTATTGAATAGAAATTTCCCACACCCATGCATTTTGCGATGTTTGTAACGTAACGACAATGAAGACAAGATCATTTTGGTCAATAGAGCATGATAATCGTTGTTGTTTCGTGCACGTTCTTTATACTTGGGTTTACTTGGCCATCAAGCACACTTATTGAATAGAAATTTCCCACACCCATGCATTTTGCGATGTTTGTAAAGTAACGACAGTGAGGACAAGATCATTTTGGTCAGTAGAGCATGATAATCGTTGTCGTTTCGTGCAAGTTCTTTATATTTGGGTTTACTTGGTCAACAAGCAACCCTATTGAATAGAAATTTACGACAACCATGCATTTTGCGATGTTTGTAACGTAACGACAATGAAGACAAGATCATTTTGTTCAATAGAGCATGATAATCATTGTTGTTTCGTGCACGTTCTTTATATTTGGGTTTACTTGGCCAACAAGCAACCCTATTGAATAGAAATTTACGACAACCATGCATTTTGCGATGTTTGTAACGTACCGACAATGAAGACAAGATCATTTTGGTCAATAGAGCATGATAATCGTTGTTGTTTCGTGCACGTTCTTTATACTTGGGTTTACTTGGCCAACAAGCACACTTATTGAATAGAAATTTCCCACACCCATGCATTTTGCGATGTTTGTAACGTAACGACAATGAAGACAAGATCATTTTGGTCAATAGAGCATGATAATCGTTGTTGTTTCGTGCACGTTCTTTATACTTGGGTTTACTTTGCCAACAAGCAAACTTATTGAATAGAAATTTCCCACACCCATGCATTTTGCGATGTTTGTAAAGTAACGACAGTGAGGACAAGATCAATTTGGTCAGTAGAGCAAGATAATCGTTGTCGTTTTGTGCAAGTTCTTTATATTTGGGTTTACTTGGCCAACAAGCAACCCTATTGAATAGAAATTTACGACAACCATGCATTTTGCGATGTTTGTAACGTAACGACAATGAAGACAATATCATTTTGGTCAATAGAGCATGATAATCGTTGTTGTTTCGTGCACGTTCTTTATACTTGGGTTTACTTGGCCAACAAGCAAACTTATTGAATAGAAATTTCCCACAACCATGCATTTTGCGATGTTTGTAAAGTAACGACAATGAAGACAAGATCATTTTGGTCAATAGACCATGATAATCGTTGTTGTTTCGTGCACGTTCTTTATATTTGGGTTTACTTGGCTAACAAGCAAACTTATTGAATAGAAATTTCCCACAACCATGCATTTTGCGATGTTTGTAACGTAACGACAATGAAGACAAGATCATTTTGGTCATTAGAGCATGATAATCGTTGTTGTTTCGTGACCGTTCTTTATATTTGGGTTTACTTGGCCAACAAGCAAACCTATTGAATAGAAATTTCCCACAACCATGCATTTTGCGATGTTTGTAACGTAACGACAATGAAGACAAGATCATTTTGGTCAATAGAGCATGATAATCGTTGTTGTTTCGTGCACGTTCTTTATACTTGGGTTTACTTGGCCAACAAGCACACTTATTGAATAGAAATTTCCCACACCCATGCATTTTGCGATGTTTGTAAAGTAACGACAGTGAGGACAAGATCATTTTGGTCAGTAGAGCATGATAATCGTTGTCGTTTCGTGCAAGTTCTTTATATTTGGGTTTACTTGGTCAACAAGCAACCCTATTGAATAGAAATTTACGACAACCATGCATTTTGCGATGTTTGTAACGTAACGACAATGAAGACAAGATCATTTTGTTCAATAGAGCATGATAATCGTTGTTGTTTCGTGCACGTTCTTTATATTTGGGTTTACTTGGCCAACAAGCAACCCTATTGAATAGAAATTTACGACAACCATGCATTTTGCGATGTTTGTAACGTAACGACAATGAAGACAAGATCATTTTGGTCAATAGAGCATGATAATCGTTGTTGTTTCGTGCACGTTCTTTATACTTGGGTTTACTTGGCCAACAAGCACACTTATTGAATAGAAATTTCCCACACCCATATATTTTGCGATGTTTGTAACGTAACGACAATGAAGACAAGATCATTTTGGTCAATAGAGCATGATAATCGTTGTTGTTTCGTGCACGTTCTTTATACTTGGGTTTACTTTGCCAACAAGCAACTTATTGAATAGAAATTTCCCACACCCATGCATTTTGCGATGTTTGTAAAGTAACGACAGTGAGGACTAGATCATTTTGGTCAGTAGAGCATGATAATCGTTGTCGTTTCGTGCAAGTTCTTTATATTTGGGTTTACTTGGCCAACAAGCATTCCTATTGAATAGAAATTTACGACAACCATGCATTTTGCGATGTTTGTAACGTAACGACAATGAAGACAAGATCATTTTGTTCAATAGAGCATGATAATCGTTGTTGTTTCGTGCACGTTCTTTATATTTGGGTTTACTTGGCCAACAAGCAAACCTATTGAATAGAAATTGCCCAGAACCATACATTTTGTGATGTTTGTAACGTAACGACAATGAAGACAAGATCATTTTGGTCATTAGAGCATGATAGTCGTTGTTGTTTCGTGCACGTTCTTTATATTTGTGTTTACTTGGCCAACAAGCAACCCTATTGAATAGAAATTTACAACAACCATGCATTTTGCGATGTTTGTAACGTAACGACAATGAAGACAAGATCATTTTGGTCAATAGAGCATGATAATCGTTGTTGTTTCGTGCACGTTCTTTATACTTGGGTTTACTTTGCCAACAAGCAAACTTATTGAATAGAAATTTCCCACACCCATGCATTTTGCGATGTTTGTAAAGTAACGACAGTGAGGACAAGATCATTTTGGTCAGTAGAGCATGATAATCGTTGTCGTTTCGTGTAAGTTCTTTATATTTGGGTTTACTTGGCCAACAAGCATTCCTATTGAATAGAAATTTACGACAACCATGCATTTTGCGATGTTTGTAACGTAACGACAATGAAGACAAGATCATTTTGTTCAATAGAGCATGATAATCGTTGTTGTTTCATGCACGTTCTTTATATTCGTGTTTACTTGGCCAACAAGCAACCCTATTGAATAGAAATTTACGACAACCATGCATTTTGCGACGTTTGTAACGTAACGACAATCAAGACAAGATCATTTTTGTCAATAGAGCATGATAATCGTTGTTGTTTCGTGCACGTTCTTTATACATGGGTTTACTTGGCCAACAAGCAAACTAATTGAACAGAAATTTCCCACACCCATGCATTTTGCGATGTTTGTAACGTAACGACAATGAAGACAAGATCATTTTGGTCAATAGAGCATGATAATCGTTGTTGTTTCGTGCACGTTCTTTATACTTGGGTTTACTTGGCCAACAAGCACACTTATTGAATAGAAATTTCCCACACCCATATATTTTGCGATGTTTGTAACGTAACGACAATGAAGACAAGATCATTTTGGTCAATAGAGCATGATAATCGTTGTTGTTTCGTGCACGTTCTTTATACTTGGGTTTACTTTGCCAACAAGCAACTTATTGAATAGAAATTTCCCACACCCATGCATTTTGCGATGTTTGTAAAGTAACGACAGTGAGGACAAGATCATTTTGGTCAGTAGAGCATGATAATCGTTGTCGTTTCGTGCAAGTTCTTTATATTTGGGTTTACTTGGCCAACAAGCATTCCTATTGAATAGAAATTTACGACAACCATGCATTTTGCGATGTTTGTAACGTAACGACAATGAAGACAAGATCATTTTGTTCAATAGAGCATGATAATCGTTGTTGTTTCGTGCACGTTCTTTATATTTGGGTTTACTTGGCCAACAAGCACACTTATTGAATAGAAATTGCCCAGAACCATGCATTTTCCGATGTTTGTAAAGTAACGACAGTGAGGACAAGATCATTTTGGTCAGTAGAGCATGATAATCGTTGTTGTTTCGTGCACGTTCTTTATATTTGGGTTTACTTGGCCAACAAGCAACCCTATTGAATAGAAATTTACGACAACCATGCATTTTGCGATGTTTGTAACGTAACGACAATGAAGACAAGATCATTTTGTTCAATAGAACATGATAATCGTTGTTGTTTCATGCACGTTCTTTATATTCGTGTTTACTTGGCCAACAAGCAACCCTATTGAATAGAAATTTACGACAACCATGCATTTTGCGACGTTTGTAACGTAACGACAATCAAGACAAGATCATTTTGGTCAATAGAGCATGATAATCGTTGTTGTTTCGTGCACGTTCTTTATACATGGGTTTACTTGGCCAACAAGCAAACTAATTGAACAGAAATTTCCCACAACCATGCATTTTCCGATGTTTGTAAAGTAACGACAGTGAGGACAAGATCATTTTGGTCAGTAGAGCATGATAATCGTTGTTGTTTCGTGCACGTTCTTTATATTTGGGTTTACTTGGCCAACAAGCAACCCTATTGAATAGAAATTTACGACAACCATGCATTTTGCGATGTTTGTAACGTAACGACAATGAAGACAATATCATTTTGGTCAATAGAGCATGATAATCGTTGTTGTTTCGTGCACGTTCTTTATACATGGGTTTACTTGGCCAACAAGCAAACTTATTGAATAGAAATTTCCCACAACCATGCATTTTGCGATGTTTGTAAAGTAACGACAATGAAGACAAGATCATTTTGGTCATTAGAGCATGATAATCGTTGTTGTTTCGTGCACGTTCTTTATATTTGGGTTTACTTGGCCAACAAGCAAACTTATTGAATAGAAATTTCCCACAACCATGCATTTTGCGATGTTTGTAACGTAACGACAATGAAGACAAGATCATTTTGGTCATTAGAGCATGATAATCGTTGTTGTTTCGTGACCGTTCTTTATATTTGGGTTTACTTGGCCAACAAGCAAACCTATTGAATAGAAATTTCCCACAACCATGCATTTTGCGATGTTTGTAACGTAACGACAATGAAGACAAGATCATTTTGGTCAATAGAGCATGATAATCGTTGTTGTTTCGTGCACGTTCTTTATACTTGGGTTTACTTGGCCAACAAGCACACTTATTGAATAGAAATTTCCCACACCCATGCATTTTGCGATGTTTGTAAAGTAACGACAGTGAGGACAAGATCATTTTGGTCAGTAGAGCATGATAATCGTTGTCGTTTCGTGCAAGTTCTTTATATTTGGGTTTACTTGGCCAACAAGCATTCCTATTGAATAGAAATTTACGACAACCATGCATTTTGCGATGTTTGTAACGTAACGACAATGAAGACAAGATCATTTTGTTCAATAGAGCATGATAATCGTTGTTGTTTCGTGCACGTTCTTTATATTTGGGTTTACTTGGCCAACAAGCAAACCTATTGAATAGAAATTGCCCAGAACCATACATTTTGTGATGTTTGTAACGTAACGACAATGAAGATAAGATCATTTTGGTCATTAGAGCATGATAGTCGTTGTTTCGTGCACGTTCTTTATATTTGTGTTTACTTGGCCAACAAGCAACCCTATTGAATAGAAATTTACAACAACCATGCATTTTGCGATGTTTGTAACGTAACGACAATGAAGACAAGATCATTTTGGTCAATAGAGCATGATAATCGTTGTTGTTTCGTGCACGTTCTTTATACATGGGTTTACTTGGCCAACAAGCAAACTAATTGAACAGAAATTTCCCACAACCATGCATTTTCCGATGTTTGTAAAGTAACGACAGTGAGGACAAGATCATTTTGGTCAGTAGAGCATGATAATCGTTGTTGTTTCGTGCACGTTCTTTATATTTGGGTTTACTTGGCCAACAAGCAACCCTATTGAATAGAAATTTACGACAACCATGCATTTTGCGATGTTTGTAACGTAACGACAATGAAGACAATATCATTTTGTTCAATGGAGCATGATAATCGTTGTTGTTTCGTGCACGTTCTTTATACTTGGGTTTACTTGGCCAACAAGCAAACTTATTGAATAGAAATTTCCCACAACCATGCATTTTGCGATGTTTGTAAAGTAACGACAATGAAGACAAGATCATTTTGGTCAATAGACCATGATAATCGTTGTTGTTTCGTGCACGTTCTTTATATTTGGGTTTACTTGGCCAACAAGCAAACTTATTGAATAGAAATTTCCCACAACCATGCATTTTGCGATGTTTGTAACGTAACGACAATGAAGACAAGATCATTTTGGTCATTAGAGCATGATAATCGTTGTTGTTTCGTGACCGTTCTTTATATTTTGGTTTACTTGGCCAACAAGCAAACCTATTGAATAGAAATTTCCCACAACCATGCATTTTGCGATGTTTGTAACGTAACGACAATGAAGACAAGATCATTTTGGTCAATAGAGCATGATAATCGTTGTTGTTTCGTGCACGTTCTTTATACTTGGGTTTACTTGGCCAACAAGCACACTTATTGAATAGAAATTTCCCACACCCATGCATTTTGCGATGTTTGTAAAGTAACGACAGTGAGGACAAGATCATTTTGGTCAGTAGAGCATGATAATCGTTGTCGTTTCGTGCAAGTTCTTTATATTTGGGTTTACTTGGCCAACAAGCATTCCTATTGAATAGAAATTTACGACAACCATGCATTTTGCGATGTTTGTAACGTAACGACAATGAAGACAAGATCATTTTGTTCAATAGAGCATGATAATCGTTGTTGTTTCGTGCACGTTCTTTATATTTGGGTTTACTTGGCCAACAAGCAAACCTATTGAATAGAAATTGCCCAGAACCATACATTTTGTGATGTTTGTAACGTAACGACAATGAAGACAAGATCATTTTGGTCATTAGAGCATGATAGTCGTTGTTGTTTCGTGCACGTTCTTTATATTTGTGTTTACTTGGCCAACAAGCAACCCTATTGAATAGAAATTTACAACAACCATGCATTTTGCGATGTTTGTAACGTAACGACAATGAAGACAAGATCATTTTGGTCAATAGAGCATGATAATCGTTGTTGTTTCGTGCACGTTCTTTATACATGGGTTTACTTGGCCAACAAGCAAACTAATTGAACAGAAATTTCCCACAACCATGCATTTTCCGATGTTTGTAAAGTAACGACAGTGAGGACAAGATCATTTTGGTCAGTAGAGCATGATAATCGTTGTTGTTTCGTGCACGTTCTTTATATTTGGGTTTACTTGGCCAACAAGCAACCCTATTGAATAGAAATTTCCCACAACCATGCATTTTGCGATGTTTGTAACGTAACGACAATGAAGACAAGATCATTTTGGTCAATAGAGCATGATAATCGTTGTTGTTTCGTGCACGTTCTTTATACTTGGGTTTACTTTGCCAACAAGCAAACTTATTGAATAGAAATTTCCCACACCCATGCATTTTGCGATGTTTGTAAAGTAACGACAGTGAGGACAAGATCATTTTGGTCAGTAGAGCATGATAATCGTTGTCGTTTCGTGCAAGTTCTTTATATTTGGGTTTACTTGGCCAACAAGCATTCCTATTGAATAGAAATTTACGACAACCATGCATTTTGCGATGTTTGTAACGTAACGACAATGAAGACAAGATCATTTTGTTCAATAGAGCATGATAATCGTTGTTGTTTCGTGCACGTTCTTTATATTTGGGTTTACTTGGCCAACAAGCAAACCTATTGAATAGAAATTGCCCAGAACCATACATTTTGTGATGTTTGTAACGTAACGACAATGAAGATAAGATCATTTTGGTCATTAGAGCATGATAGTCGTTGTTTCGTGCACGTTCTTTATATTTGTGTTTACTTGGCCAACAAGCAACCCTATTGAATAGAAATTTACAACAACCATGCATTTTGCGATGTTTGTAACGTAACAACAATGAAGACAAGATCATTTTGGTCAATAGAGCATGATAATCGTTGTTGTTTCGTGCACGTTCTTTATACATGGGTTTACTTGGCCAACAAGCAAACTAATTGAACAGAAATTTCCCACAACCATGCATTTTCCGATGTTTGTAAAGTAACGACAGTGAGGACAAGATCATTTTGGTCAGTAGAGCATGAAAATCGTTGTTGTTTCGTGCACGTTCTTTATATTTGGGTTTACTTGGCCAACAAGCAACCCTATTGAATAGAAATTTACGACAACCATGCATTTTGCGATGTTTGTAACGTAACGACAATGAAGACAATATCATTTTGTTCAATAGAGCATGATAATCGTTGTTGTTTCGTGCACGTTCTTTATACTTGGGTTTACTTGGCCAACAAGCAAACTTATTGAATAGAAATTTCCCACAACCATGCATTTTGCGATGTTTGTAAAGTAACGACAATGAAGACAAGATCATTTTGGTCAATAGACCATGATAATCGTTGTTGTTTCGTGCACGTTCTTTATATTTGGGTTTACTTGGCCAACAAGCAAACTTATTGAATAGAAATTTCCCACAACCATGCATTTTGCGATGTTTGTAACGTAACGACAATGAAGACAAGATCATTTTGGTCATTAGAGCATGATAATCGTTGTTGTTTCGTGACCGTTCTTTATATTTTGGTTTACTTGGCCAACAAGCAAACCTATTGAATAGAAATTTCCCACAACCATGCATTTTGCGATGTTTGTAACGTAACGACAATGAAGACAAGATCATTTTGGTCAATAGAGCATGATAATCGTTGTTGTTTCGTGCACGTTCTTTATACTTGGGTTTACTTGGCCAACAAGCACACTTATTGAATAGAAATTTCCCACACCCATGCATTTTGCGATGTTTGTAAAGTAACGACAGTGAGGACAAGATCATTTTGGTCAGTAGAGCATGATAATCGTTGTCGTTTCGTGCAAGTTCTTTATATTTGGGTTTACTTAGTCAACAAGCAACCCTATTGAATAGAAATTTACGACAACCATGCATTTTGCGATGTTTGTAACGTAACGACAATGAAGACAAGATTATTTTGGTCAATAGAGCATGATAATCGTTGTTGTTTCGTGCACGTTCTTTATACATGGGTTTACTTGGCCAACAAGCAAACTAATTGAACAGAAATTTCCCACAACCATGCATTTTCCGATGTTTGTAAAGTAACGACAGTGAGGACAAGATCATTTTGGTCAGTAGAGCATGATAATCGTTGTTGTTTCGTGCACGTTCTTTATATTTGGGTTTACTTGGCCAACAAGCAACCCTATTGAATAGAAATTTACGACAACCATGCATTTTGCGATGTTTGTAACGTAACGACAATGAAGACAATATCATTTTGGTCAATAGAGCATGATAATCGTTGTTGTTTCGTGCACGTTCTTTATACTTGGGTTTACTTGGCCAACAAGCAAACTTATTGAATAGAAATTTCCCACAACCATGCATTTTGCGATGTTTGTAAAGTAACGACAATGAAGACAAGATCATTTTGGTCAATAGACCATGATAATCGTTGTTGTTTCGTGCACATTCTTTATATTTGGGTTTACTTGGCCAACAAGCATGATAATCGTTGTTGTTTCGTGACCGTTCTTTATATTTGGGTTTACTTGGCCAACAAGCAAACCTATTGAATAGAAATTTCCCACAACCATGCATTTTGCGATGTTTATAACGTAACGACAATGAAGACAAGATCATTTTGGTCAATAGAGCATGATAATCGTTGTTGTTTCGTGCACGTTCTTTATACTTGGGTTTACTTGGCCAACAAGCACACTTATTGAATAGAAATTTCCCACACCCATGCATTTTGCGATGTTTGTAAAGTAACGACAATGAAGAAAAGATCATTTTGTTCAATAGAGCATGATAATCGTTGTTGTTTCGCGCACGTTCTTTATATTTGGGTTTACTTGGCCAACAAGCAACCCTATTGAATAGAAATTTACGACAACCATGCATTTTGCGATGTTTGTAACGTAACGACAATGAAGACAAGATCATTTTGGTCAATAGAGCATGATAATCGTTGTTGTTTCGTGCACGTTCTTTATACTTGGGTTTACTTGGCCAACAAGCACCCTTATTGAATAGAAATTTCCCACACCCATGCATTTTGCGATGTTTGTAACGTAACGACAATGAAGACAAGATCATTTTGGTCAATAGAGCATGATAATCGTTGTTGTTTCGTGCACGTTCTTTATACTTGGGTTTACTTTGCCAACAAGCAAACTTATTGAATAGAAATTTCCCACACCCATGCATTTTGCGATGTTTGTAAAGTAACGACAGTGAGGACAAGATCATTTTGGTCAGTAGAGCATGATAATCGTTGTCGTTTCGTGCAAGTTCTTTATATTTGGGTTTACTTGGCCAACAAGCATTCCTATTGAATAGAAATTTACGACAACCATGCATTTTGCGATGTTTGTAACGTAACGACAATGAAGACAAGATCATTTTGTTCAATAGAGCATGATAATCGTTGTTGTTTCGTGCACGTTCTTTATATTTGGGTTTACTTGGCCAACAAGCAAACCTATTGAATAGAAATTGCCCAGAACCATACATTTTGTGATGTTTGTAACGTAACGACAATGAAGACAAGATCATTTTGGTCATTAGAGCATGATAGTCGTTGTTGTTTCGTGCACGTTCTTTATATTTGTGTTTACTTGGCCAACAAACAACCCTATTGAATAGAAATTTACAACAACCATGCATTTTGCGATGTTTGTAACGTAACGACAATGAAGACAAGATCATTTTGGTCAATAGAGCATGATAATCGTTGTTGTTTCGTGCACGTTCTTTATACATGGGTTTACTTGGCCAACAAGCAAACTAATTGAACAGAAATTTCCCACAACCATGCATTTTCCGATGTTTGTAAAGTAACGACAGTGAGGACAAGATCATTTTGGTCAGTAGAGCATGATAATCGTTGTTGTTTCGTGCACGTTCTTTATACTTGGGTTTACTTGGCCAACAAGCACACTTATTGAATAGAAATTTCCCACACCCATGCATTTTGCGATGTTTGTAACGTAACGACAATGAAGACAAGATCATTTTGGTCAATAGAGCATGATAATCGTTGTTGTTTCGTGCACGTTCTTTATACTTGGATTTACTTGGCCAACAAGCAAACTTATTGAATAGAAATTTCCCACAACCATGCATTTTCCGATGTTTGTAAAGTAACGACAGTGAGGACAAGATCATTTTGGTCAGTAGAGCATGATAATCGTTGTTGTTTCGTGCACGTTCTTTATACTTGGGTTTACTTGGCCAACAAGCACACTTATTGAATAGAAATTTCCCACACCCATGCATTTTGCGATGTTTGTAACGTAACGACAATGAAGACAAGATCATTTTGATCAATAGAGCATGATAATCGTTGTTGTTTCGTGCACGTTCTTTATACTTGGGTTTACTTTGCCAACAAGCAAACTTATTGAATAGAAATTTCCCACACCCATGCATTTTGCGATGTTTGTAAAGTAACGACAGTGAGGACAAGATCATTTTGGTCAGTAGAGCATGATAATCGTTGTCGTTTCGTGCAAGTTCTTTATATTTGGGTTTACTTGGCCAACAAGCATTCCTATTGAATAGAAATTTACGACAACCATGCATTTTGCGATGTTTGTAACGTAACGACAATGAAGACAAGATCTATTTGGTCAGTAGAGCATGATAATCGTTGTCGTTTCGTGCAAGTTCTTTATATTTGGGTTTACTTGGTCAACAAGCAACCCTATTGAATAGAAATTTACGACAACCATGCATTTTGCGATGTTTGTAACGTAACGACAATGAAGAAAAGATCATTTTGTTCAATAGAGCATGATAATCGTTGTTGTTTCGCGCACGTTCTTTATATTTGGGTTTACTTGGCCAACAAGCAACCCTATTGAATAGAAATTTACGACAACCATGCATTTTGCGATGTTTGTAACGTAACGACAATGAAGACAAGATCATTTTGGTCAATAGAGCATGATAATCGTTGTTGTTTCGTGCACGTTCTTTATACTTGGGTTTACTTGGCCAACAAGCACCCTTATTGAATAGAAATTTCCCACACCCATGCATTTTGCGATGTTTGTAACGTAACGACAATGAAGACAAGATCATTTTGGTCAATAGAGCATGATAATCGTTGTTGTTTCGTGCACGTTCTTTATACTTGGGTTTACTTTGTCAACAAGCAAACTTATTGAATAGAAATTTCCCACACCCATGCATTTTGCGATGTTTGTAAAGTAACGACAGTGAGGACAAGATCATTTTGGTCAGTAGAGCATGATAATCGTTGTCGTTTCGTGCAAGTTCTTTATATTTGGGTTTACTTGGCCAACAAGCATTCCTATTGAATAGAAATTTACGACAACCATGCATTTTGCGATGTTTGTAACGTAACGACAATGAAGACAAGATCATTTTGTTCAATAGAGCATGATAATCGTTGTTGTTTCGTGCACGTTCTTTATATTTGGGTTTACTTGGCCAACAAGCAAACCTATTGAATAGAAATTGCCCAGAACCATACATTTTGTGATGTTTGTAACGTAACGACAATGAAGACAAGATCATTTTGGTCATTAGAGCATGATAGTCGTTGTTGTTTCGTGCACGTTCTTTATATTTGTGTTTACTTGGCCAACAAACAACCCTATTGAATAGAAATTTACAACAACCATGCATTTTGCGATGTTTGTAACGTAACGACAATGAAGACAAGATCATTTTGGTCAATAGAGCATGATAATCGTTGTTGTTTCGTGCACGTTCTTTATACATGGGTTTACTTGGCCAACAAGCAAACTAATTGAACAGAAATTTCCCACAACCATGCATTTTCCGATGTTTGTAAAGTAACGACAGTGAGGACAAGATCATTTTGGTCAGTAGAACATGATAATCGTTGTTGTTTCGTGCACGTTCTTTATACTTGGGTTTACTTGGCCAACAAGCACACTTATTGAATAGAAATTTCCCACACCCATGCATTTTGCGATGTTTGTAACGTAACGACAATGAAGACAAGATCATTTTGATCAATAGAGCATGATAATCGTTGTTGTTTCGTGCACGTTCTTTATACTTGGGTTTACTTTGCCAACAAGCAAACTTATTGAATAGAAATTTCCCACACCCATGCATTTTGCGATGTTTGTAAAGTAACGACAGTGAGGACAAGATCATTTTGGTCAGTAGAGCATGATAATCGTTGTCGTTTCGTGCAAGTTCTTTATATTTGGGTTTACTTGGCCAACAAGCATTCCAATTGAATAGAAATTTACGGCAACCATGCATTTTGCGATGTTTGTAACGTAACGACAATGAAGACAAGATCATTTTGTTCAATAGAGCATGATAATCGTTGTTGTTTCGTGCACGTTCTTTATATTTGGGTTTACTTGGCCAACAAGCAAACCTATTGAATAGAAATTGCCCAGAACCATACATTTTGTGATGTTTGTAACGTAACGACAATGAAGACAAGATCATTTTGGTCATTAGAGCATGATAGTCGTTCTTGTTTCGTGCACGTTCTTTATATTTGTGTTTACTTGGCCAACAAGCAACCCTATTGAATAGAAATTTACAACAACCATGCATTTTGCGATGTTTGTAACGTAACGACAATGAAGACAAGATCATTTTGGTCAATAGAGCATGATAATCGTTGTTGTTTCGTGCACGTTCTTTATACATGGGTTTACTTGGCCAACAAGCAAACTAATTGAACAGAAATTTCCCACAACGATGCATTTTCCGATGTTTGTAAAGTAACGACAGTGAGGACAAGATCATTTTGGTCAGTAGAGCATGATAATCGTTGTTGTTTCGTGCACGTTCTTTATACTTGGGTTTACTTGGCCAACAAGCACACTTATTGAATAGAAATTTCCCACACCCATGCATTTTGCGATGTTTGTAACGTAACGACAATGAAGACAAGATCATTTTGATCAATAGAGCATGATAATCGTTGTTGTTTCGTGCACGTTCTTTATACTTGGGTTTACTTTGCCAACAAGCAAACTTATTGAATAGAAATTTCCCACACCCATGCATTTTGCGATGTTTGTAAAGTAACGACAGTGAGGACAAGATCATTTTGGTCAGTAGAGCATGATAATCGTTGTCGTTTCGTGCAAGTTCTTTATATTTGGGTTTACTTGGCCAACAAGCATTCCTATTGAATAGAAATTTACGACAACCATGCATTTTGCGATGTTTGTAACGTAACGACAATGAAGACAAGATCATTTTGTTCAATAGAGCATGATAATCGTTGTTGTTTCGTGCACGTTCTTTATATTTGGGTTTACTTGGCCAACAAGCAAACCTATTGAATAGAAATTGCCCAGAACCATACATTTTGTGATGTTTGTAACGTAACGACAATGAAGACAAGATCATTTTGGTCATTAGAGCATGATAGTCGTTGTTGTTTCGTGCACGTTCTTTATATTTGTGTTTACTTGGCCAACAAACAACCCTATTGAATAGAAATTTACAACAACCATGCATTTTGCGATGTTTGTAACGTAACGACAATGAAGACAAGATCATTTTGGTCAATAGAGCATGATAATCGTTGTTGTTTCGTGCACGTTCTTTATACATGGGTTTACTTGGCCAACAAGCAAACTAATTGAACAGAAATTTCCCACAACCATGCATTTTCCGATGTTTGTAAAGTAACGACAGTGAGGACAAGATCATTTTGGTCAGTAGAGCATGATAATCGTTGTTGTTTCGTGCACGTTCTTTATACTTGGGTTTACTTGGCCAACAAGCACACTTATTGAATAGAAATTTCCCACACCCATGCATTTTGCGATGTTTGTAACGTAACGACAATGAAGACAAGATCATTTTGGTCAATAGAGCATGATAATCGTTGTTGTTTCGTGCACGTTCTTTATACTTGGATTTACTTGGCCAACAAGCAAACTTATTGAATAGAAATTTCCCACAACCATGCATTTTCCGATGTTTGTAAAGTAACGACAGTGAGGACAAGATCATTTTGGTCAGTAGAGCATGATAATCGTTGTTGTTTCGTGCACGTTCTTTATACTTGGGTTTACTTGGCCAACAAGCACACTTATTGAATAGAAATTTCCCACACCCATGCATTTTGCGATGTTTGTAACGTAACGACAATGAAGACAAGATCATTTTGATCAATAGAGCATGATAATCGTTGTTGTTTCGTGCACGTTCTTTATACTTGGGTTTACTTTGCCAACAAGCAAACTTATTGAATAGAAATTTCCCACACCCATGCATTTTGCGATGTTTGTAAAGTAACGACAGTGAGGACAAGATCATTTTGGTCAGTAGAGCATGATAATCGTTGTCGTTTCGTGCAAGTTCTTTATATTTGGGTTTACTTGGCCAACAAGCATTCCTATTGAATAGAAATTTACGACAACCATGCATTTTGCGATGTTTGTAACGTAACGACAATGAAGACAAGATCTATTTGGTCAGTAGAGCATGATAATCGTTGTCGTTTCGTGCAAGTTCTTTATATTTGGGTTTACTTGGTCAACAAGCAACCCTATTGAATAGAAATTTACGACAACCATGCATTTTGCGATGTTTGTAACGTAACGACAATGAAGAAAAGATCATTTTGTTCAATAGAGCATGATAATCGTTGTTGTTTCGCGCACGTTCTTTATATTTGGGTTTACTTGGCCAACAAGCAACCCTATTGAATAGAAATTTACGACAACCATGCATTTTGCGATGTTTGTAACGTAACGACAATGAAGACAAGATCATTTTGGTCAATAGAGCATGATAATCGTTGTTGTTTCGTGCACGTTCTTTATACTTGGGTTTACTTGGCCAACAAGCACCCTTATTGAATAGAAATTTCCCACACCCATGCATTTTGCGATGTTTGTAACGTAACGACAATGAAGACAAGATCATTTTGGTCAATAGAGCATGATAATCGTTGTTGTTTCGTGCACGTTCTTTATACTTGGGTTTACTTTGCCAACAAGCAAACTTATTGAATAGAAATTTCCCACACCCATGCATTTTGCGATGTTTGTAAAGTAACGACAGTGAGGACAAGATCATTTTGGTCAGTAGAGCATGATAATCGTTGTCGTTTCGTGCAAGTTCTTTATATTTGGGTTTACTTGGCCAACAAGCATTCCTATTGAATAGAAATTTACGACAACCATGCATTTTGCGATGTTTGTAACGTAACGACAATGAAGACAAGATCATTTTGTTCAATAGAGCATGATAATCGTTGTTGTTTCGTGCATGTTCTTTATATTTGGGTTTACTTGGCCAACAAGCAAACCTATTGAATAGAAATTGCCCAGAACCATACATTTTGTGATGTTTGTAACATAACGACAATGAAGACAAGATCATTTTGGTCATTAGAGCATGATAGTCGTTGTTGTTTCGTGCACGTTCTTTATATTTGTGTTTACTTGGCCAACAAACAACCCTATTGAATAGAAATTTACAACAACCATGCATTTTGCGATGTTTGTAACGTAACGACAATGAAGACAAGATCATTTTGGTCAATAGAGCATGATAATCGTTGTTGTTTCGTGCACGTTCTTTATACATGGGTTTACTTGGCCAACAAGCAAACTAATTGAACAGAAATTTCCCACAACCATGCATTTTCCGATGTTTGTAAAGTAACGACAGTGAGGACAAGATCATTTTGGTCAGTAGAGCATGATAATCGTTGTTGTTTCGTGCACGTTCTTTATACTTGGGTTTACTTGGCCAACAAGCACACTTATTGAATAGAAATTTCCCACACCCATGCATTTTGCGATGTTTGTAACGTAACGACAATGAAGACAAGATCATTTTGATCAATAGAGCATGATAATCGTTGTTGTTTCGTGCACGTTCTTTATACTTGGGTTTACTTTGCCAACAAGCAAACTTATTGAATAGAAATTTCCCACACCCATGCATTTTGCGATGTTTGTAAAGTAACGACAGTGAGGACAAGATCATTTTGGTCAGTAGAGCATGATAATCGTTGTCGTTTCGTGCAAGTTCTTTATATTTGGGTTTACTTGGCCAACAAGCATTCCTATTGAATAGAAATTTACGACAACCATGCATTTTGCGATGTTTGTAACGTAACGACAATGAAGACAAGATCATTTTGTTCAATAGAGCATGATAATCGTTGTTGTTTCGTGCACGTTCTTTATATTTGGGTTTACTTGGCCAACAAGCAAACCTATTGAATAGAAATTGCCCAGAACCATACATTTTGTGATGTTTGTAACGTAACGACAATGAAGACAAGATCATTTTGGTCATTAGAGCATGATAGTCGTTGTTGTTTCGTGCACGTTCTTTATATTTGTGTTTACTTGGCCAACAAACAACCCTATTGAATAGAAATTTACAACAACCATGCATTTTGCGATGTTTGTAACGTAACGACAATGAAGACAAGATCATTTTGGTCAATAGAGCATGATAATCGTTGTTGTTTCGTGCACGTTCTTTATACATGGGTTTACTTGGCCAACAAGCAAACTAATTGAACAGAAATTTCCCACAACCATGCATTTTCCGATGTTTGTAAAGTAACGACAGTGAGGACAAGATCATTTTGGTCAGTAGAGCATGATAATCGTTGTTGTTTCGTGCACGTTCTTTATACTTGGGTTTACTTGGCCAACAAGCACACTTATTGAATAGAAATTTCCCACACCCATGCATTTTGCGATGTTTGTAACGTAACGACAATGAAGACAAGATCATTTTGGTCAATAGAGCATGATAATCGTTGTTGTTTCGTGCACGTTCTTTATACTTGGATTTACTTGGCCAACAAGCAAACTTATTGAATAGAAATTTCCCACAACCATGCATTTTCCGATGTTTGTAAAGTAACGACAGTGAGGACAAGATCATTTTGGTCAGTAGAGCATGATAATCGTTGTTGTTTCGTGCACGTTCTTTATACTTGGGTTTACTTGGCCAACAAGCACACTTATTGAATAGAAATTTCCCACACCCATGCATTTTGCGATGTTTGTAACGTAACGACAATGAAGACAAGATCATTTTGATCAATAGAGCATGATAATCGTTGTTGTTTCGTGCACGTTCTTTATACTTGGGTTTACTTTGCCAACAAGCAAACTTATTGAATAGAAATTTCCCACACCCATGCATTTTGCGATGTTTGTAAAGTAACGACAGTGAGGACAAGATCATTTTGGTCAGTAGAGCATGATAATCGTTGTCGTTTCGTGCAAGTTCTTTATATTTGGGTTTACTTGGCCAACAAGCATTCCTATTGAATAGAAATTTACGACAACCATGCATTTTGCGATGTTTGTAACGTAACGACAATGAAGACAAGATCTATTTGGTCAGTAGAGCATGATAATCGTTGTCGTTTCGTGCAAGTTCTTTATATTTGGGTTTACTTGGTCAACAAGCAACCCTATTGAATAGAAATTTACGACAACCATGCATTTTGCGATGTTTGTAACGTAACGACAATGAAGAAAAGATCATTTTGTTCAATAGAGCATGATAATCGTTGTTGTTTCGCGCACGTTCTTTATATTTGGGTTTACTTGGCCAACAAGCAACCCTATTGAATAGAAATTTACGACAACCATGCATTTTGCGATGTTTGTAACGTAACGACAATGAAGACAAGATCATTTTGGTCAATAGAGCATGATAATCGTTGTTGTTTCGTGCACGTTCTTTATACTTGGGTTTACTTGGCCAACAAGCACCCTTATTGAATAGAAATTTCCCACACCCATGCATTTTGCGATGTTTGTAACGTAACGACAATGAAGACAAGATCATTTTGGTCAATAGAGCATGATAATCGTTGTTGTTTCGTGCACGTTCTTTATACTTGGGTTTACTTTGCCAACAAGCAAACTTATTGAATAGAAATTTCCCACACCCATGCATTTTGCGATGTTTGTAAAGTAACGACAGTGAGGACAAGATCATTTTGGTCAGTAGAGCATGATAATCGTTGTCGTTTCGTGCAAGTTCTTTATATTTGGGTTTACTTGGCCAACAAGCATTCCTATTGAATAGAAATTTACGACAACCATGCATTTTGCGATGTTTGTAACGTAACGACAATGAAGACAAGATCATTTTGTTCAATAGAGCATGATAATCGTTGTTGTTTCGTGCATGTTCTTTATATTTGGGTTTACTTGGCCAACAAGCAAACCTATTGAATAGAAATTGCCCAGAACCATACATTTTGTGATGTTTGTAACATAACGACAATGAAGACAAGATCATTTTGGTCATTAGAGCATGATAGTCGTTGTTGTTTCGTGCACGTTCTTTATATTTGTGTTTACTTCGCCAACAAACAACCCTATTGAATAGAAATTTACAACAACCATGCATTTTGCGATGTTTGTAACGTAACGACAATGAAGACAAGATCATTTTGGTCAATAGAGCATGATAATCGTTGTTGTTTCGTGCACGTTCTTTATACATGGGTTTACTTGGCCAACAAGCAAACTAATTGAACAGAAATTTCCCACAACCATGCATTTTCCGATGTTTGTAAAGTAACGACAGTGAGGACAAGATCATTTTGGTCAGTAGAGCATGATAATCGTTGTTGTTTCGTGCACGTTCTTTATACTTGGGTTTACTTGGCCAACAAGCACACTTATTGAATAGAAATTTCCCACACCCATGCATTTTGCGATGTTTGTAACGTAACGACAATGAAGACAAGATCATTTTGATCAATAGAGCATGATAATCGTTGTTGTTTCGTGCACGTTCTTTATACTTGGGTTTACTTTGCCAACAAGCAAACTTATTGAATAGAAATTTCCCACACCCATGCATTTTGCGATGTTTGTAAAGTAACGACAGTGAGGACAAGATCATTTTGGTCAGTAGAGCATGATAATCGTTGTCGTTTCGTGCAAGTTCTTTATATTTGGGTTTACTTGGCCAACAAGCATTCCTATTGAATAGAAATTTACGACAACCATGCATTTTGCGATGTTTGTAACGTAACGACAATGAAGACAAGATCATTTTGTTCAATAGAGCATGATAATCGTTGTTGTTTCGTGCACGTTCTTTATATTTGGGTTTACTTGGCCAACAAGCAAACCTATTGAATAGAAATTGCCCAGAACCATACATTTTGTGATGTTTGTAACGTAACGACAATGAAGACAAGATCATTTTGGTCATTAGAGCATGATAGTCGTTGTTGTTTCGTGCACGTTCTTTATATTTGTGTTTACTTGGCCAACAAGCAACCCTATTGAATAGAAATTTACAACAACCATGCATTTTGCGATGTTTGTAACGTAACGACAATGAAGACAAGATCATTTTGGTCATTAGAGCATGATAGTCGTTGTTGTTTCGTGCACGTTCTTTATATTTGTGTTTACTTGGCCAACAAGCAACCCTATTGAATAGAAATTTACAACAACCATGCATTTTGCGATGTTTGTAACGTAACGACAATGAAGACAAGATCATTTTGGTCAATAGAGCATGATAATCGTTGTTGTTTCGTGCAAGTTCTTTATACATGGGTTTACTTGGCCAACAAGCAAACTAATTGAACAGAAATTTCCCACAACCATGCATTTTCCGATGTTTGTAAAGTAACGACAGTGAGGACAAGATCATTTTGGTCAGTAGAGCATGATAATCGTTGTTGTTTCGTGCACGTTCTTTATACTTGGGTTTACTTGGCCAACAAGCACACTTATTGAATAGAAATTTCCCACACCCATGCATTTTGCGATGTTTGTAACGTAACGACAATGAAGACAAGATCATTTTGATCAATAGAGCATGATAATCGTTGTTGTTTCGTGCACGTTCTTTATACTTGGGTTTACTTTGCCAACAAGCAAACTTATTGAATAGAAATTTCCCACACCCATGCATTTTGCGATGTTTGTAAAGTAACGACAGTGAGAACAAGATCATTTTGGTCAGTAGAGCATGATAATCGTTGTCGTTTCGTGCAAGTTCTTTATATTTGGGTTTACTTGGCCAACAAGCATTCCTATTGAATAGAAATTTACGACAACCATGCATTTTGCGATGTTTGTAACGTAACGACAATGAAGACAAGATCATTTTGTTCAATAGAGCATGATAATCGTTGTTGTTTCGTGCACGTTCTTTATATTTGGGTTTACTTGGCCAACAAGCAAACCTATTGAATAGAAATTGCCCAGAACCATACATTTTGTGATGTTTGTAACGTAACGACAATGAAGACAAGATTATTTTGGTCATTAGAGCATGATAGTCGTTGTTGTTTCGTGCACGTTCTTTATATTTGTGTTTACTTGGCCAACAAGCAACCCTATTGAATAGAAATTTACAACAACCATGCATTTTGCGATGTTTGTAACGTAACGACAATAAAGACAAGATCATTTTGGTCAATAGAGCATGATAATCGTTGTTGTTTCGTGCACGTTCTTTATACATGGGTTTACTTGGCCAACAAGCAAACTAATTGAACAGAAATTTCCCACAACCATGCATTTTCCGATGTTTGTAAAGTAACGACAGTGAGGACAAGATCATTTTGGTCAGTAGAGCATGATAATCGTTGTTGTTTCGTGCACGTTCTTTATACTTGGGTTTACTTGGCCAACAAGCACACTTATTGAATAGAAATTTCCCACACCCATGCATTTTGCGATGTTTGTAACGTAACGACAATGAAGACAAGATCATTTTGATCAATAGAGCATGATAATCGTTGTTGTTTCGTGCACGTTCTTTATACTTGGGTTTACTTTGCCAACAAGCAAACTTATTGAATAGAAATTTCCCACACCCATGCATTTTGCGATGTTTGTAAAGTAACGACAGTGAGGACAAGATCATTTTGGTCAGTAGAGCATGATAATCGTTGTCGTTTCGTGCAAGTTCTTTATATTTGGGTTTACTTGGCCAACAAGCATTCCTATTGAATAGAAATTTACGACAACCATGCATTTTGCGATGTTTGTAACGTAACGACAATGAAGACAAGATCATTTTGTTCAATAGAGCAAGATAATCGTTGTTGTTTCGTGCACGTTCTTTATATTTGGGTTTACTTGGCCAACAAGCAAACCTATTGAATAGAAATTGCCCACAACCATACATTTTGTGATGTTTGTAACGTAACGACAATGAAGACAAGATCATTTTAGTCATTAGAGCATGATAGTCGTTGTTGTTTCGTGCACGTTCTTTATATTTGTGTTTACTTGGCCATCAAGCAACCCTATTGAATAGAAATTTACAACAACCATGCATTTTGCGATGTTTGTAACGTAACGACAATGAAGACAAGATCATTTTGGTCAATAGAGCATGATAATCGTTGTTGTTTCGTGCACGTTCTTTATACATGGGTTTACTTGGCCAACAAGCAAACTAATTGAACAGAAATTTCCCACAACCATGCATTTTCCGATGTTTGTAAAGTAACGACAGTGAGGACAAGATCATTTTGGTCAGTAGAGCATGATAATCGTTGTTGTTTCGTGCACGTTCTTTATATTTGGGTTTACTTGGCCAACAAGCAACCCTATTGAATAGAAATTTACGACAACCATGCATTTTGCGATGTTTGTAACGTAACGACAATGAAGACAATATCATTTTGGTCAATAGAGCATGATAATCGTTGTTGTTTCGTGCACGTTCTTTATACTTGGGTTTACTTGGCCAACAAGCAAACTTATTGAATAGAAATTTCCCACAACCATGCATTTTGCGATGTTTGTAACGTAACGACAATGAAGACAAGATCATTTTGGTCAATAGAGCATGATAATCGTTGTTGTTTCGTGCACGTTCTTTATACATGGGTTTACTTGGCCAACAAGCAAACTTATTGAATAGAAATTTCCCACAACCATGCATTTTGCGATGTTTGTAAAGTAACGACAGTGAGGACAAGATCATTTTGGTCAGTAGAGCATGATAATCGTTGTCGTTTCGTGCAAGTTCTTTACATTTGGGTTTACTTGGCCAACAAGCAACCCTATTGAATAGAAATTTATGACAACCATGCATTTTGCGATGTTTGTAACGTAAGGAAAATGAAGACAAGATCATTTTGGTCATTAGAGCATGATAGTCGTTGTTTTTTCGTGCACGTTCTTTATATTTGGGTTTACTTGGCCAACAAGCAAACCTATTGAATAGAAATTTCCCACAACCATGCATTTTGCGATGTTTGTAACGTAACGACAATGAAGACAAGATCATTTTGGTCAATAGAGTATGATAATCGTTGTTGTTTCGTGCACGTTCTTTATACTTGGGTTTACTTGGCCAACAAGCACACTTATTGAATAGAAATTTCCCACACCCATGCATTTTGCGATGTTTGTAAAGTAACGACAGTGATGACAAGATCATTTTGGTCAGTAGAGCATGATAATCGTTGTCGTTTCGTGCAAGTTCTTTATATTTGGGTTTACTTGGTCAACAAGCAACCCTATTGAATAGAAATTTACGACAACCATGCATTTTGCGATGTTTGTAACGTAACGACAATGAAGACAAGATCATTTTGTTCAATAGAGCATGATAATCGTTGTTGTTTCGTGCACGTTCTTTATATTTGGGTTTACATGGCCAACAAGCAACCCTATTGAATAGAAATTTACGACAACCATGCATTTTGCGATGTTTGTAACGTAACGACAATGAAGACAAGATCATTTTGGTCAATAGAGCATGATAATCGTTGTTGTTTCGTGCACGTTCTTTATACATGGGTTTACTTGGCCAACAAGCAAACTAATTGAACAGAAATTTCCCACAACCATGCATTTTCCGATGTTTGTAAAGTAACGACAGTGAGGACAAGATCATTTTGGTCAGTAGAGCATGATAATCGTTGTTGTTTCGTGCAAGTTCTTTATATTTGGGTTTACTTGGCCAACAAGCAACCCTATTGAATAGAAATTTCCCACAACCATGCATTTTGCGATGTTTGTAACGTAACGACAATGAAGACTCTTCATTTTGGTCATTAGAGCATGATAATCGTTGTTGTTTCGTGCACGTTCTTTATATTTGGGTTTACTTGGCCAACAAGCAAACCTATTGAATAGAAATTTCCCACAACCATGCATTTTGCGATGTTTGTAACGTAACGACAATGAAGACAAGATCATTTTGGTCAATAGAGCATGATAATTGTTGTTGTTTCGTGCACGTTCTTTATACTTGGATTTACTTGGCCAACAAGCAAACTTATTGAATAGAAATTTCCCACAACCATGCATTTTGCGATGTTTGTAAAGTAACGACAGTGAGGACAAGATCATTTTGGTCAGTAGAGCATGATAATCGTTGTCGTTTCGTGCACGTTCTTTATATTTGGGTTTACTTGGCCAACAAGCAACCCTATTGAATAGAAATTTACAACAACCATGCATTTTGCGATGTTTGTAACGTAACGACAATAAAGACAAGATCATTTTGGTCAATAGAGCATGATAATCGTTGTTGTTTCGTGCACGTTCTTTATACATGGGTTTACTTGGCCAACAAGCAAACTAATTGAACAGAAATTTCCCACAACCATGCATTTTCCGATGTTTGTAAAGTAACGACAGTGAGGACAAGATCATTTTGGTCAGTAGAGCATGATAATCGTTGTTGTTTCGTGCACGTTCTTTATACTTGGGTTTACTTGGCCAACAAGCACACTTATTGAATAGAAATTTCCCACACCCATGCATTTTGCGATGTTTGTAACGTAACGACAATGAAGACAAGATCATTTTGATCAATAGAGCATGATAATCGTTGTTGTTTCGTGCACGTTCTTTATACTTGGGTTTACTTTGCCAACAAGCAAACTTATTGAATAGAAATTTCCCACACCCATGCATTTTGCGATGTTTGTAAAGTAACGACAGTGAGGACAAGATCATTTTGGTCAGTAGAGCATGATAATCGTTGTCGTTTCGTGCAAGTTCTTTATATTTGGGTTTACTTGGCCAACAAGCATTCCTATTGAATAGAAATTTACGACAACCATGCATTTTGCGATGTTTGTAACGTAACGACAATGAAGACAAGATCATTTTGTTCAATAGAGCAAGATAATCGTTGTTGTTTCGTGCACGTTCTTTATATTTGGGTTTACTTGGCCAACAAGCAAACCTATTGAATAGAAATTGCCCACAACCATACATTTTGTGATGTTTGTAACGTAACGACAATGAAGACAAGATCATTTTAGTCATTAGAGCATGATAGTCGTTGTTGTTTCGTGCACGTTCTTTATATTTGTGTTTACTTGGCCATCAAGCAACCCTATTGAATAGAAATTTACAACAACCATGCATTTTGCGATGTTTGTAACGTAACGACAATGAAGACAAGATCATTTTGGTCAATAGAGCATGATAATCGTTGTTGTTTCGTGCACGTTCTTTATACATGGGTTTACTTGGCCAACAAGCAAACTAATTGAACAGAAATTTCCCACAACCATGCATTTTCCGATGTTTGTAAAGTAACGACAGTGAGGACAAGATCATTTTGGTCAGTAGAGCATGATAATCGTTGTTGTTTCGTGCACGTTCTTTATATTTGGGTTTACTTGGCCAACAAGCAACCCTATTGAATAGAAATTTACGACAACCATGCATTTTGCGATGTTTGTAACGTAACGACAATGAAGACAATATCATTTTGGTCAATAGAGCATGATAATCGTTGTTGTTTCGTGCACGTTCTTTATACTTGGGTTTACTTGGCCAACAAGCAAACTTATTGAATAGAAATTTCCCACAACCATGCATTTTGCGATGTTTGTAACGTAACGACAATGAAGACAAGATCATTTTGGTCAATAGAGCATGATAATCGTTGTTGTTTCGTGCACGTTCTTTATACATGGGTTTACTTGGCCAACAAGCAAACTTATTGAATAGAAATTTCCCACAACCATGCATTTTGCGATGTTTGTAAAGTAACGACAGTGAGGACAAGATCATTTTGGTCAGTAGAGCATGATAATCGTTGTCGTTTCGTGCAAGTTCTTTACATTTGGGTTTACTTGGCCAACAAGCAACCCTATTGAATAGAAATTTATGACAACCATGCATTTTGCGATGTTTGTAACGTAAGGAAAATGAAGACAAGATCATTTTGGTCATTAGAGCATGATAGTCGTTGTTTTTTCGTGCACGTTCTTTATATTTGGGTTTACTTGGCCAACAAGCAAACCTATTGAATAGAAATTTCCCACAACCATGCATTTTGCGATGTTTGTAACGTAACGACAATGAAGACAAGATCATTTTGGTCAATAGAGTATGATAATCGTTGTTGTTTCGTGCACGTTCTTTATACTTGGGTTTACTTGGCCAACAAGCACACTTATTGAATAGAAATTTCCCACACCCATGCATTTTGCGATGTTTGTAAAGTAACGACAGTGATGACAAGATCATTTTGGTCAGTAGAGCATGATAATCGTTGTCGTTTCGTGCAAGTTCTTTATATTTGGGTTTACTTGGTCAACAAGCAACCCTATTGAATAGAAATTTACGACAACCATGCATTTTGCGATGTTTGTAACGTAACGACAATGAAGACAAGATCATTTTGTTCAATAGAGCATGATAATCGTTGTTGTTTCGTGCACGTTCTTTATATTTGGGTTTACATGGCCAACAAGCAACCCTATTGAATAGAAATTTACGACAACCATGCATTTTGCGATGTTTGTAACGTAACGACAATGAAGACAAGATCATTTTGGTCAATAGAGCATGATAATCGTTGTTGTTTCGTGCACGTTCTTTATACATGGGTTTACTTGGCCAACAAGCAAACTAATTGAACAGAAATTTCCCACAACCATGCATTTTCCGATGTTTGTAAAGTAACGACAGTGAGGACAAGATCATTTTGGTCAGTAGAGCATGATAATCGTTGTTGTTTCGTGCAAGTTCTTTATATTTGGGTTTACTTGGCCAACAAGCAACCCTATTGAATAGAAATTTCCCACAACCATGCATTTTGCGATGTTTGTAACGTAACGACAATGAAGACTCTTCATTTTGGTCATTAGAGCATGATAATCGTTGTTGTTTCGTGCACGTTCTTTATATTTGGGTTTACTTGGCCAACAAGCAAACCTATTGAATAGAAATTTCCCACAACCATGCATTTTGCGATGTTTGTAACGTAACGACAATGAAGACAAGATCATTTTGGTCAATAGAGCATGATAATTGTTGTTGTTTCGTGCACGTTCTTTATACTTGGATTTACTTGGCCAACAAGCAAACTTATTGAATAGAAATTTCCCACAACCATGCATTTTGCGATGTTTGTAAAGTAACGACAGTGAGGACAAGATCATTTTGGTCAGTAGAGCATGATAATCGTTGTCGTTTCGTGCAAGTTCTTTACATTTGGGTTTACTTGGCCAACAAGCAACCCTATTGAATAGAAATTTATGACAACCATGCATTTTGCGATGTTTGTAACGTAAGGAAAATGAAGACAAGATCATTTTGGTCATTAGAGCATGATAGTCGTTGTTTTTTCGTGCACGTTCTTTATATTTGGGTTTACTTGGCCAACAAGCAAACCTATTGAATAGAAATTTCCCACAACCATGCATTTTGCGATGTTTGTAACGTAACGACAATGAAGACAAGATCATTTTGGTCAATAGAGTATGATAATCGTTGTTGTTTCGTGCACGTTCTTTATACTTGGGTTTACTTGGCCAACAAGCACACTTATTGAATAGAAATTTCCCACACCCATGCATTTTGCGATGTTTGTAAAGTAACGACAGTGATGACAAGATCATTTTGGTCAGTAGAGCATGATAATCGTTGTCGTTTCGTGCAAGTTCTTTATATTTGGGTTTACTTGGTCAACAAGCAACCCTATTGAATAGAAATTTACGACAACCATGCATTTTGCGATGTTTGTAACGTAACGACAATGAAGACAAGATCATTTTGTTCAATAGAGCATGATAATCGTTGTTGTTTCGTGCACGTTCTTTATATTTGGGTTTACATGGCCAACAAGCAACCCTATTGAATAGAAATTTACGACAACCATGCATTTTGCGATGTTTGTAACGTAACGACAATGAAGACAAGATCATTTTGGTCAATAGAGCATGATAATCGTTGTTGTTTCGTGCACGTTCTTTATACATGGGTTTACTTGGCCAACAAGCAAACTAATTGAACAGAAATTTCCCACAACCATGCATTTTCCGATGTTTGTAAAGTAACGACAGTGAGGACAAGATCATTTTGGTCAGTAGAGCATGATAATCGTTGTTGTTTCGTGCACGTTCTTTATATTTGGGTTTACTTGGCCAACAAGCAACCCTATTGAATAGAAATTTACGACAACCATGCATTTTGCGATGTTTGTAACGTAAGGAAAATGAAGACAAGATCATTTTGGTCATTAGAGCATGATAGTCGTTGTTTTTTCGTGCACGTTCTTTATATTTGGGTTTACTTGGCCAACAAGCACACTTATTGAATAGAAATTTCCCACACTCATGCATTTTGCGATGTTTGTAAAGTAACGACAGTGATGACAAGATCATTTTGGTCAGTAGAGCATGATAATCGTTGTCGTTTCGTGCAAGTTCTTTATATTTGGGTTTACTTGGTCAACAAGCAACCCTATTGAATAGAAATTTACGACAACCATGCATTTTGCGATGTTTGTAACGTAACGACAATGAAGACAATATCATTTTGTTCAATAGAGCATGATAATCGTTGTTGTTTCGTGCACGTTCTTTATATTTGGGTTTACATGGCCAACAAGCAACCCTATTGAATAGAAATTTACGACAACCATGCATTTTGCGATGTTTGTAACGTAACGACAATGAAGACAAGATCATTTTGGTCAATAGAGCATGATAATCGTTGTTGTTTCGTGCACGTTCTTTATACATGGGTTTACTTGGCCAACAAGCACACTTATTGAATAGAAATTTCCCACACCCATGCATTTTGCGATGTTTGTAAAGTAACGACAGTGATGACAAGATCATTTTGGTCAGTAGAGCATGATAATCGTTGTCGTTTCGTGCAAGTTCTTTATATTTGGGTTTACTTGGTCAACAAGCAACCCTATTGAATAGAAATTTACGACAACCATGCATTTTGCGATGTTTGTAACGTAACGACAATGAAGACAAGATCATTTTGGTCAATAGAGCATGATAATCGTTGTTGTTTCGTGCACGTTCTTTATACATGGGTTTACTTGGCCAACAAGCAAACTAATTGAACAGAAATTTCCCACAACCATGCATTTTCCGATGTTTGTAAAGTAACGACAGTGAGGACAAGATCATTTTGGTCAGTAGAGCATGATAATCGTTGTTGTTTCGTGCAAGTTCTTTATATTTGGGTTTACTTGGCCAACAAGCAACCCTATTGAATAGAAATTTCCCACAACCATGCATTTTGCGATGTTTGTAACGTAACGACAATGAAGACTCTTCATTTTGGTCATTAGAGCATGATAATCGTTGTTGTTTCGTGCACGTTCTTTATATTTGGGTTTACTTGGCCAACAAGCAAACCTATTGAATAGAAATTTCCCACAACCATGCATTTTGCGATGTTTGTAACGTAACGACAATGAAGACAAGATCATTTTGGTCAATAGAGCATGATAATCGTTGTTGTTTCGTGCACGTTCTTTATACTTGGATTTACTTGGCCAACAAGCAAACTTATTGAATAGAAATTTCCCACAACCATGCATTTTGCGATGTTTGTAAAGTAACGACAGTGAGGACAAGATCATTTTGGTCAGTAGAGCATGATAATCGTTGTCGTTTCGTGCAAGTTCTTTACATTTGGGTTTACTTGGCCAACAAGCAACCCTATTGAATAGAAATTTATGACAACCATGCATTTTGCGATGTTTGTAACGTAAGGAAAATGAAGACAAGATCATTTTGGTCATTAGAGCATGATAGTCGTTGTTTTTTCGTGCACGTTCTTTATATTTGGGTTTACTTGGCCAACAAGCAAACCTATTGAATAGAAATTTCCCACAACCATGCATTTTGCGATGTTTGTAACGTAACGACAATGAAGACAAGATCATTTTGGTCAATAGAGTATGATAATCGTTGTTGTTTCGTGCACGTTCTTTATACTTGGGTTTACTTGGCCAACAAGCACACTTATTGAATAGAAATTTCCCACACCCATGCATTTTGCGATGTTTGTAAAGTAACGACAGTGATGACAAGATCATTTTGGTCAGTAGAGCATGATAATCGTTGTCGTTTCGTGCAAGTTCTTTATATTTGGGTTTACTTGGTCAACAAGCAACCCTATTGAATAGAAATTTACGACAACCATGCATTTTGCGATGTTTGTAACGTAACGACAATGAAGACAAGATCATTTTGTTCAATAGAGCATGATAATCGTTGTTGTTTCGTGCACGTTCTTTATATTTGGGTTTACATGGCCAACAAGCAACCCTATTGAATAGAAATTTACGACAACCATGCATTTTGCGATGTTTGTAACGTAACGACAATGAAGACAAGATCATTTTGGTCAATAGAGCATGATAATCGTTGTTGTTTCGTGCACGTTCTTTATACATGGGTTTACTTGGCCAACAAGCAAACTAATTGAACAGAAATTTCCCACAACCATGCATTTTCCGATGTTTGTAAAGTAACGACAGTGAGGACAAGATCATTTTGGTCAGTAGAGCATGATAATCGTTGTTGTTTCGTGCACGTTCTTTATATTTGGGTTTACTTGGCCAACAAGCAACCCTATTGAATAGAAATTTACGACAACCATGCATTTTGCGATGTTTGTAACGTAACGACAATGAAGACAATATCATTTTGGTCAATAGAGCATGATAATCGTTGTTGTTTCGTGCACGTTCTTTATACTTGGGTTTACTTGGCCAACAAGCAAACTTATTGAATAGAAATTTCCCACAACCATGCATTTTGCGATGTTTGTAACGTAACGACAATGAAGACAAGATCATTTTGGTCAATAGAGCATGATAATCGTTGTTGTTTCGTGCACGTTCTTTATACATGGGTTTACTTGGCCAACAAGCAAACTTATTGAATAGAAATTTCCCACAACCATGCATTTTGCGATGTTTGTAAAGTAACGACAGTGAGGACAAGATCATTTTGGTCAGTAGAGCATGATAATCGTTGTCGTTTCGTGCAAGTTCTTTACATTTGGGTTTACTTGGCCAACAAGCAACCCTATTGAATAGAAATTTATGACAACCATGCATTTTGCGATGTTTGTAACGTAAGGAAAATGAAGACAAGATCATTTTGGTCATTAGAGCATGATAGTCGTTGTTTTTTCGTGCACGTTCTTTATATTTGGGTTTACTTGGCCAACAAGCACACTTATTGAATAGAAATTTCCCACACTCATGCATTTTGCGATGTTTGTAAAGTAACGACAGTGATGACAAGATCATTTTGGTCAGTAGAGCATGATAATCGTTGTCGTTTCGTGCAAGTTCTTTATATTTGGGTTTACTTGGTCAACAAGCAACCCTATTGAATAGAAATTTACGACAACCATGCATTTTGCGATGTTTGTAACGTAACGACAATGAAGACAAGATCATTTTGTTCAATAGAGCATGATAATCGTTGTTGTTTCGTGCACGTTCTTTATATTTGGGTTTACATGGCCAACAAGCAACCCTATTGAATAGAAATTTACGACAACCATGCATTTTGCGATGTTTGTAACGTAACGACAATGAAGACAAGATCATTTTGGTCAATAGAGCATGATAATCGTTGTTGTTTCGTGCACGTTCTTTATACATGGGTTTACTTGGCCAACAAGCACACTTATTGAATAGAAATTTCCCACACCCATGCATTTTGCGATGTTTGTAAAGTAACGACAGTGATGACAAGATCATTTTGGTCAGTAGAGCATGATAATCGTTGTTGTTTCGTGCACGTTCTTTATATTTGGGTTTACTTGGCCAACAAGCAACCCTATTGAATAGAAATTTACGACAACCATGCATTTTGCGATGTTTGTAACGTAACGACAATGAAGACAATATCATTTTGGTCAATAGAGCATGATAATCGTTGTTGTTTCGTGCACGTTCTTTATACTTGGGTTTACTTGGCCAACAAGCAAACTTATTGAATAGAAATTTCCCACAACCATGCATTTTGCGATGTTTGTAAAGTAACGACAATGAAGACAAGATCATTTTGGTCAATAGACCATGATAATCGTTGTTGTTTCGTGCACGTTCTTTATATTTGGGTTTACTTGGCCAACAAGCAAACTTATTGAATAGAAATTTCCCACAACCATGCATTTTGCAATGTTTGTAACGTAACGACAATGAAGACAAGATCATTTTGGTCATTAGAGCATGATAATCGTTGTTGTTTCGTGACCGTTCTTTATATTTGGGTTTACTTGGCCAACAAGCAAACCTATTGAATAGAAATTTCCCACAACCATGCATTTTGCGATGTTTGTAACGTAACGACAATGAAGACAAGATCATTTTGGTCAATAGAGCATGATAATCGTTGTTGTTTCGTGCACGTTCTTTATACTTGGGTTTACTTTGCCAACAAGCAAACTTATTGAATAGAAATTTCCCACAACCATGCATTTTGCGATGTTTGTAAAGTAACGACAGTGAGGACAACATCACTTTGGTCAGTAGAGCATGATAATCGTTGTCGTTTCGTGCAAGTTCTTTACATTTGGGTTTACTTGGCCAACAAGCAACCCTATTGAATAGAAATTTATGACAACCATGCATTTTGCGATGTTTGTAACGTAAGGAAAATGAAGACAAGATCATTTTGGTCATTAGAGCATGATAGTCGTTGTTTTTTCGTGCACGTTCTTTATATTTGGGTTTACTTGGCCAACAAGCAAACCTATTGAATAGAAATTCCCCACAACCATGCATTTTGCGATGTTTGTAACGTAACGACAATGAAGACAAGATCATTTTGGTCAATAGAGCATGATAATCGTTGTTGTTTCGTGCACGTTCTTTATACTTGGGTTTACTTGGCCAACAAGCACACTTATTGAATAGAAATTTCCCACACCCATGCATTTTGCGATGTTTGTAAAGTAACGACAGTGATGACAAGATCATTTTGGTCAGTAGAGCATGATAATCGTTGTCGTTTCGTGCAAGTTCTTTATATTTGGGTTTACTTGGTCAACAAGCAACCCTATTGAATAGAAATTTACGACAACCATGCATTTTGCGATGTTTGTAACGTAACGACAATGAAGACAAGATCATTTTGTTCAATAGAGCATGATAATCGTTGTTGTTTCGTGCACGTTCTTTATATTTGGGTTTACATGGCCAACAAGCAACCCTATTGAATAGAAATTTACGACAACCATGCATTTTGCGATGTTTGTAACGTAACGACAATGAAGACAAGATCATTTTGGTCAATAGAGCATGATAATCGTTGTTGTTTCGTGCACGTTCTTTATACATGGGTTTACTTGGCCAACAAGCAAACTAATTGAACAGAAATTTCCCACAACCATGCATTTTCCGATGTTTGTAAAGTAACGACAGTGAGGACAAGATCATTTTGGTCAGTAGAGCATGATAATCGTTGTTGTTTCGTGCACGTTCTTTATATTTGGGTTTACTTGGCCAACAAGCAACCCTATTGAATAGAAATTTACGACAACCATGCATTTTGCGATGTTTGTAACGTAACGACAATGAAGACAATATCATTTTGGTCAATAGAGCATGATAATCGTTGTTGTTTCGTGCACGTTCTTTATACTTGGGTTTACTTGGCCAACAAGCAAACTTATTGAATAGAAATTTCCCACAACCATGCATTTTGCGATGTTTGTAAAGTAACGACAATGAAGACAAGATCATTTTGGTCAATAGACCATGATAATCGTTGTTGTTTCGTGCACGTTCTTTATATTTGGGTTTACTTGGCCAACAAGCAAACTTATTGAATAGAAATTTCCCACAACCATGCATTTTGCGATGTTTGTAACGTAACGACAATGAAGACAAGATCATTTTGGTCATTAGAGCATGATAATCGTTGTTGTTTCGTGACCGTTCTTTATATTTGGGTTTACTTGGCCAACAAGCAAACCTATTGAATAGAAATTTCCCACAACCATGCATTTTGCGATGTTTATAACGTAACGACAATGAAGACAAGATCATTTTGGTCAATAGAGCATGATAATCGTTGTTGTTTCGTGCACGTTCTTTATACTTGGGTTTACTTGGCCAACAAGCACACTTATTGAATAGAAATTTCCCACACCCATGCATTTTGCGATGTTTGTAAAGTAACGACAGTGAGGACAAGATCATTTTGGTCAGTAGAGCATGATAATCGTTGTCGTTTCGTGCAAGTTCTTTATATTTGGGTTTACTTGGCCAACAAGCAACCCTATTGAATAGAAATTTACGACAACCATGCATTTTGCGATGTTTGTAACGTAACGACAATGAAGACAAGATCATTTTGGTCAATAGAGCATGATAATCGTTGTTGTTTCGTGCACGTTCTTTATACTTGGGTTTACTTGGCCAACAAGCACACTTATTGAATAGAAATTTCCCACACCCATGCATTTTGCGATGTTTGTAAAGTAACGACAGTGAGGACAAGATCATTTTGGTCAGTAGAGCATGATAATCGTTGTCGTTTCGTGCAAGTTCTTTATACTTGGGTTTACTTGGTCAACAAGCAACCCTATTGAATAGAAATTTACGACAACCATGCATTTTGCGATGTTTGTAACGTAACGACAATGAAGACAAGATCATTTTGTTCAATAGAGCATGATAATCGTTGTTGTTTCGTGCACGTTCTTTATATTTGGGTTTACTTGGCCAACAAGCAACCCTATTGAATAGAAATTTACGACAACCATGCATTTTGCGATGTTTGTAACGTAACGACAATGAAGACAAGATCATTTTGGTCAATAGAGCATGATAATCGTTGTTGTTTCGTGCACGTTCTTTATACATGGGTTTACTTGGCCAACAAGCAAACTAATTGAACAGAAATTTCCCACAACCATGCATTTTCCGATGTTTGTAAAGTAACGACAGTGAGGACAAGATCATTTTGGTCAGTAGAGCATGATAATCGTTGTTGTTTCGTGCACGTTCTTTATATTTGGGTTTACTTGGCCAACAAGCAACCCTATTGAATAGAAATTTACGACAACCATGCATTTTGCGATGTTTGTAACGTAACGACAATGAAGACAATATCATTTTGGTCAATAGAGCATGATAATCGTTGTTGTTTCGTGCACGTTCTTTATACTTGGGTTTACTTGGCCAACAAGCAAACTTATTGAATAGAAATTTCCCACAACCATGCATTTTGCGATGTTTGTAAAGTAACGACAATGAAGACAAAATCATTTTGGTCAATAGACCATGATAATCGTTGTTGTTTCGTGCACGTTCTTTATATTTGGGTTTACTTGGCCAACAAGCAAACTTATTGAATAGAAATTTCCCACAACCATGCATTTTGCGATGTTTGTAACGTAACGACAATGAAGACAAGATCATTTTGGTCATTAGAGCATGATAATCGTTGTTGTTTCGTGACCGTTCTTTATATTTGGGTTTACTTGGCCAACAAGCAAACCTATTGAATAGAAATTTCCCACAACCATGCATTTTGCGATGTTTATAACGTAACGACAATGAAGACAAGATCATTTTGGTCAATAGAGCATGATAATCGTTGTTGTTTCGTGCACGTTCTTTATACTTGGGTTTACTTGGCCAACAAGCACACTTATTGAATAGAAATTTCCCACACCCATGCATTTTGCGATGTTTGTAAAGTAACGACAGTGAGGACAAGATCATTTTGGTCAGTAGAGCATGATAATCGTTGTCGTTTCGTGCAAGTTCTTTATATTTGGGTTTACTTGGCCAACAAGCAACCCTATTGAATAGAAATTTACGACAACCATGCATTTTGCGATGTTTGTAACGTAACGACAATGAAGACAAGATCATTTTGGTCAATAGAGCATGATAATCGTTGTTGTTTCGTGCACGTTCTTTATACTTGGGTTTAGTTGGCCAACAAGCACACTTATTGAATAGAAATTTCCCACACCCATGCATTTTGCGATGTTTGTAAAGTAACGACAGTGAGGACAAGATCATTTTGGTCAGTAGAGCATGATAATCGTTGTCGTTTCGTGCAAGTTCTTTATACTTGGGTTTACTTGGTCAACAAGCAACCCTATTGAATAGAAATTTACGACAACCATGCATTTTGCGATGTTTGTAACGTAACGACAATGAAGACAAGATCATTTTGTTCAATAGAGCGTGATAATCGTTGTTGTTTCGTGCACGTTCTTTATATTTGGGTTTACTTGGCCAACAAGCAACCCTATTGAATAGAAATTTACGACAACCATGCATTTTGCGATGTTTGTAACGTAACGACAATGAAGACAAGATCATTTTGGTCAATAGAGCATGATAATCGTTGTTGTTTCGTGCACGTTCTTTATACATGGGTTTACTTGGCCAACAAGCAAACTAATTGAACAGAAATTTCCCACAACCATGCATTTTCCGATGTTTGTAAAGTAACGACAGTGAGGACAAGATCATTTTGGTCAGTAGAGCATGATAATCGTTGTTGTTTCGTGCACGTTCTTTATATTTGGGTTTACTTGGCCAACAAGCAACCCTATTGAATAGAAATTTACGACAACCATGCATTTTGCGATGTTTGTAACGTAACGACAATGAAGACAATATCATTTTGGTCAATAGAGCATGATAATCGTTGTTGTTTCGTGCACGTTCTTTATACTTGGGTTTACTTGGCCAACAAGCAAACTTATTGAATAGAAATTTCCCACAACCATGCATTTTGCGATGTTTGTAAAGTAACGACAATGAAGACAAGATCATTTTGGTCAATAGACCATGATAATCGTTGTTGTTTCGTGCACGTTCTTTATATTTGGGTTTACTTGGCCAACAAGCAAACTTATTGAATAGAAATTTCCCACAACCATGCATTTTGCGATGTTTGTAACGTAACGACAATGAAGACAAGATCATTTTGGTCATTAGAGCATGATAATCGTTGTTGTTTCGTGACCGTTCTTTATATTTGGGTTTACTTGGCCAACAAGCAAACCTATTGAATAGAAATTTCCCACAACCATGCATTTTGCGATGTTTATAACGTAACGACAATGAAGACAAGATCATTTTGGTCAATAGAGCATGATAATCGTTGTTGTTTCGTGCACGTTCTTTATACTTGGGTTTACTTGGCCAACAAGCAAACTAATTGAACAGAAATTTCCCACAACCATGCATTTTCCGATGTTTGTAAAGTAACGACAGTGAGGACAAGATCATTTTGGTCAGTAGAGCATGATAATCGTTGTTGTTTCGTGCACGTTCTTTATATTTGGGTTTACTTGGCCAACAAGCAACCCTATTGAATAGAAATTTACGACAACCATGCATTTTGCGATGTTTGTAACGTAACGACAATGAAGACAATATCATTTTGGTCAATAGAGCATGATAATCGTTGTTGTTTCGTGCACGTTCTTTATACTTGGGTTTACTTGGCCAACAAGCAAACTTATTGAATAGAAATTTCCCACAACCATGCATTTTGCGATGTTTGTAAAGTAACGACAATGAAGACAAGATCATTTTGGTCAATAGACCATGATAATCGTTGTTGTTTCGTGCACGTTCTTTATATTTGGGTTTACTTGGCCAACAAGCAAACTTATTGAATAGAAATTTCCCACAACCATGCATTTTGCGATGTTTGTAACGTAACGACAATGAAGACAAGATCATTTTGGTCATTAGAGCATGATAATCGTTGTTGTTTCGTGACCGTTCTTTATATTTGGGTTTACTTGGCCAACAAGCAAACCTATTGAATAGAAATTTCCCACAACCATGCATTTTGCGATGTTTATAACGTAACGACAATGAAGACAAGATCATTTTGGTCAATAGAGCATGATAATCGTTGTTGTTTCGTGCACGTTCTTTATACTTGGGTTTACTTGGCCAACAAGCACACTTATTGAATAGAAATTTCCCACACCCATGCATTTTGCGATGTTTGTAAAGTAACGACAGTGAGGACAAGATCATTTTGGTCAGTAGAGCATGATAATCGTTGTCGTTTCGTGCAAGTTCTTTATATTTGGGTTTACTTGGCCAACAAGCAACCCTATTGAATAGAAATTTACGACAACCATGCATTTTGCGATGTTTGTAACGTAACGACAATGAAGACAAGATCATTTTGGTCAATAGAGCATGATAATCGTTGTTGTTTCGTGCACGTTCTTTATACTTGGGTTTAGTTGGCCAACAAGCACACTTATTGAATAGAAATTTCCCACACCCATGCATTTTGCGATGTTTGTAAAGTAACGACAGTGAGGACAAGATCATTTTGGTCAGTAGAGCATGATAATCGTTGTCGTTTCATGCAAGTTCTTTATATTTGGGTTTACTTGGTCAACAAGCAACCCTATTGAATAGAAATTTACGACAACCATGCATTTTGCGATGTTTGTAACGTAACGACAATGAAGACAAGATCATTTTGTTCAATAGAGCATGATAATCGTTGTTGTTTCGTGCACGTTCTTTATATTTGGGTTTACTTGGCCAACAAGCAACCATATTGAATAGAAATTTACGACAACCATGCATTTTGCGATGTTTGTAACGTAACGACAATGAAGACAAGATCATTTTGGTCAATAGAGCATGATAATCGTTGTTGTTTCGTGCACGTTCTTTATACATGGGTTTACTTGGCCAACAAGCAAACTAATTGAACAGAAATTTCCCACAACCATGCATTTTCCGATGTTTGTAAAGTAACGACAGTGAGGACAAGATCATTTTGGTCAGTAGAGCATGATAATCGTTGTTGTTTCGTGCACGTTCTTTATATTTGGGTTTACTTGGCCAACAAGCAACCCTATTGAATAGAAATTTACGACAACCATGCATTTTGCGATGTTTGTAACGTAACGACAATGAAGACAATATCATTTTGGTCAATAGAGCATGATAATCGTTGTTGTTTCGTGCACGTTCTTTATACTTGGGTTTACTTGGCCAACAAGCAAACTTATTGAATAGAAATTTCCCACAACCATGCATTTTGCGATGTTTGTAAAGTAACGACAATGAAGACAAGATCATTTTGGTCAATAGACCATGATAATCGTTGTTGTTTCGTGCACGTTCTTTATATTTGGGTTTACTTGGCCAACAAGCAAACTTATTGAATAGAAATTTCCCACAACCATGCATTTTGCGATGTTTGTAACGTAACGACAATGAAGACAAGATCATTTTGGTCATTAGAGCATGATAATCGTTGTTGTTTCGTGACCGTTCTTTATATTTGGGTTTACTTGGCCAACAAGCAAACCTATTGAATAGAAATTTCCCACAACCATGCATTTTGCGATGTTTATAACGTAACGACAATGAAGACAAGATCATTTTGGTCAATAGAGCATGATAATCGTTGTTTCGTGCACGTTCTTTATATTTGGGTTTACTTGGCCAACAAGCATTCCTATTGAATAGAAATTTACGACAACCATGCATTTTGCGATGTTTGTAACGTAACGACAATGAAGATAAGATCATTTTGGTCAATAGAGCATGATAATCGTTGTTGTTTCGTGCACGTTCTTTATACTTGGGTTTACTTGGCCAACAAGCACACTTATTGAATAGAAATTTCCCACACCCATGCATTTTGCGATGTTTGTAACGTAACGACAATGAAGACAAGATCATTTTGGTCAATAGAGCATGATAATCGTTGTTGTTTCGTGCACGTTCTTTATACTTGGGTTTAGTTGGCCAACAAGCACACTTATTGAATAGAAATTTCCCACACCCATGCATTTTGCGATGTTTGTAAAGTAACGACAGTGAGGACAAGATCATTTTGGTCAGTAGAGCATGATAATCGTTGTCGTTTCATGCAAGTTCTTTATATTTGGGTTTACTTGGTCAACAAGCAACCCTATTGAATAGAAATTTACGACAACCATGCATTTTGCGATGTTTGTAACGTAACGACAATGAAGACAAGATCATTTTGTTCAATAGAGCATGATAATCGTTGTTGTTTCGTGCACGTTCTTTATATTTGGGTTTACTTGGCCAACAAGCAACCCTATTGAATAGAAATTTACGACAACCATGCATTTTGCGATGTTTGTAACGTAACGACAATGAAGACAAGATCATTTTGGTCAATAGAGCATGATAATCGTTGTTGTTTCGTGCACGTTCTTTATACATGGGTTTACTTGGCCAACAAGCAAACTAATTGAACAGAAATTTCCCACAACCATGCATTTTCCGATGTTTGTAAAGTAACGACAGTGAGGACAAGATCATTTTGGTCAGTAGAGCATGATAATCGTTGTTGTTTCGTGTACGTTCTTTATATTTGGGTTTACTTGGCCAACAAGCAACCCTATTGAATAGAAATTTACGACAACCATGCATTTTGCGATGTTTGTAACGTAACGACAATGAAGACAATATCATTTTGGTCAATAGAGCATGATAATCGTTGTTGTTTCGTGCACGTTCTTTATACTTGGGTTTACTTGGCCAACAAGCAAACTTATTGAATAGAAATTTCCCACAACCATGCATTTTGCGATGTTTGTAAAGTAACGACAATGAAGACAAGATCATTTTGGTCAATAGACCATGATAATCGTTGTTGTTTCGTGCACGTTCTTTATATTTGGGTTTACTTGGCCAACAAGCAAACTTATTGAATAGAAATTTCCCACAACCATGCATTTTGCGATGTTTGTAACGTAACGACAATGAAGACAAGATCATTTTGGTCATTAGAGCATGATAATCGTTGTTGTTTCGTGACCGTTCTTTATATTTGGGTTTACTTGGCCAACAAGCAAACCTATTGAATAGAAATTTCCCACAACCATGCATTTTGCGATGTTTATAACGTAACGACAATGAAGACAAGATCATTTTGGTCAATAGAGCATGATAATCGTTGTTTCGTGCACGTTCTTTATATTTGGGTTTACTTGGCCAACAAGCATTCCTATTGAATAGAAATTTACGACAACCATGCATTTTGCGATGTTTGTAACGTAACGACAATGAAGATAAGATCATTTTGGTCAATAGAGCATGATAATCGTTGTTGTTTCGTGCACGTTCTTTATACTTGGGTTTACTTGGCCAACAAGCACACTTATTGAATAGAAATTTCCCACACCCATGCATTTTGCGATGTTTGTAACGTAACGACAATGAAGACAAGATCATTTTGGTCAATAGAGCATGATAATCGTTGTTGTTTCGTGCACGTTCTTTATACTTGGGTTTACTTTGCCAACAAGCAAACTTATTGAATAGAAATTTCCCACACCCATGCATTTTGCGATGTTTGTAAAGTAACGACAGTGAGGACAAGATCATTTTGGTCAGTAGAGCATGATAATCGTTGTCGTTTCGTGCAAGTTCTTTATATTTGGGTTTACTTGGCCAACAAGCATTCCTATTGAATAGAAATTTACGACAACCATGCATTTTGCGATGTTTGTAACGTAACGACAATGAAGACAAGATCATTTTGTTCAATAGAGCATGATAATCGTTGTTGTTTCGTGCACGTTCTTTATATTTGGGTTTACTTGGCCAACAAGCAAACCTATTGAATAGAAATTGCCCAGAACCATACATTTTGTGATGTTTGTAACGTAACGACAATGAAGACAAGATCATTTTGGTCATTAGAGCATGATAGTCGTTGTTGTTTCGTGCACGTTCTTTATATTTGCGTTTACTTGGCCAACAAGCAACCCTATTGAATAGAAATTTACAACAACCATGCATTTTGCGATGTTTGTAACGTAACGACAATGAAGACAAGATCATTTTGGTCAATAGAGCATGATAATCGTTGTTGTTTCGTGCACGTTCTTTATACATGGGTTTACTTGGCCAACAAGCAAACTAATTGAACAGAAATTTCCCACAACCATGCATTTTCCGATGTTTGTAAAGTAACGACAGTGAGGACAAGATCATTTTGGTCAGTAGAGCATGATAATCGTTGTCGTTTCGTGCAAGTTCTTTATATTTGGGTTTACTTGGCCAACAAGCATTCCTATTGAATAGAAATTTCCCACAACCATGCATTTTCCGATGTTTGTAAAGTAACGACAGTGAGGACAAGATCATTTTGGTCAGTAGAGCATGATAATCGTTGTTGTTTCGTGCACGTTCTTTATATTTGGGTTTACTTGGCCAACAAGCAACCCTATTAAATAGAAATTTCCCACAACCATGCATTTTGCGATGTTTGTAACGTAACGACAATGAAGACTCTTCATTTTGGTCATTAGAGCATGATAATCGTTGTTGTTTCGTGCACGTTCTTTATATTTGGGTTTACTTGGCCAACAAGCAAACCTATTGAATAGAAATTTCCCACAACCATGCATTTTGCGATGTTTGTAACGTAACGACAATGAAGACAAGATCATTTTGGTCAATAGAGCATGATAATCGTTGTTGTTTCGTGCACGTTCTTTATACTTGGGTTTACTTGGCCAACAAGCAAACTTATTGAATAGAAATTTCCCACAACCATGCATTTTGCGATGTTTGTAAAGTAACGACAGTGAGGACAAGATCATTTTGGTCAGTAGAGCATGATAATCGTTGTCGTTTCGTGCAAGTTCTTTATATTTGGGTTTACTTGGCCAACAAGCAACCCTATTGAATAGAAATTTATGACAACCATGCATTTTGCGATGTTTGTAACGTAAGGAAAATGAAGACAAGATCATTTTGGTCATTAGAGCATGATAGTCGTTGTTTTTTCGTGCACGTTCTTTATATTTGGGTTTACTTGGCCAACAAGCAACCCTATTGAACAGAAATTTACGACAACCATGCATTTTGCGATGTTTGTAACGTAACGACAATCAAGACAAGATCATTTTGGTCAGTAGAGCATGATAGTCGTTGTTGATTCGTGCACGTTCTTTATATTCGTGTTTACTTGGCCAACAAGCAACCCTATTGAATAGAAATTTACGACCAAAATTTACGACCAAAAAGATCATTTTGGTCAATAGACCATGATAATCGTTGTTGTTTCGTGCACGTTCTTTATATTTGGGTTTACTTGGCCAACAAGCAAACTTATTGAATAGAAATTTCCCACAACCATGCATTTTGCGATGTTTGTAACGTAACGACAATGAAGACAAGATCATTTTGGTCATTAGAGCATGATAATCGTTGTTGTTTCGTGACCGTTCTTTATATTTGGGTTTACTTGGCCAACAAGCAAACCTATTGAATAGAAATTTCCCACAACCATGCATTTTGCGATGTTTGTAACGTAACGACAATGAAGACAAAATCATTTTGGTCAATAGAGCATGATAATCGTTGTTGTTTCGTGCACGTTCTTTATACTTGGGTTTACTTGGCCAACAAACACACTTATTGAATAGAAATTTCCCACACCCATGCATTTTGCGATGTTTGTAAAGTAACGACAGTGAGGACAAGATCATTTTGGTCAGTAGAGCATGATAATCGTTGTCGTTTCGTGCAAGTTCTTTATATTTGGGTTTACTTGGTCAACAAGCAACCCTATTGAATAGAAATTTACGACAACCATGCATTTTGCGATGTTTGTAACGTAACGACAATGAAGACAAGATCATTTTGTTCAATAGAGCATGATAATCGTTGTTGTTTCGTGCACGTTCTTTATATTTGGGTTTACTTGGCCAACAAGCAACCCTATTGAATAGAAATTTACGACAACCATGCATTTTGCGATGTTTGTAACGTAACGACAATGAAGACAAGATCATTTTGGTCAATAGAGCATGATAATCGTTGTTGTTTCGTGCACGTTCTTTATACATGGGTTTACTTGGCCAACAAGCAAACTAATTGAACAGAAATTTCCCACAACCATGCATTTTCCGATGTTTGTAAAGTAACGACAGTGAGGACAAGATCATTTTGGTCAGTAGAGCATGATAATCGTTGTTGTTTCGTGCACGTTCTTTATATTTGGGTTTACTTGGCCAACAAGCAACCCTATTAAATAGAAATTTCCCACAACCATGCATTTTGCGATGTTTGTAACGTAACGACAATGAAGACTCTTCATTTTGGTCATTAGAGCATGATAATCGTTGTTGTTTCGTGCACGTTCTTTATATTTGGGTTTACTTGGCCAACAAGCAAACCTATTGAATAGAAATTTCCCACAACCATGCATTTTGCGATGTTTGTAACGTAACGACAATGAAGACAAGATCATTTTGGTCAATAGAGCATGATAATCGTTGTTGTTTCGTGCACGTTCTTTATACTTGGGTTTACTTGGCCAACAAGCAAACTTATTGAATAGAAATTTCCCACAACCATGCATTTTGCGATGTTTGTAACGTAACGACAATGAAGACAAGATCATTTTGGTCATTAGAGCATGATAATCGTTGTTGTTTCGTGACCGTTCTTTATATTTGGGTTTACTTGGCCAACAAGCAAACCTATTGAATAGAAATTTCCCACAACCATGCATTTTGCGATGTTTGTAACGTAACGACAATGAAGACAAGATCATTTTGGTCAATAGAGCATGATAATCGTTGTTGTTTCGTGCACGTTCTTTATACTTGGGTTTACTTGGCCAACAAGCACACTTATTGAATAGAAATTTCCCACACCCATGCATTTTGCGATGTTTGTAAAGTAACGACAGTGAGGACAAGATCATTTTGGTCAGTAGAGCATGATAATCGTTGTCGTTTCGTGCAAGTTCTTTATATTTGGGTTTACTTGGTCAACAAGCAACCCTATTGAATAGAAATTTACGACAACCATGCATTTTACGATGTTTGTAACGTAACGACAATGAAGACAAGATCATTTTGTTCAATAGAGCATGATAATCGTTGTTGTTTCGTGCACGTTCTTTATATTTGGGTTTACTTGGCCAACAAGCAACCCTATTGAATAGAAATTTACGACAACCATGCATTTTGCAATGTTTGTAACGTAACGACAATGAAGACAAGATCATTTTGGTCAATAGAGCATGATAATCGTTGTTGTTTCGTGCACGTTCTTTATACTTGGGTTTACTTGGCCAACAAGCACACTTATTGAATAGAAATTTCCCACACCCATGCATTTTGCGATGTTTGTAACGTAACGACAATGAAGACAAGATCATTTTGGTCAATAGAGCATGATAATCGTTGTTGTTTCGTGCACGTTCTTTATACTTGGGTTTACTTTGCCAACAAGCAAACTTATTGAATAGAAATTTCCCACACCCATGCATTTTGCGATGTTTGTAAAGTAACGACAGTGAGGACAAGATCATTTTGGTCAGTAGAGCATGATAATCGTTGTCGTTTCGTGCAAGTTCTTTATATTTGGGTTTACTTGGCCAACAAGCATTCCTATTGAATAGAAATTTACGACAACCATGCATTTTGCGATGTTTGTAACGTAACGACAATGAAGACAAGATCATTTTGTTCAATAGAGCATGATAATCGTTGTTGTTTCGTGCACGTTCTTTATATTTGGGTTTACTTGGCCAACAAGCAAACCTATTGAATAGAAATTGCCCAGAACCATACATTTTGTGATGTTTGTAACGTAACGACAATGAAGACAAGATCATTTTGGTCATTAGAGCATGATAGTCGTTGTTGTTTCGTGCACGTTCTTTATATTTGTGTTTACTTGGCCAACAAGCAACCCTATTGAATAGAAATTTACAACAACCATGCATTTTGTGATGTTTGTAACGTAACGACAATGAAGACAAGATCATTTTGGTCAATAGAGCATGATAATCGTTGTTGTTTCGTGCACGTTCTTTATACATGGGTTTACTTGGCCAACAAGCAAACTAATTGAACAGAAATTTCCCACAACCATGCATTTTCCGATGTTTGTAAAGTAACGACAGTGAGGACAAGATCATTTTGGTCAGTAGAGCATGATAATCGTTGTTGTTTCGTGCACGTTCTTTATATTTGGGTTTACTTGGCCAACAAGCAAACCTATTGAATAGAAATTGCCCAGAACCATACATTTCGTGATGTTTGTAACGTAACGACAATGAAGACAAGATCATTTTGGTCAGTAGAGCATGATAATCGTTGTTGTTTCGTGCACGTTCTTTATATTTGGGTTTACTTGGCCAACAAGCAACCCTATTAAATAGAAATTTCCCACAACCATGCATTTTGCGATGTTTGTAACGTAACGACAATGAAGACTCTTCATTTTGGTCATTAGAGCATGATAATCGTTGTTGTTTCGTGCACGTTCTTTATATTTGGGTTTACTTGGCCAACAAGCAAACCTATTGAATAGAAATTTCCCACAACCATGCATTTTGCGATGTTTGTAACGTAACGACAATGAAGACAAGATCATTTTGGTCAATAGAGCATGATAATCGTTGTTGTTTCGTGCACGTTCTTTATACTTGGGTTTACTTGGCCAACAAGCAAACTTATTGAATAGAAATTTCCCACAACCATGCATTTTGCGATGTTTGTAACGTAACGACAATGAAGACAAGATCATTTTGGTCATTAGAGCATGATAATCGTTGTTGTTTCGTGACCGTTCTTTATATTTGGGTTTACTTGGCCAACAAGCAAACCTATTGAATAGAAATTTCCCACAACCATGCATTTTGCGATGTTTGTAACGTAACGACAATGAAGACAAGATCATTTTGGTCAATAGAGCATGATAATCGTTGTTGTTTCGTGCACGTTCTTTATACTTGGGTTTACTTGGCCAACAAGCACACTTATTGAATAGAAATTTCCCACACCCATGCATTTTGCGATGTTTGTAAAGTAACGACAGTGAGGACAAGATCATTTTGGTCAGTAGAGCATGATAATCGTTGTCGTTTCGTGCAAGTTCTTTATATTTGGGTTTACTTGGTCAACAAGCAACCCTATTGAATAGAAATTTACGACAACCATGCATTTTACGATGTTTGTAACGTAACGACAATGAAGACAAGATCATTTTGTTCAATAGAGCATGATAATCGTTGTTGTTTCGTGCACGTTCTTTATATTTGGGTTTACTTGGCCAACAAGCAACCCTATTGAATAGAAATTTACGACAACCATGCATTTTGCAATGTTTGTAACGTAACGACAATGAAGACAAGATCATTTTGGTCAATAGAGCATGATAATCGTTGTTGTTTCGTGCACGTTCTTTATACTTGGGTTTACTTGGCCAACAAGCACACTTATTGAATAGAAATTTCCCACACCCATGCATTTTGCGATGTTTGTAACGTAACGACAATGAAGACAAGATCATTTTGGTCAATAGAGCATGATAATCGTTGTTGTTTCGTGCACGTTCTTTATACTTGGGTTTACTTTGCCAACAAGCAAACTTATTGAATAGAAATTTCCCACACCCATGCATTTTGCGATGTTTGTAAAGTAACGACAGTGAGGACAAGATCATTTTGGTCAGTAGAGCATGATAATCGTTGTCGTTTCGTGCAAGTTCTTTATATTTGGGTTTACTTGGCCAACAAGCATTCCTATTGAATAGAAATTTACGACAACCATGCATTTTGCGATGTTTGTAACGTAACGACAATGAAGACAAGATCATTTTGTTCAATAGAGCATGATAATCGTTGTTGTTTCGTGCACGTTCTTTATATTTGGGTTTACTTGGCCAACAAGCAAACCTATTGAATAGAAATTGCCCAGAACCATACATTTTGTGATGTTTGTAACGTAACGACAATGAAGACAAGATCATTTTGGTCATTAGAGCATGATAGTCGTTGTTGTTTCGTGCACGTTCTTTATATTTGCGTTTACTTGGCCAACAAGCAACCCTATTGAATAGAAATTTACAACAACCATGCATTTTGCGATGTTTGTAACGTAACGACAATGAAGACAAGATCATTTTGGTCAATAGAGCATGATAATCGTTGTTGTTTCGTGCACGTTCTTTATACATGGGTTTACTTGGCCAACAAGCAAACTAATTGAACAGAAATTTCCCACAACCATGCATTTTCCGATGTTTGTAAAGTAACGACAGTGAGGACAAGATCATTTTGGTCAGTAGAGCATGATAATCGTTGTTGTTTCGTGCACGTTCTTTATATTTGGGTTTACTTGGCCAACAAGCAAACCTATTGAATAGAAATTGCCCAGAACCATACATTTTGTGATGTTTGTAACGTAACGACAATGAAGACAAGATCATTTTGGTCAGTAGAGCATGATAATCGTTGTTGTTTCGTGCACGTTCTTTATATTTGGGTTTACTTGGCCAACAAGCAACCCTATTAAATAGAAATTTCCCACAACCATGCATTTTGCGATGTTTGTAACGTAACGACAATGAAGACTCTTCATTTTGGTCATTAGAGCATGATAATCGTTGTTGTTTCGTGCACGTTCTTTATATTTGGGTTTACTTGGCCAACAAGCAAACCTATTGAATAGAAATTTCCCACAACCATGCATTTTGCGATGTTTGTAACGTAACGACAATGAAGACAAGATCATTTTGGTCAATAGAGCATGATAATCGTTGTTGTTTCGTGCACGTTCTTTATACTTGGGTTTACTTGGCCAACAAGCAAACTTATTGAATAGAAATTTCCCACAACCATGCATTTTGCGATGTTTGTAACGTAACGACAATGAAGACAAGATCATTTTGGTCATTAGAGCATGATAATCGTTGTTGTTTCGTGACCGTTCTTTATATTTGGGTTTACTTGGCCAACAAGCAAACCTATTGAATAGAAATTTCCCACAACCATGCATTTTGCGATGTTTGTAACGTAACGACAATGAAGACAAGATCATTTTGGTCAATAGAGCATGATAATCGTTGTTGTTTCGTGCACGTTCTTTATACTTGGGTTTACTTGGCCAACAAGCACACTTATTGAATAGAAATTTCCCACACCCATGCATTTTGCGATGTTTGTAAAGTAACGACAGTGAGGACAAGATCATTTTGGTCAGTAGAGCATGATAATCGTTGTCGTTTCGTGCAAGTTCTTTATATTTGGGTTTACTTGGTCAACAAGCAACCCTATTGAATAGAAATTTACGACAACCATGCATTTTACGATGTTTGTAACGTAACGACAATGAAGACAAGATCATTTTGTTCAATAGAGCATGATAATCGTTGTTGTTTCGTGCACGTTCTTTATATTTGGGTTTACTTGGCCAACAAGCAACCCTATTGAATAGAAATTTACGACAACCATGCATTTTGCAATGTTTGTAACGTAACGACAATGAAGACAAGATCATTTTGGTCAATAGAGCATGATAATCGTTGTTGTTTCGTGCACGTTCTTTATACTTGGGTTTACTTGGCCAACAAGCACACTTATTGAATAGAAATTTCCCACACCCATGCATTTTGCGATGTTTGTAACGTAACGACAATGAAGACAAGATCATTTTGGTCAATAGAGCATGATAATCGTTGTTGTTTCGTGCACGTTCTTTATACTAGGGTTTACTTTGCCAACAAGCAAACTTATTGAATAGAAATTTCCCACACCCATGCATTTTGCGATGTTTGTAAAGTAACGACAGTGAGGACAAGATCATTTTGGTCAGTAGAGCATGATAATCGTTGTCGTTTCGTGCAAGTTCTTTATATTTGGGTTTACTTGGCCAACAAGCATTCCTATTGAATAGAAATTTACGACAACCATGCATTTTGCGATGTTTGTAACGTAACGACAATGAAGACAAGATCATTTTGTTCAATAGAGCATGATAATCGTTGTTGTTTCGTGCACGTTCTTTATATTTGGGTTTACTTGGCCAACAAGCAAACCTATTGAATAGAAATTGCCCAGAACCATACATTTTGTGATGTTTGTAACGTAACGACAATGAAGACAAGATCATTTTGGTCATTAGAGCATGATAGTCGTTGTTGTTTCGTGCACGTTCTTTATATTTGTGTTTACTTGGCCAACAAGCAACCCTATTGAATAGAAATTTACAACAACCATGCATTTTGTGATGTTTGTAACGTAACGACAATGAAGACAAGATCATTTTGGTCAATAGAGCATGATAATCGTTGTTGTTTCGTGCACGTTCTTTATACATGGGTTTACTTGGCCAACAAGCAAACTAATTGAACAGAAATTTCCCACAACCATGCATTTTCCGATGTTTGTAAAGTAACGACAGTGAGGACAAGATCATTTTGGTCAGTAGAGCATGATAATCGTTGTTGTTTCGTGCACGTTCTTTATATTTGGGTTTACTTGGCCAACAAGCAAACCTATTGAATAGAAATTGCCCAGAACCATACATTTTGTGATGTTTGTAACGTAACGACAATGAAGACAAGATCATTTTGGTCATTAGAGCATGATAGTCGTTGTTGTTTCGTGCACGTTCTTTATATTTGTGTTTACTTGGCCAACAAGCAACCCTATTGAATAGAAATTTACAACAACCATGCATTTTGCGATGTTTGTAACGTAACGACAATGAAGACAAGATCATTTTGGTCAATAGAGCATGATAATCGTTGTTGTTTCGTGCACGTTCTTTATACATGGGTTTACTTGGCCAACAAGCAAACTAATTGAACAGAAATTTCCCATAACCATGCATTTTCCGATGTTTGTAAAGTAACGACAGTGAGGACAAGATCATTTTGGTCAGTAGAGCATGATAATCGTTGTTGTTTCGTGCACGTTCTTTATATTTGGGTTTACTTGGCCAACAAGCAACCCTATTAAATAGAAATTTCCCACAACCATGCATTTTGCGATGTTTGTAACGTAACGACAATGAAGACTCTTCATTTTGGTCATTAGAGCATGATAATCGTTGTTGTTTCGTGCACGTTCTTTATATTTGGGTTTACTTGGCCAACAAGCAAACCTATTGAATAGAAATTTCCCACAACCATGCATTTTGCGATGTTTGTAACGTAACAACAATGAAGACAAGATCATTTTGGTCAATAGAGCATGATAATCGTTGTTGTTTCGTGCACGTTCTTTATACTTGGGTTTACTTGGCCAACAAGCAAACTTATTGAATAGAAATTTCCCACAACCATGCATTTTGCGATGTTTGTAAAGTAACGACAGTGAGGACAAGATTATTTTGGTCAGTAGAGCATGATAATCGTTGTCGTTTCGTGCAAGTTCTTTATATTTGGGTTTACTTGGTCAACAAGCAACCCTATTGAATAGAAATTTATGACAACCATGCATTTTGCGATGTTTGTAACGTAAGGAAAATGAAGACAAGATCATTTTGGTCATTAGAGCATGATAGTCGTTGTTTTTTCGTGCACGTTCTTTATATTTGGGTTTACTTGGCCAACAAGCAACCCTATTGAATAGAAATTTACGACAACCATGCATTTTGCGATGTTTGTAACGTAACGACAATCAAGACAAGATCATTTTGGTCAGTAGAGCATGATAGTCGTTGTTGTTTCGTGCACGTTCTTTATATTCGTGTTTACTTGGCCAACAAGCAACCCTATTGAATAGAAATTTACGACAACCATGCATTTTGCGACGTTTGTAACGTAACGACAATCAAGACAAGATCATTTTGGTCAATAGAGCATGATAATCGTTGTTGTTTCGTGCACGTTCTTTATACTTGGGTTTACTTGGCCAACAAGCACACTTATTGAATAGAAATTTCCCACACCCATGCATTTTGCGATGTTTGTAACGTAACGACAATGAAGACAAGATCATTTTGGTCAATAGAGCATGATAATCGTTGTTGTTTCGTGCACGTTCTTTATACTTGGGTTTACTTTGCCAACAAGCAAACGTATTGAATAGAAATTTCCCACACCCATGCATTTTGCGATGTTTGTAAAGTAACGACAGTGAGGACAAGATCATTTTGGTCAGTAGAGCATGATAATCGTTGCCGTTTCGTTCAAGTTCTTTATATTTGGGTTTACTTGGTCAACAAGCAAACTTATTGAATAGAAATTTCCCACAACCATGCATTTTGCGATGTTTGTAAAGTAACGACAATGAAGACAAGATCATTTTGGTCAATAGACCATGATAATCGTTGTTGTTTCGTGCACGTTCTTTATATTTGGGTTTACTTGGCCAACAAGCAAACTTATTGAATAGAAATTTCCCACAACCATGCATTTTGCGATGTTTGTAACGTAACGACAATGAAGACAAGATCATTTTGGTCATTAGAGCATGATAATCGTTGTTGTTTCGTGACCGTTCTTTATATTTGGGTTTACTTGGCCAACAAGCAAACCTATTGAATAGAAATTTCCCACAACCATGCATTTTGCGATGTTTGTAACGTAACGACAATGAAGACAAGATCATTTTGGTCAATAGAGCATGATAATCGTTGTTGTTTCGTGCACGTTCTTTATACTTGGGTTTACTTGGCCAACAAGCACACTTATTGAATAGAAATTTCCCACACCCATGCATTTTGCGATGTTTGTAAAGTAACGACAGTGAGGACAAGATCATTTTGGTCAGTAGAGCATGATAATCGTTGTTGTTTCGTGCACGTTCTTTATATTTGGGTTTACTTGGCCAACAAGCAACCCTATTGAATAGAAATTTCCCACAACCATGCATTTTGCGATGTTTGTAACGTAACGACAATGAAGACAAGATCATTTTGGTCAATAGAGCATGATAATCGTTGTTGTTTCGTGCACGTTCTTTATACTTGGGTTTACTTTGCCAACAAGCAAACTTATTGAATAGAAATTTCCCACACCCATGCATTTTGCGATGTTTGTAAAGTAACGACAGTGAGGACAAGATCATTTTGGCTAGTAGAGCATGATAATCGTTGTCGTTTCGTGCAAGTTCTTTATATTTGGGTTTACTTGGCCAACAAGCAACCCTATTGAATAGAAATTTACGACAACCATGCATTTTGCGATGTTTGTAACGTAAGGAAAATGAAGACAAGATCATTTTGTTCAATAGAGCATGATAATCGTTGTTGTTTCGTGCACGTTCTTTATATTTGGGTTTACTTGGCCAACAAGCAACCCTATTGAATAGAAATTTACGACAACCATGCATTTTGCGATGTTTGTAACGTAACGACAATGAAGACAAGATCATTTTGGTCAATAGAGCATGATAATCGTTGTTGTTTCGTGCACGTTCTTTATACATGGGTTTACTTGGCCAACAAGCAAACTAATTGAACAGAAATTTCCCACAACCATGTATTTTCCGATGTTTGTAAAGTAACGACAGTGAGGACAAGATCATTTTGGTCAGTAGAGCATGATAATCGTTGTTGTTTCGTGCACGTTCTTTATATTTGGGTTTACTTGGCCAACAAGCAACCCTATTAAATAGAAATTTCCCACAACCATGCATTTTGCGATGTTTGTAACGTAACGACAATGAAGACTCTTCATTTTGGTCATTAGAGCATGATAATCGTTGTTGTTTCGTGCACGTTCTTTATATTTGGGTTTACTTGGCCAACAAGCAAACCTATTGAATAGAAATTTCCCACAACCATGCATTTTGCGATGTTTGTAACGTAACGACAATGAAGACAAGATCATTTTGGTCAATAGAGCATGATAATCGTTGTTGTTTCGTGCACGTTCTTTATACTTGGGTTTACTTGGCCAACAAGCAAACTTATTGAATAGAAATTTCCCACAACCATGCATTTTGCGATGTTTGTAACGTAACGACAATGAAGACAAGATCATTTTGGTCATTAGAGCATGATAATCGTTGTTGTTTCGTGACCGTTCTTTATATTTGGGTTTACTTGGCCAACAAGCAAACCTATTGAATAGAAATTTCCCACAACCATGCATTTTGCGATGTTTGTAACGTAACGACAAGGAAGACAAGATCATTTTGGTCAATAGAGCATGATAATCGTTGTTGTTTCGTGCACGTTCTTTATACTTGGGTTTACTTGGCCAACAAGCACACTTATTGAATAGAAATTTCCCACACCCATGCATTTTGCGATGTTTGTAAAGTAACGACAGTGAGGACAAGATCATTTTGGTCAGTAGAGCATGATAATCGTTGTCGTTTCGTGCAAGTTCTTTATATTTGGGTTTACTTGGTCAACAAGCAACCCTATTGAATAGAAATTTACGACAACCATGCATTTTGCGATGTTTGTAACGTAACGACAATGAAGACAAGATCATTTTGGTCATTAGAGCATGATAATCGTTGTTTTTTCGTGCACGTTCTTTATATTTGGGTTTACTTGGCCAACAAGCAACCCTATTGAATAGAAATTTACGACAACCATGCATTTTGCGATGTTTGTAACGTAACGACAATCAAGACAAGATCATTTTGGTCAGTAGAGCATGATAGTCGTTGTTGTTTCGTGCACGTTCTTTATATTCGTGTTTACTTGGCCAACAAGCAACCCTATTGAATAGAAATTTACGACAACCATGCATTTTGCGACGTTTGTAACGTAACGACAATGAAGACAAGATCATTTTGGTCAATAGAGCATGATAATCGTTGTTGTTTCGTGCACGTTCTTTATACATGGGTTTACTTGGCCAACAAGCAAACTAATTGAACAGAAATTTCCCACAACCATGCATTTTCCGATGTTTGTAAAGTAACGACAGTGAGGACAAGATCATTTTGGTCAGTAGAGCATGATAATCGTTGTTGTTTCGTGCACGTTCTTTATACTTGGGTTTACTTGGCCAACAAGCACACTTATTGAATAGAAATTTCCCACACCCATGCATTTTGCGATGTTTGTAACGTAACGACAATGAAGACAAGATCATTTTGATCAATAGAGCATGATAATCGTTGTTGTTTCGTGCACGTTCTTTATACTTGGGTTTACTTTGCCAACAAGCAAACTTATTGAATAGAAATTTCCCACACCCATGCATTTTGCGATGTTTGTAAAGTAACGACAGTGAGTACAAGATCATTTTGGTCAGTAGAGCATGATAATCGTTGTCGTTTCGTGCAAGTTTTTTATATTTGGGTTTACTTGGCCAACAAGCATTCCTATTGAATAGAAATTTACGACAACCATGCATTTTGCGACGTTTGTAACGTAACGACAATCAAGACAAGATCATTTTGGTCAATAGAGCATGATAATCGTTGTTGTTTCGTGCACGTTCTTTATACATGGGTTTACTTGGCCAACAAGCAAACTAATTGAACAGAAATTTCCCACAACCATGCATTTTCCGATGTTTGTAAAGTAACGACAGTGAGGACAAGATCATTTTGGTCAGTAGAGCATGATAATCGTTGTTGTTTCGTGCACGTTCTTTATATTTGGGTTTACTTGGCCAACAAGCAACCCTATTGAATAGAAATTTCCCACAACCATGCATTTTGCGATGTTTGTAACGTAACGACAATGAAGACTCTTTATTTTGGTCATTAGAGCATGATAATCGTTGTTGTTTCGTGCACGTTCTTTATATTTGGGTTTACTTGGCCAACAAGCAAACCTATTGAATAGAAATTTCCCACAACCATGCATTTTGCGATGTTTGTAACGTAACGACAATGAAGACAAGATCATTTTGGTCAATAGAGCATGATAATCGTTGTTGTTTCGTGCACGTTCTTTATACTTGGGTTTACTTGGCCAACAAGCAAACTTATTGAATAGAAATTTCCCACAACCATGCATTTTGCGATGTTTGTAACGTAACGACAATGAAGACAAGATCATTTTGGTCATTAGAGCATGATAATCGTTGTTGTTTCGTGACCGTTCTTTATATTTGGGTTTACTTGGCCAACAAGCAAACCTATTGAATAGAAATTTCCCACAACCATGCATTTTGCGATGTTTGTAACGTAACGACAAGGAAGACAAGATCATTTTGGTCAATAGAGCATGATAATCGTTGTTGTTTCGTGCACGTTCTTTATACTTGGGTTTACTTGGCCAACAAGCACACTTATTGAATAGAAATTTCCCACACCCATGCATTTTGCGATGTTTGTAAAGTAACGACAGTGAGGACAAGATCATTTTGGTCAGTAGAGCATGATAATCGTTGTCGTTTCGTGCAAGTTCTTTATATTTGGGTTTACTTGGTCAACAAGCAACCCTATTGAATAGAAATTTACGACAACCATGCATTTTGCGATGTTTGTAACGTAACGACAATGAAGACAAGATCATTTTGGTCATTAGAGCATGATAATCGTTGTTTTTTCGTGCACGTTCTTTATATTTGGGTTTACTTGGCCAACAAGCAACCCTATTGAATAGAAATTTACGACAACCATGCATTTTGCGATGTTTGTAACGTAACGACAATCAAGACAAGATCATTTTGGTCAGTAGAGCATGATAGTCGTTGTTGTTTCGTGCACGTTCTTTATATTCGTGTTTACTTGGCCAACAAGCAACCCTATTGAATAGAAATTTACGACAACCATGCATTTTGCGACGTTTGTAACGTAACGACAATGAAGACAAGATCATTTTGGTCAATAGAGCATGATAATCGTTGTTGTTTCGTGCACGTTCTTTATACATGGGTTTACTTGGCCAACAAGCAAACTAATTGAACAGAAATTTCCCACAACCATGCATTTTCCGATGTTTGTAAAGTAACGACAGTGAGGACAAGATCATTTTGGTCAGTAGAGCATGATAATCGTTGTTGTTTCGTGCACGTTCTTTATACTTGGGTTTACTTGGCCAACAAGCACACTTATTGAATAGAAATTTCCCACACCCATGCATTTTGCGATGTTTGTAACGTAACGACAATGAAGACAAGATCATTTTGATCAATAGAGCATGATAATCGTTGTTGTTTCGTGCACGTTCTTTATACTTGGGTTTACTTTGCCAACAAGCAAACTTATTGAATAGAAATTTCCCACACCCATGCATTTTGCGATGTTTGTAAAGTAACGACAGTGAGTACAAGATCATTTTGGTCAGTAGAGCATGATAATCGTTGTCGTTTCGTGCAAGTTTTTTATATTTGGGTTTACTTGGCCAACAAGCATTCCTATTGAATAGAAATTTACGACAACCATGCATTTTGCGACGTTTGTAACGTAACGACAATCAAGACAAGATCATTTTGGTCAATAGAGCATGATAATCGTTGTTGTTTCGTGCACGTTCTTTATACATGGGTTTACTTGGCCAACAAGCAAACTAATTGAACAGAAATTTCCCACAACCATGCATTTTCCGATGTTTGTAAAGTAACGACAGTGAGGACAAGATCATTTTGGTCAGTAGAGCATGATAATCGTTGTTGTTTCGTGCACGTTCTTTATATTTGGGTTTACTTGGCCAACAAGCAACCCTATTGAATAGAAATTTCCCACAACCATGCATTTTGCGATGTTTGTAACGTAACGACAATGAAGACTCTTTATTTTGGTCATTAGAGCATGATAATCGTTGTTGTTTCGTGCACGTTCTTTATATTTGGGTTTACTTGGCCAACAAGCAAACCTATTGAATAGAAATTTCCTACAACCATGCATTTTGCGATGTTTGTAACGTAACGACAATGAAGACAAGATCATTTTGGTCAATAGAGCATGATAATCGTTGTTGTTTCGTGCACGTTCTTTATACTTGGGTTTACTTGGCCAACAAGCAAACTTATTGAATAGAAATTTCCCACAACCATGCATTTTGCGATGTTTGTAAAGTAACGACAGTGAGGACAAGATCATTTTGGTCAGTAGAGCATGATAATCGTTGTCGTTTCGTGCAAGTTCTTTATATTTGGGTTTACTTGGCCAACAAGCAACCCTATTGAATAGAAATTTATGACAACCATGCATTTTGCGATGTTTGTAACGTAAGGAAAATGAAGACAAGATCATTTTGGTCATTAGAGCATGATAGTAGTTGTTTTTTCGTGCACGTTCTTTATATTTGGGTTTACTTGGCCAACAAGCAACCCTATTGAATAGAAATTTACGACAACCATGCATTTTGCGATGTTTGTAACGTAACGACAATCAAGACAAGATCATTTTGGTCAGTAGAGCATGATAGTCGTTGTTGTTTCGTGCACGTTCTTTATATTCGTGTTTACTTGGCCAACAAGCAACCCTATTGAATAGAAATTTACGACAACCATGCATTTTGCGACGTTTGTAACGTAACGACAATCAAGACAAGATCATTTTGGTCAATAGAGCATGATAATCGTTGTTGTTTCGTGCACGTTCTTTATACATGGGTTTACTTGGCCAACAAGCAAACTAATTGAACAGAAATTTCCCACAACCATGCATTTTCCGATGTTTGTAAAGTAACGACAGTGAGGACAAAATCATTTTGGTCAGTAGAGCATGATAATCGTTGTTGTTTCGTGCAGGTTCTTTATATTTGGGTTTACTTGGCCAACAAGCAACCCTATTGAATAGAAATTTACGACAACCATGCATTTTGCGATGTTTGTAACGTAACGACAATGAAGACAATATCATTTTGGTCAATAGAGCATGATAATCGTTGTTGTTTCGTGCACGTTCTTTATACTTGGGTTTACTTGGCCAACAAGCAAACTTATTGAATAGAAATTTCCCACAACCATGCATTTTGCGATGTTTGTAAAGTAACGACAATGAAGACAAGATCATTTTGGTCAATAGAACATGATAATCGTTGTTGTTTCGTGCACGTTATTTATATTTGGGTTTACTTGGCCAACAAGCAAACTTTTTGAATAGAAATTTCCCACAACCATGCATTTTGCGATGTTTGTAACGTAACGATAATGAAGACAAGATCATTTTGGTCATTAGAGCATGATAATCGTTGTTGTTTCGTGACCGTTCTTTATATTTGGGTTTACTTGGCCAACAAGCAAACCTATTGAATAGAAATTTCCCACAACCATGCATTTTGAGATGTTTGTAACGTAACGACAATGAAGACATGATCATTTTGGTCAATAGAGCATGATAATCGTTGTTGTTTCGTGCACGTTCTTTATACTTGGGTTTACTTGGCCAACAAGCACACTTATTGAATAGAAATTTCCCACACCCATGCATTTTGCGATGTTTGTAAAGTAACGACAGTGAGGACAAGATCATTTTGGTCAATAGAGCATGATAATCGTTGTTGTTTCGTGCTCGTTCATTTAAAGCTTAACTCTTTATATTATGGTTTACTTAGCCAACAAGCAAACCGATTGAATAGAAATTGCCCAGAACCATACATTTTGTGATGTTTGTAACGTAAGGAAAATGAAGACAAGATCATTTTGGTCAATAGAGCATGATAATCGTTGTTGTTTCGTGCACGTTCATTTAAAGCTTAACTCTTTATATTATGGTTTACTTGGCCAACAAGCAAACCTATTGAATAAAAATTGCCCAGAACCATACATTTTGTGATGTTTATAACGTAACGACAATGAAGACAAGATCATTTTGGTCATTAGAGCATGATAGTCGTTGTTGTTTCGTGCACGTTCTTTATATTTGTGTTTACTTGGCCAACAAGCAACCCTATTGAATAGAAATTTACGACAACCATGCATTTTGCGATGTTTGCAACGTAACGACAATGAAGACAAGATCATTTTGGTCAATAGAGCATGATAATCGTAGTTGTTTCGTGCACGTTCTTTAACCATGGGTTTACTTGGCCAACAAGCAAACTAATTGAACAGAAATTTCCCACAACCATGCATTTTCCGATGTTTGTAAAGTAACGACAGTGAGGACAAGATCATTTTGGTCAGTAGAGCATGATAATTGTTGTTGTTTCGTGCACGTTCTTTATATTTGGGTTTACTTGGCCAACAAGCAACCCTATTGAATAGAAATTTACGACAACCATGCATTTTGCGATGTTTGTAACGTAACGACAATGAAGACAAGATCATTTTGGTCATTAGAGCATGATAATCGTTGTTGTTTCGTGACCGTTCTTTATATTTGGGTTTACTTGGCCAACAAGCAAACTTATTGAATAGAAATTTCCCACAACCATGCATTTTGCGATGTTTGTAAAGTAACGACAATGAAGACAAGATCATTTTGGTCAATAGAACATGATAATCGTTGTTGTTTCGTGCACGTTATTTATATTTGGGTTTACTTGGCCAACAAGCAAACTTTTTGAATAGAAATTTCCCACAACCATGCATTTTGCGATGTTTGTAACGTAACGACAATGAAGACAAGATCATTTTGGTCATTAGAGCATGATAATCGTTGTTGTTTCGTGACCGTTCTTTATATTTGGGTTTACTTGGCCAACAAGCACACTTATTGAATAGAAATTTCCCACACCCATGCATTTTGCGATGTTTGTAAAGTAACGACAGTGAGGACAAGATCATTTTGGTCTGTAGAGCATGATAATCGTTGTCGTTTCGTGCAAGTTCTTTATATTTGGGTTTACATGGTCTACAAGCAACCCTATTGAATAGAAATTTACGACAACCATGCATTTTGCGATGTTTGTAACGTAACGAAAATGAAGACAAGATCATTTTGGTCAATAGAGCATGATAATCGTTGTTGTTTCGTGCACGTTCTTTATATTTGGGTTTACTTGGCCAACAAGCAAACCTATTGAATAGAAATTGCCTAGAACCATACATTTTGTGATGTTTGTAACGTAACGACAATGAAGACAAGATCATTTTGGTCATTAGAGCATGATAGTCGTTGTTGTTTCGTGCACGTTCTTTATATTTGTGTTTACTTGGCCAACAAGCAACCCTATTGAATAGAAATTTACGACAACCTTGCATTTTGCGATGTTTGTAACGTAACGACAATGAAGACAAGATCATTTTGGTCAATAGAGCATGATAATCATTGTTGTTTCGTGCACGTTCTTTATATTTGTATTTATTTGGCCAACAAGCAACCCTATTGAATAGAAATTTACGACAACTATGCATTTTGCGATGTTTGTAACGAAACGACAATGAAGACAAGATCATTTTGGTCAATAGAGCATGATAATCATTGTTGTTTCGTGCTCGTTCATTTAAAGCTTAACTCTTTATATTATGGTTTACTTAGCCAACAAGCAAACCGATTGAATAGAAATTGCCCAGAACCATACATTTTGTGATGTTTGTAACGTAACGACAATGAAGACAAGATCATTTTGGTCATTAGAGCATGATAATCGTTGTTGTTTCGTGACCGTTCTTTATATTTGGGTTTACTTGGCCAACAAGCAAACCTATTGAATAGAAATTTCCCACAACCATGCATTTTGCGATGTTTGTAACGTAACGACAATGAAGACAAGATCATTTTGGTCAATAGAGCATGATAATCGTTGTTGTTTCGTGCACGTTGTTTTTATTTGGGTTTACTTGGCCAACAAGCAACCCTATTGAATAGAAATTTATGACAACCATGCATTTTGTGATGTTTGTAACGTAAGGAAAATGAAGACAAGATCATTTTGGTCAATAGAGCATGATAATCGTTGTTGTTTCGTGCACGTTCATTTAAAGCTTAACTCTTTATATTATGGTTTACTTGGCCAACAAGCAAACCTATTGAATAAAAATTGCCCAGAACCATACATTTTGTGATGTTTATAACGTAACGACAATGAAGACAAGATCATTTTGGTCATTAGAGCATGATAATCGTTGTTGTTTCGTGACCGTTCTTTATATTTGGGTTTACTTGGCCAACAAGCAAACCTATTGAATAGAAATTTCCCACAACCATGCATTTTGCGATGTTTGTAACGTAACGACAATGAAGACAAGATCATTTTGGTCAATAGAGCATGATAATCGTTGTTGTTTCGTGCACGTTGTTTTTATTTGGGTTTACTTGGCCAACAAGCAACCCTATTGAATAGAAATTTATGACAACCATGCATTTTGTGATGTTTGTAACGTAAGGAAAATGAAGACAAGATCATTTTGGTCAATAGAGCATGATAATCGTTGTTGTTTCGTGCACGTTCATTTAAAGCTTAACTCTTTATATTATGGTTTACTTGGCCAACAAGCAAACCTATTGAATAAAAATTGCCCAGAACCATACATTTTGTGATGTTTATAACGTAACGACAATGAAGACAAGATCATTTTGGTCATTAGAGCATGATAGTCGTTGTTGTTTCGTGCACGTTCTTTATATTTGTGTTTACTTGGCCAACAAGCAACCCTATTGAATAGAAATTTACGACAACCATGCATTTTGCGATGTTTGTAACGTAACGACAATGAAGACAAGATCATTTTGGTCAATAGAGCATGATAATCGTTGTTGTTTCGTGCACGTTCTTTATACTTGGGTTTACTTGGCCAACAAGCACACTTATTGAATAGAAATTTCCCACACCCATGCATTTTGCGATGTTTGTAAAGTAACGACTGTGAGGACAAGATCATTTTGGTCTGTAGAGCATGATAATCGTTGTCGTTTCGTGCAAGTTCTTTATATTTGGGTTTACTTGGTCTACAAGCAACCCTATTGAATAGAAATTTACGACAACCATGCATTTTGCGATGTTTGTAACGTAACAAAAATGAAGACAAGATCATTTTGGTCAATAGAGCATGATAATCGTTGTTGTTTCGTGCACGTTCTTTATATTTGGGTTTACTTGGCCAACAAGCAAACCTATTGAATAGAAATTGCCTAGAACCATACATTTTGTGATGTTTGTAACGTAACGACAATGAAGACAAGATCATTTTGGTCATTAGAGCATGATAGTCGTTGTTGTTTCGTGCACGTTCTTTATATTTGTGTTTACTTGGCCAACAAGCAACCCTATTGAATAGAAATTTACGACAACCTTGCATTTTGCGATGTTTGTAACGTAACGACAATGAAGACTAGATCATTTTGGTCAATAGAGCATGATAATCATTGTTGTTTCGTGCACGTTCATTTAAAGCTTAACTCTTTATATTATGGTTTACTTAGCCAACAAGCAAACCGATTGAATAGAAATTGCCCAGAACCATACATTTTGTGATGTTTGTAACGTAACGACAATGAAGACAAGATCATTTTGGTCATTAGAGCATGATAGTCGTTGTTGTTTCGTGCACGTTCTTTATATTTGTATTTATTTGGCCAACAAGCAACCCTATTGAATAGAAATTTACGACAACTATGCATTTTGCGATGTTTGTAACGAAACGACAATGAAGACAAGATCATTTTGGTCAATAGAGCATGATAATCATTGTTGTTTCGTGCTCGTTCATTTAAAGCTTAACTCTTTATATTATGGTTTACTTAGCCAACAAGCAAACCGATTGAATAGAAATTGCCCAGAACCATACATTTTGTGATGTTTGTAACGTAACGACAATGAAGACAAGATCATTTTGGTCATTAGAGCATGATAATCGTTGTTGTTTCGTGACCGTTCTTTATATTTGGGTTTACTTGGCCAACAAGCAAACCTATTGAATAGAAATTTCCCACAACCATGCATTTTGCGATGTTTGTAACGTAACGACAATGAAGACAAGATCATTTTGGTCAATAGAGCATGATAATCGTTGTTGTTTCGTGCACGTTGTTTTTATTTGGGTTTACTTGGCCAACAAGCAACCCTATTGAATAGAAATTTATGACAACCATGCATTTTGTGATGTTTGTAACGTAAGGAAAATGAAGACAAGATCATTTTGGTCAATAGAGCATGATAATCGTTGTTGTTTCGTGCACGTTCATTTAAAACTTAACTCTTTATATTATGGTTTACTTGGCCAACAAGCAAACCTATTGAATAAAAATTGCCCAGAACCATACATTTTGTGATGTTTATAACGTAACGACAATGAAGACAAGATCATTTTGGTCATTAGAGCATGATAATCGTTGTTGTTTCGTGACCGTTCTTTATATTTGGGTTTACTTGGCCAACAAGCAAACCTATTGAATAGAAATTTCCCACAACCATGCATTTTGCGATGTTTGTAACGTAACGACAATGAAGACAAGATCATTTTGGTCAATAGAGCATGATAATCGTTGTTGTTTCGTGCACGTTGTTTTTATTTGGGTTTACTTGGCCAACAAGCAACCCTATTGAATAGAAATTTATGACAACCATGCATTTTGTGATGTTTGTAACGTAAGGAAAATGAAGACAAGATCATTTTGGTCAATAGAGCATGATAATCGTTGTTGTTTCGTGCACGTTCATTTAAAGCTTAACTCTTTATATTATGGTTTACTTGGCCAACAAGCAAACCTATTGAATAAAAATTGCCCAGAACCATACATTTTGTGATGTTTATAACGTAACGACAATGAAGACAAGATCATTTTGGTCATTAGAGCATGATAGTCGTTGTTGTTTCGTGCACGTTCTTTATATTTGTGTTTACTTGGCCAACAAGCAACCCTATTGAATAGAAATTTACGACAACCATGCATTTTGCGATGTTTGTAACGTAACGACAATGAAGACAAGATCATTTTGGTCAATAGAACATGATAATCGTTGTTGTTTCGTGCACGTTATTTATATTTGGGTTTACTTGGCCAACAAGCAAACTTTTTGAATAGAAATTTCCCACAACCATGCATTTTGCGATGTTTGTAACGTAACGACAATGAAGACAAGATCATTTTGGTCATTAGAGCATGATAATCGTTGTTGTTTCGTGACCGTTCTTTATATTTGGGTTTACTTGGCCAACAAGCAAACCTATTGAATAGAAATTTCCCACAACCATGCATTTTGCGATGTTTGTAACGTAACGACAATGAAGACAAGATCATTTTGGTCAATAGAGCATGATAATCGTTGTTGTTTCGTGCACGTTCTTTATACTTGGGTTTACTTGGCCAACAAGCACACTTATTGAATAGAAATTTCCCACACCCATGCATTTTGCGATGTTTGTAAAGTAACGACAGTGAGGACAAGATCATTTTGGTCTGTAGAGCATGATAATCGTTGTCGTTTCGTGCAAGTTCTTTATATTTGGGTTTACTTGGTCTACAAGCAACCCTATTGAATAGAAATTTACGACAACCATGCATTTTGCGATGTTTGTAACGTAACGAAAATGAAGACAAGATCATTTTGGTCAATAGAGCATGATAATCGTTGTTGTTTCGTGCACGTTCTTTATATTTGGGTTTACTTGGCCAACAAGCAAACCTATTGAATAGAAATTGCCTAGAACCATACATTTTGTGATGTTTGTAACGTAACGACAATGAAGACAAGATCATTTTGGTCATTAGAGCATGATAGTCGTTGTTGTTTCGTGCACGTTCTTTATATTTGTGTTTACTTGGCCAACAAGCAACCCTATTGAATAGAAATTTACGACAACCTTGCATTTTGCGATGTTTGTAACGTAACGACAATGAAGACAAGATCATTTTGGTCAATAGAGCATGATAATCATTGTTGTTTCGTGCACGTTCATTTAAAGCTTAACTCTTTATATTATGGTTTACTTGGCCAACAAGCAAACCTATTGAATAAAAATTGCCCAGAACCATACATTTTGTGATGTTTATAACGTAACGACAATGAAGACAAGATCATTTTGGTCATTAGAGCATGATAATCGTTGTTGTTTCGTGACCGTTCTTTATATTTGGGTTTACTTGGCCAACAAGCAAACCTATTGAATAGAAATTTCCCACAACCATGCATTTTGCGATGTTTGTAACGTAACGACAATGAAGACAAGATCATTTTGGTCAATAGAGCATGATAATCGTTGTTGTTTCGTGCACGTTGTTTTTATTTGGGTTTACTTGGTCAACAAGCAACCCTATTGAATAGAAATTTATGACAACCATGCATTTTGTGATGTTTGTAACGTAAGGAAAATGAAGACAAGATCATTTTGGTCAATAGAGCATGATAATCGTTGTTGTTTCGTGCACGTTCATTTAAAGCTTAACTCTTTATATTATGGTTTACTTGGCCAACAAGCAAACCTATTGAATAAAAATTGCCCAGAACCATACATTTTGTGATGTTTATAACGTAACGACAATGAAGACAAGATCATTTTGGTCATTAGAGCATGATAGTCGTTGTTGTTTCGTGCACGTTCTTTATATTTGTGTTTACTTGGCCAACAAGCAACCCTATTGAATAGAAATTTACGACAACCATGCATTTTGCGATGTTTGTAACGTAACGACAATGAAGACAAGATCATTTTGGTCAATAGAGCATGATAATCGTTGTTGTTTCGTGCACGTTCTTTATACTTGGGTTTACTTGGCCAACAAGCACACTTATTGAATAGAAATTTCCCACACCCATGCATTTTGCGATGTTTGTAAAGTAACGACTGTGAGGACAAGATCATTTTGGTCTGTAGAGCATGATAATCGTTGTCGTTTCGTGCAAGTTCTTTATATTTGGGTTTACTTGGTCTACAAGCAACCCTATTGAATAGAAATTTACGACAACCATGCATTTTGCGATGTTTGTAACGTAACAAAAATGAAGACAAGATCATTTTGGTCAATAGAGCATGATAATCGTTGTTGTTTCGTGCACGTTCTTTATATTTGGGTTTACTTGGCCAACAAGCAAACCTATTGAATAGAAATTGCCTAGAACCATACATTTTGTGATGTTTGTAACGTAACGACAATGAAGACAAGATCATTTTGGTCATTAGAGCATGATAGTCGTTGTTGTTTCGTGCACGTTCTTTATATTTGTGTTTACTTGGCCAACAAGCAACCCTATTGAATAGAAATTTACGACAACCTTGCATTTTGCGATGTTTGTAACGTAACGACAATGAAGACTAGATCATTTTGGTCAATAGAGCATGATAATCATTGTTGTTTCGTGCACGTTCATTTAAAGCTTAACTCTTTATATTATGGTTTACTTAGCCAACAAGCAAACCGATTGAATAGAAATTGCCCAGAACCATACATTTTGTGATGTTTGTAACGTAACGACAATGAAGACAAGATCATTTTGGTCATTAGAGCATGATAGTCGTTGTTGTTTCGTGCACGTTCTTTATATTTGTATTTATTTGGCCAACAAGCAACCCTATTGAATAGAAATTTACGACAACCATGCATTTTGCGATGTTTGTAACGTAACGAAAATGAAGACAAGATCATTTTGGTCAATAGAGCATGATAATCGTTGTTGTTTCGTGCACGTTCTTTATATTTGGGTTTACTTGGCCAACAAGCAAACCTATTGAATAGAAATTGCCTAGAACCATACATTTTGTGATGTTTGTAACGTAACGACAATGAAGACAAGATCATTTTGGTCATTAGAGCATGATAGTCGTTGTTGTTTCGTGCACGTTCTTTATATTTGTGTTTACTTGGCCAACAAGCAACCCTATTGAATAGAAATTTACGACAACCTTGCATTTTGCGATGTTTGTAACGTAACGACAATGAAGACAAGATCATTTTGGTCAATAGAGCATGATAATCATTGTTGTTTCGTGCACGTTCATTTAAAGCTTAACTCTTTATATTATGGTTTACTTGGCCAACAAGCAAACCTATTGAATAAAAATTGCCCAGAACCATACATTTTGTGATGTTTATAACGTAACGACAATGAAGACAAGATCATTTTGGTCATTAGAGCATGATAATCGTTGTTGTTTCGTGACCGTTCTTTATATTTGGGTTTACTTGGCCAACAAGCAAACCTATTGAATAGAAATTTCCCACAACCATGCATTTTGCGATGTTTGTAACGTAACGACAATGAAGACAAGATCATTTTGGTCAATAGAGCATGATAATCGTTGTTGTTTCGTGCACGTTGTTTTTATTTGGGTTTACTTGGTCAACAAGCAACCCTATTGAATAGAAATTTATGACAACCATGCATTTTGTGATGTTTGTAACGTAAGGAAAATGAAGACAAGATCATTTTGGTCAATAGAGCATGATAATCGTTGTTGTTTCGTGCACGTTCATTTAAAGCTTAACTCTTTATATTATGGTTTACTTGGCCAACAAGCAAACCTATTGAATAAAAATTGCCCAGAACCATACATTTTGTGATGTTTATAACGTAACGACAATGAAGACAAGATCATTTTGGTCATTAGAGCATGATAGTCGTTGTTGTTTCGTGCACGTTCTTTATATTTGTGTTTACTTGGCCAACAAGCAACCCTATTGAATAGAAATTTACGACAACCATGCATTTTGCGATGTTTGTAACGTAACGACAATGAAGACAAGATCATTTTGGTCAATAGAGCATGATAATCGTTGTTGTTTCGTGCACGTTCTTTATACTTGGGTTTACTTGGCCAACAAGCACACTTATTGAATAGAAATTTCCCACACCCATGCATTTTGCGATGTTTGTAAAGTAACGACTGTGAGGACAAGATCATTTTGGTCTGTAGAGCATGATAATCGTTGTCGTTTCGTGCAAGTTCTTTATATTTGGGTTTACTTGGTCTACAAGCAACCCTATTGAATAGAAATTTACGACAACCATGCATTTTGCGATGTTTGTAACGTAACAAAAATGAAGACAAGATCATTTTGGTCAATAGAGCATGATAATCGTTGTTGTTTCGTGCACGTTCTTTATATTTGGGTTTACTTGGCCAACAAGCAAACCTATTGAATAGAAATTGCCTAGAACCATACATTTTGTGATGTTTGTAACGTAACGACAATGAAGACAAGATCATTTTGGTCATTAGAGCATGATAGTCGTTGTTGTTTCGTGCACGTTCTTTATATTTGTGTTTACTTGGCCAACAAGCAACCCTATTGAATAGAAATTTACGACAACCTTGCATTTTGCGATGTTTGTAACGTAACGACAATGAAGACTAGATCATTTTGGTCAATAGAGCATGATAATCATTGTTGTTTCGTGCACGTTCATTTAAAGCTTAACTCTTTATATTATGGTTTACTTAGCCAACAAGCAAACCGATTGAATAGAAATTGCCCAGAACCATACATTTTGTGATGTTTGTAACGTAACGACAATGAAGACAAGATCATTTTGGTCATTAGAGCATGATAGTCGTTGTTGTTTCGTGCACGTTCTTTATATTTGTATTTATTTGGCCAACAAGCAACCCTATTGAATAGAAATTTACGACAACTATGCATTTTGCGATGTTTGTAACGAAACGACAATGAAGACAAGATCATTTTGGTCAATAGAGCATGATAATCATTGTTGTTTCGTGCTCGTTCATTTAAAGCTTAACTCTTTATATTATGGTTTACTTAGCCAACAAGCAAACCGATTGAATAGAAATTGCCCAGAACCATACATTTTGTGATGTTTGTAACGTAACGACAATGAAGACAAGATCATTTTGGTCATTAGAGCATGATAATCGTTGTTGTTTCGTGACCGTTCTTTATATTTGGGTTTACTTGGCCAACAAGCAAACCTATTGAATAGAAATTTCCCACAACCATGCATTTTGCGATGTTTGTAACGTAACGACAATGAAGACAAGATCATTTTGGTCAATAGAGCATGATAATCGTTGTTGTTTCGTGCACGTTGTTTTTATTTGGGTTTACTTGGCCAACAAGCAACCCTATTGAATAGAAATTTATGACAACCATGCATTTTGTGATGTTTGTAACGTAAGGAAAATGAAGACAAGATCATTTTGGTCAATAGAGCATGATAATCGTTGTTGTTTCGTGCACGTTCATTTAAAACTTAACTCTTTATATTATGGTTTACTTGGCCAACAAGCAAACCTATTGAATAAAAATTGCCCAGAACCATACATTTTGTGATGTTTATAACGTAACGACAATGAAGACAAGATCATTTTGGTCATTAGAGCATGATAATCGTTGTTGTTTCGTGACCGTTCTTTATATTTGGGTTTACTTGGCCAACAAGCAAACCTATTGAATAGAAATTTCCCACAACCATGCATTTTGCGATGTTTGTAACGTAACGACAATGAAGACAAGATCATTTTGGTCAATAGAGCATGATAATCGTTGTTGTTTCGTGCACGTTGTTTTTATTTGGGTTTACTTGGCCAACAAGCAACCCTATTGAATAGAAATTTATGACAACCATGCATTTTGTGATGTTTGTAACGTCAGGAAAATGAAGACAAGATCATTTTGGTCAATAGAGCATGATAATCGTTGTTGTTTCGTGCACGTTCATTTAAAGCTTAACTCTTTATATTATGGTTTACTTGGCCAACAAGCAAACCTATTGAATAAAAATTGCCCAGAACCATACATTTTGTGATGTTTATAACGTAACGACAATGAAGACAAGATCATTTTGGTCATTAGAGCATGATAGTCGTTGTTGTTTCGTGCACGTTCTTTATATTTGTGTTTACTTGGCCAACAAGCAACCCTATTGAATAGAAATTTACGACAACCATGCATTTTGCGATGTTTGTAACGTAACGACAATGAAGACAAGATCATTTTGGTCAATAGAACATGATAATCGTTGTTGTTTCGTGCACGTTATTTATATTTGGGTTTACTTGGCCAACAAGCAAACTTTTTGAATAGAAATTTCCCACAACCATGCATTTTGCGATGTTTGTAACGTAACGACAATGAAGACAAGATCATTTTGGTCATTAGAGCATGATAATCGTTGTTGTTTCGTGACCGTTCTTTATATTTGGGTTTACTTGGCCAACAAGCAAACCTATTGAATAGAAATTTCCCACAACCATGCATTTTGCGATGTTTGTAACGTAACGACAATGAAGACAAGATCATTTTGGTCAATAGAGCATGATAATCGTTGTTGTTTCGTGCACGTTCTTTATACTTGGGTTTACTTGGCCAACAAGCACACTTATTGAATAGAAATTTCCCACACCCATGCATTTTGCGATGTTTGTAAAGTAACGACAGTGAGGACAAGATCATTTTGGTCTGTAGAGCATGATAATCGTTGTCGTTTCGTGCAAGTTCTTTATATTTGGGTTTACTTGGTCTACAAGCAACCCTATTGAATAGAAATTTACGACAACCATGCATTTTGCGATGTTTGTAACGTAACGAAAATGAAGACAAGATCATTTTGGTCAATAGAGCATGATAATCGTTGTTGTTTCGTGCACGTTCTTTATATTTGGGTTTACTTGGCCAACAAGCAAACCTATTGAATAGAAATTGCCTAGAACCATACATTTTGTGATGTTTGTAACGTAACGACAATGAAGACAAGATCATTTTGGTCATTAGAGCATGATAGTCGTTGTTGTTTCGTGCACGTTCTTTATATTTGTGTTTACTTGGCCAACAAGCAACCCTATTGAATAGAAATTTACGACAACCTTGCATTTTGCGATGTTTGTAACGTAACGACAATGAAGACAAGATCATTTTGGTCAATAGAGCATGATAATCATTGTTGTTTCGTGCACGTTCATTTAAAGCTTAACTCTTTATATTATGGTTTACTTAGCCAACAAGCAAACCGATTGAATAGAAATTGCCCAGAACCATACATTTTGTGATGTTTGTAACGTAACGACAATGAAGACAAGATCATTTTGGTCATTAGAGCATGATAGTCGTTGTTGTTTCGTGCACGTTCTTTATATTTGTATTTATTTGGCCAACAAGCAACCCTATTGAATAGAAATTTACGACAACTATGCATTTTGCGATGTTTGTAACGAAACGACAATGAAGACAAGATCATTTTGGTCAATAGAGCATGATAATCATTGTTGTTTCGTGCTCGTTCATTTAAAGCTTAACTCTTTATATTATGGTTTACTTAGCCAACAAGCAAACCGATTGAATAGAAATTGCCCAGAACCATACATTTTGTGATGTTTGTAACGTAACGACAATGAAGACAAGATCATTTTGGTCATTAGAGCATGATAATCGTTGTTGTTTCGTGACCGTTCTTTATATTTGGGTTTACTTGGCCAACAAGCAAACCTATTGAATAGAAATTTCCCACAACCATGCATTTTGCGATGTTTGTAACGTAACGACAATGAAGACAAGATCATTTTGGTCAATAGAGCATGATAATCGTTGTTGTTTCGTGCACGTTGTTTTTATTTGGGTTTACTTGGCCAACAAGCAACCCTATTGAATAGAAATTTATGACAACCATGCATTTTGTGATGTTTGTAACGTAAGGAAAATGAAGACAAAATCATTTTGGTCAATAGAGCATGATAATCGTTGTTGTTTCGTGCACGTTCATTTAAAGCTTAACTCTTTATATTATGGTTTACTTGGCCAACAAGCAAACCTATTGAATAAAAATTGCCCAGAACCATACATTTTGTGATGTTTATAACGTAACGACAATGAAGACAAGATCATTTTGGTCATTAGAGCATGATAGTCGTTGTTGTTTCGTGCACGTTCTTTATATTTGTGTTTACTTGGCCAACAAGCAACCCTATTGAATAGAAATTTACGACAACCATGCATTTTGCGATGTTTGTAACGTAACGACAATGAAGACAAGATCATTTTGGTCAATAGAACATGATAATCGTTGTTGTTTCGTGCACGTTATTTATATTTGGGTTTACTTGGCCAACAAGCAAACTTTTTGAATAGAAATTTCCCACAACCATGCATTTTGCGATGTTTGTAACGTAACGACAATGAAGACAAGATCATTTTGGTCATTAGAGCATGATAATCGTTGTTGTTTCGTGACCGTTCTTTATATTTGGGTTTACTTGGCCAACAAGCAAACCTATTGAATAGAAATTTCCCACAACCATGCATTTTGCGATGTTTGTAACGTAACGACAATGAAGACAAGATCATTTTGGTCAATAGAGCATGATAATCGTTGTTGTTTCGTGCACGTTCTTTATACTTGGGTTTACTTGGCCAACAAGCACACTTATTGAATAGAAATTTCCCACACCCATGCATTTTGCGATGTTTGTAAAGTAACGACAGTGAGGACAAGATCATTTTGGTCTGTAGAGCATGATAATCGTTGTCGTTTCGTGCAAGTTCTTTATATTTGGGTTTACTTGGTCTACAAGCAACCCTATTGAATAGAAATTTACGACAACCATGCATTTTGCGATGTTTGTAACGTAACGAAAATGAAGACAAGATCATTTTGGTCAATAGAGCATGATAATCGTTGTTGTTTCGTGCACGGTCTTTATATTTGGGTTTACTTGGCCAACAAGCAAACCTATTGAATAGAAATTGCCTAGAACCATACATTTTGTGATGTTTGTAACGTAACGACAATGAAGACAAGATCATTTTGGTCATTAGAGCATGATAGTCGTTGTTGTTTCGTGCACGTTCTTTATATTTGTGTTTACTTGGCCAACAAGCAACCCTATTGAATAGAAATTTACGACAACCTTGCATTTTGCGATGTTTGTAACGTAACGACAATGAAGACAAGATCATTTTGGTCAATAGAGCATGATAATCATTGTTGTTTCGTGCACGTTCATTTAAAGCTTAACTCTTTATATTATGGTTTACTTAGCCAACAAGCAAACCGATTGAATAGAAATTGCCCAGAACCATACATTTTGTGATGTTTGTAACGTAACGACAATGAAGACAAGATCATTTTGGTCATTAGAGCATGATAGTCGTTGTTGTTTCGTGCACGTTCTTTATATTTGTATTTATTTGGCCAACAAGCAACCCTATTGAATAGAAATTTACGACAACTATGCATTTTGCGATGTTTGTAACGAAACGACAATGAAGACAAGATCATTTTGGTCAATAGAGCATGATAATCATTGTTGTTTCGTGCTCGTTCATTTAAAGCTTAACTCTTTATATTATGGTTTACTTAGCCAACAAGCAAACCGATTGAATAGAAATTGCCCAGAACCATACATTTTGTGATGTTTGTAACGTAACGACAATGAAGACAAGATCATTTTGGTCATTAGAGCATGATAGTCGTTGTTGTTTCGTGCACGTTCTTTATATTTGTATTTATTTGGCCAACAAGCAACCCTATTGAATAGAAATTTACGACAACTATGCATTTTGCGATGTTTGTAACGAAACGACAATGAAGACAAGATCATTTTGGTCAATAGAGCATGATAATCATTGTTGTTTCGTGCTCGTTCATTTAAAGCTTAACTCTTTATATTATGGTTTACTTAGCCAACAAGCAAACCGATTGAATAGAAATTGCCCAGAACCATACATTTTGTGATGTTTGTAACGTAACGACAATGAAGACAAGATCATTTTGGTCATTAGAGCATGATAATCGTTGTTGTTTCGTGACCGTTCTTTATATTTGGGTTTACTTGGCCAACAAGCAAACCTATTGAATAGAAATTTCCCACAACCATGCATTTTGCGATGTTTGTAACGTAACGACAATGAAGACAAGATCATTTTGGTCAATAGAGCATGATAATCGTTGTTGTTTCGTGCACGTTGTTTTTATTTGGGTTTACTTGGCCAACAAGCAACCCTATTGAATAGAAATTTATGACAACCATGCATTTTGTGATGTTTGTAACGTAAGGAAAATGAAGACAAAATCATTTTGGTCAATAGAGCATGATAATCGTTGTTGTTTCGTGCACGTTCATTTAAAGCTTAACTCTTTATATTATGGTTTACTTGGCCAACAAGCAAACCTATTGAATAAAAATTGCCCAGAACCATACATTTTGTGATGTTTATAACGTAACGACAATGAAGACAAGATCATTTTGGTCATTAGAGCATGATAGTCGTTGTTGTTTCGTGCACGTTCTTTATATTTGTGTTTACTTGGCCAACAAGCAACCCTATTGAATAGAAATTTACGACAACCATGCATTTTGCGATGTTTGTAACGTAACGACAATGAAGACAAGATCATTTTGGTCAATAGAACATAATAATCGTTGTTGTTTCGTGCACGTTATTTATATTTGGGTTTACTTGGCCATCAAGCAAACTTTTTGAATAGAAATTTCCCACAACCATGCATTTTGCGATGTTTGTAACGTAACGACAATGAAGACAAGATCATTTTGGTCATTAGAGCATGATAATCGTTGTTGTTTCGTGACCGTTCTTTATATTTGGGTTTACTTGGCCAACAAGCAAACCTATTGAATAGAAATTTCCCACAACCATGCATTTTGCGATGTTTGTAACGTAACGACAATGAAGACAAGATCATTTTGGTCAATAGAGCATGATAATCGTTGTTGTTTCGTGCACGTTCTTTATACTTGGGTTTACTTGGCCAACAAGCACACTTATTGAATAGAAATTTCCCACACCCATGCATTTTGCGATGTTTGTAAAGTAACGACAGTGAGGACAAGATCATTTTGGTCTGTAGAGCATGATAATCGTTGTCGTTTCGTGCAAGTTCTTTATATTTGGGTTTACTTGGTCTACAAGCAACCCTATTGAATAGAAATTTACGACAACCATGCATTTTGCGATGTTTGTAACGTAACGAAAATGAAGACAAGATCATTTTGGTCAATAGAGCATGATAATCGTTGTTGTTTCGTGCACGTTCTTTATATTTGGGTTTACTTGGCCAACAAGCAAACCTATTGAATAGAAATTGCCTAGAACCATACATTTTGTGATGTTTGTAACGTAACGACAATGAAGACAAGATCATTTTGGTCATTAGAGCATGATAGTCGTTGTTGTTTCGTGCACGTTCTTTATATTTGTGTTTACTTGGCCAACAAGCAACCCTATTGAATAGAAATTTACGACAACCTTGCATTTTGCGATGTTTGTAACGTAACGACAATGAAGACAAGATCATTTTGGTCAATAGAGCATGATAATCATTGTTGTTTCGTGCACGTTCATTTAAAGCTTAACTCTTTATATTATGGTTTACTTAGCCAATAAGCAAACCGATTGAATAGAAATTGCCCAGAACCATACATTTTGTGATGTTTGTAACGTAACGACAATGAAGACAAGATCATTTTGGTCATTAGAGCATGATAGTCGTTGTTGTTTCGTGCACGTTCTTTATATTTGTATTTATTTGGCCAACAAGCAACCCTATTGAATAGAAATTTACGACAACTATGCATTTTGCGATGTTTGTAACGAAACGACAATGAAGACAAGATCATTTTGGTCAATAGAGCATGATAATCATTGTTGTTTCGTGCTCGTTCATTTAAAGCTTAACTCTTTATATTATGGTTTACTTAGCCAACAAGCAAACCGATTGAATAGAAATTGCCCAGAACCATACATTTAGTGATGTTTGTAACGTAACGACAATGAAGACAAGATCATTTTGGTCATTAGAGCATGATAATCGTTGTTGTTTCGTGACCGTTCTTTATATTTGGGTTTACTTGGCCAACAAGCAAACCTATTGAATAGAAATTTCCCACAACCATGCATTTTGCGATGTTTGTAACGTAACGACAATGAAGACAAGATCATTTTGGTCAATAGAGCATGATAATCGTTGTTGTTTCGTGCACGTTGTTTTTATTTGGGTTTACTTGGCCAACAAGCAACCCTATTGAATAGAAATTTATGACAACCATGCATTTTGTGATGTTTGTAACGTAAGGAAAATGAAGACAAAATCATTTTGGTCAATAGAGCATGATAATCGTTGTTGTTTCGTGCACGTTCATTTAAAGCTTAACTCTTTATATTATGGTTTACTTGGCCAACAAGCAAACCTATTGAATAAAAATTGCCCAGAACCATACATTTTGTGATGTTTATAACGTAACGACAATGAAGACAAGATCATTTTGGTCATTAGAGCATGATAGTCGTTGTTGTTTCGTGCACGTTCTTTATATTTGTGTTTACTTGGCCAACAAGCAACCCTATTGAATAGAAATTTACGACAACCATGCATTTTGCGATGTTTGTAACGTAACGACAATGAAGACAAGATCATTTTGGTCAATAGAACATGATAATCGTTGTTGTTTCGTGCACGTTATTTATATTTGGGTTTACTTGGCCAACAAGCAAACTTTTTGAATAGAAATTTCCCACAACCATGCATTTTGCGATGTTTGTAACGTAACGACAATGAAGACAAGATCATTTTGGTCATTAGAGCATGATAATCGTTGTTGTTTCGTGACCGTTCTTTATATTTGGGTTTACTTGGCCAACAAGCAAACCTATTGAATAGAAATTTCCCACAACCATGCATTTTGCGATGTTTGTAACGTAACGACAATGAAGACAAGATCATTTTGGTCAATAGAGCATGATAATCGTTGTTGTTTCGTGCACGTTCTTTATACTTGGGTTTACTTGGCCAACAAGCACACTTATTGAATAGAAATTTCCCACACCCATGCATTTTGCGATGTTTGTAAAGTAACGACAGTGAGGACAAGATCATTTTGGTCTGTAGAGCATGATAATCGTTGTCGTTTCGTGCAAGTTCTTTATATTTGGGTTTACTTGGTCTACAAGCAACCCTATTGAATAGAAATTTACGACAACCATGCATTTTGCGATGTTTGTAACGTAACGAAAATGAAGACAAGATCATTTTGGTCAATAGAGCATGATAATCGTTGTTGTTTCGTGCATGTTCTTTATATTTGGGTTTACTTGGCCAACAAGCAAACCTATTGAATAGAAATTGCCTAGAACCATACATTTTGTGATGTTTGTAACGTAACGACAATGAAGGCAAGATCATTTTGGTCATTAGAGCATGATAGTCGTTGTTGTTTCGTGCACGTTCTTTATATTTGTGTTTACTTGGCCAACAAGCAACCCTATTGAATAGAAATTTACGACAACCTTGCATTTTGCGATGTTTGTAACGTAACGACAATGAAGACAAGATCATTTTGGTCAATAGAGCATGATAATCATTGTTGTTTCGTGCACGTTCATTTAAAGCTTAACTCTTTATATTATGGTTTACTTAGCCAACAAGCAAACCGATTGAATAGAAATTGCACAGAACCATACATTTTGTGATGTTTGTAACGTAACGACAATGAAGACAAGATCATTTTGGTCATTAGAGCATGATAGTCGTTGTTGTTTCGTGCACGTTCTTTATACTTGGGTTTACTTGGCCAACAAGCACACTTATTGAATAGAAATTTCCCACACCCATGCATTTTGCGATGTTTGTAAAGTAACGACAGTGAGGACAAGATCATTTTGGTCTGTAGAGCATGATAATCGTTGTCGTTTCGTGCAAGTTCTTTATATTTGGGTTTACTTGGTCTACAAGCAACCCTATTGAATAGAAATTTACGACAACCATGCATTTTGCGATGTTTGTAACGTAACGAAAATGAAGACAAGATCATTTTGGTCAATAGAGCATGATAATCGTTGTTGTTTCGTGCACGTTCTTTATATTTGGGTTTACTTGGCCAACAAGCAAACCTATTGAATAGAAATTGCCTAGAACCATACATTTTGTGATGTTTGTAACGTAACGACAATGAAGACAAGATCATTTTGGTCATTAGAGCATGATAGTCGTTGTTGTTTCGTGCACGTTCTTTATATTTGTGTTTACTTGGCCAACAAGCAACCCTATTGAATAGAAATTTACGACAACCTTGCATTTTGCGATGTTTGTAACGTAACGACAATGAAGACAAGATCATTTTGGTCAATAGAGCATGATAATCATTGTTGTTTCGTGCACGTTCATTTAAAGCTTAACTCTTTATATTATGGTTTACTTAGCCAACAAGCAAACCGATTGAATAGAAATTGCCCAGAACCATACATTTTGTGATGTTTGTAACATAACGACAATGAAGACAAGATCATTTTGGTCATTAGAGCATGATAGTCGTTGTTGTCTCGTGCACGTTCTTTATATTTGTATTTATTTGGCCAACAAGCAACCCTATTGAATAGAAATTTACGACAACTATTCATTTTGCGATGTTTGTAACGAAACGACAATGAAGACAAGATCATTTTGGTCAATAGAGCATGATAATCATTGTTGTTTCGTGCTCGTTCATTTAAAGCTTAACTCTTTATATTATGGTTTACTTAGCCAACAAGCAAACCGATTGAATAGAAATTGCCCAGAACCATACATTTTGTGATGTTTGTAACGTAACGACAATGAAGACAAGATCATTTTGGTCATTAGAGCATGATAATCGTTGTTGTTTCGTGACCGTTCTTTATATTTGGGTTTACTTGGCCAACAAGCAAACCTATTGAATAGAAATTTCCCACAACCATGCATTTTGCGATGTTTGTAACGTAACGACAATGAAGACAAGATCATTTTGGTCAATAGAGCATGATAATCGTTGTTGTTTCGTGCACGTTGTTTTTATTTGGGTTTACTTGGCCAACAAGCAACCCTATTGAATAGAAATTTATGACAACCATGCATTTTGTGATGTTTGTAACGTAAGGAAAATGAAGACAAAATCATTTTGGTCAATAGAGCATGATAATCGTTGTTGTTTCGTGCACGTTCATTTAAAGCTTAACTCTTTATATTATGGTTTACTTGGCCAACAAGCAAACCTATTGAATAAAAATTGCCCAGAACCATACATTTTGTGATGTTTATAACGTAACGACAATGAAGACAAGATCATTTTGGTCATTAGAGCATGATAGTCGTTGTTGTTTCGTGCACGTTCTTTATATTTGTGTTTACTTGGCCAACAAGCAACCCTATTGAATAGAAATTTACGACAACCATGCATTTTGCGATGTTTGTAACGTAACGACAATGAAGACAAGATCATTTTGGTCAATAGAACATGATAATCGTTGTTGTTTCGTGCACGTTATTTATATTTGGGTTTACTTGGCCAACAAGCAAACTTTTTGAATAGAAATTTCCCACAACCATGCATTTTGCGATGTTTGTAACGTAACGACAATGAAGACAAGATCATTTTGGTCATTAGAGCATGATAATCGTTGTTGTTTCGTGACCGTTCTTTATATTTGGGTTTACTTGGCCAACAAGCAAACCTATTGAATAGAAATTTCCCACAACCATGCATTTTGCGATGTTTGTAACGTAACGACAATGAAGACAAGATCATTTTGGTCAATAGAGCATGATAATCGTTGTTGTTTCGTGCACGTTCTTTATACTTGGGTTTACTTGGCCAACAAGCACACTTATTGAATAGAAATTTCCCACACCCATGCATTTTGCGATGTTTGTAAAGTAACGACAGTGAGGACAAGATCATTTTGGTCTGTAGAGCATGATAATCGTTGTCGTTTCGTGCAAGTTCTTTATATTTGGGTTTACTTGGTCTACAAGCAACCCTATTGAATAGAAATTTACGACAACCATGCATTTTGCGATGTTTGTAACGTAACGAAAATGAAGACAAGATCATTTTGGTCAATAGAGCATGATAATCGTTGTTGTTTCGTGCACGTTCTTTATATTTGGGTTTACTTGGCCAACAAGCAAACCTATTGAATAGAAATTGCCTAGAACCATACATTTTGTGATGTTTGTAACGTAACGACAATGAAGACAAGATCATTTTGGTCATTAGAGCATGATAGTCGTTGTTGTTTCGTGCACGTTCTTTATATTTGTGTTTACTTGGCCAACAAGCAACCCTATTGAATAGAAATTTACGACAACCTTGCATTTTGCGATGTTTGTAACGTAACGACAATGAAGACAAGATCATTTTGGTCAATAGAGCATGATAATCATTGTTGTTTCGTGCACGTTCATTTAAAGCTTAACTCTTTATATTATGGTTTACTTAGCCAACAAGCAAACCGATTGAATAGAAATTGCCCAGAACCATACATTTTGTGATGTTTGTAACGTAACGACAATGAAGACAAGATCATTTTGGTCATTAGAGCATGATAGTCGTTGTTGTTTCGTGCACGTTCTTTATATTTGTATTTATTTGGCCAACAAGCAACCCTATTGAATAGAAATTTACGACAACTATGCATTTTGCGATGTTTGTAACGAAACGACAATGAAGACAAGATCATTTTGGTCAATAGAGCATGATAATCATTGTTGTTTCGTGCTCGTTCATTTAAAGCTTAACTCTTTATATTATGGTTTACTTAGCCAACAAGCAAACCGATTGAATAGAAATTGCCCAGAACCATACATTTTGTGATGTTTGTAACGTAACGACAATGAAGACAAGATCATTTTGGTCATTAGAGCATGATAGTCGTTGTTGTTTCGTGCACGTTCTTTATATTTGTATTTATTTGGCCAACAAGCAACCCTATTGAATAGAAATTTACGACAACTATGCATTTTGCGATGTTTGTAACGAAACGACAATGAAGACAAGATCATTTTGGTCAATAGAGCATGATAATCATTGTTGTTTCGTGCTCGTTCATTTAAAGCTTAACTCTTTATATTATGGTTTACTTAGCCAACAAGCAAACCGATTGAATAGAAATTGCCCAGAACCATACATTTTGTGATGTTTGTAACGTAACGACAATGAAGACAAGATCATTTTGGTCATTAGAGCATGATAATCGTTGTTGTTTCGTGACCGTTCTTTATATTTGGGTTTACTTGGCCAACAAGCAAACCTATTGAATAGAAATTTCCCACAACCATGCATTTTGCGATGTTTGTAACGTAACGACAATGAAGACAAGATCATTTTGGTCAATAGAGCATGATAATCGTTGTTGTTTCGTGCACGTTGTTTTTATTTGGGTTTACTTGGCCAACAAGCAACCCTATTGAATAGAAATTTATGACAACCATGCATTTTGTGATGTTTGTAACGTAAGGAAAATGAAGACAAAATCATTTTGGTCAATAGAGCATGATAATCGTTGTTGTTTCGTGCACGTTCATTTAAAGCTTAACTCTTTATATTATGGTTTACTTGGCCAACAAGCAAACCTATTGAATAAAAATTGCCCAGAACCATACATTTTGTGATGTTTATAACGTAACGACAATGAAGACAAGATCATTTTGGTCATTAGAGCATGATAGTCGTTGTTGTTTCGTGCACGTTCTTTATATTTGTGTTTACTTGGCCAACAAGCAACCCTATTGAATAGAAATTTACGACAACCATGCATTTTGCGATGTTTGTAACGTAACGACAATGAAGACAAGATCATTTTGGTCAATAGAACATAATAATCGTTGTTGTTTCGTGCACGTTATTTATATTTGGGTTTACTTGGCCATCAAGCAAACTTTTTGAATAGAAATTTCCCACAACCATGCATTTTGCGATGTTTGTAACGTAACGACAATGAAGACAAGATCATTTTGGTCATTAGAGCATGATAATCGTTGTTGTTTCGTGACCGTTCTTTATATTTGGGTTTACTTGGCCAACAAGCAAACCTATTGAATAGAAATTTCCCACAACCATGCATTTTGCGATGTTTGTAACGTAACGACAATGAAGACAAGATCATTTTGGTCAATAGAGCATGATAATCGTTGTTGTTTCGTGCACGTTCTTTATACTTGGGTTTACTTGGCCAACAAGCACACTTATTGAATAGAAATTTCCCACACCCATGCATTTTGCGATGTTTGTAAAGTAACGACAGTGAGGACAAGATCATTTTGGTCTGTAGAGCATGATAATCGTTGTCGTTTCGTGCAAGTTCTTTATATTTGGGTTTACTTGGTCTACAAGCAACCCTATTGAATAGAAATTTACGACAACCATGCATTTTGCGATGTTTGTAACGTAACGAAAATGAAGACAAGATCATTTTGGTCAATAGAGCATGATAATCGTTGTTGTTTCGTGCACGTTCTTTATATTTGGGTTTACTTGGCCAACAAGCAAACCTATTGAATAGAAATTGCCTAGAACCATACATTTTGTGATGTTTGTAACGTAACGACAATGAAGACAAGATCATTTTGGTCATTAGAGCATGATAGTCGTTGTTGTTTCGTGCACGTTCTTTATATTTGTGTTTACTTGGCCAACAAGCAACCCTATTGAATAGAAATTTACGACAACCTTGCATTTTGCGATGTTTGTAACGTAACGACAATGAAGACAAGATCATTTTGGTCAATAGAGCATGATAATCATTGTTGTTTCGTGCACGTTCATTTAAAGCTTAACTCTTTATATTATGGTTTACTTAGCCAATAAGCAAACCGATTGAATAGAAATTGCCCAGAACCATACATTTTGTGATGTTTGTAACGTAACGACAATGAAGACAAGATCATTTTGGTCATTAGAGCATGATAGTCGTTGTTGTTTCGTGCACGTTCTTTATATTTGTATTTATTTGGCCAACAAGCAACCCTATTGAATAGAAATTTACGACAACTATGCATTTTGCGATGTTTGTAACGAAACGACAATGAAGACAAGATCATTTTGGTCAATAGAGCATGATAATCATTGTTGTTTCGTGCTCGTTCATTTAAAGCTTAACTCTTTATATTATGGTTTACTTAGCCAACAAGCAAACCGATTGAATAGAAATTGCCCAGAACCATACATTTAGTGATGTTTGTAACGTAACGACAATGAAGACAAGATCATTTTGGTCATTAGAGCATGATAATCGTTGTTGTTTCGTGACCGTTCTTTATATTTGGGTTTACTTGGCCAACAAGCAAACCTATTGAATAGAAATTTCCCACAACCATGCATTTTGCGATGTTTGTAACGTAACGACAATGAAGACAAGATCATTTTGGTCAATAGAGCATGATAATCGTTGTTGTTTCGTGCACGTTGTTTTTATTTGGGTTTACTTGGCCAACAAGCAACCCTATTGAATAGAAATTTATGACAACCATGCATTTTGTGATGTTTGTAACGTAAGGAAAATGAAGACAAAATCATTTTGGTCAATAGAGCATGATAATCGTTGTTGTTTCGTGCACGTTCATTTAAAGCTTAACTCTTTATATTATGGTTTACTTGGCCAACAAGCAAACCTATTGAATAAAAATTGCCCAGAACCATACATTTTGTGATGTTTATAACGTAACGACAATGAAGACAAGATCATTTTGGTCATTAGAGCATGATAGTCGTTGTTGTTTCGTGCACGTTCTTTATATTTGTGTTTACTTGGCCAACAAGCAACCCTATTGAATAGAAATTTACGACAACCATGCATTTTGCGATGTTTGTAACGTAACGACAATGAAGACAAGATCATTTTGGTCAATAGAACATGATAATCGTTGTTGTTTCGTGCACGTTATTTATATTTGGGTTTACTTGGCCAACAAGCAAACTTTTTGAATAGAAATTTCCCACAACCATGCATTTTGCGATGTTTGTAACGTAACGACAATGAAGACAAGATCATTTTGGTCATTAGAGCATGATAATCGTTGTTGTTTCGTGACCGTTCTTTATATTTGGGTTTACTTGGCCAACAAGCAAACCTATTGAATAGAAATTTCCCACAACCATGCATTTTGCGATGTTTGTAACGTAACGACAATGAAGACAAGATCATTTTGGTCAATAGAGCATGATAATCGTTGTTGTTTCGTGCACGTTCTTTATACTTGGGTTTACTTGGCCAACAAGCACACTTATTGAATAGAAATTTCCCACACCCATGCATTTTGCGATGTTTGTAAAGTAACGACAGTGAGGACAAGATCATTTTGGTCTGTAGAGCATGATAATCGTTGTCGTTTCGTGCAAGTTCTTTATATTTGGGTTTACTTGGTCTACAAGCAACCCTATTGAATAGAAATTTACGACAACCATGCATTTTGCGATGTTTGTAACGTAACGAAAATGAAGACAAGATCATTTTGGTCAATAGAGCATGATAATCGTTGTTGTTTCGTGCATGTTCTTTATATTTGGGTTTACTTGGCCAACAAGCAAACCTATTGAATAGAAATTGCCTAGAACCATACATTTTGTGATGTTTGTAACGTAACGACAATGAAGGCAAGATCATTTTGGTCATTAGAGCATGATAGTCGTTGTTGTTTCGTGCACGTTCTTTATATTTGTGTTTACTTGGCCAACAAGCAACCCTATTGAATAGAAATTTACGACAACCTTGCATTTTGCGATGTTTGTAACGTAACGACAATGAAGACAAGATCATTTTGGTCAATAGAGCATGATAATCATTGTTGTTTCGTGCACGTTCATTTAAAGCTTAACTCTTTATATTATGGTTTACTTAGCCAACAAGCAAACCGATTGAATAGAAATTGCACAGAACCATACATTTTGTGATGTTTGTAACGTAACGACAATGAAGACAAGATCATTTTGGTCATTAGAGCATGATAGTCGTTGTTGTTTCGTGCACGTTCTTTATACTTGGGTTTACTTGGCCAACAAGCACACTTATTGAATAGAAATTTCCCACACCCATGCATTTTGCGATGTTTGTAAAGTAACGACAGTGAGGACAAGATCATTTTGGTCTGTAGAGCATGATAATCGTTGTCGTTTCGTGCAAGTTCTTTATATTTGGGTTTACTTGGTCTACAAGCAACCCTATTGAATAGAAATTTACGACAACCATGCATTTTGCGATGTTTGTAACGTAACGAAAATGAAGACAAGATCATTTTGGTCAATAGAGCATGATAATCGTTGTTGTTTCGTGCACGTTCTTTATATTTGGGTTTACTTGGCCAACAAGCAAACCTATTGAATAGAAATTGCCTAGAACCATACATTTTGTGATGTTTGTAACGTAACGACAATGAAGACAAGATCATTTTGGTCATTAGAGCATGATAGTCGTTGTTGTTTCGTGCACGTTCTTTATATTTGTGTTTACTTGGCCAACAAGCAACCCTATTGAATAGAAATTTACGACAACCTTGCATTTTGCGATGTTTGTAACGTAACGACAATGAAGACAAGATCATTTTGGTCAATAGAGCATGATAATCATTGTTGTTTCGTGCACGTTCATTTAAAGCTTAACTCTTTATATTATGGTTTACTTAGCCAACAAGCAAACCGATTGAATAGAAATTGCCCAGAACCATACATTTTGTGATGTTTGTAACATAACGACAATGAAGACAAGATCATTTTGGTCATTAGAGCATGATAGTCGTTGTTGTCTCGTGCACGTTCTTTATATTTGTATTTATTTGGCCAACAAGCAACCCTATTGAATAGAAATTTACGACAACTATTCATTTTGCGATGTTTGTAACGAAACGACAATGAAGACAAGATCATTTTGGTCAATAGAGCATGATAATCATTGTTGTTTCGTGCTCGTTCATTTAAAGCTTAACTCTTTATATTATGGTTTACTTAGCCAACAAGCAAACCGATTGAATAGAAATTGCCCAGAACCATACATTTTGTGATGTTTGTAACGTAACGACAATGAAGACAAGATCATTTTGGTCATTAGAGCATGATAATCGTTGTTGTTTCGTGACCGTTCTTTATATTTGGGTTTACTTGGCCAACAAGCAAACCTATTGAATAGAAATTTCCCACAACCATGCATTTTGCGATGTTTGTAACGTAACGACAATGAAGACAAGATCATTTTGGTCAATAGAGCATGATAATCGTTGTTGTTTCGTGCACGTTGTTTTTATTTGGGTTTACTTGGCCAACAAGCAACCCTATTGAATAGAAATTTATGACAACCATGCATTTTGTGATGTTTGTAACGTAAGGAAAATGAAGACAAAATCATTTTGGTCAATAGAGCATGATAATCGTTGTTGTTTCGTGCACGTTCATTTAAAGCTTAACTCTTTATATTATGGTTTACTTGGCCAACAAGCAAACCTATTGAATAAAAATTGCCCAGAACCATACATTTTGTGATGTTTATAACGTAACGACAATGAAGACAAGATCATTTTGGTCATTAGAGCATGATAGTCGTTGTTGTTTCGTGCACGTTCTTTATATTTGTGTTTACTTGGCCAACAAGCAACCCTATTGAATAGAAATTTACGACAACCATGCATTTTGCGATGTTTGTAACGTAACGACAATGAAGACAAGATCATTTTGGTCAATAGAACATGATAATCGTTGTTGTTTCGTGCACGTTATTTATATTTGGGTTTACTTGGCCAACAAGCAAACTTTTTGAATAGAAATTTCCCACAACCATGCATTTTGCGATGTTTGTAACGTAACGACAATGAAGACAAGATCATTTTGGTCATTAGAGCATGATAATCGTTGTTGTTTCGTGACCGTTCTTTATATTTGGGTTTACTTGGCCAACAAGCAAACCTATTGAATAGAAATTTCCCACAACCATGCATTTTGCGATGTTTGTAACGTAACGACAATGAAGACAAGATCATTTTGGTCAATAGAGCATGATAATCGTTGTTGTTTCGTGCACGTTCTTTATACTTGGGTTTACTTGGCCAACAAGCACACTTATTGAATAGAAATTTCCCACACCCATGCATTTTGCGATGTTTGTAAAGTAACGACAGTGAGGACAAGATCATTTTGGTCTGTAGAGCATGATAATCGTTGTCGTTTCGTGCAAGTTCTTTATATTTGGGTTTACTTGGTCTACAAGCAACCCTATTGAATAGAAATTTACGACAACCATGCATTTTGCGATGTTTGTAACGTAACGAAAATGAAGACAAGATCATTTTGGTCAATAGAGCATGATAATCGTTGTTGTTTCGTGCACGTTCTTTATATTTGGGTTTACTTGGCCAACAAGCAAACCTATTGAATAGAAATTGCCTAGAACCATACATTTTGTGATGTTTGTAACGTAACGACAATGAAGACAAGATCATTTTGGTCATTAGAGCATGATAGTCGTTGTTGTTTCGTGCACGTTCTTTATATTTGTGTTTACTTGGCCAACAAGCAACCCTATTGAATAGAAATTTACGACAACCTTGCATTTTGCGATGTTTGTAACGTAACGACAATGAAGACAAGATCATTTTGGTCAATAGAGCATGATAATCATTGTTGTTTCGTGCACGTTCATTTAAAGCTTAACTCTTTATATTATGGTTTACTTAGCCAACAAGCAAACCGATTGAATAGAAATTGCCCAGAACCATACATTTTGTGATGTTTGTAACGTAACGACAATGAAGACAAGATCATTTTGGTCATTAGAGCATGATAGTCGTTGTTGTTTCGTGCACGTTCTTTATATTTGTATTTATTTGGCCAACAAGCAACCCTATTGAATAGAAATTTACGACAACTATGCATTTTGCGATGTTTGTAACGAAACGACAATGAAGACAAGATCATTTTGGTCAATAGAGCATGATAATCATTGTTGTTTCGTGCTCGTTCATTTAAAGCTTAACTCTTTATATTATGGTTTACTTAGCCAACAAGCAAACCGATTGAATAGAAATTGCCCAGAACCATACATTTTGTGATGTTTGTAACGTAACGACAATGAAGACAAGATCATTTTGGTCATTAGAGCATGATAATCGTTGTTGTTTCGTGACCGTTCTTTATATTTGGGTTTACTTGGCCAACAAGCAAACCTATTGAATAGAAATTTCCCACAACCATGCATTTTGCGATGTTTGCAACGTAACGACAATGAAGACAAGATCGTTTTGGTCAATAGAGCATGATAATCGTTGTTGTTTCGTGCACGTTGTTTTTATTTGGGTTTACTTGGCCAACAAGCAACCCTATTGAATAGAAATTTATGACAACCATGCATTTTGTGATGTTTGTAACGTAAGGAAAATGAAGACAAAATCATTTTGGTCAATAGAGCATGATAATCGTTGTTGTTTCGTGCACGTTCATTTAAAGCTTAACTCTTTATATTATGGTTTACTTGGCCAACAAGCAAACCTATTGAATAAAAATTGCCCAGAACCATACATTTTGTGATGTTTATAACGTAACGACAATGAAGACAAGATCATTTTGGTCATTAGAGCATGATAGTCGTTGTTGTTTCGTGCACGTTCTTTATATTTGGGTTTACTTGGCCAACAAGCAAACCTATTGAATAGAAATTTCCCACAACCATGCATTTTGCGATGTTTGTAACGTAACGACAATGAAGACAATATCATTTTGGTCAATAGAGCATGATAATCGTTGTTGTTTCGTGCACGTTCTTTATACTTGGGTTTACTTGGCCAACAAGCACACTTATTGAATAGAAATTTCCCACACCCATGCATTTTGCGATGTTTGTAAAGTAACGACAGTGAGGACAAGATCATTTTGGTCTGTAGAGCATGATAATCGTTGTCGTTTCGTGCAAGTTCTTTATATTTGGGTTTACTTGGTCTACAAGCAACCCTATTGAATAGAAATTTACGACAACCATGCATTTTGCGATGTTTGTAACGTAACGAAAATGAAGACAAGATCATTTTGGTCAATAGAGCATGATAATCGTTGTTGTTTCGTGCACGTTCTTTATATTTGGGTTTACTTGGCCAACAAGCAAACCTATTGAATAGAAATTGCCTAGAACCATACATTTTGTGATGTTTGTAACGTAACGACAATGAAGACAAGATCATTTTGGTCATTAGAGCATGATAGTCGTTGTTGTTTCGTGCACGTTCTTTATATTTGTGTTTACTTGGCCAACAAGCAACCCTATTGAATAGAAATTTACGACAACCTTGCATTTTGCGATGTTTGTAACGTAACGACAATGAAGACAAGATCATTTTGGTCAATAGAGCATGATAATCATTGTTGTTTCGTGCACGTTCATTTAAAGCTTAACTCTTTATATTATGGTTTACTTAGCCAACAAGCAAACCGATTGAATAGAAATTGCCCAGAACCATACATTTTGTGATGTTTGTAACGTAACGACAATGAAGACAAGATCATTTTGGTCATTAGAGCATGATAGTCGTTGTTGTTTCGTGCACGTTCTTTATATTTGTATTTATTTGGCCAACAAGCAACCCTATTGAATAGAAATTTACGACAACTATGCATTTTGCGATGTTTGTAACGAAACGACAATGAAGACAAGATCATTTTGGTCAATAGAGCATGATAATCATTGTTGTTTCGTGCTCGTTCATTTAAAGCTTAACTCTTTATATTATGGTTTACTTAGCCAACAAGCAAACCGATTGAATAGAAATTGCCCAGAACCATACATTTTGTGATGTTTGTAACGTAACGACAATGAAGACAAGATCATTTTGGTCATTAGAGCATGATAATCGTTGTTGTTTCGTGACCGTTCTTTATATTTGGGTTTACTTGGCCAACAAGCAAACCTATTGAATAGAAATTTCCCACAACCATGCATTTTGCGATGTTTGCAACGTAACGACAATGAAGACAAGATCATTTTGGTCAATAGAGCATGATAATCGTTGTTGTTTCGTGCACGTTGTTTTTATTTGGGTTTACTTGGCCAACAAGCAACCCTATTGAATAGAAATTTATGACAACCATGCATTTTGTGATGTTTGTAACGTAAGGAAAATGAAGACAAAATCATTTTGGTCAATAGAGCATGATAATCGTTGTTGTTTCGTGCACGTTCATTTAAAGCTTAACTCTTTATATTATGGTTTACTTGGCCAACAAGCAAACCTATTGAATAAAAATTGCCCAGAACCATACATTTTGTGATGTTTATAACGTAACGACAATGAAGACAAGATCATTTTGGTCATTAGAGCATGATAGTCGTTGTTGTTTCGTGCACGTTCTTTATATTTGTGTTTACTTGGCCAACAAGCAACCCTATTGAATAGAAATTTACGACAACCATGCATTTTGCGATGTTTGTAACGTAACGACAATGAAGACAAGATCATTTTGGTCAATAGAGCATGATAATCGTAGTTGTTTCGTGCACGTTCTTTAACCATGGGTTTACTTGGCCAACAAGCAAACTAATTGAACAGAAATTTCCCACAACCATGCATTTTCCGATGTTTGTAAAGTAACGACAGTGAGGACAAGATCATTTTGGTCAGTAGAGCATGATAATTGTTGTTGTTTCGTGCACGTTCTTTATATTTGGGTTTACTTGGCCAACAAGCAACCCTATTGAATAGAAATTTACGACAACCATGCATTTTGCGATGTTTGTAACGTAACGACAATGAAGACAAGATCATTTTGGTCATTAGAGCATGATAATCGTTGTTGTTTCGTGACCGTTCTTTATATTTGGGTTTACTTGGCCAACAAGCAAACTTATTGAATAGAAATTTCCCACAACCATGCATTTTGCGATGTTTGTAAAGTAACGACAATGAAGACAAGATCATTTTGGTCAATAGAACATGATAATCGTTGTTGTTTCGTGCACGTTATTTATATTTGGGTTTACTTGGCCAACAAGCAAACTTTTTGAATAGAAATTTCCCACAACCATGCATTTTGCGATGTTTGTAACGTAACGACAATGAAGACAAGATCATTTTGGTCATTAGAGCATGATAATCGTTGTTGTTTCGTGACCGTTCTTTATATTTGGGTTTACTTGGCCAACAAGCAAACCTATTGAATAGAAATTTCCCACAACCATGCATTTTGCGATGTTTGTAACGTAACGACAATGAAGACAAGATCATTTTGGTCAATAGAGCATGATAATCGTTGTTGTTTCGTGCACGTTCTTTATACTTGGGTTTACTTGGCCAACAAGCACACTTATTGAATAGAAATTTCCCACACCCATGCATTTTGCGATGTTTGTAAAGTAACGACAGTGAGGACAAGATCATTTTGGTCTGTAGAGCATGATAATCGTTGTCGTTTCGTGCAAGTTCTTTATATTTGGGTTTACTTGGTCTACAAGCAACCCTATTGAATAGAAATTTACGACAACCATGCATTTTGCGATGTTTGTAACGTAACGAAAATGAAGACAAGATCATTTTGGTCAATAGAGCATGATAATCGTTGTTGTTTCGTGCACGTTCTTTATATTTGGGTTTACTTGGCCAACAAGCAAACCTATTGAATAGAAATTGCCTAGAACCATACATTTTGTGATGTTTGTAACGTAACGACAATGAAGACAAGATCATTTTGGTCATTAGAGCATGATAGTCGTTGTTGTTTCGTGCACGTTCTTTATATTTGTGTTTACTTGGCCAACAAGCAACCCTATTGAATAGAAATTTACGACAACCTTGCATTTTGCGATGTTTGTAACGTAACGACAATGAAGACAAGTTCATTTTGGTCAATAGAGCATGATAATCATTGTTGTTTCGTGCACGTTCATTTAAAGCTTAACTCTTTATATTATGGTTTACTTAGCCAACAAGCAAACCGATTGAATAGAAATTGCCCAGAACCATACATTTTGTGATGTTTGTAACGTAACGACAATGAAGACAAGATCATTTTGGTCATTAGAGCATGATAGTCGTTGTTGTTTCGTGCACGTTCTTTATATTTGTATTTATTTGGCCAACAAGCAACCCTATTGAATAGAAATTTACGACAACTATGCATTTTGCGATGTTTGTAACGAAACGACAATGAAGACAAGATCATTTTGGTCAATAGAGCATGATAATCATTGTTGTTTCGTGCTCGTTCATTTAAAGCTTAACTCTTTATATTATGGTTTACTTAGCCAACAAGCAAACCGATTGAATAGAAATTGCCCAGAACCATACATTTTGTGATGTTTGTAACGTAACGACAATGAAGACAAGATCATTTTGGTCATTAGAGCATGATAATCGTTGTTGTTTCGTGACCGTTCTTTATATTTGGGTTTACTTGGCCAACAAGCAAACCTATTGAATAGAAATTTCCCACAACCATGCATTTTGCGATGTTTGTAACGTAACGACAATGAAGACAAGATCATTTTGGTCAATAGAGCATGATAATCGTTATTGTTTCGTGCACGTTGTTTTTATTTGGGTTTACTTGGCCAACAAGCAACCCTATTGAATAGAAATTTATGACAACCATGCATTTTGTGATGTTTGTAACGTAAGGAAAATGAAGACAAGATCATTTTGGTCAATAGAGCATGATAATCGTTGTTGTTTCGTGCACGTTCATTTAAAGCTTAACTCTTTATATTATGGTTTACTTGGCCAACAAGCAAACCTATTGAATAAAAATTGCCCAGAACCATACATTTTGTGATGTTTATAACGTAACGACAATGAAGACAAGATCATTTTGGTCATTAGAGCATGATAGTCGTTGTTGTTTCGTGCACGTTCTTTATATTTGTGTTTACTTGGCCAACAAGCAACCCTATTGAATAGAAATTTACGACAACCATGCATTTTGCGATGTTTGTAACGTAACGACAATGAAGACAAGATCATTTTGGTCAATAGAGCATGATAATCGTAGTTGTTTCGTGCACGTTCTTTAACCATGGGTTTACTTGGCCAACAAGCAAACTAATTGAACAGAAATTTCCCACGACCATGCATTTTCCGATGTTTGTAAAGTAACGACAGTGAGGACAAGATCATTTTGGTCAGTAGAGCATGATAATTGTTGTTGTTTCGTGCACGTTCTTTATATTTGGGTTTACTTGGCCAACAAGCAACCCTATTGAATAGAAATTTACGACAACCATGCATTTTGCGATGTTTGTAACGTAACGACAATGAAGACAAGATCATTTTGGTCATTAGAGCATGATAATCGTTGTTGTTTCGTGACCGTTCTTTATATTTGGGTTTACTTTGCCAACAAGCAAACCTATTGAATAGAAATTTCCCACAACCATGCATTTTGCGATGTTTGTAACGTAACGACAATGAAGACAAGATCATTTTGGTCAATAGAGCATGATAATCGTTGTTGTTTCGTGCACGTTCTTTATACTTGGGTTTACTTGGCCAACAAGCAAACTTATTGAATAGAAATTTCGCACAACCATGCATTTTGCGATGTTTGTAAAGTAACGACAATGAAGACAAGATCATTTTGGTCAATAGACCATGATAATCGTTGTTGTTTCGTGCACGTTCTTTATATTTGGGTTTACTTGGCCAACAAGCAAACTTATTGAATAGAAATTTCCCACAACCATGCATTTTGCGATGTTTGTAACGTAACGACAATGAAGACAAGATCATTTTGGTCATTAGAGCATGATAATCGTTGTTGTTTCGTGACCGTTCTTTATATTTGGGTTTACTTGGCCAACAAGCAAACCTATTGAATAGAAATTTCCCACAACCATGCATTTTGCGATGTTTGTAACGTAACGACAATGAAGACAAGATCATTTTGGTCAATAGAGCATGATAATCGTTGTTGTTTCGTGCACGTTGTTTTTATTTGGGTTTACTTGGCCAACAAGCAACCCTATTGAATAGAAATTTATGACAACCATGCATTTTGTGATGTTTGTAACGTAAGGAAAATGAAGACAAGATCATTTTGGTCAATAGAGCATGATAATCGTTGTTGTTTCGTGCACGTTCATTTAAAGCTTAACTCTTTATATTATGGTTTACTTGGCCAACAAGCAAACCTATTGAATAAAAATTGCCCAGAACCATACATTTTGTGATGTTTATAACGTAACGACAATGAAGACAAGATCATTTTGGTCATTAGAGCATGATAGTCGTTGTTGTTTCGTGCACGTTCTTTATATTTGTGTTTACTTGGCCAACAAGCAACCCTATTGAATAGAAATTTACGACAACCATGCATTTTGCGATGTTTGTAACGTAACGACAATGAAGACAAGATCATTTTGGTCAATAGAGCATGATAATCGTAGTTGTTTCGTGCACGTTCTTTAACCATGGGTTTACTTGGCCAACAAGCAAACTAATTGAACAGAAATTTCCCACAACCATGCATTTTCCGATGTTTGTAAAGTAACGACAGTGAGGACAAGATCATTTTGGTCAGTAGAGCATGATAATTGTTGTTGTTTCGTGCACGTTCTTTATATTTGGGTTTACTTGGCCAACAAGCAACCCTATTGAATAGAAATTTACGACAACCATGCATTTTGCGATGTTTGTAACGTAACGACAATGAAGACAAGATCATTTTGGTCATTAGAGCATGATAATCGTTGTTGTTTCGTGACCGTTCTTTATATTTGGGTTTACTTTGCCAACAAGCAAACCTATTGAATAGAAATTTCCCACAACCATGCATTTTGCGATGTTTGTAACGTAACGACAATGAAGACAAGATCATTTTGGTCAATAGAGCATGATAATCGTTGTTGTTTCGTGCACGTTCTTTATACTTGGGTTTACTTGGCCAACAAGCAAACTTATTGAATAGAAATTTCGCACAACCATGCATTTTGCGATGTTTGTAACGTAACGACAATGAAGACAAGATCATTTTGGTCATTAGAGCATGATAATCGTTGTTGTTTCGTGACCGTTCTTTATATTTGGGTTTACTTGGCCAACAAGCAAACCTATTGAATAGAAATTTCCCACAACCATGCATTTTGCGATGTTTGTAACGTAACGACAATGAAGACAAGATCATTTTGGTCAATAGAGCATGATAATCGTTGTTGTTTCGTGCACGTTCTTTATACTTGGGTTTACTTTGCCAACAAGCAAACTTATTGAATAGAAATTTCCCACACCCATGCATTTTGCGATGTTTGTAAAGTAACGACAGTGAGGACAAGATCATTTTGGTCAGTAGAGCATGATAATCGTTGTCGTTTCGTGCAAGTTCTTTATATTTGGGTTTACTTGGCCAACAAGCATTCCTAATGAATAGAAATTTACGACAACCATGCATTTTGCGATGTTTGTAACGTAACGACAATGAAGACAAGATCATTTTGTTCAATAGAGCATGATAATCGTTGTTGTTTCGTGCACGTTCTTTATATTTGGGTTTACTTGGCCAACAAGCAAACCTATTGAATAGAAATTGCCCAGAACCATACATTTTGTGATGTTTGTAACGTAACGACAATGAAGACAAGATCATTTTGGTCATTAGAGCATGATAGTCGTTGTTGTTTCGTGCACGTTCTTTATATTTGTGTTTACTTGGCCAACAAGCAACCCTATTGAATAGAAATTTACAACAACCATGCATTTTGCGATGTTTGTAACGTAACGACAATGAAGACAAGATCATTTTGGTCAATAGAGCATGATAATCGTTGTTGTTTCGTGCACGTTCTTTATACATGGGTTTACTTGGCCAACAAGCAAACTAATTGAACAGAAATTTCCCACAACCATGCATTTTCCGATGTTTGTAAAGTAACGACAGTGAGGACAAGATCATTTTGGTCAGTAGAGCATGATAATCGTTGTTGTTTCGTGCACGTTCTTTATATTTGGGTTTACTTGGCCAACAAGCAACCCTATTGAATAGAAATTTCCCACAACCATGCATTTTGCGATGTTTGTAACGTAACGACAATGAAGACTCTTCATTTTGGTCATTAGAGCATGATAATCGTTGTTGTTTCGTGCACGTTCTTTATATTTGTGTTTACTTGGCCAACAAGCAACCCTATTGAATAGAAATTTACGACAACCATGCATTTTGCGATGTTTGTAACGTAACGACAATGAAGACAAGATCATTTTGGTCAATAGAGCATGATAATCGTAGTTGTTTCGTGCACGTTCTTTAACCATGGGTTTACTTGGCCAACAAGCAAACTAATTGAACAGAAATTTCCCACAACCATGCATTTTCCGATGTTTGTAAAGTAACGACAGTGAGGACAAGATCATTTTGGTCAGTAGAGCATGATAATTGTTGTTGTTTCGTGCACGTTCTTTATATTTGGGTTTACTTGGCCAACAAACAACCCTATTGAATAGAAATTTACGACAACCATGCATTTTGCGATGTTTGTAACGTAACGACAATGAAGACAAGATCATTTTGGTCATTAGAGCATGATAATCGTTGTTGTTTCGTGACCGTTCTTTATATTTGGGTTCACTTGGCCAACAAGCAAACCTATTGAATAGAAATTTCCCACAACCATGCATTTTGCGATGTTTGTAACGTAACGACAATGAAGACAAGATCATTTTGGTCAATAGAGCATGATAATCGTTGTTGTTTCGTGCACGTTCTTTATACTTGGGTTTACTTGGCCAACAAGCAAACTTATTGAATAGAAATTTCGCACAACCATGCATTTTGCGATGTTTGTAAAGTAACGACAATGAAGACAAGATCATTTTGGTCAATAGACCATGATAATCGTTGTTGTTTCGTGCACGTTCTTTATATTTGGGTTTACTTGGCCAACAAGCAAACTTATTGAATAGAAATTTCCCACAACCATGCATTTTGCGATGTTTGTAACGTAACGACAATGAAGACAAGATCATTTTGGTCATTAGAGCATGATAATCGTTGTTGTTTCGTGACCGTTCTTTATATTTGGGTTTACTTGGCCAACAAGCAAACCTATTGAATAGAAATTTCCCACAACCATGCATTTTGCGATGTTTGTAACGTAACGACAATGAAGACAAGATCATTTTGGTCAATAGAGCATGATAATCGTTGTTGTTTCGTGCACGTTCTTTATACTTGGGTTTACTTTGCCAACAAGCAAACTTATTGAATAGAAATTTCCCACACCCATGCATTTTGCGATGTTTGTAAAGTAACGACAGTGAGGACAAGATCATTTTGGTCAGTAGAGCATGATAATCGTTGTCGTTTCGTGCAAGTTCTTTATATTTGGGTTTACTTGGCCAACAAGCATTCCTATTGAATAGAAATTTACGACAACCATGCATTTTGCGATGTTTGTAACGTAACGACAATGAAGACAAGATCATTTTGTTCAATAGAGCATGATAATCGTTGTTGTTTCGTGCACGTTCTTTATATTTGGGTTTACTTGGCCAACAAGCAAACCTATTGAATAGAAATTGCCCAGAACCATACATTTTGTGATGTTTGTAACGTAACGACAATGAAGACAAGATCATTTTGGTCATTAGAGCATGATAGTCGTTGTTGTTTCGTGCACGTTCTTTATATTTGTGTTTACTTGGCCAACAAGCAACCCTATTGAATAGAAATTTACAACAACCATGCATTTTACGATGTTTGTAACGTAACGACAATGAAGACAAGATCATTTTGGTCAATAGAGCATGATAATCGTTGTTGTTTCGTGCACGTTCTTTATACATGGGTTTACTTGGCCAACAAGCAAACTAATTGAACAGAAATTTCCCACAACCATGCATTTTCCGATGTTTGTAAAGTAACGACAGTGAGGACAAGATCATTTTGGTCAGTAGAGCATGATAATCGTTGTTGTTTCGTGCACGTTCTTTATATTTGGGTTTACTTGGCCAACAAGCAACCCTATTGAATAGAAATTTCCCACAACCATGCATTTTGCGATGTTTGTAACGTAACGACAATGAAGACTCTTCATTTTGGTCATTAGAGCATGATAATCGTTGTTGTTTCGTGCACGTTCTTTATATTTGGGTTTACATGGCCAACAAGCAAACCTATTGAATAGAAATTTCCCACAACCATGCATTTTGCGATGTTTGTAACGTAACGACAATGAAGACAAGATCATTTTGGTCAATAGAGCATGATAATCGTTGTTGTTTCGTGCACGTTCTTTATACTTGGGTTTACTTGGCCAACAAGCAAACTTATTGAATAGAAATTTTCCACAACCATGCATTTTGCGATGTTTGTAAAGTAACGACAGTGAGGACAAGATCATTTTGGTCAGTAGAGCATGTTAATCGTTGTCGTTTCGTGCAAGTTCTTTATATTTGGGTTTACTTGGCCAACAAGCAACCCTATTGAATAGAAATTTATGACAACCATGCATTTTGCGATGTTTGTAACGTAACGACAATGAAGACAAGATCATTTTGGTCATTAGAGCATGATAATCGTTGTTGTTTCGTGACCGTTCTTTATATTTGGGTTTACTTGGCCAACAAGCAAATCTATTGAATAGAAATTTCCCACAACCATGCATTTTGCGATGTTTGTAACGTAACGACAATGAAGACAAGATCATTTTGGTCAATAGAGCATGATAATCGTTGTTGTTTCGTGCACGTTCTTTATACTTGGGTTTACTTGGCCAACAAGCACACTTATTGAATAGAAATTTCCCACACCCATGCATTTTGCGATGTTTGTAAAGTAACGACAGTGAGGACAAGATCATTTTGGTCAGTAGAGCATGATAATCGTTGTCGTTTCGTGCAAGTTCTTTATATTTGGGTTTACTTGGTCAACAAGCAACCCTATTGAATAGAAATTTACGACAACCATGCATTTTGCGATGTTTGTAACGTAACGACAATGAAGACAAGATCATTTTGTTCAATAGAGCATGATAATCGTTGTTGTTTCGTGCACGTTCTTTATATTTGGGTTTACTTGGCCAACAAGCAACCCTATTGAATAGAAATTTACGACAACCATGCATTTTGTGATGTTTGTAACGTAACGACAATGAAGACAAGATCATTTTGGTCAATAGAGCATGATAATCGTTGTTGTTTCGTGCACGTTCTTTATATTTGGGTTTACTTGGCCAACAAGCAAACCTATTGAATAGAAATTTCCCACAACCATGCATTTTGCGATGTTTGTAACGTAACGACAATGAAGACAAGATCATTTTGGTCAATAGAGCATGATAATCGTTGTTGTTTCGTGCACGTTCTTTATACTTGGGTTTACTTGGCCAACAAGCAAACTTATTGAATAGAAATTTCGCACAACCATGCATTTTGCGATGTTTGTAAAGTAACGACAATGAAGACAAGATCATTTTGGTCAATAGACCATGATAATCGTTGTTGTTTCGTGCACGTTCTTTATATTTGGGTTTACTTGGCCAACAAGCAAACTTATTGAATAGAAATTTCCCACAACCATGCATTTTGCGATGTTTGTAACGTAACGACAATGAAGACAAGATCATTTTGGTCATTAGAGCATGATAATCGTTGTTGTTTCGTGACCGTTCTTTATATTTGGGTTTACTTGGCCAACAAGCAAACCTATTGAATAGAAATTTCCCACAACCATGCATTTTGCGATGTTTGTAACGTAACGACAATGAAGACAAGATCATTTTGGTCAATAGAGCATGATAATCGTTGTTGTTTCGTGCACGTTCTTTATACTTGGGTTTACTTTGCCAACAAGCAAACTTATTGAATAGAAATTTCCCACACCCATGCATTTTGCGATGTTTGTAAAGTAACGACAGTGAGGACAAGATCATTTTGGTCAGTAGAGCATGATAATCGTTGTCGTTTCGTGCAAGTTCTTTATATTTGGGTTTACTTGGCCAACAAGCATTCCTATTGAATAGAAATTTACGACAACCATGCATTTTGCGATGTTTGTAACGTAACGACAATGAAGACAAGATCATTTTGTTCAATAGAGCATGATAATCGTTGTTGTTTCGTGCACGTTCTTTATATTTGGGTTTACTTGGCCAACAAGCAAACCTATTGAATAGAAATTGCCCAGAACCATACATTTTGTGATGTTTGTAACGTAACGACAATGAAGACAAGATCATTTTGGTCATTAGAGCATGATAGTCGTTGTTGTTTCGTGCACGTTCTTTATATTTGTGTTTACTTGGCCAACAAGCAACCCTATTGAATAGAAATTTACAACAACCATGCATTTTACGATGTTTGTAACGTAACGACAATGAAGACAAGATCATTTTGGTCAATAGAGCATGATAATCGTTGTTGTTTCGTGCACGTTCTTTATACATGGGTTTACTTGGCCAACAAGCAAACTAATTGAACAGAAATTTCCCACAACCATGCATTTTCCGATGTTTGTAAAGTAACGACAGTGAGGACAAGATCATTTTGGTCAGTAGAGCATGATAATCGTTGTTGTTTCGTGCACGTTCTTTATATTTGGGTTTACTTGGCCAACAAGCAACCCTATTGAATAGAAATTTCCCACAACCATGCATTTTGCGATGTTTGTAACGTAACGACAATGAAGACTCTTCATTTTGGTCATTAGAGCATGATAATCGTTGTTGTTTCGTGCACGTTCTTTATATTTGGGTTTACATGGCCAACAAGCAAACCTATTGAATAGAAATTTCCCACAACCATGCATTTTGCGATGTTTGTAACGTAACGACAATGAAGACAAGATCATTTTGGTCAATAGAGCATGATAATCGTTGTTGTTTCGTGCACGTTCTTTATACTTGGGTTTACTTGGCCAACAAGCAAACTTATTGAATAGAAATTTTCCACAACCATGCATTTTGCGATGTTTGTAAAGTAACGACAGTGAGGACAAGATCATTTTGGTCAGTAGAGCATGTTAATCGTTGTCGTTTCGTGCAAGTTCTTTATATTTGGGTTTACTTGGCCAACAAGCAACCCTATTGAATAGAAATTTATGACAACCATGCATTTTGCGATGTTTGTAACGTAACGACAATGAAGACAAGATCATTTTGGTCATTAGAGCATGATAATCGTTGTTGTTTCGTGACCGTTCTTTATATTTGGGTTTACTTGGCCAACAAGCAAATCTATTGAATAGAAATTTCCCACAACCATGCATTTTGCGATGTTTGTAACGTAACGACAATGAAGACAAGATCATTTTGGTCAATAGAGCATGATAATCGTTGTTGTTTCGTGCACGTTCTTTATACTTGGGTTTACTTGGCCAACAAGCACACTTATTGAATAGAAATTTCCCACACCCATGCATTTTGCGATGTTTGTAAAGTAACGACAGTGAGGACAAGATCATTTTGGTCAGTAGAGCATGATAATCGTTGTCGTTTCGTGCAAGTTCTTTATATTTGGGTTTACTTGGTCAACAAGCAACCCTATTGAATAGAAATTTACGACAACCATGCATTTTGCGATGTTTGTAACGTAACGACAATGAAGACAAGATCATTTTGTTCAATAGAGCATGATAATCGTTGTTGTTTCGTGCACGTTCTTTATATTTGGGTTTACTTGGCCAACAAGCAACCCTATTGAATAGAAATTTACGACAACCATGCATTTTGTGATGTTTGTAATGTAACGACAATGAAGACAAGATCATTTTGGTCAATAGAGCATGATAATCGTTGTTGTTTCGTGCACGTTCTTTATATTTGGGTTTACTTGGCCAACAAGCAAACCTATTGAATAGAAATTTCCCACAACCATGCATTTTGCGATGTTTGTAACGTAACGACAATGAAGACAAGATCATTTTGGTCAATAGAGCATGATAATCGTTGTTGTTTCGTGCACGTTCTTTATACTTGGGTTTACTTGGCCAACAAGCAAACTTATTGAATAGAAATTTCGCACAACCATGCATTTTGCGATGTTTGTAAAGTAACGACAATGAAGACAAGATCATTTTGGTCAATAGACCATGATAATCGTTGTTGTTTCGTGCACGTTCTTTATATTTGGGTTTACTTGGCCAACAAGCAAACTTATTGAATAGAAATTTCCCACAACCATGCATTTTGCGATGTTTGTAACGTAACGACAATGAAGACAAGATCATTTTGGTCATTAGAGCATGATAATCGTTGTTGTTTCGTGACCGTTCTTTATATTTGGGTTTACTTGGCCAACAAGCAAACCTATTGAATAGAAATTTCCCACAACCATGCATTTTGCGATGTTTGTAACGTAACGACAATGAAGACAAGATCATTTTGGTCAATAGAGCATGATAATCGTTGTTGTTTCGTGCACGTTCTTTATACTTGGGTTTACTTTGCCAACAAGCAAACTTATTGAATAGAAATTTCCCACATCCATGCATTTTGCGATGTTTGTAAAGTAACGACAGTGAGGACAAGATCATTTTGGTCAGTAGAGCATGATAATCGTTGTCGTTTCGTGCAAGTTCTTTATATTTGGGTTTACTTGGCCAACAAGCATTCCTATTGAATAGAAATTTACGACAACCATGCATTTTGCGATGTTTGTAACGTAACGACAATGAAGACAAGATCATTTTGTTCAATAGAGCATGATAATCGTTGTTGTTTCGTGCACGTTCTTTATATTTGGGTTTACTTGGCCAACAAGCAAACCTATTGAATAGAAATTGCCCAGAACCATACATTTTGTGATGTTTGTAACGTAACGACAATGAAGACAAGATCATTTTGGTCATTAGAGCATGATAGTTGTTGTTGTTTCGTGCACGTTCTTTATATTTGTGTTTACTTGGCCAACAAGCAACCCTATTGAATAGAAATTTACAACAACCATGCATTTTGCGATGTTTGTAACGTAACGACAATGAAGACAAGATCATTTTGGTCAATAGAGCATGATAATCGTTGTTGTTTCGTGCACGTTCTTTATACATGGGTTTACTTGGCCAACAAGCAAACTAATTGAACAGAAATTTCCCACAACCATGCATTTTCCGATGTTTGTAAAGTAACGACAGTGAGGACAAGATCATTTTGGTCAGTAGAGCATGATAATCGTTGTTGTTTCGTGCACGTTCTTTATATTTGGGTTTACTTGGCCAACAAGCAACCCTATTGAATAGAAATTTCCCACAACCATGCATTTTGCGATGTTTGTAACGTAACGACAATGAAGACTCTTCATTTTGGTCATTAGAGCATGATAATCGTTGTTGTTTCGTGCACGTTCTTTATATTTGGGTTTACATGGCCAACAAGCAAACCTATTGAATAGAAATTTCCCACAACCATGCATTTTGCGATGTTTGTAACGTAACGACAATGAAGACAAGATCATTTTGGTCAATAGAGCATGATAATCGTTGTTGTTTCGTGCACGTTCTTTATACTTGGGTTTACTTGGCCAACAAGCAAACTTATTGAATAGAAATTTTCCACAACCATGCATTTTGCGATGTTTGTAAAGTAACGACAGTGAGGACAAGATCATTTTGGTCAGTAGAGCATGTTAATCGTTGTCGTTTCGTGCAAGTTCTTTATATTTGGGTTTACTTGGCCAACAAGCAACCCTATTGAATAGAAATTTATGACAACCATGCATTTTGCGATGTTTGTAACGTAACGACAATGAAGACAAGATCATTTTGGTCATTAGAGCATGATAATCGTTGTTGTTTCGTGACCGTTCTTTATATTTGGGTTTACTTGGCCAACAAGCAAATCTATTGAATAGAAATTTCCCACAACCATGCATTTTGCGATGTTTGTAACGTAACGACAATGAAGACAAGATCATTTTGGTCAATAGAGCATGATAATCGTTGTTGTTTCGTGCACGTTCTTTATACTTGGGTTTACTTGGCCAACAAGCACACTTATTGAATAGAAATTTCCCACACCCATGCATTTTGCGATGTTTGTAAAGTAACGACAGTGAGGACAAGATCATTTTGGTTAGTAGAGCATGATAATCGTTGTCGTTTCGTGCAAGTTCTTTATATTTGGGTTTACTTGGTCAACAAGCAACCCTATTGAATAGAAATTTACGACAACCATGCATTTTGCGATGTTTGTAACGTAACGACAATGAAGACAAGATCATTTTGTTCAATAGAGCATGATAATCGTTGTTGTTTCGTGCACGTTCTTTATATTTGGGTTTACTTGGCCAACAAGCAACCCTATTGAATAGAAATTTACGACAACCATGCATTTTGTGATGTTTGTAACGTAACGACAATGAAGACAAGATCATTTTGGTCAATAGAGCATGATAATCGTTGTTGTTTCGTGCACGTTCTTTATATTTGGGTTTACTTGGCCAACAAGCAAACCTATTGAATAGAAATTTCCCACAACCATGCATTTTGCGATGTTTGTAACGTAACGACAATGAAGACAAGATCATTTTGGTCAATAGAGCATGATAATCGTTGTTGTTTCGTGCACGTTCTTTATACTTGGGTTTACTTGGCCAACAAGCAAACTTATTGAATAGAAATTTCGCACAACCATGCATTTTGCGATGTTTGTAAAGTAACGACAATGAAGACAAGATCATTTTGGTCAATAGACCATGATAATCGTTGTTGTTTCGTGCACGTTCTTTATATTTGGGTTTACTTGGCCAACAAGCAAACTTATTGAATAGAAATTTCCCACAACCATGCATTTTGCGATGTTTGTAACGTAACGACAATGAAGACAAGATCATTTTGGTCATTAGAGCATGATAATCGTTGTTGTTTCGTGACCGTTCTTTATATTTGGGTTTACTTGGCCAACAAGCAAACCTATTGAATAGAAATTTCCCACAACCATGCATTTTGCGATGTTTGTAACGTAACGACAATGAAGACAAGATCATTTTGGTCAATAGAGCATGATAATCGTTGTTGTTTCGTGCACGTTCTTTATACTTGGGTTTACTTTGCCAACAAGCAAACTTATTGAATAGAAATTTCCCACATCCATGCATTTTGCGATGTTTGTAAAGTAACGACAGTGAGGACAAGATCATTTTGGTCAGTAGAGCATGATAATCGTTGTCGTTTCGTGCAAGTTCTTTATATTTGGGTTTACTTGGCCAACAAGCATTCCTATTGAATAGAAATTTACGACAACCATGCATTTTGCGATGTTTGTAACGTAACGACAATGAAGACAAGATCATTTTGTTCAATAGAGCATGATAATCGTTGTTGTTTCGTGCACGTTCTTTATATTTGGGTTTACTTGGCCAACAAGCAAACCTATTGAATAGAAATTGCCCAGAACCATACATTTTGTGATGTTTGTAACGTAACGACAATGAAGACAAGATCATTTTGGTCATTAGAGCATGATAGTCGTTGTTGTTTCGTGCACGTTCTTTATATTTGTGTTTACTTGGCCAACAAGCAACCCTATTGAATAGAAATTTACAACAACCATGCATTTTGCGATGTTTGTAACGTAACGACAATGAAGACAAGATCATTTTGGTCAATAGAGCATGATAATCGTTGTTGTTTCGTGCACGTTCTTTATACATGGGTTTACTTGGCCAACAAGCAAACTAATTGAACAGAAATTTCCCACAACCATGCATTTTCCGATGTTTGTAAAGTAACGACAGTGAGGACAAGATCATTTTGGTCAGTAGAGCATGATAATCGTTGTTGTTTCGTGCACGTTCTTTATATTTGGGTTTACTTGGCCAACAAGCAACCCTATTGAATAGAAATTTCCCACAACCATGCATTTTGCGATGTTTGTAACGTAACGACAATGAAGACTCTTCATTTTGGTCATTAGAGCATGATAATCGTTGTTGTTTCGTGCACGTTCTTTATATTTGGGTTTACATGGCCAACAAGCAAACCTATTGAATAGAAATTTCCCACAACCATGCATTTTGCGATGTTTGTAACGTAACGACAATGAAGACAAGATCATTTTGGTCAATAGAGCATGATAATCGTTGTTGTTTCGTGCACGTTCTTTATACTTGGGTTTACTTGGCCAACAAGCAAACTAATTGAACAGAAATTTCCCACAACCATGCATTTTCCGATGTTTGTAAAGTAACGACAGTGAGGACAAGATCATTTTGGTCAGTAGAGCATGATAATTGTTGTTGTTTCGTGCACGTTCTTTATATTTGGGTTTACTTGGCCAACAAACAACCCTATTGAATAGAAATTTACGACAACCATGCATTTTGCGATGTTTGTAACGGAACGACAATGAAGACAAGATCATTTTGGTCATTAGAGCATGATAATCGTTGTTGTTTCGTGACCGTTCTTTATATTTGGGTTTACTTGGCCAACAAGCAAACCTATTGAATAGAAATTTCCCACAACCATGCATTTTGCGATGTTTGTAACGTAACGACAATGAAGACAAGATCATTTTGGTCAATAGAGCATGATAATCGTTGTTGTTTCGTGCACGTTCTTTATACTTGGGTTTACTTGGCCAACAAGCAAACTTATTGAATAGAAATTTCGCACAACCATGCATTTTGCGATGTTTGTAAAGTAACGACAATGAAGACAAGATCATTTTGGTCAATAGACCATGATAATCGTTGTTGTTTCGTGCACGTTCTTTATACTTGGGTTTACTTGGCCAACAAGCAAACTTATTGAATAGAAATTTCTCACAACCATGCATTTTGCGATGTTTGTAAAGTAACGACAATGAAGACAAGATCATTTTGGTCAATAGACCATGATAATCGTTGTTGTTTCGTGCACGTTCTTTATATTTGGGTTTACTTGGCCAACAAGCAAACTTATTGAATAGAAATTTCCCACAACCATGCATTTTGCGATGTTTGTAAAGTAACGACAGTGAGGACAAGATCATTTTGGTCAGTAGAGCATGATAATCGTTGTTGTTTCGTGACCGTTCTTTATATTTGGGTTTACTTGGCCAACAAGCAAACCTATTGTATAGAAATTTCCCACAACCATGCATTTTGCGATGTTTGTAACGTAACGACAATGAAGACAAGATCATTTTGGTCAATAGAGCATGATAATCGTTGTTGTTTCGTGCACGTTCTTTATACTTGGGTTTACTTAGCCAACAAGCACACTTATTGAATAGAAATTTCCCACACCCATGCATTTTGCGATGTTTGTAAAGTAACGACAGTGAGGACAAGATCATTTTGGTCAGTAGAGCATGATAATCGTTGTCGTTTCGTGCAAGTTCTTTATATTTGGGTTTACTTGGTCAACAAGCAACCCTATTGAATAGAAATTTACGACAACCATGCATTTTGTGATGTTTGTAACGTAACGACAATGAAGACAAGATCATTTTGGTCAATAGAGCATGATAATCGTTGTTGTTTCGTGCACGTTCTTTATATTTGGGTTTACTTGGCCAACAAGCAACCCTATTGAATAGAAATTTACGACAACCATGCATTTTGTGATGTTTGTAACGTAACGACAATGAAGACAAGATCATTTTGGTCAATAGAGCATGATAATCGTTGTTGTTTCGTGCACGTTCTTTATACATGGGTTTACTTGGCCAACAAGCAAACTAATTGAACAGAAATTTCCCACAACCATTCATTTTCCGATGTTTGTAAAGTAACGACAGTGAGGACAAGATCATTTTGGTCAGTAGAGCATGATAATCGTTGTTGTTTCGTGCACGTTCTTTATATTTGGGTTTACTTGGCCAACAAGCAACCCTATTGAATAGAAATTTACGACAACCATGCATTTTGCGATGTTTGTAACGTAACGACAATGAAGACAATATCATTTTGGTCAATAGAGCATGATAATCGTTGTTGTTTCGTGCACGTTCTTTATACTTGGGTTTACTTGGCCAACAAGCAAACTTATTGAATAGAAATTTCTCACAACCATGCATTTTGCGATGTTTGTAAAGTAACGACAATGAAGACAAGATCATTTTGGTCAATAGACCATGATAATCGTTGTTGTTTCGTGCACGTTCTTTATATTTGGGTTTACTTGGCCAACAAGCAAACTTATTGAATAGAAATTTCCCACAACCATGCATTTTGCGATGTTTGTAAAGTAACGACAGTGAGGACAAGATCATTTTGGTCAGTAGAGCATGATAATCGTTGTTGTTTCGTGACCGTTCTTTATATTTGGGTTTACTTGGCCAACAAGCAAACTAATTGAACAGAAATTTCCCACAACCATGCATTTTCCGATGTTTGTAAAGTAACGACAGTGAGGACAAGATCATTTTGGTCAGTAGAGCATGATAATTGTTGTTGTTTCGTGCACGTTCTTTATATTTGGGTTTACTTGGCCAACAAACAACCCTATTGAATAGAAATTTACGACAACCATGCATTTTGCGATGTTTGTAACGTAACGACAATGAAGACAAGATCATTTTGGTCATTAGAGCATGATAATCGTTGTTGTTTCGTGACCGTTCTTTATATTTGGGTTTACTTGGCCAACAAGCAAACCTATTGAATAGAAATTTCCCACAACCATGCATTTTGCGATGTTTGTAACGTAACGACAATGAAGACAAGATCATTTTGGTCAATAGAGCATGATAATCGTTGTTGTTTCGTGCACGTTCTTTATACTTGGGTTTACTTGGCCAACAAGCAAACTTATTGAATAGAAATTTCGCACAACCATGCATTTTGCGATGTTTGTAAAGTAACGACAATGATGACAAGATCATTTTGGTCAATAGACCATGATAATCGTTGTTGTTTCGTGCACGTTCTTTATATTTGGGTTTACTTGGCCAACAAGCAAACTTATTGAATAGAAATTTCCCACAACCATGCATTTTGCGATGTTTGTAACGTAACGACAATGAAGACAAGATCATTTTGGTCATTAGAGCATGATAATCGTTGTTGTTTCGTGACCGTTCTTTATATTTGGGTTTACTTGGCCAACAAGCAAACCTATTGAATAGAAATTTCCCACAACCATGCATTTTGCGATGTTTGTAACGTAACGACAATGAAGACAAGATCATTTTGGTCAATAGAGCATGATAATCGTTGTTGTTTCGTGCACGTTCTTTATACTTGGGTTTACTTGGCCAACAAGCAAACTTATTGAATAGAAATTTCGCACAACCATGCATTTTGCGATGTTTGTAAAGTAACGACAATGAAGACAAGATCATTTTGGTCAATAGACCATGATAATCGTTGTTGTTTCGTGCACGTTCTTTATATTTGGGTTTACTTGGCCAACAAGCAAACTTATTGAATAGAAATTTCCCACAACCATGCATTTTGCGATGTTTGTAACGTAACGACAATGAAGACAAGATCATTTTGGTCAATAGAGCATGATAATCGTTGTTGTTTCGTGCACGTTTTTTATATTTGGGTTTACTTGGCCAACAAGCAAACCTATTGAATAGAAATTGCCCAGAACCATACATTTTGTGATGTTTGTAACGTAACGACAATGAAGACAAGATCATTTTGGTCATTAGAGCATGATAGTCGTTGTTGTTTCGTGCACGTTCTTTATATTTGTGTTTACTTGGCCAACAAGCAACCCTATTGAATAGAAATTTACAACAACCATGCATTTTGCGATGTTTGTAACGTAACGACAATGAAGACAAGATCATTTTGGTCAATAGAGCATAATAATCGTTGTTGTTTCGTGCACGTTCTTTATACATGGGTTTACTTGGCCAACAAGCAAACTAATTGAACAGAAATTTCCCACAACCATGCATTTTCCGATGTTTGTAAAGTAACGACAGTGAGGACAAGATCATTTTGGTCAGTAGAGCATGATAATCGTTGTTGTTTCGTGCACGTTCTTTATATTTGGGTTTACTTGGCCAACAAGCAACCCTATTGAATAGAAATTTCCCACAACCATGCATTTTGCGATGTTTGTAACGTAACGACAATGAAGACTCTTCATTTTGGTCATTAGAGCATGATAATCGTTGTTGTTTCGTGCACGTTCTTTATATTTGGGTTTACATGGCCAACAAGCAAACCTATTGAATAGAAATTTCCCACAACCATGCATTTTGCGATGTTTGTAACGTAACGACAATGAAGACAAGATCATTTTGGTCAATAGAGCATGATAATCGTTGTTGTTTCGTGCACGTTCTTTATACTTGGGTTTACTTGGCCAACAAGCAAACTTATTGAATAGAAATTTCCCACAACCATGCATTTTGCGATGTTTGTAAAGTAACGACAGTGAGGACAAGATCATTTTGGTCAGTAGAGCATGATAATCGTTGTCGTTTCGTGCAAGTTCTTTATATTTGGGTTTACTTGGCCAACAAGCAACCCTATTGAATAGAAATTTATGACAACCATGCATTTTGCGATGTTTGTAACGTAACGACAATGAAGACAAGATCATTTTGGTCATTAGAGCATGATAATCGTTGTTGTTTCGTGACCGTTCTTTATATTTGGGTTTACTTGGCCAACAAGCAAACCTATTGAATAGAAATTTCCCACAACCATGCATTTTGCGATGTTTGTAACGTAACGACAATGAAGACAAGATCATTTTGGTCAATAGAGCATGATAATCGTTGTTGTTTCGTGCACGTTCTTTATACTTGGGTTTACTTGGCCAACAAGCACACTTATTGAATAGAAATTTCCCACACCCATGCATTTTGCGATGTTTGTAAAGTAACGACAGTGAGGACAAGATCATTTTGGTCAGTAGAGCATGATAATCGTTGTCGTTTCGTGCAAGTTCTTTATATTTGGGTTTACTTGGTCAACAAGCAACCCTATTGAATAGAAATTTACGACAACCATGCATTTTGCGATGTTTGTAACGTAACGACAATGAAGACAAGATCATTTTGTTCAATAGAGCATGATAATCGTTGTTGTTTCGTGCACGTTCTTTATATTTGGGTTTACTTGGCCAACAAGCAACCCTATTGAATAGAAATTTACGACAACCATGCATTTTGTGATGTTTGTAACGTAACGACAATGAAGACAAGATCATTTTGGTCAATAGAGCATGATAATCGTTGTTGTTTCGTGCACGTTCTTTATACATGGGTTTACTTGGCCAACAAGCAAACTAATTGAACAGAAATTTCCCACAACCATGCATTTTCCGATGTTTGTAAAGTAACGACAGTGAGGACAAGATCATTTTGGTCAGTAGAGCATGATAATCGTTGTTGTTTCGTGCACGTTCTTTATATTTGGGTTTACTTGGCCAACAAGCAACCCTATTGAATAGAAATTTACGACAACCATGCATTTTGCGATGTTTGTAACGTAACGACAATGAAGACAATATCATTTTGGTCAATAGAGCATGATAATCGTTGTTGTTTCGTGCACGTTCTTTATACTTGGGTTTACTTGGCCAACAAGCAAACTTATTGAATAGAAATTTCTCACAACCATGCATTTTGCGATGTTTGTAAAGTAACGACAATGAAGACAAGATCATTTTGGTCAATAGACCATGATAATCGTTGTTGTTTCGTGCACGTTCTTTATATTTGGGTTTACATGGCCAACAAGCAAACTTATTGAATAGAAATTTCCCACAACCATGCATTTTGCGATGTTTGTAAAGTAACGACAGTGAGGACAAGATCATTTTGGTCAGTAGAGCATGATAATCGTTGTTGTTTCGTGACCGTTCTTTATATTTGGGTTTACTTGGCCAACAAGCAAACCTATTGAATAGAAATTTCCCACAACCATGCATTTTGCGATGTTTGTAACGTAACGACAATGAAGACAAGATCATTTTGGTCAATAGAGCATGATAATCGTTGTTGTTTCGTGCACGTTCTTTATACTTGGGTTTACTTGGCCAACAAGCACACTTATTGAATAGAAATTTCCCACACCCATGCATTTTGCGATGTTTGTAACGTAACGACAATGAAGACAAGATCATTTTGGTCAATAGAGCATGATAATCGTTGTTGTTTCGTGCACGTTCTTTATACATGGGTTTACTTGGCCAACAAGCAAACTAATTGAACAGAAATTTCCCACAACCATGCATTTTCCGATGTTTGTAAAGTAACGACAGTGAGGACAAGATCATTTTGGTCAGTAGAGCATGATAATCGTTGTTGTTTCGTGCACGTTCTTTATATTTGGGTTTACTTGGCCAACAAGCAACCCTATTGAATAGAAATTTACGACAACCATGCATTTTGCGATGTTTGTAACGTAACGACAATGAAGACAATATCATTTTGGTCAATAGAGCATGATAATCGTTGTTGTTTCGTGCACGTTCTTTATACTTGGGTTTACTTGGCCAACAAGCAAACTTATTGAATAGAAATTTCTCACAACCATGCATTTTGCGATGTTTGTAAAGTAACGACAATGAAGACAAGATCATTTTGGTCAATAGACCATGATAATCGTTGTTGTTTCGTGCACGTTCTTTATATTTGGGTTTACATGGCCAACAAGCAAACTTATTGAATAGAAATTTCCCACAACCATGCATTTTGCGATGTTTGTAAAGTAACGACAGTGAGGACAAGATCATTTTGGTCAGTAGAGCATGATAATCGTTGTTGTTTCGTGACCGTTCTTTATATTTGGGTTTACTTGGCCAACAAGCAAACCTATTGAATAGAAATTTCCCACAACCATGCATTTTGCGATGTTTGTAACGTAATGACAATGAAGACAAGATCATTTTGGTCAATAGAGCATGATAATCGTTGTTGTTTCGTGCACGTTCTTTATACTTGGGTTTACTTGGCCAACAAGCACACTTATTGAATAGAAATTTCCCACACCCATGCATTTTGCGATGTTTGTAAAGTAACGACAGTGAGGACAAGATCATTTTGGTCAGTAGAGCATGATAATCGTTGTCGTTTCGTGCAAGTTCTTTATATTTGGGTTTACTTGGTCAACAAGCAACCCTATTGAATAGAAATTTACGACAACCATGCATTTTGCGATGTTTGTAACGTAACGACAATGAAGACAAGATCATTTTGTTCAATAGAGCATGATAATCGTTGTTGTTTCGTGCACGTTCTTTATATTTGGGTTTACTTGGCCAACAAGCAACCCTATTGAATAGAAATTTACGACAACCATGCATTTTGCGATGTTTGTAACGTAACGACAATGAAGACAAGATCATTTTGGTCAATAGAGCATGATAATCGTTGTTGTTTCGTGCACGTTCTTTATACTTGGGTTTACTTGGCCAACAAGCACACTTATTGAATAGAAATTTCCCACACCCATGCATTTTGCGATGTTTGTAACGTAACGACAATGAAGACAAGATCATTTTGGTCAATAGAGCATGATAATCGTTGTTGTTTCGTGCACGTTCTTTATACTTGGGTTTACTTTGCCAACAAGCAAACTTATTGAATAGAAATTTCCCACACCCATGCATTTTGCGATGTTTGTAAAGTAACGACAGTGAGGACAAGATCATTTTGGTCAGTAGAGCATGATAATCGTTGTCGTTTCGTGCAAAATCTTTATATTTGGGTTTACTTGGCCAACAAGCATTCCTATTGAATAGAAATTTACGACAACCATGCATTTTACGATGTTTGTAACGTAACGACAATGAAGACAAGATCATTTTGTTCAATAGAGCATGATAATCGTTGTTGTTTCGTGCACGTTCTTTATATTTGGGTTTACATGGCCAACAAGCAAACCTATTGAATAGAAATTGCCCAGAACCATACATTTTGTGATGTTTGTAACGTAACGACAATGAAGACAAGATCATTTTGGTCATTAGAGCATGATAGTCGTTGTTGTTTCGTGCACGTTCTTTATATTTGTGTTTACTTGGCCAACAAGCAACCCTATTGAATAGAAATTTACAACAACCATGCATTTTGTGATGTTTGTAACGTAACGACAATGAAGACAAGATCATTTTGGTCAATAGAGCATGATAATCGTTGTTGTTTCGTGCACGTTCTTTATACATGGGTTTACTTGGCCAACAAGCAAACTAATTGAACAGAAATTTCCCACAACCATGCATTTTCCGATCTTTGTAAAGTAACGACAGTGAGGACAAGATCATTTTGGTCAGTAGAGCATGATAATCGTTGTTGTTTCGTGCACGTTCTTTATATTTGGGTTTACTTGGCCAACAAGCAACCCTATTGAATAGAAATTTCCCACAACCATGCATTTTGCGATGTTTGTAACGTAACGACAATGAAGACAAGATCATTTTGGTCAATAGAGCATGATAATCGTTGTTGTTTCGTGCACGTTCTTTATACTTGGGTTTACTTGGCCAACAAGCAAACTTATTGAATAGAAATTTCCCACACCCATGCATTTTGCGATGTTTGTAAAGTAACGACAGTGAGGACAAGATCATTTTGGTCAGTAGAGCATGATAATCGTTGTCGTTTCGTGCAAGTTCTTTATATTTGGGTTTACTTGGCCAACAAGCATTCCTATTGAATAGAAATTTACGACAACCATGCATTTTGCAATGTTTGTAACGTAACGACAATGAAGACAAGATCATTTTGTTCAATAGAGCATGATAATCGTTGTTGTTTCGTGCACGTTCTTTATATTTGGGTTTACTTGGCCAACAAGCAAACCTATTGAATAGAAATTGCCCAGAACCATACATTTTGTGATGTTTGTAACGTAACGACAATGAAGACAAGATCATTTTGGTCATTAGAGCATGATAGTCGTTGTTGTTTCGTGCACGTTCTTTATATTTGTGTTTACTTGGCCAACAAGCAACCCTATTGAATAGAAATTTACAACAACCATGCATTTTGCGATGTTTGTAACGTAACGACAATGAAGACAAGATCATTTTGGTCAATAGAGCATGATAATCGTTGTTGTTTCGTGCACGTTCTTTATACATGGGTTTACTTAGCCAACAAGCAAACTAATTGAACAGAAATTTCCCACAACCATGCATTTTCCGATGTTTGTAAAGTAACGACAGTGAGGACAAGATCATTTTGGTCAGTAGAGCATGATAATCGTTGTTGTTTCTTGCACGTTCTTTATATTTGGGTTTACTTGGCCAACAAGCAACCCTATTGAATAGAAATTTCCCACAACCATGCATTTTGCGATGTTTGTAACGTAACGACAATGAAGACTCTTCATTTTGGTCATTAGAGCATGATAATCGTTGTTGTTTCGTGCACGTTCTTTATATTTGGGTTTACTTGGCCAACAAGCAAACCTATTGAATAGAAATTTCCCACAACCATGCATTTTGCGATGTTTGTAACGTAACGACAATGAAGACAAGAACATTTTGGTCAATAGAGCATGATAATCGTTGTTGTTTCGTGCACGTTCTTTATACTTGGGTTTACTTGGCCAACAAGCAAACTTATTGAATAGAAATTTCCCACAACCATGCATTTTGCGATGTTTGTAAAGTAACGACAGTGAGGACAAGATCATTTTGGTCAGTAGAGCATGATAATCGTTGTCGTTTCGTGCAAGTTCTTTATATTTGGGTTTACTTGGCCAACAAGCAACCCTATTGAATAGAAATTTATGACAACCATGCATTTTGCGATGTTTGTAACGTAACGACAATGAAGACAAGATCATTTTGTTCAATAGAGCATGATAATCGTTGTTATTTCGTGCACGTTCTTTATATTTGGGTTTACTTGGCCAACAAGCAAACCTATTGAATAGAAATTGCCCAAAACCATACATTTTGTGATGTTTGTAACGTAAAGACAATGAAGACAAGATCATTTTGGTCATTAGAGCATGATAGTCGTTGTTGTTTCGTGCACGTTCTTTATATTTGTGTTTAATTGGCCAACAAGCAACCCTATTGAATAGAAATTTACAACAACCATGCATTTTGCGATGTTTGTAACGTAACGACAATGAACACAAGATCATTTTGGTCAATAGAGCATGATAATCGTTGTTGTTTCGTGCACGTTCTTTATACATGTTTTTACTTGGCCAACAAGCAAACTAATTGAACAGAAATTTCCCACAACCATGCATTTTCCGATGTTTGTAAAGTAACGACAGTGAGGACAAGATCATTTTGGTCAGTAGAGCATGATAATCGTTGTTGTTTCGTGCACGTTCTTTATATTTGGGTTTACTTGGCCAACAAGCAACCCTATTGAATAGAAATTTCCCACAACCATGCATTTTGCGATGTTTGTAACGTAACGACAATGAAGACTCTTCATTTTGGTCATTAGAGCATGATAATCGTTGTTGTTTCGTGCACGTTCTTTATATTTGGGTTTACTTGGCCAACAAGCAAACCTATTGAATAGAAATTTCCCACAACCATGCATTTTGCGATGTTTGTAACGTAACGACAATGAAGACAAGATCATTTTGGTCAATAGAGCATGATAATCGTTGTTGTTTCGTGCACGTTCTTTATACTTGGGTTTACTTGGCCAACAAGCAAACTTATTGAATAGAAATTTCCCACAACCATGCATTTTGCGATGTTTGTAAAGTAACGACAGTGAGGACAAGATCATTTTGGTCAGTAGAGCATGATAATCGTTGTCGTTTCGTGCAAGTTCTTTATATTTGGGTTTACTTGGTCAACAAGCAACCCTATTGAATAGAAATTTACGACAAGCATGCATTTTGCGATGTTTGTAACGTAACGACAATCAAGACAAGATCATTTTGGTCAGTAGAGCATGATAGTCGTTGTTGTTTCGTGCACGTTCTTTATATTCGTGTTTACTTGGCCAACAAGCAACCCTATTGAATAGAAATTTACGACTACCATGCATTTTGCGACGTTTGTAACGTAACGACAATCAAGACAAGATCATTTTGGTCAATAGAGCATGATAATCGTTGTTGTTTCGTGCACGTTCTTTATACATGGGTTTACTTGGCCAACAAGCAAACTAATTGAACAGAAATTTCCCACAACCATGCATTTTCCAATGTTTGTAAAGTAACGACAGTGAGGACAAGATCATTTTGGTCAGTAGAGCATGATAATCGTTATTGTTTCGTGCACGTTCTTTATATTTGGGTTTACTTGGCCAACAAGCAACCCTATTGAATAGAAATTTACGACAACCATGCATTTTGCGCTGTTTGTAACGTAACGACAATGAAGACAATATCATTTTGGTCAATAGAGCATGATAATCGTTGTTGTTTCGTGCACGTTCTTTATACTTGGGTTTACTTGGCCAACAAGCAAACTTATTGAATAGAAATTTCCCACAACCATGCATTTTGCGATGTTTGTAAAGTAACGACAATGAAGACAAGATCATTTTGGTCAATAGACCATGATAATCGTTGTTGTTTCGTGCACGTTCTTTATATTTGGGTTTACTTGGCCAACAAGCAAACTTATTGAATAGAAATTTCCCACAACCATGCATTTTGCGATGTTTGTAACGTAACGACAATGAAGACAAGATCATTTTGGTCATTAGAGCATGATAATCGTTGTTGTTTCGTGACCGTTCTTTATATTTGGGTTTACTTGGCCAACAAGCAAACCTATTGAATAGAAATTTCCCACAACCATGCATTTTGCGATGTTTGTAACGTAACGACAATGAAGACAAGATCATTTTGGTCAATAGAGAATGATAATCGTTGTTGTTTCGTGCACGTTCTTCATACTTGGGTTTACTTGGCCAACAAGCACACTTATTGAATAGAAATTTCCCACACCCATGCATTTTGCGATGTTTGTAAAGTAACGACAGTGAGGACAAGATCATTTTGGTCAGTAGAGCATGATAATCGTTGTCGTTTCGTGCAAGTTCTTTATATTTGGGTTTACTTGGTCTACAAGCAACCCTATTGAATAGAAATTTACGACAACCATGCATTTTGCGATGTTTGTAACGTAACGACAATGAAGACAAGATCATTTTGTTCAATAGAGCATGATAATCGTTGTTGTTTCGTGCACGTTCTTTATATTTGGGTTTACTTGGCCAACAAGCAAACCTATTGAATAGAAATTGCCCAGAACCATACATTTTGTGATGTTTGTAACGTAACGACAATGAAGACAAGATCATTTTGGTCATTAGAGCATGATAGTCGTTGTTGTTTCGTGCACGTTCTTTATATTTGTGTTTACTTGGCCAACAAGCAACCCTATTGAATAGAAATTTACGACAACCATGCATTTTGCGATGTTTGTAATGTAACGAAAATGAAGACAAGATCATTTTGGTCAATAGAGCATGATAATCGTTGTTGTTTCGTGCACGTTCTTTATATTTGGGTTTACTTGGCCAACAAGCAAACCTATTGAATAGAAATTGCCTAGAACCATACATTTTGTGATGTTTGTAACGTAACGACAATGAAGACAAGATCATTTTGGTCATTAGAGCATGATAGTCGTTGTTGTTTCGTGCACGTTCTTTATATTTGTGTTTACTTGGCCAACAAGCAACCCTATTGAATAGAAATTTACGACAACCTTGCATTTTGCGATGTTTGTAACGTAACGACAATGAAGACAAGATCATTTTGGTCAATAGAGCATGATAATCATTGTTGTTTCGTGCTCGTTCATTTAAAGCTTAACTCTTTATATTATGGTTTATTTAGCCAACAAGCAAACCGATTGAATAGAAATTGCCCAGAACCATACATTTTGTGATGTTTGTAACGTAACGACAATGAAGACAAGATCATTTTGGTCATTAGAGCATGATAATCGTTGTTGTTTCGTGCACGTTCTTTATATTTTGGTTTACTTGGCCAACAAGCAAACTTATTGAATAGAAATTTCCCACAACCATGCATTTTGCGATGTTTGTAACGTAACGACAATGAAGACAAGATCATTTTGGTCATTAGAGCATGATAATCGTTGTTGTTTCGTGACCGTTCTTTATATTTGGGTTTACTTGGCCAACAAGCAAACCTATTGAATAGAAATTTCCCACAACCATGCATTTTGCGATGTTTGTAACGTAACGACAATGAAGACAAGATCATTTTGGTCAATAGAGAATGATAATCGTTGTTGTTTCGTGCACGTTCTTTATACTTGGGTTTACTTGGCCAACAAGCACACTTATTGAATAGAAATTTCCCACACCCATGCATTTTGCGATGTTTGTAAAGTAACGACAGTGAGGACAAGATCATTTTGGTCAGTAGAGCATGATAATCGTTGTCGTTTCGTGCAAGTTCTTTATATTTGGGTTTACTTGGTCTACAAGCAACCCTATTGAATAGAAATTTACGACAACCATGCATTTTGCGATGTTTGTAACGTAACGACAATGAAGACAAGATCATTTTGTTCAATAGAGCATGATAATCGTTGTTGTTTCGTGCACGTTCTTTATATTTGGGTTTACTTGGCCAACAAGCAAACCTATTGAATAGAAATTGCCCAGAACCATACATTTTGTGATGTTTGTAACGTAACGACAATGAAGACAAGATCATTTTGGTCATTAGAGCATGATAGTCGTTGTTGTTTCGTGCACGTTCTTTATATTTGTGTTTACTTGGCCAACAAGCAACCCTATTGAATAGAAATTTACGACAACCATGCATTTTGCGATGTTTGTAATGTAACGAAAATGAAGACAAGATCATTTTGGTCAATAGAGCATGATAATCGTTGTTGTTTCGTGCACGTTCTTTATATTTGGGTTTACTTGGCCAACAAGCAAACCTATTGAATAGAAATTGCCTAGAACCATACATTTTGTGATGTTTGTAACGTAACGACAATGAAGACAAGATCATTTTGGTCATTAGAGCATGATAGTCGTTGTTGTTTCGTGCACGTTCTTTATATTTGTGTTTACTTGGCCAACAAGCAACCCTATTGAATAGAAATTTACGACAACCTTGCATTTTGCGATGTTTGTAACGTAACGACAATGAAGACAAGATCATTTTGGTCAATAGAGCATGATAATCATTGTTGTTTCGTGCTCGTTCATTTAAAGCTTAACTCTTTATATTATGGTTTACTTAGCCAACAAGCAAACCGATTGAATAGAAATTGCCCAGAACCATACATTTTGTGATGTTTGTAACGTAACGACAATGAAGACAAGATCATTTTGGTCATTAGAGCATGATAATCGTTGTTGTTTCGTGCACGTTCTTTATATTTTGGTTTACTTGGCCAACAAGCAAACTTATTGAATAGAAATTTCCCACAACCATGCATTTTGCGATGTTTGCAACGAAACGACAATGAAGTCAAGATCATTTTGGTCATTAGAGCATGATAATCGTTGTTGTTTCGTGACCGTTCTTTATATTTGGGTTTACTTGGCCAACAAGCAAACCTATTGAATAGAAATTTCCCACAACCATGCATTTTGCGATGTTTGTAACGTAACGACAATGAAGACAAGATCATTTTGGTCAATAGAGCATGATAATCGTTGTTGTTTCGTGCACGTTGTTTATATTTGGGTTTACTTGGCCAACAAGCAACCCTATTGAATAGAAATTTATGACAACCATGCATTTTGCGATGTTTGTAACGTAAGGAAAATGAAGACAAGATCATTTTGGTCAATAGAGCATGATAATCGTTGTTGTTTCGTGCACGTTCATTTAAAGCTTAACTCTTTATATTATGGTTTACTTGGCCAACAAGCAAACCTATTGAATAAAAATTGCCCAGAACCATACATTTTGTGATGTTTATAACGTAACGACAATGAAGACAAGATCATTTTGGTCATTAGAGCATGATAGTCGTTGTTGTTTCGTGCACGTTCTTTATATTTGTGTTTACTTGGCCAACAAGCAACCCTATTGAATAGAAATTTACGACAACCATGCATTTTGCGATGTTTGTAACGTAACGTCAATGAAGACAAGATCATTTTGGTCAATAGAGCATGATAATCGTAGTTGTTTCGTGCACGTTCTTTATCCATGGGTTTACTTGGCCAACAAGCAAACTAATTGAACAGAAATTTCCCACAACCATGCATTTTCCGATGTTTGTAAAGTAACGACAGTGAGGACAAGATCATTTTGGTCAGTAGAGCATGATAATCGTTGTCGTTTCGTGCAAGTTCTTTATATTTGGGTTTACTTGGCCAACAAGCAACCCTATTGAATAGAAATTTATGACAACCATGCATTTTGCGATGTTTGTAACGTAAGGAAAATGAAGACAAGATCATTTTGGTCATTAGAGCATGATAGTCGTTGTTTTTTCGTGCACGTTCTTTATATTTGGGTTTACTTGGCCAACAAGCAACCCTATTGAATAGAAATTTACGACAAGCATGCATTTTACGATGTTTGTAACGTAACGACAATCAAGACAAGATCATTTTGGTCAGTAGAGCATGATAGTCGTTGTTGTTTCGTGCACGTTCTTTATATTCGTGTTTACTTGGCCAACAAGCAACCCTATTGAATAGAAATTTACGACAACCATGCATTTTGCGACGTTTGTAACGTAACGACAATCAAGACAAGATCATTTTGGTCAATAGAGCATGATAATCGTTGTTGTTTCGTGCACGTTCTTTATACATGGGTTTACTTGGCCAACAAGCAAACTAACTGAACAGAAATTTCCCACAACCATGCATTTTCCAATGTTTGTAAAGTAACGACAGTGAGGACAAGATCATTTTGGTCAGTAGAGCATGATAATCGTTATTGTTTCGTGCACGTTCTTTATATTTGGGTTTACTTGGCCAACAAGCAACCCTATTGAATAGAAATTTACGACAACCATGCATTTTGCGATGTTTGTAACGTAACGACAATGAAGACAATATCATTTTGGTCAATAGAGCATGATAATCGTTGTTGTTTCGTGCACGTTCTTTATACTTGGGTTTACTTGGCCAACAAGCAAACTTATTGAATAGAAATTTCCCACAACCATGCATTTTGCGATGTTTGTAAAGTAACGACAATGAAGACAAGATCATTTTGGTCAATAGACCATGATAATCGTTGTTGTTTCGTGCACGTTCTTTATATTTGGGTTTACTTGGCCAACAAGCAAACTTATTGAATAGAAATTTCCCACAACCATGCATTTTGCGATGTTTGTAACGTAACGACAATGAAGACAAGATCATTTTGGTCATTAGAGCATGATAATCGTTGTTGTTTCGTGACCGTTCTTTATATTTGGGTTTACTTGGCCAACAAGCAAACCTATTGAATAGAAATTTCCCACAACCATGCATTTTGCGATGTTTGTAACGTAACGACAATGAAGACAAGATCATTTTGGTCAATAGAGAATGATAATCGTTGTTGTTTCGTGCACGTTCTTTATACTTGGGTTTACTTGGCCAACAAGCACACTTATTGAATAGAAATTTCCCACACCCATGCATTTTGCGATGTTTGTAAAGTAACGACAGTGAGGACAAGATCATTTTGGTCAGTAGAGCATGATAATCGTTGTCGTTTCGTGCAAGTTCTTTATATTTGGGTTTACTTGGTCTACAAGCAACCCTATTGAATAGAAATTTACGACAACCATGCATTTTGCGATGTTTGTAACGTAACGACAATGAAGACAAGATCATTTTGTTCAATAGAGCATGATAATCGTTGTTGTTTCGTGCACGTTCTTTATATTTGGGTTTACTTGGCCAACAAGCAAACCTATTGAATAGAAATTGCCCAGAACCATACATTTTGTGATGTTTGTAACGTAACGACAATGAAGACAAGATCATTTTGGTCATTAGAGCATGATAGTCGTTGTTGTTTCGTGCACGTTCTTTATATTTGTGTTTACTTGGCCAACAAGCAACCCTATTGAATAGAAATTTACGACAACCATGCATTTTGCGATGTTTGTAATGTAACGAAAATGAAGACAAGATCATTTTGGTCAATAGAGCATGATAATCGTTGTTGTTTCGTGCACGTTCTTTATATTTGGGTTTACTTGGCCAACAAGCAAACCTATTGAATAGAAATTGCCTAGAACCATACATTTTGTGATGTTTGTAACGTAACGACAATGAAGACAAGATCATTTTGGTCATTAGAGCATGATAGTCGTTGTTGTTTCGTGCACGTTCTTTATATTTGTGTTTACTTGGCCAACAAGCAACCCTATTGAATAGAAATTTACGACAACCTTGCATTTTGCGATGTTTGTAACGTAACGACAATGAAGACAAGATCATTTTGGTCAATAGAGCATGATAATCATTGTTGTTTCGTGCACGTTCATTTAAAGCTTAACTCTTTATATTATGGTTTACTTAGCCAACAAGCAAACCGATTGAATAGAAATTGCCCAGAACCATACATTTTGTGATGTTTGTAACGTAACGACAATGAAGACAAGATCATTTTGGTCATTAGAGCATGATAGTCGTTGTTGTTTCGTGCACGTTCTTTATATTTGTATTTATTTGGCCAACAAGCAACCCTATTGAATAGAAATTTACGACAACTATACATTTTGCGATGTTTGTAACGAAACGACAATGAAGACAAGATCATTTTGGTCAATAGAGCATGATAATCATTGTTGTTTCGTGCTCGTTCATTTAAAGCTTAACTCTTTATATTATGGTTTACTTAGCCAACAAGCAAACCGATTGAATAGAAATTGCCCAGAACCATACATTTTGTGATGTTTGTAACGTAACGACAATGAAGACAAGATCATTTTGGTCATTAGAGCATGATAATCGTTGTTGTTTCGTGCACGTTCTTTATATTTTGGTTTACTTGGCCAACAAGCAAACTTATTGAATAGAAATTTCCCACAACCATGCATTTTGCGATATTTGCAACGAAACGACAATGAAGTCAAGATCATTTTGGTCATTAGAGCATGATAATCGTTGTTGTTTCGTGACCGTTCTTTATATTTGGGTTTACTTGGCCAACAAGCAAACCTATTGAATAGAAATTTCCCACAACCATGCATTTTGCGATGTTTGTAACGTAACGACAATGAAGACAAGATCATTTTGGTCAATAGAGCATGATAATCGTTGTTGTTTCGTGCACGTTGTTTATATTTGGGTTTACTTGGCCAACAAGCAACCCTATTGAATAGAAATTTATGACAACCATGCATTTTGCGATGTTTGTAACGTAAGGAAAATGAAGACAAGATCATTTTGGTCAATAGAGCATGATAATCGTTGTTGTTTCGTGCACGTTCATTTAAAGCTTAACTCTTTATATTATGGTTTACTTGGCCAACAAGCAAACCTATTGAATAAAAATTGCCCAGAACCATACATTTTGTGATGTTTATAACGTAACGACAATGAAGACAAGATCATTTTGGTCATTAGAGCATGATAGTCGTTGTTGTTTCGTGCACGTTCTTTATATTTGTGTTTACTTGGCCAACAAGCAACCCTATTGAATAGAAATTTACGACAACCATGCATTTTGCGATGTTTGTAACGTAACGACAATGAAGACAAGATCATTTTGGTCAATAGAGCATGATAATCGTAGTTGTTTCGTGCACGTTCTTTATCCATGGGTTTACTTGGCCAACAAGCAAACTAATTGAACAGAAATTTCCCACAACCATGCATTTTCCGATGTTTGTAAAGTAACGACAGTGAGGACAAGATCATTTTGGTCAGTAGAGCATGATAATTGTTGTTGTTTCGTGCACGTTCTTTATATTTGGGTTTACTTGGCCAACAAGCAACCCTATTGAATAGAAATTTACGACAACCATGCATTTTGCGATGTTTGTAACGTAACGACAATGAAGACAATATCATTTTGGTCAATAGAGCATGATAATCGTTGTTGTTTCGTGCACGTTCTTTATACTTGGGTTTACTTGGCCAACAAGCAAACTTATTGAATAGAAATTTCGCACAACCATGCATTTTGCGATGTTTGTAAAGTAACGACAATGAAGACAAGATCATTTTGGTCAATAGACCATGATAATCGTTGTTGTTTCGTGCACGTTCTTTATATTTGGGTTTACTTGGCCAACAAGCAAACTTATTGAATAGAAATTTCCCACAACCATGCATTTTGCGATGTTTGTAACGTAACGACAATGAAGACAAGATCATTTTGGTCATTAGAGCATGATAATCGTTGTTGTTTCGTGACCGTTCTTTATATTTGGGTTTACTTGGCCAACAAGCAAACCTATTGAATAGAAATTTCCCACAACCATGCATTTTGCGATGTTTGTAACGTAACGACAATGAAGACAAGATCATTTTGTTCAATAGAGCATGATAATCGTTGTTGTTTCGTGCACGTTCTTTATATTTGGGTTTACTTGGCCAACAAGCAAACCTATTGAATAGAAATTGCCCAGAACCATACATTTTGTGATGTTTGTAACGTAACGACAATGAAGACAAGATCATTTTGGTCATTAGAGCATGATAGTCGTTGTTGTTTCGTGCACGTTCTTTATATTTGTGTTTACTTGGCCAACAAGCAACCCTATTGAATAGAAATTTACGACAACCATGCATTTTGCGATGTTTGTAATGTAACGAAAATGAAGACAAGATCATTTTGGTCAATAGAGCATGATAATCGTTGTTGTTTCGTGCACGTTCTTTATATTTGGGTTTACTTGGCCAACAAGCAAACCTATTGAATAGAAATTGCCTAGAACCATACATTTTGTGATGTTTGTAACGTAACGACAATGAAGACAAGATCATTTTGGTCATTAGAGCATGATAGTCGTTGTTGTTTCGTGCACGTTCTTTATATTTGTGTTTACTTGGCCAACAAGCAACCCTATTGAATAGAAATTTACGACAACCTTGCATTTTGCGATGTTTGTAACGTAACGACAATGAAGACAAGATCATTTTGGTCAATAGAGCATGATAATCATTGTTGTTTCGTGCACGTTCATTTAAAGCTTAACTCTTTATATTATGGTTTACTTAGCCAACAAGCAAACCGATTGAATAGAAATTGCCCAGAACCATACATTTTGTGATGTTTGTAACGTAACGACAATGAAGACAAGATCATTTTGGTCATTAGAGCATGATAGTCGTTGTTGTTTCGTGCACGTTCTTTATATTTGTATTTATTTGGCCAACAAGCAACCCTATTGAATAGAAATTTACGACAACTATACATTTTGCGATGTTTGTAACGAAACGACAATGAAGACAAGATCATTTTGGTCAATAGAGCATGATAATCATTGTTGTTTCGTGCTCGTTCATTTAAAGCTTAACTCTTTATATTATGGTTTACTTAGCCAACAAGCAAACCGATTGAATAGAAATTGCCCAGAACCATACATTTTGTGATGTTTGTAACGTAACGACAATGAAGACAAGATCATTTTGGTCATTAGAGCATGATAATCGTTGTTGTTTCGTGCACGTTCTTTATATTTTGGTTTACTTGGCCAACAAGCAAACTTATTGAATAGAAATTTCCCACAACCATGCATTTTGCGATATTTGCAACGAAACGACAATGAAGTCAAGATCATTTTGGTCATTAGAGCATGATAATCGTTGTTGTTTCGTGACCGTTCTTTATATTTGGGTTTACTTGGCCAACAAGCAAACCTATTGAATAGAAATTTCCCACAACCATGCATTTTGCGATGTTTGTAACGTAACGACAATGAAGACAAGATCATTTTGGTCAATAGAGCATGATAATCGTTGTTGTTTCGTGCACGTTGTTTATATTTGGGTTTACTTGGCCAACAAGCAACCCTATTGAATAGAAATTTATGACAACCATGCATTTTGCGATGTTTGTAACGTAAGGAAAATGAAGACAAGATCATTTTGGTCAATAGAGCATGATAATCGTTGTTGTTTCGTGCACGTTCATTTAAAGCTTAACTCTTTATATTATGGTTTACTTGGCCAACAAGCAAACCTATTGAATAGAAATTTCCCACACCCATGCATTTTGCGATGTTTGTAAAGTAACGATAGTGAGGACAAGATCATTTTGGTCAGTAGAGCATGATAATCGTTGTCGTTTCGTGCAAGTTCTTTATATTTGGGTTTACTTGGCCAACAAGCATTCCTATTGAATAGAAATTTACGACAACCATGCATTTTGCGATGTTTGTAACGTAACGACAATGAAGACAAGATCATTTTGTTCAATAGAGCATGATAATCGTTGTTGTTTCGTGCACGTTCTTTATATTTGGGTTTACTTGGCCAACAAGCAAACCTATTGAATAGAAATTGCCCAGAACCATACATTTTGTGATGTTTGTAACGTAACGACAATGAAGACAAGATCATTTTGGTCATTAGAGCATGATAGTCGTTGTTGTTTCGTGCACGTTCTTTATATTTGTGTTTACTTGGCCAACAAGCAACCCTATTGAATAGAAATTTACAACAACCATGCATTTTGCGATGTTTGTAACGTAACGATAATGAAGACAAGATCATTTTGGTCAATAGAGCATGATAATCGTTGTTGTTTCGTGCACGTTCTTTATACATGGGTTTACTTGGCCAACAAGCAAACTAATTGAACAGAAATTTCCCACAACCATGCAATTTCCGATGTTTGTAAAGTAACGACAGTGAGGACAAGATCATTTTGGTCAGTAGAGCATGATAATCGTTGTTGGTTCGTGCACGTTCTTTATATTTGGGTTTACTTGGCCAACAAGCAACCCTATTGAATAGAAATTTCCCACAACCATGCATTTTGCGATGTTTGTAACGTAACGACAATGAAGACAAGATCATTTTGGTCAATAGAGCATGATAATCGTTGTTGTTTCGTGCACGTTCTTTATACTTGGGTTTACTTGGCCAACAAGCAAACTTATTGAATAGAAATTTCCCACAACCATGCATTTTGCGATGTTTATAAAGTAACGACAGTGAGGACAAGATCATTTTGGTCAGTAGAGCATGATAATCGTTGTCGTTTCGTGCAAGTTCTTTATATTTGGGTTTACTTGGCCAACAAGCAACCCTATTGAATAGAAATTTATGACAACCATGCATTTTGCGATGTTTGTAACATAAGGAAAATGAAGACAAGATCATTTTGGTCATTAGAGCATGATAGTCGTTGTTTTTTCGTGCACGTTCTTTATATTTGGGTTTACTTGGCCAACAAGCAACCCTATTGAATAGAAATTTACGACAACCATGCATTTTGCGATGTTTGTAACGTAACGACAATCAAGACAAGATCATTTTGGTCAGTAGAGCATGATAGTCGTTGTTGTTTCGTGCACGTTCTTTATATTCGTGTTTACTTGGCCAACAAGCAACCCTATTGAATAGAAATTTACGACAACCATGCATTTTGCGATGTTTGTAACGTAACGACAATGAAGACAATATCATTTTGGTCAATAGAGCATGATAATCGTTGTTGTTTCGTGCACGTTCTTTATACTTGGGTTTACTTGGCCAACAAGCAAACTTATTGAATAGAAATTTCCCACAACCATGCATTTTGCGATGTTTGTAAAGTAACGACAATGAAGACAAGATCATTTTGGTCATTAGAGCATGATAATCGTTGTTGTTTCGTGACCGTTCTTTATATTTGGGTTTACTTGGCCAACAAGCAAACCTATTGAATAGAAATTTCCCACAACCATGCATTTTGCGATGTTTGTAACGTAACGACAATGAAGACAAGATCATTTTGGTCATTAGAGCATGATAATCGTTGTTGTTTCGTGACCGTTCTTTATATTTGGGTTTACTTGGCCAACAAGCAAACCTATTGAATAGAAATTTCCCACAACCATGCATTTTGCGATGTTTGTAACGTAACGACAATGAAGACAAGATCATTTTGGTCATTAGAGCATGATAGTCGTTGTTTCGTGCACGTTCTTTATATTTGTGTTTACTTGGCCAACAAGCAACCCTATTGAATAGAAATTTACGACAACCATGCATTTTGCGATGTTTGTAACGTAACGACAATGAAGACAATATCATTTTGGTCAATAGAGCATGATAATCGTTGTTGTTTCGTGCACGTTCTTTATACTTGGGTTTACTTGGCCAACAAGCAAACTTATTGAATAGAAATTTCGCACAACCATGCATTTTGCGATGTTTGTAAAGTAACGACAATGAAGACAAGAACATTTTGGTCAATAGACCATGATAATCGTTGTTGTTTCGTGCACGTTCTTTATATTTGGGTTTACTTGGCCAACAAGCAAACTTATTGAATAGAAATTTCCCACAACCATGCATTTTGCGATGTTTGTAACGTAACGACAATGAAGACAAGATCATTTTGGTCATTAGAGCATGATAATCGTTGTTGTTTCGTGACCGTTCTTTATATTTGGGTTTACTTGGCCAACAAGCAAACCTATTGAATAGAAATTTCCCACAACCATGCATTTTGCGATGTTTGTAACGTAACGACAATGAAGACAAGATCATTTTGGTCATTAGAGCATGATAGTCGTTGTTGTTTCGTGCACGTTCTTTATATTTGTGTTTACTTGGCCAACAAGCAACCCTATTGAATAGAAATTTCCCACAACCATGCATTTTCCAATGTTTGTAAAGTAACGACAGTGAGGACAAGATCATTTTGGTCAGTAGAGCATGATAATCGTTATTGTTTCGTGCACGTTCTTTATATTTGGGTTTACTTGGCCAACAAGCAACCCTATTGAATAGAAATTTACGACAACCATGCATTTTGCGATGTTTGTAACGTAACGACAATGAAGACAATATCATTTTGGTCAATAGAGCATGATAATCGTTGTTGTTTCGTGCACGTTCTTTATACTTGGGTTTACTTGGCCAACAAGCAAACTTATTGAATAGAAATTTCCCACAACCATGCATTTTGCGATGTTTGTAAAGTAACGACAATGAAGACAAGATCATTTTGGTCAATAGACCATGATAATCGTTGTTGTTTCGTGCACGTTCTTTATATTTGGGTTTACTTGGCCAACAAGCAAACTTATTGAATAGAAATTTCCCACAACCATGCATTTTGCGATGTTTGTAACGTAACGACAATGAAGACAAGATCATTTTGGTCATTAGAGCATGATAATCGTTGTTGTTTCGTGACCGTTCTTTATATTTGGGTTTACTTGGCCAACAAGCAAACCTATTGAATAGAAATTTCCCACAACCATGCATTTTGCGATGTTTGTAACGTAACGACAATGAAGACAAGATCATTTTGGTCAATAGAGAATGATAATCGTTGTTGTTTCGTGCACGTTCTTTATACTTGGGTTTACTTGGCCAACAAGCACACTTATTGAATAGAAATTTCCCACACCCATGCATTTTGCGATGTTTGTAAAGTAACGACAGTGAGGACAAGATCATTTTGGTCAGTAGAGCATGATAATCGTTGTCGTTTCGTGCAAGTTCTTTATATTTGGGTTTACTTGGTCTACAAGCAACCCTATTGAATAGAAATTTACGACAACCATGCATTTTGCGATGTTTGTAACGTAACGACAATGAAGACAAGATCATTTTGTTCAATAGAGCATGATAATCGTTGTTGTTTCGTGCACGTTCTTTATATTTGGGTTTACTTGGCCAACAAGCAAACCTATTGAATAGAAATTGCCCAGAACCATACATTTTGTGATGTTTGTAACGTAACGACAATGAAGACAAGATCATTTTGGTCATTAGAGCATGATAGTCGTTGTTGTTTCGTGCACGTTCTTTATATTTGTGTTTACTTGGCCAACAAGCAACCCTATTGAATAGAAATTTACGACAACCATGCATTTTGCGATGTTTGTAATGTAACGAAAATGAAGACAAGATCATTTTGGTCAATAGAGCATGATAATCGTTGTTGTTTCGTGCACGTTCTTTATATTTGGGTTTACTTGGCCAACAAGCAAACCTATTGAATAGAAATTGCCTAGAACCATACATTTTGTGATGTTTGTAACGTAACGACAATGAAGACAAGATCATTTTGGTCATTAGAGCATGATAGTCGTTGTTGTTTCGTGCACGTTCTTTATATTTGTGTTTACTTGGCCAACAAGCAACCCTATTGAATAGAAATTTACGACAACCTTGCATTTTGCGATGTTTGTAACGTAACGACAATGAAGACAAGATCATTTTGGTCAATAGAGCATGATAATCATTGTTGTTTCGTGCACGTTCATTTAAAGCTTAACTCTTTATATTATGGTTTACTTAGCCAACAAGCAAACCGATTGAATAGAAATTGCCCAGAACCATACATTTTGTGATGTTTGTAACGTAACGACAATGAAGACAAGATCATTTTGGTCATTAGAGCATGATAGTCGTTGTTGTTTCGTGCACGTTCTTTATATTTGTATTTATTTGGCCAACAAGCAACCCTATTGAATAGAAATTTACGACAACTATGCATTTTGCGATGTTTGTAACGAAACGACAATGAAGACAAGATCATTTTGGTCAATAGAGCATGATAATCATTGTTGTTTCGTGCTCGTTCATTTAAAGCTTAACTCTTTATATTATGGTTTACTTAGCCAACAAGCAAACCGATTGAATAGAAATTGCCCAGAACCATACATTTTGTGATGTTTGTAACGTAACGACAATGAAGACAAGATCATTTTGGTCATTAGAGCATGATAATCGTTGTTGTTTCGTGCACGTTCTTTATATTTTGGTTTACTTGGCCAACAAGCAAACTTATTGAATAGAAATTTCCCACAACCATGCATTTTGCGATATTTGCAACGAAACGACAATGAAGTCAAGATCATTTTGGTCATTAGAGCATGATAATCGTTGTTGTTTCGTGACCGTTCTTTATATTTGGGTTTACTTGGCCAACAAGCAAACCTATTGAATAGAAATTTCCCACAACCATGCATTTTGCGATGTTTGTAACGTAACGACAATGAAGACAAGATCATTTTGGTCAATAGAGCATGATAATCGTTGTTGTTTCGTGCACGTTCTTTATCCATGGGTTTACTTGGCCAACAAGCAACCCTATTGAATAGAAATTTATGACAACCATGCATTTTGCGATGTTTGTAACGTAAGGAAAATGAAGACAAGATCATTTTGGTCAATAGAGCATGATAATCGTTGTTGTTTCGTGCACGTTCATTTAAAGCTTAACTCTTTATATTATGGTTTACTTGGCCAACAAGCAAACCTATTGAATAAAAATTGCCCAGAACCATACATTTTGTGATGTTTATAACGTAACGACAATGAAGACAAGATCATTTTGGTCATTAGAGCATGATAGTCGTTGTTGTTTCGTGCACGTTCTTTATATTTGTGTTTACTTGGCCAACAAGCAACCCTATTGAATAGAAATTTACGACAACCATGCATTTTGCGATGTTTGTAACGTAACGACAATGAAGACAAGATCATTTTGGTCAATAGAGCATGATAATCGTAGTTGTTTCGTGCACGTTCTTTATCCATGGGTTTACTTGGCCAACAAGCAAACTAATTGAACAGAAATTTCCCACAACCATGCATTTTCTGATGTTTGTAAAGTAACGACAGTGAGGACAAGATCATTTTGGTCAGTAGAGCATGATAATTGTTGTTGTTTCGTGCACGTTCTTTATATTTGGGTTTACTTGGCCAACAAGCAACCCTATTGAATAGAAATTTACGACAACCATGCATTTTGCGATGTTTGTAACGAAACGACAATGAAGACAAGATCATTTTGGTCAATAGAGCATGATAATCATTGTTGTTTCGTGCTCGTTCATTTAAAGCTTAACTCTTTATATTATGGTTTACTTAGCCAACAAGCAAACCGATTGAATAGAAATTGCCCAGAACCATACATTTTGTGATGTTTGTAACGTAACGACAATGAAGACAAGATCATTTTGGTCATTAGAGCATGATAATCGTTGTTGTTTCGTGCACGTTCTTTATATTTTGGTTTACTTGGCCAACAAGCAAACTTATTGAATAGAAATTTCCCACAACCATGCATTTTGCGATATTTGCAACGAAACGACAATGAAGTCAAGATCATTTTGGTCATTAGAGCATGATAATCGTTGTTGTTTCGTGACCGTTCTTTATATTTGGGTTTACTTGGCCAACAAGCAAACCTATTGAATAGAAATTTCCCACAACCATGCATTTTGCGATGTTTGTAACGTAACGACAATGAAGACAAGATCATTTTGGTCAATAGAGCATGATAATCGTTGTTGTTTCGTGCACGTTCTTTATCCATGGGTTTACTTGGCCAACAAGCAACCCTATTGAATAGAAATTTATGACAACCATGCATTTTGCGATGTTTGTAACGTAAGGAAAATGAAGACAAGATCATTTTGGTCAATAGAGCATGATAATCGTTGTTGTTTCGTGCACGTTCATTTAAAGCTTAACTCTTTATATTATGGTTTACTTGGCCAACAAGCAAACCTATTGAATAAAAATTGCCCAGAACCATACATTTTGTGATGTTTATAACGTAACGACAATGAAGACAAGATCATTTTGGTCATTAGAGCATGATAGTCGTTGTTGTTTCGTGCACGTTCTTTATATTTGTGTTTACTTGGCCAACAAGCAACCCTATTGAATAGAAATTTACGACAACCATGCATTTTGCGATGTTTGTAACGTAACGACAATGAAGACAAGATCATTTTGGTCAATAGAGCATGATAATCGTAGTTGTTTCGTGCACGTTCTTTATCCATGGGTTTACTTGGCCAACAAGCAAACTAATTGAACAGAAATTTCCCACAACCATGCATTTTCTGATGTTTGTAAAGTAACGACAGTGAGGACAAGATCATTTTGGTCAGTAGAGCATGATAATTGTTGTTGTTTCGTGCACGTTCTTTATATTTGGGTTTACTTGGCCAACAAGCAACCCTATTGAATAGAAATTTACGACAACCATGCATTTTGCGATGTTTGTAACGTAACGACAATGAAGACAATATCATTTTGGTCAATAGAGCATGATAATCGTTGTTGTTTCGTGCACGTTCTTTATACTTGGGTTTACTTGGCCAACAAGCAAACTTATTGAATAGAAATTTCGCACAACCATGCATTTTGCGATGTTTGTAAAGTAACGACAATGAAGACAAGATCATTTTGGTCAATAGACAATGATAATCGTTGTTGTTTCGTGCACGTTCTTTATATTTGGGTTTACTTGGCCAACAAGCAAACTTATTGAATAGAAATTTCCCACAACCATGCATTTTGCGATGTTTGTAACGTAACGACAATGAAGACAAGATCATTTTGGTCATTAGAGCATGATAATCGTTGTTGTTTCGTGACCGTTCTTTATATTTGGGTTTACTTGGCCAACAAGCAAACCTATTGAATAGAAATTTCCCACAACCATGCATTTTGCGATGTTTGTAACGTAACGACAATGAAGACAAGATCATTTTGGTCAATAGAGCATGATAATCGTTGTTGTTTCGTGCACGTTCTTTATATTTGGGTTTACTTGGCCAACAAGCAAACTTATTGAATAGAAATTTCCCACAACCATGCATTTTGCGATGTTTGTAACGTAACGACAATGAAGACAAGATCATTTTGGTCATTAGAGCATGATAATCGTTGTTGTTTCGTGACCGTTCTTTATATTTGGGTTTACTTGGCCAACAAGCAAACCTATTGAATAGAAATTTCCCACAACCATGCATTTTGCGATGTTTGTAACGTAACGACAATGAAGACAAGATCATTTTGGTCATTAGAGCATGATAATCGTTGTTGTTTCGTGACCGTTCTTTATATTTGGGTTTACTTGGCCAACAAGCAAACCTATTGAATAGAAATTTCCCACAACCATGCATTTTGCGATGTTTGTAACGTAACGACAATGAAGACAAGATCATTTTGGTCAATAGAGCATGATAATCGTTGTTGTTTCGTGCACGTTCTTTATACTTGGGTTTACTTTGCCAACAAGCAAACTTATTGAATAGAAATTTCCCACACCCATGCATTTTGCGATGTTTGTAAAGTAACGACAGTGAGGACAAGATCATTTTGGTCAGTAGAGCATGATAATCGTTGTCGTTTCGTGCAAGTTCTTTATATTTGGGTTTACTTGGCCAACAAGCATTCCTATTGAATAGAAATTTACGACAACCATGCATTTTGCGATGTTTGTAACGTAACGACAATGAAGACAAGATCATTTTGTTCAATAGAGCATGATAATCGTTGTTGTTTCGTGCACGTTCTTTATATTTGGGTTTACTTGGCCAACAAGCAAACCTATTGAATAGAAATTGCCCAGAACCATACATTTTGTGATGTTTGTAACGTAACGACAATGAAGACAAGATCATTTTGGTCATTAGAGCATGATAGTCGTTGTTGTTTCGTGCACGTTCTTTATATTTGTGTTTACTTGGCCAACAAGCAACCCTATTGAATAGAAATTTACAACAACCATGCATTTTGCGATGTTTGTAACGTAACGATAATGAAGACAAGATCATTTTGGTCAATAGAGCATGATAATCGTTGTTGTTTCGTGCACGTTCTTTATACATGGGTTTACTTGGCCAACAAGCAAACTAATTGAACAGAAATTTCCCACAACCATGCAATTTCCGATGTTTGTAAAGTAACGACAGTGAGGACAAGATCATTTTGGTCAGTAGAGCATGATAATCGTTGTTGGTTCATGCACGTTCTTTATATTTGGGTTTACTTGGCCAACAAGCAACCCTATTGAATAGAAATTTCCCACAACCATGCATTTTGCGATGTTTGTAACGTAACGACAATGAAGACAAGATCATTTTGGTCAATAGAGCATGATAATCGTTGTTGTTTCGTGCACGTTCTTTATACTTGGGTTTACTTGGCCAACAAGCAAACTTATTGAATAGAAATTTCCCACAACCATGCATTTTGCGATGTTTGTAAAGTAACGACAGTGAGGACAAGATCATTTTGGTCAGTAGAGCATGATAATCGTTGTCGTTTCGTGCAAGTTCTTTATATTTGGGTTTACTTGGCCAACAAGCAACCCTATTGAATAGAAATTTATGACAACCATGCATTTTGCGATGTTTGTAACATAAGGAAAATGAAGACAAGATCATTTTGGTCATTAGAGCATGATAGTCGTTGTTTTTTCGTGCACGTTCTTTATATTTGGGTTTACTTGGCCAACAAGCAACCCTATTGAATAGAAATTTACGACAACCATGCATTTTGCGATGTTTGTAACGTAACGACAATCAAGACAAGATCATTTTGGTCAGTAGAGCATGATAGTCGTTGTTGTTTCGTGCACGTTCTTTATATTCGTGTTTACTTGGCCAACAAGCAACCCTATTGAATAGAAATTTACGACAACCATGCATTTTGCGATGTTTGTAACGTAACGACAATGAAGACAATATCATTTTGGTCAATAGAGCATGATAATCGTTGTTGTTTCGTGCACGTTCTTTATACTTGGGTTTACTTGGCCAACAAGCAAACTTATTGAATAGAAATTTCCCACAACCATGCATTTTGCGATGTTTGTAAAGTAACGACAATGAAGACAAGATCATTTTGGTCAATAGACCATGATAATCGTTGTTGTTTCGTGCACGTTCTTTATATTTGGGTTTACTTGGCCAACAAGCAAACTTATTGAATAGAAATTTCCCACAACCATGCATTTTGCGATGTTTGTAACGTAACGACAATGAAGACAAGATCATTTTGGTCAATAGAGAATGATAATCGTTGTTGTTTCGTGCACGTTCTTTATACTTGGGTTTACTTGGCCAACAAGCACACTTATTGAATAGAAATTTCCCACACCCATGCATTTTGCGATGTTTGTAAAGTAACGACAGTGAGGACAAGATCATTTTGGTCAGTAGAGCATGATAATCGTTGTCGTTTCGTGCAAGTTCTTTATATTTGGGTTTACTTGGTCTACAAGCAACCCTATTGAATAGAAATTTACGACAACCATGCATTTTGCGATGTTTGTAACGTAACGACAATGAAGACAAGATCATTTTGTTCAATAGAGCATGATAATCGTTGTTGTTTCGTGCACGTTCTTTATATTTGGGTTTACTTGGCCAACAAGCAAACCTATTGAATAGAAATTGCCCAGAACCATACATTTTGTGATGTTTGTAACGTAACGACAATGAAGACAAGATCATTTTGGTCATTAGAGCATGATAGTCGTTGTTGTTTCGTGCACGTTCTTTATATTTGTGTTTACTTGGCCAACAAGCAACCCTATTGAATAGAAATTTACGACAACCATGCATTTTGCGATGTTTGTAATGTAACGAAAATGAAGACAAGATCATTTTGGTCAATAGAGCATGATAATCGTTGTTGTTTCGTGCACGTTCTTTATATTTGGGTTTACTTGGCCAACAAGCAAACCTATTGAATAGAAATTGCCTAGAACCATACATTTTGTGATGTTTGTAACGTAACGACAATGAAGACAAGATCATTTTGGTCATTAGAGCATGATAGTCGTTGTTGTTTCGTGCACGTTCTTTATATTTGTGTTTACTTGGCCAACAAGCAACCCTATTGAATAGAAATTTACGACAACCTTGCATTTTGCGATGTTTGTAACGTAACGACAATGAAGACAAGATCATTTTGGTCAATAGAGCATGATAATCATTGTTGTTTCGTGCACGTTCATTTAAAGCTTAACTCTTTATATTATGGTTTACTTAGCCAACAAGCAAACCGATTGAATAGAAATTGCCCAGAACCATACATTTTGTGATGTTTGTAACGTAACGACAATGAAGACAAGATCATTTTGGTCATTAGAGCATGATAGTCGTTGTTGTTTCGTGCACGTTCTTTATATTTGTATTTATTTGGCCAACAAGCAACCCTATTGAATAGAAATTTACGACAACTATGCATTTTGCGATGTTTGTAACGAAACGACAATGAAGACAAGATCATTTTGGTCAATAGAGCATGATAATCATTGTTGTTTCGTGCTCGTTCATTTAAAGCTTAACTCTTTATATTATGGTTTACTTAGCCAACAAGCAAACCGATTGAATAGAAATTGCCCAGAACCATACATTTTGTGATGTTTGTAACGTAACGACAATGAAGACAAGATCATTTTGGTCATTAGAGCATGATAATCGTTGTTGTTTCGTGCACGTTCTTTATATTTTGGTTTACTTGGCCAACAAGCAAACTTATTGAATAGAAATTTCCCACAACCATGCATTTTGCGATATTTGCAACGAAACGACAATGAAGTCAAGATCATTTTGGTCATTAGAGCATGATAATCGTTGTTGTTTCGTGACCGTTCTTTATATTTGGGTTTACTTGGCCAACAAGCAAACCTATTGAATAGAAATTTCCCACAACCATGCATTTTGCGATGTTTGTAACGTAACGACAATGAAGACAAGATCATTTTGGTCAATAGAGCATGATAATCGTTGTTGTTTCGTGCACGTTGTTTATATTTGGGTTTACTTGGCCAACAAGCAACCCTATTGAATAGAAATTTATGACAACCATGCATTTTGCGATGTTTGTAACGTAAGGAAAATGAAGACAAGATCATTTTGGTCAATAGAGCATGATAATCGTTGTTGTTTCATGCACGTTCATTTAAAGCTTAACTCTTTATATTATGGTTTACTTGGCCAACAAGCAAACCTATTGAATAAAAATTGCCCAGAACCATACATTTTGTGATGTTTATAACGTAACGACAATGAAGACAAGATCATTTTGGTCATTAGAGCATGATAGTCGTTGTTGTTTCGTGCACGTTCTTTATATTTGTGTTTACTTGGCCAACAAGCAACCCTATTGAATAGAAATTTACGACAACCATGCATTTTGCGATGTTTGTAACGTAACGACAATGAAGACAAGATCATTTTGGTCAATAGAGCATGATAATCGTAGTTGTTTCGTGCACGTTCTTTATCCATGGGTTTACTTGGCCAACAAGCAAACTAATTGAACAGAAATTTCCCACAACCATGAATTTTGCGATGTTTGTAAAGTAACGACAGTGAGGACAAGATCATTTTGGTCAGTAGAGCATGATAATTGTTGTTGTTTCGTGCACGTTCTTTATATTTGGGTTTACTTGGCCAACAAGCAACCCTATTGAATAGAAATTTACGACAACCATGCATTTTGCGATGTTTGTAACGTAACGACAATGAAGACAATATCATTTTGGTCAATAGAGCATGATAATCGTTGTTGTTTCGTGCACGTTCTTTATACTTGGGTTTACTTGGCCAACAAGCAAACTTATTGAATAGAAATTTCGCACAACCATGCATTTTGCGATGTTTGTAAAGTAACGACAATGAAGACAAGATCATTTTGGTCAATAGACCATGATAATCGTTGTTGTTTCGTGCACGTTCTTTATATTTGGGTTTACTTGGCCAACAAGCAAACTTATTGAATAGAAATTTCCCCCAACCATGCATTTTGCGATGTTTGTAACGTAACGACAATGAAGACAAGATCATTTTGGTCATTAGAGCATGATAATCGTTGTTGTTTCGTGACCGTTCTTTATATTTGGGTTTACTTGGCCAACAAGCAAACCTATTGAATAGAAATTTCCCACAACCATGCATTTTGCGATGTTTGTAACGTAACGACAATGAAGACAATATCATTTTGGTCAATAGAGCATGATAATCGTTGTTGTTTCGTGCACGTTCTTTATACTTGGGTTTACTTGGCCAACAAGCAAACTTATTGAATAGAAATTTCGCACAACCATGCATTTTGCGATGTTTGTAAAGTAACGACAATGAAGACAAGATCATTTTGGTCAATAGACCATGATAATCGTTGTTGTTTCGTGCACGTTCTTTATATTTGGGTTTACTTGGCCAACAAGCAAACTTATTGAATAGAAATTTCCCCCAACCATGCATTTTGCGATGTTTGTAACGTAACGACAATGAAGACAAGATCATTTTGGTCATTAGAGCATGATAATCGTTGTTGTTTCGTGACCGTTCTTTATATTTGGGTTTACTTGGCCAACAAGCAAACCTATTGAATAGAAATTTCCCACAACCATGCATTTTGCGATGTTTGTAACGTAACGACAATGAAGACAAGATCATTTTGGTCAATAGAGCATGATAATCGTTGTTGTTTCGTGCACGTTCTTTATATTTGGGTTTACTTGGCCAACAAGCAAACTTATTGAATAGAAATTTCCCACAACCATGCATTTTGCGATGTTTGTAACGTAACGACAATGAAGACAAGATCATTTTGGTCATTAGAGCATGATAATCGTTGTTGTTTCGTGACCGTTCTTTATATTTGGGTTTACTTGGCCAACAAGCAAACCTATTGAATAGAAATTGCCCAGAACCATACATTTTGTGATGTTTGTAACGTAACGACAATGAAGACAAGATCATTTTGGTCATTAGAGCATGATAGTCGTTGTTGTTTCGTGCACGTTCTTTATATTTGTGTTTACTTGGCCAACAAGCAACCCTATTGAATAGAAATTTACAACAACCATGCATTTTGCGATGTTTGTAACGTAACGATAATGAAGACAAGATCATTTTGGTCAATAGAGCATGATAATCGTTGTTGTTTCGTGCACGTTCTTTATACATGGGTTTACTTGGCCAACAAGCAAACTAATTGAACAGAAATTTCCCACAACCATGCAATTTCCGATGTTTGTAAAGTAACGACAGTGAGGACAAGATCATTTTGGTCAGTAGAGCATGATAATCGTTGTTGGTTCGTGCACGTTCTTTATATTTGGGTTTACTTGGCCAACAAGCAACCCTATTGAATAGAAATTTCCCACAACCATGCATTTTGCGATGTTTGTAACGTAACGACAATGAAGACAAGATCATTTTGGTCAATAGAGCATGATAATCGTTGTTGTTTCGTGCACGTTCTTTATACTTGGGTTTACTTGGCCAACAAGCAAACTTATTGAATAGAAATTTCCCACAACCATGCATTTTGCGATGTTTGTAAAGTAACGACAGTGAGGACAAGATCATTTTGGTCAGTAGAGCATGATAATCGTTGTCGTTTCGTGCAAGTTCTTTATATTTGGGTTTACTTGGCCAACAAGCAACCCTATTGAATAGAAATTTATGACAACCATGCATTTTGCGATGTTTGTAACATAAGGAAAATGAAGACAAGATCATTTTGGTCATTAGAGCATGATAGTCGTTGTTTTTTCGTGCACGTTCTTTATATTTGGGTTTACTTGGCCAACAAGCAACCCTATTGAATAGAAATTTACGACAACCATGCATTTTGCGATGTTTGTAACGTAACGACAATCAAGACAAGATCATTTTGGTCAGTAGAGCATGATAGTCGTTGTTGTTTCGTGCACGTTCTTTATATTCGTGTTTACTTGGCCAACAAGCAACCCTATTGAATAGAAATTTACGACAACCATGCATTTTGCGATGTTTGTAACATAACGACAATGAAGACAATATCATTTTGGTCAATAGAGCATGATAATCGTTGTTGTATCGTGCACGTTCTTTATACTTGGGTTTACTTGGCCAACAAGCAAACTTATTGAATAGAAATTTCCCACAACCATGCATTTTGCGATGTTTGTAAAGTAACGACAATGAAGACAAGATCATTTTGGTCAATAGACCATGATAATCGTTGTTGTTTCGTGCACGTTCTTTATATTTGGGTTTACTTGGCCAACAAGCAAACTTATTGAATAGAAATTTCCCACAACCATGCATTTTGCGATGTTTGTAACGTAACGACAATGAAGACAAGATCATTTTGGTCATTAGAGCATGATAATCGTTGTTGTTTCGTGACCGTTCTTTATATTTGGGTTTACTTGGCCAACAAGCAAACTTATTGAATAGAAATTTCCCACAACCATGCATTTTGCGATGTTTGTAACGTAACGACAATGAAGACAAGATCATTTTGGTCATTAGAGCATGATAATCGTTGTTGTTTCGTGACCGTTCTTTATATTTGGGTTTACTTGGCCAACAAGCAAACCTATTGAATAGAAATTTCCCACAACCATGCATTTTGCGATGTTTGTAACGTAACGACAATGAAGACAAGATCATTTTGGTCATTAGAGCATGATAATCGTTGTTGTTTCGTGACCGTTCTTTATATTTGGGTTTACTTGGCCAACAAGCAAACCTATTGAATAGAAATTTCCCACAACCATGCATTTTGCGATGTTTGTAACGTAACGACAATGAAGACAAGATCATTTTGGTCAATAGAGCATGATAATCGTTGTTGTTTCGTGCACGTTCTTTATACTTGGGTTTACTTTGCCAACAAGCAAACTTATTGAATAGAAATTTCCCACACCCATGCATTTTGCGATGTTTGTAAAGTAACGACAGTGAGGACAAGATCATTTTGGTCAGTAGAGCATGATAATCGTTGTCGTTTCGTGCAAGTTCTTTATATTTGGGTTTACTTGGCCAACAAGCATTCCTATTGAATAGAAATTTACGACAACCATGCATTTTGCGATGTTTGTAACGTAACGACAATGAAGACAAGATCATTTTGTTCAATAGAGCATGATAATCGTTGTTGTTTCGTGCACGTTCTTTATATTTGGGTTTACTTGGCCAACAAGCAAACCTATTGAATAGAAATTGCCCAGAACCATACATTTTGTGATGTTTGTAACGTAACGACAATGAAGACAAGATCATTTTGGTCATTAGAGCATGATAGTCGTTGTTGTTTCGTGCACGTTCTTTATATTTGTGTTTACTTGGCCAACAAGCAACCCTATTGAATAGAAATTTACAACAACCATGCATTTTGCGATGTTTGTAACGTAACGATAATGAAGACAAGATCATTTTGGTCAATAGAGCATGATAATCGTTGTTGTTTCGTGCACGTTCTTTATACATGGGTTTACTTGGCCAACAAGCAAACTAATTGAACAGAAATTTCCCACAACCATGCAATTTCCGATGTTTGTAAAGTAACGACAGTGAGGACAAGATCATTTTGGTCAGTAGAGCATGATAATCGTTGTTGGTTCGTGCACGTTCTTTATATTTGGGTTTACTTGGCCAACAAGCAACCCTATTGAATAGAAATTTCCCACAACCATGCATTTTGCGATGTTTGTAACGTAACGACAATGAAGACAAGATCATTTTGGTCAATAGAGCATGATAATCGTTGTTGTTTCGTGCACGTTCTTTATACTTGGGTTTACTTGGCCAACAAGCAAACTTATTGAATAGAAATTTCCCACAACCATGCATTTTGCGATGTTTGTAAAGTAACGACAGTGAGGACAAGATCATTTTGGTCAGTAGAGCATGATAATCGTTGTCGTTTCGTGCAAGTTCTTTATATTTGGGTTTACTTGGCCAACAAGCAACCCTATTGAATAGAAATTTATGACAACCATGCATTTTGCGATGTTTGTAACATAAGGAAAATGAAGACAAGATCATTTTGGTCATTAGAGCATGATAGTCGTTGTTTTTTCGTGCACGTTCTTTATATTTGGGTTTACTTGGCCAACAAGCAACCCTATTGAATAGAAATTTACGACAACCATGCATTTTGCGATGTTTGTAACGTAACGACAATCAAGACAAGATCATTTTGGTCAGTAGAGCATGATAGTCGTTGTTGTTTCGTGCACGTTCTTTATATTCGTGTTTACTTGGCCAACAAGCAACCCTATTGAATAGAAATTTACGACAACCATGCATTTTGCGATGTTTGTAACGTAACGACAATGAAGACAATATCATTTTGGTCAATAGAGCATGATAATCGTTGTTGTTTCGTGCACGTTCTTTATACTTGGGTTTACTTGGCCAACAAGCAAACTTATTGAATAGAAATTTCCCACAACCATGCATTTTGCGATGTTTGTAAAGTAACGACAATGAAGACAAGATCATTTTGGTCAATAGACCATGATAATCGTTGTTGTTTCGTGCACGTTCTTTATATTTGGGTTTACTTGGCCAACAAGCAAACTTATTGAATAGAAATTTCCCACAACCATGCATTTTGCGATGTTTGTAACGTAACGACAATGAAGACAAGATCATTTTGGTCATTAGAGCATGATAATCGTTGTTGTTTCGTGACCGTTCTTTATATTTGGGTTTACTTGGCCAACAAGCAAACTTATTGAATAGAAATTTCCCACAACCATGCATTTTGCGATGTTTGTAACGTAACGACAATGAAGACAAGATCATTTTGGTCATTAGAGCATGATAATCGTTGTTGTTTCGTGACCGTTCTTTATATTTGGGTTTACTTGGCCAACAAGCAAACCTATTGAATAGAAATTTCCCACAACCATGCATTTTGCGATGTTTGTAACGTAACGACAATGAAGACAAGATCATTTTGGTCATTAGAGCATGATAATCGTTGTTGTTTCGTGACCGTTCTTTATATTTGGGTTTACTTGGCCAACAAGCAAACCTATTGAATAGAAATTTCCCACAACCATGCATTTTGCGATGTTTGTAACGTAACGACAATGAAGACAAGATCATTTTGGTCAATAGAGCATGATAATCGTTGTTGTTTCGTGCACGTTCTTTATACTTGGGTTTACTTTGCCAACAAGCAAACTTATTGAATAGAAATTTCCCACACCCATGCATTTTGCGATGTTTGTAAAGTAACGACAGTGAGGACAAGATCATTTTGGTCAGTAGAGCATGATAATCGTTGTCGTTTCGTGCAAGTTCTTTATATTTGGGTTTACTTGGCCAACAAGCATTCCTATTGAATAGAAATTTACGACAACCATGCATTTTGCGATGTTTGTAACGTAACGACAATGAAGACAAGATCATTTTGTTCAATAGAGCATGATAATCGTTGTTGTTTCGTGCACGTTCTTTATATTTGGGTTTACTTGGCCAACAAGCAAACCTATTGAATAGAAATTGCCCAGAACCATACATTTTGTGATGTTTGTAACGTAACGACAATGAAGACAAGATCATTTTGGTCATTAGAGCATGATAGTCGTTGTTGTTTCGTGCACGTTCTTTATATTTGTGTTTACTTGGCCAACAAGCAACCCTATTGAATAGAAATTTACAACAACCATGCATTTTGCGATGTTTGTAACGTAACGATAATGAAGACAAGATCATTTTGGTCAATAGAGCATGATAATCGTTGTTGTTTCGTGCACGTTCTTTATACATGGGTTTACTTGGCCAACAAGCAAACTAATTGAACAGAAATTTCCCACAACCATGCAATTTCCGATGTTTGTAAAGTAACGACAGTGAGGACAAGATCATTTTGGTCAGTAGAGCATGATAATCGTTGTTGGTTCGTGCACGTTCTTTATATTTGGGTTTACTTGGCCAACAAGCAACCCTATTGAATAGAAATTTCCCACAACCATGCATTTTGCGATGTTTGTAACGTAACGACAATGAAGACAAGATCATTTTGGTCAATAGAGCATGATAATCGTTGTTGTTTCGTGCACGTTCTTTATACTTGGGTTTACTTGGCCAACAAGCAAACTTATTGAATAGAAATTTCCCACAACCATGCATTTTGCGATGTTTGTAAAGTAACGACAGTGAGGACAAGATCATTTTGGTCAGTAGAGCATGATAATCGTTGTCGTTTCGTGCAAGTTCTTTATATTTGGGTTTACTTGGCCAACAAGCAACCCTATTGAATAGAAATTTATGACAACCATGCATTTTGCGATGTTTGTAACATAAGGAAAATGAAGACAAGATCATTTTGGTCATTAGAGCATGATAGTCGTTGTTTTTTCGTGCACGTTCTTTATATTTGGGTTTACTTGGCCAACAAGCAACCCTATTGAATAGAAATTTACGACAACCATGCATTTTGCGATGTTTGTAACGTAACGACAATCAAGACAAGATCATTTTGGTCAGTAGAGCATGATAGTCGTTGTTGTTTCGTGCACGTTCTTTATATTCGTGTTTACTTGGCCAACAAGCAACCCTATTGAATAGAAATTTACGACAACCATGCATTTTGCGATGTTTGTAACGTAACGACAATGAAGACAATATCATTTTGGTCAATAGAGCATGATAATCGTTGTTGTTTCGTGCACGTTCTTTATACTTGGGTTTACTTGGCCAACAAGCAAACTTATTGAATAGAAATTTCCCACAACCATGCATTTTGCGATGTTTGTAAAGTAACGACAATGAAGACAAGATCATTTTGGTCAATAGACCATGATAATCGTTGTTGTTTCGTGCACGTTCTTTATATTTGGGTTTACTTGGCCAACAAGCAAACTTATTGAATAGAAATTTCCCACAACCATGCATTTTGCGATGTTTGTAACGTAACGACAATGAAGACAAGATCATTTTGGTCATTAGAGCATGATAATCGTTGTTGTTTCGTGACCGTTCTTTATATTTGGGTTTACTTGGCCAACAAGCAAACTTATTGAATAGAAATTTCCCACAACCATGCATTTTGCGATGTTTGTAACGTAACGACAATGAAGACAAGATCATTTTGGTCATTAGAGCATGATAATCGTTGTTGTTTCGTGACCGTTCTTTATATTTGGGTTTACTTGGCCAACAAGCAAACCTATTGAATAGAAATTTCCCACAACCATGCATTTTGCGATGTTTGTAACGTAACGACAATGAAGACAAGATCATTTTGGTCATTAGAGCATGATAATCGTTGTTGTTTCGTGACCGTTCTTTATATTTGGGTTTACTTGGCCAACAAGCAAACCTATTGAATAGAAATTTCCCACAACCATGCATTTTGCGATGTTTGTAACGTAACGACAATGAAGACAAGATCATTTTGGTCAATAGAGCATGATAATCGTTGTTGTTTCGTGCACGTTCTTTATACTTGGGTTTACTTTGCCAACAAGCAAACTTATTGAATAGAAATTTCCCACACCCATGCATTTTGCGATGTTTGTAAAGTAACGACAGTGAGGACAAGATCATTTTGGTCAGTAGAGCATGATAATCGTTGTCGTTTCGTGCAAGTTCTTTATATTTGGGTTTACTTGGCCAACAAGCATTCCTATTGAATAGAAATTTACGACAACCATGCATTTTGCGATGTTTGTAACGTAACGACAATGAAGACAAGATCATTTTGTTCAATAGAGCATGATAATCGTTGTTGTTTCGTGCACGTTCTTTATATTTGGGTTTACTTGGCCAACAAGCAAACCTATTGAATAGAAATTGCCCAGAACCATACATTTTGTGATGTTTGTAACGTAACGACGATGAAGACAAGATCATTTTGGTCATTAGAGCATGATAGTCGTTGTTGTTTCGTGCACGTTCTTTATATTTGTGTTTACTTGGCCAACAAGCAACCCTATTGAATAGAAATTTACAACAACCATGCATTTTGCGATGTTTGTAACGTAACGATAATGAAGACAAGATCATTTTGGTCAATAGAGCATGATAATCGTTGTTGTTTCGTGCACGTTCTTTATACATGGGTTTACTTGGCCAACAAGCAAACTAATTGAACAGAAATTTCCCACAACCATGCAATTTCCGATGTTTGTAAAGTAACGACAGTGAGGACAAGATCATTTTGGTCAGTAGAGCATGATAATCGTTGTTGGTTCGTGCACGTTCTTTATATTTGGGTTTACTTGGCCAACAAGCAACCCTATTGAATAGAAATTTCCCACAACCATGCATTTTGCGATGTTTGTAACGTAACGACAATGAAGACAAGATCATTTTGGTCAATAGAGCATGATAATCGTTGTTGTTTCGTGCACGTTCTTTATACTTGGGTTTACTTGGCCAACAAGCAAACTTATTGAATAGAAATTTCCCACAACCATGCATTTTGCGATGTTTGTAAAGTAACGACAGTGAGGACAAGATCATTTTGGTCAGTAGAGCATGATAATCGTTGTCGTTTCGTGCAAGTTCTTTATATTTGGGTTTACTTGGCCAACAAGCAACCCTATTGAATAGAAATTTATGACAACCATGCATTTTGCGATGTTTGTAACATAAGGAAAATGAAGACAAGATCATTTTGGTCATTAGAGCATGATAGTCGTTGTTTTTTCGTGCACGTTCTTTATATTTGGGTTTACTTGGCCAACAAGCAACCCTATTGAATAGAAATTTACGACAACCATGCATTTTGCGATGTTTGTAACGTAACGACAATCAAGACAAGATCATTTTGGTCAGTAGAGCATGATAGTCGTTGTTGTTTCGTGCACGTTCTTTATATTCGTGTTTACTTGGCCAACAAGCAACCCTATTGAATAGAAATTTACGACAACCATGCATTTTGCGATGTTTGTAACGTAACGACAATGAAGACAATATCATTTTGGTCAATAGAGCATGATAATCGTTGTTGTTTCGTGCACGTTCTTTATACTTGGGTTTACTTGGCCAACAAGCAAACTTATTGAATAGAAATTTCCCACAACCATGCATTTTGCGATGTTTGTAAAGTAACGACAATGAAGACAAGATCATTTTGGTCAATAGACCATGATAATCGTTGTTGTTTCGTGCACGTTCTTTATATTTGGGTTTACTTGGCCAACAAGCAAACTTATTGAATAGAAATTTCCCACAACCATGCATTTTGCGATGTTTGTAACGTAACGACAATGAAGACAAGATCATTTTGGTCATTAGAGCATGATAATCGTTGTTGTTTCGTGACCGTTCTTTATATTTGGGTTTACTTGGCCAACAAGCAAACCTGTTGAATAGAAATTTCCCACAACCATGCATTTTGCGATGTTTGTAACGTAACGACAATGAAGACAAGATCATTTTGGTCAATAGAGCATGATAATCGTTGTTGTTTCGTGCACGTTCTTTATACTTGGGTTTACTTGGCCAACAAGCACACTTATTGAATAGAAATTTCCCACACCCATGCATTTTGCGATGTTTGAAAAGTAACGACAGTGAGGACAAGATCATTTTGGTCAGTAGAGCATGATAATCGTTGTCGTTTCGTGCAAGTTCTTTATATTTGGGTTTACTTGGTCAACAAGCAACCCTATTGAATAGAAATTTACGACAACCATGCATTTTGCGATGTTTGTAACGTAACGACAATGAAGACAAGATCATTTTGTTCAATAGAGCATGATAATCGTTGTTGTTTCGTGCACGTTCTTTATATTTGGGTTTACTTGGCCAACAAGCAAACCTATTGAATAGAAATTGCCCAGAACCATACATTTTGTGATGTTTGTAACGTAACGACAATGAAGACAAGATCATTTTGGTCATTAGAGCATGATAGTCGTTGTTGTTTCGTGCACGTTCTTTATATTTGTGTTTACTTGGCCAACAAGCAACCCTATTGAATAGAAATTTACGACAACCATGCATTTTGCGATGTTTGTAACGTAACGAAAATGAAGACAAGATCATTTTGGTCAATAGACCATGATAATCGTTGTTGTTTCGTGCACGTTCTTTATATTTGGGTTTACTTGGCCAACAAGCAAACTTATTGAATAGAAATTTCCCACACCCATGCATTTTGCGATGTTTGTAAAGTAACGACAGTGAGGACAAGATCATTTTGGTCAGTAGAGCATGATAATCGTTGTCGTTTAGTGCAAGTTCTTTATATTTGGGTTTACTTGGCCAACAAGCATTCCTATTGAATAGAAATTTACGACAACCATGCATTTTGCGATGTTGGTAACGTAACGACAATGAAGACAAGATCATTTTGTTCAATAGAGCATGATAATCGTTGTTGTTTCGTGCACGTTCTTTATATTTGGGTTTACTTGGCCAACAAGCAAACCTATTGAATAGAAATTTCCCACAACCATGCATTTTGCGATGTTTGTAACGTAACGACAATGAAGACAAGATCATTTTGGTCAATAGAGCATGATAATCGTTGTTGTTTCGTGCACGTTCTTTATACTTGGGTTTACTTTGCCAACAAGCAACCCTATTGAATAGAAATTTACGACAACCATGCATTTTGCGATGTTTGTAATGTAACGAAAATGAAGACAAGATCATTTTGGTCAATAGAGCATGATAATCGTTGTCGTTTCGTGCAAGTTCTTTATATTTGGGTTTACTTGGCCAACAAGCATTCCTATTGAATAGAAATTTACGACAACCATGCATTTTGCGATGTTGGTAACGTAACGACAATGAAGACAAGATCATTTTGTTCAATAGAGCATGATAATCGTTGTTGTTTCGTGCACGTTCTTTATATTTGGGTTTACTTGGCCAACAAGCAAACCTATTGAATAGAAATTGCCCAGAACCATACATTTTGTGATGTTTGTAACGTAACGACAATGAAGACAAGATCATTTTGGTCATTAGAGCATGATAGTCGTTGTTGTTTCGTGCACGTTCTTTATATTTGTGTTTACTTGGCCAACAAGCAACCCTATTGAATAGAAATTTACGACAACCATGCATTTTGCGATGTTTGTAACGTAACGAAAATGAAGACAAGATCATTTTGGTCAATAGACCATGATAATCGTTGTTGTTTCGTGCACGTTCTTTATATTTGGGTTTACTTGGCCAACAAGCAAACTTATTGAATAGAAATTTCCCACAACCATGCATTTTGCGATGTTTGTAACGTAACGACAATGAAGACAAGATCATTTTGGTCATTAGAGCATGATAATCGTTGTTGTTTCGTGACCGTTCTTTATATTTGGGTTTACTTGGCCAACAAGCAAACCTATTGAATAGAAATTTCCCACAACCATGCATTTTGCGATGTTTGTAACGTAACGACAATGAAGACAAGATCATTTTGGTCAATAGAGCATGATAATCGTTGTTGTTTCGTGCACGTTCTTTATACTTGGGTTTACTTGGCCAACAAGCATTCCTATTGAATAGAAATTTACGACAACCATGCATTTTGCGATGTTTGTAACGTAACGACAATGAAGACAAGATCATTTTGTTCAATAGAGCATGATAATCGTTGTTGTTTCGTGCACGTTCTTTATATTTGGGTTTACTTGGCCAACAAGCAAACCTATTGAATAGAAATTGCCCAGAACCATACATTTTGTGATGTTTGTAACGTAACGACAATGAAGACAAGATCATTTTGGTCATTAGAGCATGATAGTCGTTGTTGTTTCGTGCACGTTCTTTATATTTGTGTTTACTTGGCCAACAAGCAACCCTATTGAATAGAAATTTACAACAACCATGCATTTTGCGATGTTTGTAACGTAACGACAATGAAGACAAGATCATTTTGGTCAATAGAGCATGATAATCGTTGTTGTTTCGTGCACGTTCTTTATACATGGGTTTACTTGGCCAACAAGCAAACTAATTGAACAGAAATTTCCCACAACCATGCATTTTCCGATGTTTGTAAAGTAACGACAGTGAGGACAAGATCATTTTGGTCAGTAGAGCATGATAATCGTTGTTTTTTCGTGCACGTTCTTTATATTTGGGTTTACTTGGCCAACAAGCAACCCTATTGAATAGAAATTTACGACAACCATGCATTTTGCGATGTTTGTAACGTAACGACAATCAAGACAAGATCATTTTGGTCAATAGAGCATGATAATCGTTGTTGTTTCGTGCACGTTCTTTATACATGGGTTTACTTGGCCAACAAGCAAACTTATTGAATAGAAATTTCCCACAACCATGCATTTTGCGATGTTTGTAACGTAACGACAATGAAGACAAGATCATTTTGGTCATTAGAGCATGATAATCGTTGTTGTTTCGTGACCGTTCTTTATATTTGGGTTTACTTGGCCAACAAGCAAACCTATTGAATAGAAATTTCCCACAACCATGCATTTTGCGATGTTTGTAACGTAACGACAATGAAGACAAGATCATTTTGGTCAATAGAGCATGATAATCGTTGTTGTTTCGTGCACGTTCTTTATACTTGGGTTTACTTTGCCAACAAGCAAACTTATTGAATAGAAATTTCCCACACCCATGCATTTTGCGATGTTTGTAAAGTAACGACAGTGAGGACAAGATCATTTTGGTCAGTAGAGCATGATAATCGTTGTCGTTTCGTGCAAGTTCTTTATATTTGGGTTTACTTGGCCAACAAGCATTCCTATTGAATAGAAATTTACGACAACCATGCATTTTGCGATGTTTGTAACGTAACGACAATGAAGACAAGATCATTTTGTTCAATAGAGCATGATAATCGTTGTTGTTTTGTGCACGTTCTTTATATTTGGGTTTACTTGGCCAACAAGCAAACCTATTGAATAGAAATTGCCCAGAACCATGCATTTTGCGATGTTTGTAACGTAACGACAATCAAGACAAGATCATTTTGGTCAGTAGAGCATGATAGTCGTTGTTGTTTCGTGCACGTTCTTTATATTCGTGTTTACTTGGCCAACAAGCAACCCTATTGAATAGAAATTTACGACAACCATGCATTTTGCGACGTTTGTAACGTAACGACAATCAAGACAAGATCATTTTGGTCAATAGAGCATGATAATCGTTGTTGTTTCGTGCACGTTCTTTATACATGGGTTTACTTGGCCAACAAGCAAACTAATTGAACAGAAATTTCCCACAACCATGCATTTTCCGATGTTTGTAAAGTAACGACAGTGAGGACAAGATCATTTTGGTCAGTAGAGCATGATAATCGTTGTTGTTTCGTGCACGTTCTTTATATTTGGGTTTACTTGGCCAACAAGCAACCCTATTGAATAGAAATTTACGACAACCATGCATTTTGCGATGTTTGTAACGTAACGACAAAGAAGACAATATCATTTTGGTCAATAGAGCATGATAATCGTTGTTGTTTCGTGCACGTTCTTTATACTTGGGTTTACTTGGCCAACAAGCAAACTTATTGAATAGAAACTTCCCACAACCATGCATTTTGCGATGTTTGTAAAGTAACGACAATGAAGACAAGATCATTTTGGTCAATAGACCATGATAATCGTTGTTGTTTCGTGCACGTTCTTTATATTTGGGTTTACTTGGCCAACAAGCAAACTTATTGAATAGAAATTTCCCACAACCATGCATTTTGCGATGTTTGTAACGTAACGACAATGAAGACAAGATCATTTTGGTCATTAGAGCATGATAATCGTTGTTGTTTCGTGACCGTTCTTTATATTTGGGTTTACTTGGCCATCAAGCAAACCTATTGAATAGAAATTTCCCACAACCATGCATTTTGCGATGTTTGTAACGTAACGACAATGAAGACAAGATCATTTTGGTCAATAGAGCATGATAATCGTTGTTGTTTCGTGCACGTTCTTTATACTTGGGTTTACTTGGCCAACAAGCACACTTATTGAATAGAAATTTCCCACACCCATGCATTTTGCGATGTTTGTAAAGTAACGACAGTGAGGACAAGATCATTTTGGTCAGTAGAGCATGATAATCGTTGTCGTTTCGTGCAAGTTCTTTATATTTGGGTTTACTTGGTCAACAAGCAACCCTATTGAATAGAAATTTACGACAACCATGCATTTTGCGATGTTTGTAACGTAACGACAATGAAGACAAGATCATTTTGTTCAATAGAGCATGATAATCATTGTTGTTTCGTGCACGTTCTTTATATTTGGGTTTACTTGGCCAACAAGCAAACCTATTGAATAGAAATTGCCCAGAACCATACATTTTGTGATGTTTGTAACGTAACGACAATGAAGACAAGATCATTTTGGTCATTGGAGCATGATAGTCGTTGTTGTTTCGTGCACGTTCTTTATATTTGTGTTTACTTGGCCAACAAGCAAGCCTATTGAATAGAAATTTACGACAACCATGCATTTTGCGATGTTTGTAACGTAACGAAAATGAAGACAAGATCATTTTGGTCAATAGACCATGATAATCGTTGTTGTTTCGTGCACGTTCTTTATATTTGGGTTTACTTGGCCAACAAGCAAACTTATTGAATAGAAATTTCCCACAACCATGCATTTTGCGATGTTTGTAACGTAACGACAATGAAGACAAGATCATTTTGGTCATTAGAGCATGATAATCGTTGTTGTTTCGTGACCGTTCTTTATATTTGGGTTTACTTGGCCAACAAGCAAACCTATTGAATAGAAATTTCCCACAACCATGCATTTTGCGATGTTTGTAACGTAACGACAATGAAGACAAGATCATTTTGGTCAATAGAGCATGATAATCGTTGTTGTTTCGTGCACGTTCTTTATACTTGGGTTTACTTGGCCAACAAGCACACTTATTGAATAGAAATTTCCCACACCCATGCATTTTGCGATGTTTGTAAAGTAACGACAGTGAGGACAAGATCATTTTGGTCAGTAGAGCATGATAATCGTTGTCGTTTCGTGCAAGTTCTTTATATTTGGGTTTACTTGGTCAACAAGCAACCCTATTGAATAGAAATTTACGACAACCATGCATTTTGCGATGTTTGTAACGTAACGACAATGAAGACAAGATCATTTTGTTCAATAGAGCATGATAATCATTGTTGTTTCGTGCACGTTCTTTATATTTGGGTTTACTTGGCCAACAAGCAAACCTATTGAATAGAAATTGCCCAGAACCATACATTTTGTGATGTTTGTAACGTAACGACAATGAAGACAAGATCATTTTGGTCATTGGAGCATGATAGTCGTTGTTGTTTCGTGCACGTTCTTTATATTTGTGTTTACTTGGCCAACAAGCAACCCTATTGAATAGAAATTTACGACAAACATGCATTTTGCGATGTTTGTAACGTAACGAAAATGAAGACAAGATCAATTTGGTCAATAGACCATGATAATCGTTGTTGTTTCGTGCACGTTCTTTATATTTGGGTTTACTTGGCCAACAAGCAAACTTATTGAATAGAAATTTCCCACAACCATGCATGTTGCGATGTTTGTAACGTAACGACAATGAAGACAAGATCATTTTGGTCATTAGAGCATGATAATCGTTGTTGTTTCGTGACCGTTCTTTATATTTGGGTTTACTTGGCCAACAAGCAAACCTATTGAATAGAAATTTCCCACAACCATGCATTTTGCGATGTTTGTAACGTAACGACAATGAAGACAAGATCATTTTGGTCAATAGAGCATGATAATCGTTGTTGTTTCGTGCACGTTCTTTATACTTGGGTTTACTTTGCCAACAAGCAAACTTATTGAATAGAAATTTCCCACACCCATGCATTTTGCGATGTTTGTAAAGTAACGACAGTGAGGACAAGATCATTTTGGTCAGTAGAGCATGATAATCGTTGTCGTTTCGTGCAAGTTCTTTATATTTGGGTTTATTTGGCCAACAAGCATTCCTATTGAATAGAAATTTACGACAACCATGCATTTTGCGATGTTTGTAACGTAACGACAATGAAGACAAGATCATTTTGTTCAATAGAGCATGATAATCGTTGTTGTTTCGTGCACGTTCTTTATATTTGGGTTTACTTGGCCAACAAGCAAACCTATTGAATAGAAATTGCCCAGAACCATGCATTTTGCGATGTTTGTAACGTAACGACAATCAAGACAAGATCATTTTGGTCAGTAGAGCATGATAGTCGTTGTTGTTTCGTGCACGTTCTTTATATTCGTGTTTACTTGGCCAACAAGCAACCCTATTGAATAGAAATTTACGACAACCATGCATTTTGCGACGTTTGTAACGTAACGACAATCAAGACAAGATCATTTTGGTCAATAGAGCATGATAATCGTTGTTGTTTCGTGCACGTTCTTTATACATGGGTTTACTTGGCCAACAAGCAAACTAATTGAACAGAAATTTCCCACAACCATGCATTTTCCGATGTTTGTAAAGTAACGACAGTGAGGACAAGATCATTTTGGTCAGTAGAGCATGATAATCGTTGTTGTTTCGTGCACGTTCTTTATATTTGGGTTTACTTGGCCAACAAGCAACCCTATTGAATAGAAATTTACGACAACCATGCATTTTGCGATGTTTGTAACGTAACGACAATGAAGACAATATCATTTTGGTCAATAGAGCATGATAATCGTTGTTGTTTCGTGCACGTTCTTTATACTTGGGTTTACTTGGCCAACAAGCAAACTTATTGAATAGAAATTTCCCACAACCATGCATTTTGCGATGTTTGTAAAGTAACGACAATGAAGACAAGATCATTTTGGTCAATAGACCATGATAATCGTTGTTGTTTCGTGCATGTTCTTTATATTTGGGTTTACTTGGCCAACAAGCAAACTTATTGAATAGAAATTTCCCACAACCATGCATTTTGCGATGTTTGTAACGTAACGACAATGAAGACAAGACCATTTTGGTCATTAGAGCATGATAATCGTTGTTGTTTCGTGACCGTTCTTTATATTTGGGTTTACTTGGCCAACAAGCAAACCTATTGAATAGAAATTTCCCACAACCATGCATTTTGCGATGTTTGTAACGTAACGACAATGAAGACAAGATCATTTTGGTCAATAGAGCATGATAATCGTTGTTGTTTCGTGCACGTTCTTTATACTTGGGTTTACTTGGCCAACAAGCACACTTATTGAATAGAAATTTCCCACACCATGCATTTTGCGATGTTTGTAAAGTAACGACAGTGAGGACAAGATCATTTTGGTCAGTAGAGCATGATAATCGTTGTCGTTTCGTGCAAGTTCTTTATATTTGGGTTTACTTGGTCAACAAGCAACCCTATTGAATAGAAATTTACGACAACCATGCATTTTGCGATGTTTGTAACGTAACGAAAATGAAGACAAGATCATTTTGTTCAATAGAGCATGATAATCGTTGTTGTTTCATGCACGTTCTTTATATTTGGGTTTACTTGGCCAACAAGCAAACCTATTGAATAGAAATTGCCCAGAACCATACATTTTGTGATGTTTGTAACGTAACGACAATGAAGACAAGATCATTTTGGTCATTAGAGCATGATAATCGTTGTTGTTTCGTGACCGTTCTTTATATTTGGGTTTACTTGGCCAACAAGCAAACCTATTGAATAGAAATTTCCCACAACCATGCATTTTGCGATGTTTGTAACGTAACGAAAATGAAGACAAGATCATTTTGGTCAATAGAGCATGATAATCGTTGTTGTTTCGTGCACGTTCTTTATATTTGGGTTTACATGGCCAACAAGCAAACCTATTGAATAGAAATTGCCTAGAACCATACATTTTGTGATGTTTGTAACGTAACGACAATGAAGACAAGATCATTTTGGTCATTAGAGCATGATAGTCGTTGTTGTTTCGTGCACGTTCTTTATATTTGTGTTTACTTGGCCAAAAAGCAACCCTATTGAATAGAAATTTACGACAACCTTGCATTTTGCGATGTTTGTAACGTAACGACAATGAAGACAAGATCATTTTGGTCAATAGAGCATGATGATAATCATTGTTGTTTCGTGCACGTTCATTTAAAGCTTAACTCTTTATATTATGGTTTACTTAGCCAACAAGCAAACCGATTGAATAGAAATTGCCCAGAACCATACATTTTGTGATGTTTGTAACGTAACGACAATGAAGACAAGATCATTTTGGTCATTAGAGCATGATATTCGTTGTTGTTTCGTGCACGTTCTTTATATTTGTATTTATTTGGCCAACAAGCAACCCTATTGAATAGAAATTTACGACAACTATGCATTTTGCGATGTTTGTAACGAAACGACAATGAAGACAAGATCATTTTGGTCAATAGAGCATGATAATCATTGTTGTTTCGTGCTCGTTCATTTAAAGCTTAACTCTTTATATTATGGTTTACTTAGCCAACAAGCAAACCGATTGAATAGAAATTGCCCAGAACCATACATTTTGTGATGTTTGTAACATAACGACAATGAAGACAAGATCATTTTGGTCATTAGAGCATGATAATCGTTGTTGTTTCGTGCACGTTCTTTATATTTGGGTTTACTTGGCCAATAAGCAAACTTATTGAATAGAAATTTCCCACAACCATGCATTTTGCGATGTTTGCAACGAAACGACAATGAAGTCAAGATCATTTTGGTCATTAGAGCATGATAATCGTTGTAGTTTCGTGACCGTTCTTTATATTTGGGTTTACTTGGCCAACAAGCAAACCTATTGAATAGAAATTTCCCACAACCATGCATTTTGCGATGTTTGTAACGTAACGACAATGAATACAAGATCATTTTGGTCAATAGAGCATGATAATCGTTGTTGTTTCGTGCACGTTGTTTATATTTGGGTTTACTTGCCCAACAAGCAACCCTATTGAATAGAAATTTATGACAACCATGCATTTTGCGATGTTTGTAACGTAAGGAAAATGAAGACAAGATCATTTTGGTCAATAGAGCATGATAATCGTTGTTGTTTCGTGCACGTTCATTTAAAGCTTAACTCTTTATATTATGGTTTACTTGGCCAAAAAGCAAACCTATTGAATAAAAATTGCCCAGAACCATACATTTTGTGATGTTTATAACGTAACGACAATGAAGACAAGATCATTTTGGTCATTAGAGCATGATAGTCATTGTTGTTTCGTGCACGTTCTTTATATTTGTGTTTACTTGGCCAACAAGCAACCCTATTGAATAGAAATTTACGACAACCATGCATTTTGCGATGTTGTAACGTAACGACAATGAAGACAAGATCATTTTGGTCAATAGAGCATGATAATCGTAGTTGTTTCGTGCACGTTCTTTATCCATGGGTTTACTTGGCCAACAAGCAAACTAATTGAACAGAAATTTCCCACAACCATGCATTTTCCGATGTTTGTAAAGTAACGACAGTGAGGACAAGATCATTTTGGTCAGTAGAGCATGATAATTGTTGTTGTTTCGTGCACGTTCTTTATATTTGGGTTTACTTGGCCAACAAGCAACCCTATTGAATAGAAATTTACGACAACCATGCATTTTGCGATGTTTGTAACGTAACGACAATGAAGACAATATCATTTTGGTCAATAGAGCATGATAATCGTTGTTGTTTCGTGCACGTTCTTTATACTTGGGTTTACTTGGCTAACAAGCAAACTTATTGAATAGAAATTTCCCACAACCATGCATTTTGCGATGTTTGTAAAGTAACGACAATGAAGACAAGATCATTTTGGTCAATAGACCATGATAATCGTTGTTGTTTCGTGCACGTTCTTTATATTTGGGTTTACTTGGCCAACAAGCAAACTTATTGAATAGAAATTTCCCACAACCATGCATTTTGCGATGTTTGTAACGTAACGACAATGAAGACAAGACCATTTTGGTCATTAGAGCATGATAATCGTTGTTGTTTCGTGACCGTTCTTTATATTTGGGTTTACTTGGCCAACAAGCAAACCTATTGAATAGAAATTTCCCACAACCATGCATTTTGCGATGTTTGTAACGTAACGACAATGAAGACAAGATCATTTTGGTCAATAGAGCATGATAATCGTTGTTGTTTCGTGCACGTTCTTTATACTTGGGTTTACTTGGCCAACAAGCACACTTATTGAATAGAAATTTCCCACACCCATGCATTTTGCGATGTTTGTAAAGTAACGACAGTGAGGACAAGATCATTTTGGTCAGTAGAGCATGATAATCGTTGTCGTTTCGTGCAAGTTCTTTATATTTGGGTTTACTTGGTCAACAAGCAACCCTATTGAATAGAAATTTACGACAACCATGCATTTTGCGATGTTTGTAACGTAACGAAAATGAAGACAAGATCATTTTGTTCAATAGAGCATGATAATCGTTGTTGTTTCATGCACGTTCTTTATATTTGGGTTTACTTGGCCAACAAGCAAACCTATTGAATAGAAATTGCCCAGAACCATACATTTTGTGATGTTTGTAACGTAACGGCAATGAAGACAAGATCATTTTGGTCATTAGAGCATGATAGTCGTTGTTGTTTCGTGCACGTTCTTTATATTTGTGTTTACTTGGCCAACAAGCAACCCTATTAAATAGAAATTTACGATAACCATGCATTTTGCGATGTTTGTAACGTAACGAAAATGAAGACAAGATCATTTTGGTCAATAGAGCATGATAATCATTGTTGTTTCGTGCACGTTCATTTAAAGCTTAACTCTTTATATTATGGTTTACTTAGCCAACAAGCAAACCGATTGAATAGAAATTGCCCAGAACCATACATTTTGTGATGTTTGTAACGTAACGACAATGAAGACAAGATCATTTTGGTCATTAGAGCATGATAATCGTTGTTGTTTCGTGCACGTTCTTTATATTTGGGTTTACTTGGCCAATAAGCAAACTTATTGAATAGAAATTTCCCACAACCATGCATTTTGCGATGTTTGCAACGAAACGACAATGAAGTCAAGATCATTTTGGTCATTAGAGCATGATAATCGTTGTTGTTTCGTGACCGTTCTTTATATTTGGGTTTACTTGGCCAACAAGCAAACCTATTGAATAGAAATTTCCCACAACCATGCATTTTGCGATGTTTGTAACGTAACGACAATGAATACAAGATCATTTTGGTCAATAGAGCATGATAATCGTTGTTGTTTCGTGCACGTTGTTTATATTTGGGTTTACTTGCCCAACAAGCAACCCTATTGAATAGAAATTTATGACAACCATGCATTTTGCGATGTTTGTAACGTAAGGAAAATGAAGACAAGATCATTTTGGTCAATAGAGCATGATAATCGTTGTTGTTTCGTGCACGTTCATTTAAAGCTTAACTCTTTATATTATGGTTTACTTGGCCAAAAAGCAAACCTATTGAATAAAAATTGCCCAGAACCATACATTTTGTGATGTTTATAACGTAACGACAATGAAGACAAGATCATTTTGGTCATTAGAGCATGATAGTCGTTGTTGTTTCGTGCACGTTCTTTATATTTGTGTTTACTTGGCCAACAAGCAACCCTATTGAATAGAAATTTACGACAACCATGCATTTTGCGATGTTGTAACGTAACGACAATGAAGACAAGATCATTTTGGTCAATAGAGCATGATAATCATAGTTGTTTCGTGCACGTTCTTTATCCATGGGTTTACTTGGCCAACAAGCAAACTAATTGAACAGAAATTTCCCACAACCATGCATTTTCCGATGTTTGTAAAGTAACGACAGTGAGGACAAGATCATTTTGGTCAGTAGAGCATGATAATTGTTGTTGTTTCGTGCACGTTCTTTATATTTGGGTTTACTTGGCCAACAAGCAACCCTATTGAATAGAAATTTACGACAACCATGCATTTTGCGATGTTTGTAACGTAACGACAATGAAGACAATATCATTTTGGTCAATAGAGCATGATAATCGTTGTTGTTTCGTGCACGTTCTTTATACTTGGGTTTACTTGGCCAACAAGCAAACTTATTGAATAGAAATTTCGCACAACCATGCATTTTGCGATGTTTGTAAAGTAACGACAATGAAGACAAGATCATTTTGGTCAATAGACCATGATAATCGTTGTTGTTTCGTGCACGTTCTTTATATTTGGGTTTACTTGGCCAACAAGCAAACTTATTGAATAGAAATTTCCCACAACCATGCATTTTGCGATGTTTGTAACGTAACGACAATGAAGACAAGATCATTTTGGTCATTAGAGCATGATAATCGTTGTTGTTTCGTGACCGTTCTTTATATTTGGGTTTACTTGGCCAACAAGCAAACCTATTGAATAGAAATTTCCCACAACCATGCATTTTGCGATGTTTGTAACGTAACGACAATGAAGACAAGATCATTTTGGTCAATAGAGCATGATAATCGTTGTTGTTTCGTGCACGTTCTTTATACTTGGGTTTACTTTGCCAACAAGCAAACTTATTGAATAGAAATTTCCCACACCCATGCATTTTGCGATGTTTGTAAAGTAACGACAGTGAGGACAAGATCATTTTGGTCAGTAGAGCATGATAATCGTTGTCGTTTCGTGCAAGTTCTTTATATTTGGGTTTACTTGGCCAACAAGCATTCCTATTGAATAGAAATTTACGACAACCATGCATTTTGCGATGTTTGTAACGTAACGACAATGAAGACAAGATCATTTTGTTCAATAGAGCATGATAATCGTTGTTGTTTCGTGCACGTTCTTTATATTTGGGTTTACTTGGCCAACAAGCAAACCTATTGAATAGAAATTGCCCAAAACCATACATTTTGTGATGTTTGTAACGTAACGACAATGAAGACAAGATCATTTTGGTCATTAGAGCATGATAGTCGTTGTTGTTTCGTGCACGTTCTTTATATTTGTGTTTACTTGGCCAACAAGCAACCCTATTGAATAGAAATTTACAACAACCATGCATTTTGCGATGTTTGTAACGTAACGACAATGAAGACAAGATCATTTTGGTCAATAGAGCATGATAATCGTTGTTGTTTCGTGCACGTTCTTTATACATGGGTTTACTTGGCCAACAAGCAAACTAATTGAACAGAAATTTCCCACAACCATGCATTTTCCGATGTTTGTAAAGTAACGACAGTGAGGACAAGATCATTTTGGTCTGTAGAGCATGATAATCGTTGTTGTTTCGTGCACGTTCTTTATATTTGGGTTTACTTGGCCAACAAGCAACCCTATTGAATAGAAATTTCCCACAACCATGCATTTTGCGATGTTTGTAACGTAACGACAATGAAGACTCTTCATTTTGGTCATTAGAGCATGATAATCGTTGTTGTTTCGTGCACGTTCTTTATATATGGGTTTACTTGGCCAACAAGCAAACCTATTGAATAGAAATTTCCCACAACCATGCATTTTGCGATGTTTGTAACGTAACGACAAAGAAGACAAGATCATTTTGGTCAATAGAGCATGATAATCGTTGTTGTTTCGTGCACGTTCTTTATACTTGGGTTTACTTGGCCAACAAGCAAACTTATTGAATAGAAATTTCCCACAACCATGCATTTTGCGATGTTTGTAAAGTAACGACAGTGAGGACAAGATCATTTTGGTCAGTAGAGCATGATAATCGTTGTCGTTTCGTGCAACTTCTTTATATTTGGGTTTACTTGGCCAACAAGCAACCCTATTGAATAGAAATTTATGACAACCATGCATTTTGCGATGTTTGTAACGTAAGGAAAATGAAGACAAGATCATTTTGCTCATTAGAGCATGATAGTCGTTGTTTTTTCGTGCACGTTCTTTATATTTGGGTTTACTTGGCCAACAAGCAACCCTATTGAATAGAAATTTACAACAACCATGCATTTTGCGATGTTTGTAACGTAACGACAATCAAGACAAGATCATTTTGGTCAGTAGAGCATGATAGTCGTTGTTGTTTCGTGCACGTTCTTTATATTCGTGTTTACTTGGCCAACAAGCAACCCTATTGAATAGAAATTTACGACAACCATGCATTTTGCGATGTTTGTAACGTAACGACAATCAAGACAAGATCATTTTGGTCAATAGAGCATGATAATCGTTGTTGTTTCGTGCACGTTCTTTATACATGGGTTTACTTGGCCAACAAGCAAACTAATTGAACAGAAATTTCCCACAACCATGCATTTTCCGATGTTTGTAAAGTAACGACAGTGAGGACAAGATCATTTTGGTCAGTAGAGCATTATAATCGTTGTTGTTTCGTGCACGTTCTTTATATTTGGGTTTACATGGCCAACAAGCAACCCTATTGAATAGAAATTTACGACAACCATGCATTTTGCGATGTTTGTAACGTAACGACAATGAAGACAATATCATTTTGGTCAATAGAGCATGATAATCGTTGTTGTTTCGTGCACGTTCTTTATACTTAGGTTTACTTGGCCAACAAGCAAACTTATTGAATAGAAATTTCCCACAACCATGCATTTTGTGATGTTTGTAAAGTAACGACAAAGAAGACAAGATCATTTTGGTCAATAGAGCATGATAATCGTTGTTGTTTCGTGCACGTTCTTTATACTTGGGTTTACTTGGCCAACAAGCAAACTTATTGAATAGAAATTTCCCACAACCATGCATTTTGCGATGTTTGTAAAGTAACGACAGTGAGGACAAGATCATTTTGGTCAGTAGAGCATGATAATCGTTGTCGTTTCGTGCAACTTCTTTATATTTGGGTTTACTTGGCCAACAAGCAAACTTATTGAATAGAAATTTCGCACAACCATGCATTTTGCGATGTTTGTAAAGTAACGACAATGAAGACAAGATCATTTTGGTCAATAGACCATGATAATCGTTGTTGTTTCGTGCACGTTCTTTATATTTGGGTTTACTTGGCCAACAAGCAAACTTATTGAATAGAAATTTCCCACAACCATGCATTTTGCGATGTTTGTAACGTAACGACAATGAAGACAAGATCATTTTGGTCATTAGAGCATGATAATCGTTGTTGTTTCGTGACCGTTCTTTATATTTGGGTTTACTTGGCCAACAAGCAAACCTATTGAATAGAAATTTCCCACAACCATGCATTTTGCGATGTTTGTAACGTAACGACAATGAAGACAAGATCATTTTGGTCAATAGAGCATGATAATCGTTGTTGTTTCGTGCACGTTCTTTATACTTGGGTTTACTTTGCCAACAAGCAAACTTATTGAATAGAAATTTCCCACACCCATGCATTTTGCGATGTTTGTAAAGTAACGACAGTGAGGACAAGATCATTTTGGTCAGTAGAGCATGATAATCGTTGTCGTTTCGTGCAAGTTCTTTATATTTGGGTTTACTTGGCCAACAAGCATTCCTATTGAATAGAAATTTACGACAACCATGCATTTTGCGATGTTTGTAACGTAACGACAATGAAGACAAGATCATTTTGTTCAATAGAGCATGATAATCGTTGTTGTTTCGTGCACGTTCTTTATATTTGGGTTTACTTGGCCAACAAGCAAACCTATTGAATAGAAATTGCCCAGAACCATACATTTTGTGATGTTTGTAACGTAACGACAATGAAGACAAGATCATTTTGGTCATTAGAGCATGATAGTCGTTGTTGTTTCGTGCACGTTCTTTATATTTGTGTTTACTTGGCCAACAAGCAACCCTATTGAATAGAAATTTACAACAACCATGCATTTTGCGATGTTTGTAACGTAACGACAATGAAGACAAGATCATTTTGGTCAATAGAGCATGATAATCGTTGTTGTTTCGTGCACGTTCTTTATACATGGGTTTACTTGGCCAACAAGCAAACTAATTGAACAGAAATTTCCCACAACCATGCATTTTCCGATGTTTGTAAAGTAACGACAGTGAGGACAAGATCATTTTGGTCTGTAGAGCATGATAATCGTTGTTGTTTCGTGCACGTTCTTTATATTTGGGTTTACTTGGCCAACAAGCAACCCTATTGAATAGAAATTTCCCACAACCATGCATTTTGCGATGTTTGTAACGTAACGACAATGAAGACTCTTCATTTTGGTCATTAGAGCATGATAATCGTTGTTGTTTCGTGCACGTTCTTTATATTTGGGTTTACTTGGCCAACAAGCAAACCTATTGAATAGAAATTTCCCACAACCATGCATTTTGCGATGTTTGTAACGTAACGACAAAGAAGACAAGATCATTTTGGTCAATAGAGCATGATAATCGTTGTTGTTTCGTGCACGTTCTTTATACTTGGGTTTACTTGGCCAACAAGCAAACTTATTGAATAGAAATTTCCCACAACCATGCATTTTGCGATGTTTGTAAAGTAACGACAGTGAGGACAAGATCATTTTGGTCAGTAGAGCATGATAATCGTTGTCGTTTCGTGCAACTTCTTTATATTTGGGTTTACTTGGCCAACAAGCAACCCTATTGAATAGAAATTTATGACAACCATGCATTTTGCGATGTTTGTAACGTAAGGAAAATGAAGACAAGATCATTTTGCTCATTAGAGCATGATAGTCGTTGTTTTTTCGTGCACGTTCTTTATATTTGGGTTTACTTGGCCAACAAGCAACCCTATTGAATAGAAATTTACAACAACCATGCATTTTGCGATGTTTGTAACGTAACGACAATCAAGACAAGATCATTTTGGTCAGTAGAGCATGATAGTCGTTGTTGTTTCGTGCACGTTCTTTATATTCGTGTTTACTTGGCCAACAAGCAACCCTATTGAATAGAAATTTACGACAACCATGCATTTTGCGATGTTTGTAACGTAACGACAATCAAGACAAGATCATTTTGGTCAATAGAGCATGATAATCGTTGTTGTTTCGTGCACGTTCTTTATACATGGGTTTACTTGGCCAACAAGCAAACTAATTGAACAGAAATTTCCCACAACCATGCATTTTCCGATGTTTGTAAAGTAACGACAGTGAGGACAAGATCATTTTGGTCAGTAGAGCATTATAATCGTTGTTGTTTCGTGCACGTTCTTTATATTTGGGTTTACATGGCCAACAAGCAACCCTATTGAATAGAAATTTACGACAACCATGCATTTTGCGATGTTTGTAACGTAACGACAATGAAGACAATATCATTTTGGTCAATAGAGCATGATAATCGTTGTTGTTTCGTGCACGTTCTTTATACTTAGGTTTACTTGGCCAACAAGCAAACTTATTGAATAGAAATTTCCCACAACCATGCATTTTGTGATGTTTGTAAAGTAACGACAATGAAGACAAGATCATTTTGGTCAATAGACCATGATAATCGTTGTTGTTTCGTGCACGTTCTTTATACTTGGGTTTACTTGGCCAACAAGCACACTTATTGAATAGAAATTTCCCACACCCATGCATTTTGCGATGTTTGTAAAGTAACGACAGTGAGGACAAGATCATTTTGGTCAGTAGAGCATGATAATCGTTGTCGTTTCGTGCAAGTTCTTTATATTTGGGTTTACTTGGTCAACAAGCAACCCTATTGAATAGAAATTTACGACAACCATGCATTTTGCGATGTTTGTAACGTAACGAAAATGAAGACAAGATCATTTTGTTCAATAGAGCATGATAATCGTTGTTGTTTCATGCACGTTCTTTATATTTGGGTTTACTTGGCCAACAAGCAAACCTATTGAATAGAAATTGCCCAGAACCATACATTTTGTGATGTTTGTAACGTAACGACAATGAAGACAAGATCATTTTGGTCATTAGAGCATGATAGTCGTTGTTGTTTCGTGCACGTTCTTTATATTTGTGTTTACTTGGCCAACAAGCAACCCTATTAAATAGAAATTTACGATAACCATGCATTTTGCGATGTTTGTAACGTAACGAAAATGAAGACAAGATCATTTTGGTCAATAGAGCATGATAATCATTGTTGTTTCGTGCACGTTCATTTAAAGCTTAACTCTTTATATTATGGTTTACTTAGCCAACAAGCAAACCGATTGAATAGAAATTGCCCAGAACCATACATTTTATGATGTTTGTAACGTAACGACAATGAAGACAAGATCATTTTGGTCATTAGAGCATGATAATCGTTGTTGTTTCGTGCACGTTCTTTATATTTGGGTTTACTTGGCCAATAAGCAAACTTATTGAATAGAAATTTCCCACAACCATGCATTTTGCGATGTTTGCAACGAAACGACAATGAAGTCAAGATCATTTTGGTCATTAGAGCATGATAATCATTGTTGTTTCGTGACCGTTCTTTATATTTGGGTTTACTTGGCCAACAAGCAAACCTATTGAATAGAAATTTCCCACAACCATGCATTTTGCGATGTTTGTAACGTAACGACAATGAATACAAGATCATTTTGGTCAATAGAGCATGATAATCGTTGTTGTTTCGTGCACGTTGTTTATATTTGGGTTTACTTGCCCAACAAGCAACCCTATTGAATAGAAATTTATGACAACCATGCATTTTGCGATGTTTGTAACGTAAGGAAAATGAAGACAAGATCATTTTGGTCAATAGAGCATGATAATCGTTGTTGTTTCGTGCACGTTCATTTAAAGCTTAACTCTTTATATTATGGTTTACTTGGCCAAAAAGCAAACCTATTGAATAAAAATTGCCCAGAACCATACATTTTGTGATGTTTATAACATAACGACAATGAAGACAAGATCATTTTGGTCATTAGAGCATGATAGTCGTTGTTGTTTCGTGCACGTTCTTTATATTTGTGTTTACTTGGCCAACAAGCAACCCTATTGAATAGAAATTTACGACAACCATGCATTTTGCGATGTTGTAACGTAACGACAATGAAGACAAGATCATTTTGGTCAATAGAGCATGATAATCGTAGTTGTTTCGTGCACGTTCTTTATCCGTGGGTTTACTTGGCCAACAAGCAAACTAATTGAACAGAAATTTCCCACAACCATGCATTTTCCGATGTTTGTAAAGTAACGACAGTGAGGACAAGATCATTTTGGTCAGTAGAGCATGATAATTGTTGTTGTTTCGTGCACGTTCTTTATATTTGGGTTTACTTGGCCAACAAGCAACCCTATTGAATAGAAATTTACGACAACCATGCATTTTGCGATGTTTGTAACGTAACGACAATGAAGACAATATCATTTTGGTCAATAGAGCATGATAATCGTTGTTGTTTCGTGCACGTTCTTTATACTTGGGTTTACTTGGCCAACAAGCAAACTTATTGAATAGAAATTTCGCACAACCATGCATTTTGCGATGTTTGTAAAGTAACGACAATGAAGACAAGATCATTTTGGTCAATAGACCATGATAATCGTTGTTGTTTCGTGCACGTTCTTTATATTTGGGTTTACTTGGCCAACAAGCAAACTTATTGAATAGAAATTTCCCACAACCATGCATTTTGCGATGTTTGTAACGTAACGACAATGAAGACAAGATCATTTTGGTCAATAGAGCATGATAATCGTTGTTGTTTCGTGCACGTTGTTTATATTTGGGTTTACTTGCCCAACAAGCAACCCTATTGAATAGAAATTTATGACAACCATGCATTTTGCGATGTTTGTAACGTAAGGAAAATGAAGACAAGATTATTTTGGTCAATAGAGCATGATAATCGTTGTTGTTTCGTGCACGTTCATTTAAAGCTTAACTCTTTATATTATGGTTTACTTGGCCAAAAAGCAAACCTATTGAATAAAAATTGCCCAGAACCATACATTTTGTGATGTTTATAACATAACGACAATGAAGACAAGATCATTTTGGTCATTAGAGCATGATAGTCGTTGTTGTTTCGTGCACGTTCTTTATATTTGTGTTTACTTGGCCAACAAGCAACCCTATTGAATAGAAATTTACGACAACCATGCATTTTGCGATGTTGTAACGTAACGACAATGAAGACAAGATCATTTTGGTCAATAGAGCATGATAATCGTAGCTGTTTCGTGCACGTTCTTTATCCATGGGTTTACTTGGCCAACAAGCAAACTAATTGAACAGAAATTTCCCACAACCATGCATTTTCCGATGTTTGTAAAGTAACGACAGTGAGGACAAGATCATTTTGGTCAGTAGAGCATGATAATTGTTGTTGTTTCGTGCACGTTCTTTATATTTGGGTTTACTTGGCCAACAAGCAACCCTATTGAATAGAAATTTACGACAACCATGCATTTTGCGATGTTTGTAACGTAACGACAATGAAGACAATATCATTTTGGTCAATAGAGCATGATAATCGTTGTTGTTTCGTGCACGTTCTTTATACTTGGGTTTACTTGGCCAACAAGCAAACTTATTGAATAGAAATTTCGCACAACCATGCATTTTGCGATGTTTGTAAAGTAACGACAATGAAGACAAGATCATTTTGGTCAATAGACCATGATAATCGTTGTTGTTTCGTGCACGTTCTTTATATTTGGGTTTACTTGGCCAACAAGCAAACTTATTGAATAGAAATTTCCCACAACCATGCATTTTGCGATGTTTGTAACGTAACGAAAATGAAGACAAGATCATTTTGGTCATTAGAGCATGATAATCGTTGTTGTTTCGTGCAAGTTCTTTATATTTGGGTTTACTTGGCCAACAAGCATTCCTATTGAATAGAAATTTACGACAACCATGCATTTTGCGATGTTTGCAACGAAACGACAATGAAGTCAAGATCATTTTGGTCATTAGAGCATGATAATCATTGTTGTTTCGTGACCGTTCTTTATATTTGGGTTTACTTGGCCAACAAGCAAACTAATTGAACAGAAATTTCCCACAACCATGCATTTTCCGATGTTTGTAAAGTAACGACAGTGAGGACAAGATCATTTTGGTCAGTAGAGCATGATAATTGTTGTTGTTTCGTGCACGTTCTTTATATTTGGGTTTACTTGGCCAACAAGCAACCCTATTGAATAGAAATTTACGACAACCATGCATTTTGCGATGTTTGTAACGTAACGACAATGAAGACAATATCATTTTGGTCAATAGAGCATGATAATCGTTGTTGTTTCGTGCACGTTCTTTATACTTGGGTTTACTTGGCCAACAAGCAAACTTATTGAATAGAAATTTCGCACAACCATGCATTTTGCGATGTTTGTAAAGTAACGACAATGAAGACAAGATCATTTTGGTCAATAGACCATGATAATCGTTGTTGTTTCGTGCACGTTCTTTATATTTGGGTTTACTTGGCCAACAAGCAAACTTATTGAATAGAAATTTCCCACAACCATGCATTTTGCGATGTTTGTAACGTAACGACAATGAAGACAAGATCATTTTGGTCATTAGAGCATGATAATCGTTGTTGTTTCGTGACCGTTCTTTATATTTGGGTTTACTTGGCCAACAAGCAAACCTATTGAATAGAAATTTCCCACAACCATGCATTTTGCGATGTTTGTAACGTAACGACAATGAAGACAAGATCATTTTGGTCAATAGAGCATGATAATCGTTGTTGTTTCGTGCACGTTCTTTATACTTGGGTTTACTTTGCCAACAAGCAAACTTATTGAATAGAAATTTCCCACACCCATGCATTTTGCGATGTTTGTAAAGTAACGACAGTGAGGACAAGATCATTTTGGTCAGTAGAGCATGATAATCGTTGTCGTTTCGTGCAAGTTCTTTATATTTGGGTTTACTTGGCCAACAAGCATTCCTATTGAATAGAAATTTACGACAACCATGCATTTTGCGATGTTTGTAACGTAACGACAATGAAGACAAGATCATTTTGTTCAATAGAGCATGATAATCGTTGTTGTTTCGTGCACGTTCTTTATATTTGGGTTTACTTGGCCAACAAGCAAACCTATTGAATAGAAATTGCCCAGAACCATACATTTTGTGATGTTTGTAACGTAACGACAATGAAGACAAGATCATTTTGGTCATTAGAGCATGATAGTCGTTGTTGTTTCGTGCACGTTCTTTATATTTGTGTTTACTTGGCCAACAAGCAACCCTATTGAATAGAAATTTACAACAACCATGCATTTTGCGATGTTTGTAACGTAACGACAATGAAGACAAGATCATTTTGGTCAATAGAGCATGATAATCGTTGTTGTTTCGTGCACGTTCTTTATACATGGGTTTACTTGGCCAACAAGCAAACTAATTGAACAGAAATTTCCCACAACCATGCATTTTCCGATGTTTGTAAAGTAACGACAGTGAGGACAAGATCATTTTGGTCTGTAGAGCATGATAATCGTTGTTGTTTCGTGCACGTTCTTTATATTTGGGTTTACTTGGCCAACAAGCAACCCTATTGAATAGAAATTTCCCACAACCATGCATTTTGCGATGTTTGTAACGTAACGACAATGAAGACTCTTCATTTTGGTCATTAGAGCATGATAATCGTTGTTGTTTCGTGCACGTTCTTTATATTTGGGTTTACTTGGCCAACAAGCAAACCTATTGAATAGAAATTTCCCACAACCATGCATTTTGCGATGTTTGTAACGTAACGACAAAGAAGACAAGATCATTTTGGTCAATAGAGCATGATAATCGTTGTTGTTTCGTGCACGTTCTTTATACTTGGGTTTACTTGGCCAACAAGCAAACTTATTGAATAGAAATTTCCCACAACCATGCATTTTGCGATGTTTGTAAAGTAACGACAGTGAGGACAAGATCATTTTGGTCAGTAGAGCATGATAATCGTTGTCGTTTCGTGCAACTTCTTTATATTTGGGTTTACTTGGCCAACAAGCAACCCTATTGAATAGAAATTTATGACAACCATGCATTTTGCGATGTTTGTAACGTAAGGAAAATGAAGACAAGATCATTTTGCTCATTAGAGCATGATAGTCGTTGTTTTTTCGTGCACGTTCTTTATATTTGGGTTTACTTGGCCAACAAGCAACCCTATTGAATAGAAATTTACAACAACCATGCATTTTGCGATGTTTGTAACGTAACGACAATCAAGACAAGATCATTTTGGTCAGTAGAGCATGATAGTCGTTGTTGTTTCGTGCACGTTCTTTATATTCGTGTTTACTTGGCCAACAAGCAACCCTATTGAATAGAAATTTACGACAACCATGCATTTTGCGATGTTTGTAACGTAACGACAATCAAGACAAGATCATTTTGGTCAATAGAGCATGATAATCGTTGTTGTTTCGTGCACGTTCTTTATACATGGGTTTACTTGGCCAACAAGCAAACTAATTGAACAGAAATTTCCCACAACCATGCATTTTCCGATGTTTGTAAAGTAACGACAGTGAGGACAAGATCATTTTGGTCAGTAGAGCATTATAATCGTTGTTGTTTCGTGCACGTTCTTTATATTTGGGTTTACATGGCCAACAAGCAACCCTATTGAATAGAAATTTACGACAACCATGCATTTTGCGATGTTTGTAACGTAACGACAATGAAGACAATATCATTTTGGTCAATAGAGCATGATAATCGTTGTTGTTTCGTGCACGTTCTTTATACTTAGGTTTACTTGGCCAACAAGCAAACTTATTGAATAGAAATTTCCCACAACCATGCATTTTGTGATATTTGTAAAGTAACGACAAAGAAGACAAGATCATTTTGGTCAATAGAGCATGATAATCGTTGTTGTTTCGTGCACGTTCTTTATACTTGGGTTTACTTGGCCAACAAGCAAACTTATTGAATAGAAATTTCCCACAACCATGCATTTTGCGATGTTTGTAAAGTAACGACAGTGAGGACAAGATCATTTTGGTCAGTAGAGCATGATAATCGTTGTCGTTTCGTGCAACTTCTTTATATTTGGGTTTACTTGGCCAACAAGCAAACTTATTGAATAGAAATTTCGCACAACCATGCATTTTGCGATGTTTGTAAAGTAACGACAATGAAGACAAGATCATTTTGGTCAATAGACCATGATAATCGTTGTTGTTTCGTGCACGTTCTTTATATTTGGGTTTACTTGGCCAACAAGCAAACTTATTGAATAGAAATTTCCCACAACCATGCATTTTGCGATGTTTGTAACGTAACGACAATGAAGACAAGATCATTTTGGTCATTAGAGCATGATAATCGTTGTTGTTTCGTGACCGTTCTTTATATTTGGGTTTACTTGGCCAACAAGCAAACCTATTGAATAGAAATTTCCCACAACCATGCATTTTGCGATGTTTGTAACGTAACGACAATGAAGACAAGATCATTTTGGTCAATAGAGCATGATAATCGTTGTTGTTTCGTGCACGTTCTTTATACTTGGGTTTACTTTGCCAACAAGCAAACTTATTGAATAGAAATTTCCCACACCCATGCATTTTGCGATGTTTGTAAAGTAACGACAGTGAGGACAAGATCATTTTGGTCAGTAGAGCATGATAATCGTTGTCGTTTCGTGCAAGTTCTTTATATTTGGGTTTACTTGGCCAACAAGCATTCCTATTGAATAGAAATTTACGACAACCATGCATTTTGCGATGTTTGTAACGTAACGACAATGAAGACAAGATCATTTTGTTCAATAGAGCATGATAATCGTTGTTGTTTCGTGCACGTTCTTTATATTTGGGTTTACTTGGCCAACAAGCAAACCTATTGAATAGAAATTGCCCAGAACCATACATTTTGTGATGTTTGTAACGTAACGACAATGAAGACAAGATCATTTTGGTCATTAGAGCATGATAGTCGTTGTTGTTTCGTGCACGTTCTTTATATTTGTGTTTACTTGGCCAACAAGCAACCCTATTGAATAGAAATTTACAACAACCATGCATTTTGCGATGTTTGTAACGTAACGACAATGAAGACAAGATCATTTTGGTCAATAGAGCATGATAATCGTTGTTGTTTCGTGCACGTTCTTTATACATGGGTTTACTTGGCCAACAAGCAAACTAATTGAACAGAAATTTCCCACAACCATGCATTTTCCGATGTTTGTAAAGTAACGACAGTGAGGACAAGATCATTTTGGTCTGTAGAGCATGATAATCGTTGTTGTTTCGTGCACGTTCTTTATATTTGGGTTTACTTGGCCAACAAGCAACCCTATTGAATAGAAATTTCCCACAACCATGCATTTTGCGATGTTTGTAACGTAACGACAATGAAGACTCTTCATTTTGGTCATTAGAGCATGATAATCGTTGTTGTTTCGTGCACGTTCTTTATATTTGGGTTTACTTGGCCAACAAGCAAACCTATTGAATAGAAATTTCCCACAACCATGCATTTTGCGATGTTTGTAACGTAACGACAAAGAAGACAAGATCATTTTGGTCAATAGAGCATGATAATCGTTGTTGTTTCGTGCACGTTCTTTATACTTGGGTTTACTTGGCCAACAAGCAAACTTATTGAATAGAAATTTCCCACAACCATGCATTTTGCGATGTTTGTAAAGTAACGACAGTGAGGACAAGATCATTTTGGTCAGTAGAGCATGATAATCGTTGTCGTTTCGTGCAACTTCTTTATATTTGGGTTTACTTGGCCAACAAGCAACCCTATTGAATAGAAATTTATGACAACCATGCATTTTGCGATGTTTGTAACGTAAGGAAAATGAAGACAAGATCATTTTGCTCATTAGAGCATGATAGTCGTTGTTTTTTCGTGCACGTTCTTTATATTTGGGTTTACTTGGCCAACAAGCAACCCTATTGAATAGAAATTTACAACAACCATGCATTTTGCGATGTTTGTAACGTAACGACAATCAAGACAAGATCATTTTGGTCAGTAGAGCATGATAGTCGTTGTTGTTTCGTGCACGTTCTTTATATTCGTGTTTACTTGGCCAACAAGCAACCCTATTGAATAGAAATTTACGACAACCATGCATTTTGCGATGTTTGTAACGTAACGACAATCAAGACAAGATCATTTTGGTCAATAGAGCATGATAATCGTTGTTGTTTCGTGCACGTTCTTTATACATGGGTTTACTTGGCCAACAAGCAAACTAATTGAACAGAAATTTCCCACAACCATGCATTTTCCGATGTTTGTAAAGTAACGACAGTGAGGACAAGATCATTTTGGTCAGTAGAGCATTATAATCGTTGTTGTTTCGTGCACGTTCTTTATATTTGGGTTTACATGGCCAACAAGCAACCCTATTGAATAGAAATTTACGACAACCATGCATTTTGCGATGTTTGTAACGTAACGACAATGAAGACAATATCATTTTGGTCAATAGAGCATGATAATCGTTGTTGTTTCGTGCATGTTCTTTATACTTAGGTTTACTTGGCCAACAAGCAAACTTATTGAATAGAAATTTCCCACAACCATGCATTTTGTGATGTTTGTAAAGTAACGACAATGAAGACAAGATCATTTTGGTCAATAGACCATGATAATCGTTGTTGTTTCGTGCACGTTCTTTATACTTGGGTTTACTTGGCCAACAAGCACACTTATTGAATAGAAATTTCCCACACCCATGCATTTTGCGATGTTTGTAAAGTAACGACAGTGAGGACAAGATCATTTTGGTCAGTAGAGCATGATAATCGTTGTCGTTTCGTGCAAGTTCTTTATATTTGGGTTTACTTGGTCAACAAGCAACCCTATTGAATAGAAATTTACGACAACCATGCATTTTGCGATGTTTGTAACGTAACGAAAATGAAGACAAGATCATTTTGTTCAATAGAGCATGATAATCGTTGTTGTTTCATGCACGTTCTTTATATTTGGGTTTACTTGGCCAACAAGCAAACCTATTGAATAGAAATTGCCCAGAACCATACATTTTGTGATGTTTGTAACGTAACGACAATGAAGACAAGATCATTTTGGTCATTAGAGCATGATAGTCGTTGTTGTTTCGTGCACGTTCTTTATATTTGTGTTTACTTGGCCAACAAGCAACCCTATTAAATAGAAATTTACGATAACCATGCATTTTGCGATGTTTGTAACGTAACGAAAATGAAGACAAGATCATTTTGGTCAATAGAGCATGATAATCATTGTTGTTTCGTGCACGTTCATTTAAAGCTTAACTCTTTATATTATGGTTTACTTAGCCAACAAGCAAACCGATTGAATAGAAATTGCCCAGAACCATACATTTTGTGATGTTTGTAACGTAACGACAATGAAGACAAGATCATTTTGGTCATTAGAGCATGATAATCGTTGTTGTTTCGTGCACGTTCTTTATATTTGGGTTTACTTGGCCAATAAGCAAACTTATTGAATAGAAATTTCCCACAACCATGCATTTTGCGATGTTTGCAACGAAACGACAATGAAGTCAAGATCATTTTGGTCATTAGAGCATGATAATCATTGTTGTTTCGTGACCGTTCTTTATATTTGGGTTTACTTGGCCAACAAGCAAACCTATTGAATAGAAATTTCCCACAACCATGCATTTTGCGATGTTTGTAACGTAACGACAATGAATACAAGATCATTTTGGTCAATAGAGCATGATAATCGTTGTTGTTTCGTGCACGTTGTTTATATTTGGGTTTACTTGCCCAACAAGCAACCCTATTGAATAGAAATTTATGACAACCATGCATTTTGCGATGTTTGTAACGTAAGGAAAATGAAGACAAGATCATTTTGGTCAATAGAGCATGATAATCGTTGTTGTTTCGTGCACGTTCATTTAAAGCTTAACTCTTTATATTATGGTTTACTTGGCCAAAAAGCAAACCTATTGAATAAAAATTGCCCAGAACCATACATTTTGTGATGTTTATAACATAACGACAATGAAGACAAGATCATTTTGGTCATTAGAGCATGATAGTCGTTGTTGTTTCGTGCACGTTCTTTATATTTGTGTTTACTTGGCCAACAAGCAACCCTATTGAATAGAAATTTACGACAACCATGCATTTTGCGATGTTGTAACGTAACGACAATGAAGACAAGATCATTTTGGTCAATAGAGCATGATAATCGTAGTTGTTTCGTGCACGTTCTTTATCCGTGGGTTTACTTGGCCAACAAGCAAACTAATTGAACAGAAATTTCCCACAACCATGCATTTTCCGATGTTTGTAAAGTAACGACAGTGAGGACAAGATCATTTTGGTCAGTAGAGCATGATAATTGTTGTTGTTTCGTACACGTTCTTTATATTTGGGTTTACTTGGCCAACAAGCAACCCTATTGAATAGAAATTTACGACAACCATGCATTTTGCGATGTTTGTAACGTAACGACAATGAAGACAATATCATTTTGGTCAATAGAGCATGATAATCGTTGTTGTTTCGTGCACGTTCTTTATACTTGGGTTTACTTGGCCAACAAGCAAACCTATTGAATAGAAATTGCCTAGAACCATACATTTTGTGATGTTTGTAACGTAACGACAATGAAGACAAGATCATTTTGGTCATTAGAGCATGATAGTCGTTGTTGTTTCGTGCACGTTGTTTATATTTGGGTTTACTTGGCCAACAAGCAAACTTATTGAATAGAAATTTCCCACAACCATGCATTTTGCGATGTTTGTAACGTAACGACAATGAAGACAAGATCATTTTGGTCAATAGAGCATGATAATCGTTGTTGTTTCGTGCACGTTGTTTATATTTGGGTTTACTTGCCCAACAAGCAACCCTATTGAATAGAAATTTATGACAACCATGCATTTTGCGATGTTTGTAACGTAAGGAAAATGAAGACAAGATTATTTTGGTCAATAGAGCATGATAATCGTTGTTGTTTCGTGCACGTTCATTTAAAGCTTAACTCTTTATATTATGGTTTACTTGGCCAAAAAGCAAACCTATTGAATAAAAATTGCCCAGAACCATACATTTTGTGATGTTTATAACATAACGACAATGAAGACAAGATCATTTTGGTCATTAGAGCATGATAGTCGTTGTTGTTTCGTGCACGTTCTTTATATTTGTGTTTACTTGGCCAACAAGCAACCCTATTGAATAGAAATTTACGACAACCATGCATTTTGCGATGTTGTAACGTAACGACAATGAAGACAAGATCATTTTGGTCAATAGAGCATGATAATCGTAGCTGTTTCGTGCACGTTCTTTATCCATGGGTTTACTTGGCCAACAAGCAAACTAATTGAACAGAAATTTCCCACAACCATGCATTTTCCGATGTTTGTAAAGTAACGACAGTGAGGACAAGATCATTTTGGTCAGTAGAGCATGATAATTGTTGTTGTTTCGTGCACGTTCTTTATATTTGGGTTTACTTGGCCAACAAGCAACCCTATTGAATAGAAATTTACGACAACCATGCATTTTGCGATGTTTGTAACGTAACGACAATGAAGACAATATCATTTTGGTCAATAGAGCATGATAATCGTTGTTGTTTCGTGCACGTTCTTTATACTTGGGTTTACTTGGCCAACAAGCAAACTTATTGAATAGAAATTTCGCACAACCATGCATTTTGCGATGTTTGTAAAGTAACGACAATGAAGACAAGATCATTTTGGTCAATAGACCATGATAATCGTTGTTGTTTCGTGCACGTTCTTTATATTTGGGTTTACTTGGCCAACAAGCAAACTTATTGAATAGAAATTTCCCACAACCATGCATTTTGCGATGTTTGTAACGTAACGAAAATGAAGACAAGATCATTTTGGTCATTAGAGCATGATAATCGTTGTTGTTTCGTGCAAGTTCTTTATATTTGGGTTTACTTGGCCAACAAGCATTCCTATTGAATAGAAATTTACGACAACCATGCATTTTGCGATGTTTGTAACGTAACGACAATGAAGACAAGATCATTTTGTTCAATAGAGCATGATAATCGTTGTTGTTTCGTGCACGTTCTTTATATTTGGGTTTACTTGGCCAACAAGCAAACCTATTGAATAGAAATTGCCCAGAACCATACATTTTGTGATGTTTGTAACGTAACGACAATGAAGACAAGATCATTTTGGTCATTAGAGCATGATAGTCGTTGTTGTTTCGTGCACGTTCTTTATATTTGTGTTTACTTGGCCAACAAGCAACCCTATTGAATAGAAATTTCCCACAACCATGCATTTTGCGATGTTTGTAACGTAACGACAATGAAGACAAGATCATTTTGGTCAATAGAGCATGATAATCGTTGTTGTTTCGTGCACGTTCTTTATACTTGGGTTTACTTTGCCAACAAGCAAACTTATTGAATAGAAATTTCCCACACCCATGCATTTTGCGATGTTTGTAAAGTAACGACAGTGAGGACAAGATCATTTTGGTCAGTAGAGCATGATAATCGTTGTCGTTTCGTGCAAGTTCTTTATATTTGGGTTTACTTGGCCAACAAGCATTCCTATTGAATAGAAATTTACGACAACCATGCATTTTGCGATGTTTGTAACGTAACGACAATGAAGACAAGATCATTTTGTTCAATAGAGCATGATAATCGTTGTTGTTTCGTGCACGTTCTTTATATTTGGGTTTACTTGGCCAACAAGCAAACCTATTGAATAGAAATTGCCCAGAACCATACATTTTGTGATGTTTGTAACGTAACGACAATGAAGACAAGATCATTTTGGTCATTAGAGCATGATAGTCGTTGTTGTTTCGTGCACGTTCTTTATATTTGTGTTTACTTGGCCAACAAGCAACCCTATTGAATAGAAATTTACAACAACCATGCATTTTGCGATGTTTGTAACGTAACGACAATGAAGACAAGATCATTTTGGTCAATAGAGCATGATAATCGTTGTTGTTTCGTGCACGTTCTTTATACATGGGTTTACTTGGCCAACAAGCAAACTAAATGAACAGAAATTTCCCACAACCATGCATTTTCCGATGTTTGTAAAGTAACGACAGTGAGGACAAGATCATTTTGGTCTGTAGAGCATGATAATCGTTGTTGTTTCGTGCACGTTCTTTATATTTGGGTTTACTTGGCCAACAAGCAACCCTATTGAATAGAAATTTCCCACAACCATGCATTTTGCGATGTTTGTAACGTAACGACAATGAAGACTCTTCATTTTGGTCATTAGAGCATGATAATCGTTGTTGTTTCGTGCACGTTCTTTATATTTGGGTTTACTTGGCCAACAAGCAAACCTATTGAATAGAAATTTCCCACAACCATGCATTTTGCGATGTTTGTAACGTAACGACAAAGAAGACAAGATCATTTTGGTCAATAGAGCATGATAATCGTTGTTGTTTCGTGCACGTTCTTTATACTTGAGTTTACTTGGCCAACAAGCAAACTTATTGAATAGAAATTTCCCACAACCATGCATTTTGCGATGTTTGTAAAGTAACGACAGTGAGGACAAGATCATTTTGGTCAGTAGAGCATGATAATCGTTGTCGTTTCGTGCAACTTCTTTATATTTGGGTTTACTTGGCCAACAAGCAACCCTATTGAATAGAAATTTATGACAACCATGCATTTTGCGATGTTTGTAACGTAAGGAAAATGAAGACAAGATCATTTTGCTCATTAGAGCATGATAGTCGTTGTTTTTTCGTGCACGTTCTTTATATTTGGGTTTACTTGGCCAACAAGCAACCCTATTGAATAGAAATTTACAACAACCATGCATTTTGCGATGTTTGTAACGTAACGACAATCAAGACAAGATCATTTTGGTCAGTAGAGCATGATAGTCGTTGTTGTTTCGTGCACGTTCTTTATATTCGTGTTTACTTGGCCAACAAGCAACCCTATTGAATAGAAATTTACGACAACCATGCATTTTGCGATGTTTGTAATGTAACGACAATCAAGACAAGATCATTTTGGTCAATAGAGCATGATAATCGTTGTTGTTTCGTGCACGTTCTTTATACATGGGTTTACTTGGCCAACAAGCAAACTAATTGAACAGAAATTTCCCACAACCATGCATTTTCCGATGTTTGTAAAGTAACGACAGTGAGGACAAGATCATTTTGGTCAGTAGAGCATTATAATCGTTGTTGTTTCGTGCACGTTCTTTATATTTGGGTTTACATGGCCAACAAGCAACCCTATTGAATAGAAATTTACGACAACCATGCATTTTGCGATGTTTGTAACGTAACGACAATGAAGACAATATCATTTTGGTCAATAGAGCATGATAATCGTTGTTGTTTCGTGCACGTTCTTTATACTTGGGTTTACTTGGCCAACAAGCAAACTTATTGAATAGAAATTTCCCACAACCATGCATTTTGCGATGTTTGTAAAGTAACGACAATGAAGACAAGATCATTTTGGTCAATAGACCATGATAATCGTTGTTGTTTCGTGCATGTTCTTTATATTTGGGTTTACTTGGCCAACAAGCAAACTTATTGAATAGAAATTTCCCACAACCATGCATTTTGCGATGTTTGTAACGTAACGACAATGAAGACAAGATTATTTTAGTCATTAGAGCATGATAATCGTTGTTGTTTCGTGACCGTTCTTTATATTTGGGTTTACTTGGCCAACAAGCAAACCTATTGAATAGAAATTGCCCAGAACCATACATTTTGTGATGTTTGTAACGTAACGACAATGAAGACAAGATCATTTTGGTCATTAGAGCATGATAGTCGTTGTTTCGTGCACGTTCTTTATATTTGTGTTTACATGGCCAACAAGCAACCCTATTGAATAGAAATTTACGACAACCATGCATTTTGCGATGTTTGTAACGTAACGAAAATGAAGACAAGATCATTTTGGTCATTAGAGCATGATAGTCGTTGTTGTTTCGTGCACGTTCTTTATATTTGTGTTTACTTGGCCAACAAGCAACCCTATTGAATAGAAATTTACGACAACTATGCATTTTGCGATGTTTGTAACGAAACGACAATGAAGACAAGATCATTTTGGTCAATAGAGCATGATAATCATTGTTGTTTCGTGCACGTTCATTTAAAGCTTAACTCTTTATATTATGGTTTACTTAGCCAACAATCAAACCGATTGAATAGAAATTGCCCAGAACCATACATTTTGTGATGTTTGTAACGTAACGACAATGAAGACAAGATCATTTTGGTCATTAGAGCATGATAATCGTTGTTGTTTCGTGCACGTTCTTTATATTTGGGTTTACTTGGCCAACAAGCAAACTTATTGAATAGAAATTTCCCACAACCATGCATTTTGCGATGTTTGCAACGAAACGACAATGAAGACAAGATCATTTTGGTCATTAGAGCATGATAATCGTTGTTGTTTCGTGACCGTTCTTTATATTTGGGTTTACTTGGCCAACAAGCAAACCTATTGAATAGAAATTTCCCACAACCATGCATTTTGCGATGTTTGTAACGTAACGACAATGAAGACAAGATCATTTTGGTCAATAGAGCATGATAATCGTTGTTGTTTCGTGCACGTTGTTTATATTTGGGTTTACTTGGCCAACAAGCAACCCTATTGAATAGAAATTTATGACAACCATGCATTTTGCGATGTTTGTAACGTAAGGAAAATGAAGACAAGATCATTTTGGTCAATAGAGCATGATAATCGTTGTTGTTTCGTGCACGTTCATTTAAAGCTTAACTCTTTATATTATGGTTTACTTGGCCAACAAGCAAACCTATTGAATAAAAATTGCCCAGAACCATACATTTTGTGATGTTTATAACGTAACGACAATGAAGACAAAATCATTTTGGTCATTAGAGCATGATAGTCGTTGTTGTTTCGTGCACGTTCTTTATATTTGTGTTTACTTGGCCAACAAGCAACCCTATTGAATAGAAATTTACGACAACCATGCATTTTGCGATGTTTGTAACGTAACGACAATGAAGACAAGATCATTTTGGTCAATAGAGCATGATAATCGTAGTTGTTTCGTGCACGTTCTTTATATTTGGGTTTACATGGCCAACAAGCAACCCTATTGAATAGAAATTTACGACGACCATGCATTTTGCGATGTTTGTAACGTAACGACAATGAAGACAATATCATTTTGGTCAATAGAGCATGATAATCGTTGTTGTTTCGTGCACGTTCTTTATACTTGGGTTTACTTGGCCAACAAGCAAACTTATTGAATAGAAATTTCCCACAACTATGCATTTTGCGATGTTTGTAAAGTAACGACAATGAAGACAAGATCATTTTGGTCAATAGACCATGATAATCGTTGTTGTTTCGTGCACGTTCTTTATATTTGGGTTTACTTGGCCAACAAGGAAACTTATTGAATAGAAATTTCCCACAACCATGCATTTTGCGATGTTTGTAACGTAACGACAATGAAGACAAGATTATTTTGGTCATTAGAGCATGATAATCGTTGTTGTTTCGTGACCGTTCTTTATATTTGGGTTTACTTGGCCAACAAGCAAACCTATTGAATAGAAATTGCCCAGAACCATACATTTTGTGATGTTTGTAACGTAACGACAATGAAGACAAGATCATTTTGGTCATTAGAGCATGATAGTCGTTGTTTCGTGCACGTTCTTTATATTTGTGTTTACATGGCCAACAAGCAACCCTATTGAATAGAAATTTACGACAACCATGCATTTTGCGATGTTTGTAACGTAACGAAAATGAAGACAAGATCATTTTGGTCAATAGAGCATGATAATCGTTGTTGTTTCGTGCACGTTCTTTATATTTGGGTTTACTTGGCCAACAAGCAAACCTATTGAATAGAAATTGCCTAGAACCATACATTTTGTGATGTTTGTAACGTAACGACAATGAAGACAAGATCATTTTGGTCATTAGAGCATGATAGTCGTTGTTGTTTCGTGCACGTTGTTTATATTTGGGTTTACTTGGCCAACAAGCAACCCTATTGAATAGAAATTTATGACAACCATGCATTTTGCGATGTTTGTAACGTAAGGGAAATGAAGACAAGATCATTTTGGTCAATAGAGCATGATAATCGTTGTTGTTTCGTGCACGTTCATTTAAAGCTTAACTCTTTATATTATGGTTTACTTGGCCAACAAGCAAACCTATTGAATAAAAATTGCCCAGAACCATACATTTTGTGATGTTTATAACGTAACGACAATGAAGACAAAATCATTTTGGTCATTAGAGCATGATAGTCGTTGTTGTTTCGTGCACGTTCTTTATATTTGTGTTTACTTGGCCAACAAGCAACCCTATTGAATAGAAATTTACGACAACCATGCATTTTGCGATGTTTGTAACGTAACGACAATGAAGACAAGATCATTTTGGTCAATAGAGCATGATAATCGTAGTTGTTTCGTGCACGTTCTTTATCCATGGGTTTACTTGGCCAACAAGCAAACTAATTGAACAGAAATTTCCCACAACCATTCATTTTCCGATGTTTGTAAAGTAACGACAGTGAGGACAAGATCATTTTGGTCAGTAGAGCATGATAATCGTTGTTGTTTCGTGCACGTTATTTATATTTGGGTTTACTTGGCCAACAAGCAACCCTATTGAATAGAAATTTACGACAACCATGCATTTTGCGATGTTTGTAACGTAACGACAATGAAGACAATATCATTTTGGTCAATAGAGCATGATAATCATTGTTGTTTCGTGCACGTTCTTTATATTTGGGTTTACTTGGCCAACAAGCAAACTTATTGAATAGAAATTTCCCACAACCATGCATTTTGCGATGTTTGTAACGTAACGACAATGAAGACAAGATCATTTTGGTCATTAGAGCATGATAATCGTTGTTGTTTCGTGACCGTTCTTTATATTTGGGTTTACTTGGCCAACAAGCAAACCTATTGAATAGAAATTTCCCACAACCATGCATTTTGCGATGTTTGTAACGTAACGACAATGAAGACAAGATCATTTTGGTCAATAGAGCATGATAATCATTGTTGTTTCGTGCACGTTCATTTAAAGCTTAACTCTTTATATTATGGTTTATTTAGCCAACAAGCAAATCGATTGAATAGAAATTGCCCAGAACCATACATTTTGTGATGTTTGTAACGTAACGACAATGAAGACAAGATCATTTTGGTCATTAGAGCATGATAGTCGTTGTTGTTTCGTGCACGTTCTTTATATTTGTGTTTACTTGGCCAACAAGCAACCCTATTGAATAGAAATTTACGACAACCATGCATTTTGCGATGTTTGTAACGTAACGAAAATGAAGACAAGATCATTTTGGTCAATAGAGCATGATAATCGTTGTTGTTTCGTGCACGTTCTTTATATTTGGGTTTACTTGGCCAACAAGCAAACCTATTGAATAGAAATTGCCTAGAACCATACATTTTGTGATGTTTATAACGTAACGACAATGAAGACAAGATCATTTTGGTCATTAGAGCATGATAGTCGTTGTTGTTTCGTGCACGTTCTTTATATTTGTTTTTATTTGGCCAACAAGCAACCCTATTGAATAGAAATTTACGACAACTATGCATTTTGCGATGTTTGTAACGAAACGACAATGAAGACAAGATCATTTTGGTCAATAGAGCATGATAATCATTGTTGTTTCGTGCACGTTCATTTAAAGCTTAACTTTTTATATTATGGTTTACTTAGCCAACAATAAAACCGATTGAATAGAAATTGCCCAGAACCATACATTTTGTGATGTTTGTAACGTAACGACAATGAAGACAAGATCATTTTGGTCATTAGAGCATGATAATCGTTGTTGTTTCGTGCACGTTCTTTATATTTGGGTTTACTTGGCCAACAAGCAAACTTATTGAATAGAAATTTCCCACAACCATGCATTTTGCGATGTTTGCAACGAAACGACAATTAAGACAAGATCATTTTGGTCATTAGAGCATGATAATCGTTGTTGTTTCGTGACCGTTCTTTATATTTGGGTTTACTTGGCCAACAAGCAAACCTATTGAATAGAAATTGCCCAGAACCATACATTTTGTGATGTTTGTAACGTAACGACAATGAAGACAAGATCATTTTGGTCATTAGAGCATGATAGTCGTTGTTTCGTGCACGTTCTTTATATTTGTGTTTACATGGCCAACAAGCAACCCTATTGAATAGAAATTTACGACAACCATGCATTTTGCGATGTTTGTAACGTAACGAAAATGAAGACAAGATCATTTTGGTCAATAGAGCATGATAATCGTTGTTGTTTCGTGCACGTTCTTTATATTTGGGTTTACTTGGCCAACAAGCAAACCTATTGAATAGAAATTGCCTAGAACCATACATTTTGTGATGTTTGTAACGTAACGACAATGAAGACAAGATCATTTTGGTCATTAGAGCATGATAGTCGTTGTTGTTTCGTGCACGTTGTTTATATTTGGGTTTACTTGGCCAACAAGCAACCCTATTGAATAGAAATTTATGACAACCATGCATTTTGCGATGTTTGTAACGTAAGGAAAATGAAGACAAGATCATTTTGGTCAATAGAGCATGATAATCGTTGTTGTTTCGTGCACGTTCATTTAAAGCTTAACTCTTTATATTATGGTTTACTTGGCCAACAAGCAAACCTATTGAATAAAAATTGCCCAGAACCATACATTTTGTGATGTTTATAACGTAACGACAATGAAGACAAAATCATTTTGGTCATTAGAGCATGATAGTCGTTGTTGTTTCGTGCACGTTCTTTATATTTGTGTTTACTTGGCCAACAAGCAACCCTATTGAATAGAAATTTACGACAACCATGCATTTTGCGATGTTTGTAACGTAACGACAATGAAGACAAGATCATTTTGGTCAATAGAGCATGATAATCGTAGTTGTTTCGTGCACGTTCTTTATCCATGGGTTTACTTGGCCAACAAGCAAACTAATTGAACAGAAATTTCCCACAACCTTGCATTTTCCGATGTTTGTAAAGTAACGACAGTGAGGACAAGATCATTTTGGTCAGTAGAGCATGATAATCGTTGTTGTTTCGTGCACGTTATTTATATTTGGGTTTACTTGGCCAACAAGCAACCCTATTGAATAGAAATTTACGACAACCATGCATTTTGCGATGTTTGTAACGTAACGACAATGAAGACAATATCATTTTGGTCAATAGAGCATGATAATCATTGTTGTTTCGTGCACGTTCTTTATACTTGGGTTTACTTGGCCAACAAGCAAACTTATTGAATAGAAATTTCGCACAACCATGCATTTTGCGATGTTTGTAAAGTAACGACAATGAAGACAAGATCATTTTGGTCAATAGACCATGATAATCGTTGTTGTTTCGTGCACGTTCTTTATATTTGGGTTTACTTGGCCAACAAGCAAACTTATTGAATAGAAATTTCCCACAACCATGCATTTTGCGATGTTTGTAACGTAACGACAATGAAGACAAGATCATTTTGGTCATTAGAGCATGATAATCGTTGTTGTTTCGTGACCGTTCTTTATATTTGGGTTTACTTGGCCAACAAGCAAACCTATTGAATAGAAATTTCCCACAACCATGCATTTTGCGATGTTTGTAACGTAACGACAATGAAGACAAGATCATTTTGGTCAATAGAGCATGATAATCATTGTTGTTTCGTGCACGTTCATTTAAAGCTTAACTCTTTATATTATGGTTTACTTAGCCAACAAGCAAATCGATTGAATAGAAATTGCCCAGAACCATACATTTTGTGATGTTTGTAACGTAACGACAATGAAGACAAGATCATTTTGGTCATTAGAGCATGATAGTCGTTGTTGTTTCGTGCACGTTCTTTATATTTGTGTTTACTTGGCCAACAAGCAACCCTATTGAATAGAAATTTACGACAACCATGCATTTTGCGATGTTTGTAACGTAACGAAAATGAAGACAAGATCATTTTGGTCAATAGAGCATGATAATCGTTTTTGTTTCGTGCACGTTCTTTATATTTGGGTTTACTTGGCCAACAAGCAAACCTATTGAATAGAAATTGCCTAGAACCATACATTTTGTGATGTTTATAACGTAACGACAATGAAGACAAGATCATTTTGGTCATTAGAGCATGATAGTCGTTGTTGTTTCGTGCACGTTCTTTATATTTGTATTTATTTGGCCAACAAGCAACCCTATTGAATAGAAATTTACGACAACTATGCATTTTGCGATGTTTGTAACGAAACGACAATGAAGACAAGATCATTTTGGTCAATAGAGCATGATAATCATTGTTGTTTCGTGCACGTTCATTTAAAGCTTAACTTTTTATATTATGGTTTACTTAGCCAACAATAAAACCGATTGAATAGAAATTGCCCAGAACCATACATTTTGTGATGTTTGTAACGTAACGACAATGAAGACAAGATCATTTTGGTCATTAGAGCATGATAATCGTTGTTGTTTCGTGCACGTTCTTTATATTTGGGTTTACTTGGCCAACAAGCAAACTTATTGAATAGAAATTTCCCACAACCATGCATTTTGCGATGTTTGCAACGAAACGACAATTAAGACAAGATCATTTTGGTCATTAGAGCATGATAATCGTTGTTGTTTCGTGACCGTTCTTTATATTTGGGTTTACTTGGCCAACAAGCAAACCTATTGAATAGAAATTGCCCAGAACCATACATTTTGTGATGTTTGTAACGTAACGACAATGAAGACAAGATCATTTTGGTCATTAGAGCATGATAGTCGTTGTTTCGTGCACGTTCTTTATATTTGTGTTTACATGGCCAACAAGCAACCCTATTGAATAGAAATTTACGACAACCATGCATTTTGCGATGTTTGTAACGTAACGAAAATGAAGACAAGATCATTTTGGTCAATAGAGCATGATAATCGTTGTTGTTTCGTGCACGTTCTTTATATTTGGGTTTACTTGGCCAACAAGCAAACCTATTGAATAGAAATTGCCTAGAACCATACATTTTGTGATGTTTGTAACGTAACGACAATGAAGACAAGATCATTTTGGTCATTAGAGCATGATAGTCGTTGTTGTTTCGTGCACGTTGTTTATATTTGGGTTTACTTGGCCAACAAGCAACCCTATTGAATAGAAATTTATGACAACCATGCATTTTGCGATGTTTGTAACGTAAGGAAAATGAAGACAAGATCATTTTGGTCAATAGAGCATGATAATCGTTGTTGTTTCGTGCACGTTCATTTAAAGCTTAACTCTTTATATTATGGTTTACTTGGCCAACAAGCAAACCTATTGAATAAAAATTGCCCAGAACCATACATTTTGTGATGTTTATAACGTAACGACAATGAAGACAAAATCATTTTGGTCATTAGAGCATGATAGTCGTTGTTGTTTCGTGCACGTTCTTTATATTTGTGTTTACTTGGCCAACAAGCAACCCTATTGAATAGAAATTTACGACAACCATGCATTTTGCGATGTTTGTAACGTAACGACAATGAAGACAAGATCATTTTGGTCAATAGAGCATGATAATCGTAGTTGTTTCGTGCACGTTCTTTATCCATGGGTTTACTTGGCCAACAAGCAAACTAATTGAACAGAAATTTCCCACAACCTTGCATTTTCCGATGTTTGTAAAGTAACGACAGTGAGGACAAGATCATTTTGGTCAGTAGAGCATGATAATCGTTGTTGTTTCGTGCACGTTATTTATATTTGGGTTTACTTGGCCAACAAGCAACCCTATTTAATAGAAATTTACGACAACCATGCATTTTGCGATGTTTGTAACGTAACGACAATGAAGACAATATCATTTTGGTCAATAGAGCATGATAATCATTGTTGTTTCGTGCACGTTCTTTATACTTGGGTTTACTTGGCCAACAAGCAAACTTATTGAATAGAAATTTCGCATAACCATGCATTTTGCGATGTTTGTAAAGTAACGACAATGAAGACAAGATCATTTTGGTCAATAGACCATGATAATCGTTGTTGTTTCGTGCACGTTCTTTATATTTGGGTTTACTTGGCCAACAAGCAAACTTATTGAATAGAAATTTCCCACAACCATGCATTTTGCGATGTTTGTAACGTAACGACAATGAAGACAAGATCATTTTGGTCATTAGAGCATGATAATCGTTGTTGTTTCGTGACCGTTCTTTATATTTGGGTTTACTTGGCCAACAAGCAAACCTATTGAATAGAAATTTCCCACAACCATGCATTTTGCGATGTTTGTAACGTAACGACAATGAAGACAAGATCATTTTGGTCAATAGAGCATGATAATCATTGTTGTTTCGTGCACGTTCATTTAAAGCTTAACTCTTTATATTATGGTTTACTTAGCCAACAAGCAAATCGATTGAATAGAAATTGCCCAGAACCATACATTTTGTGATGTTTGTAACGTAACGACAATGAAGACAAGATCATTTTGGTCATTAGAGCATGATAGTCGTTGTTGTTTCATGCACGTTCTTTATATTTGTGTTTACTTGGCCAACAAGCAACCCTATTGAATAGAAATTTACGACAACCATGCATTTTGCGATGTTTGTAACGTAACGAAAATGAAGACAAGATCATTTTGGTCAATAGAGCATGATAATCGTTGTTGTTTCGTGCACGTTCTTTATATTTGGGTTTACTTGGCCAACAAGCAAACCTATTGAATAGAAATTGCCTAGAACCATACATTTTGTGATGTTTATAACGTAACGACAATGAAGACAAGATCATTTTGGTCATTAGAGCATGATAGTCGTTGTTGTTTCGTGCACGTTCTTTATATTTGTATTTATTTGGCCAACAAGCAACCCTATTGAATAGAAATTTACGACAACTATGCATTTTGCGATGTTTGTAACGAAACGACAATGAAGACAAGATCATTTTGGTCAATAGAGCATGATAATCATTGTTGTTTCGTGCACGTTCATTTAAAGCTTAACTTTTTATATTATGGTTTACTTGGCCAACAAGCAAACCTATTGAATAAAAATTGCCCAGAACCATACATTTTGTGATGTTTATAACGTAACGACAATGAAGACAAGATCATTTTGGTCATTAGAGCATGATAATCGTTGTTGTTTCGTGCACGTTCTTTATATTTGGGTTTACTTGGCCAACAAGCAAACTTATTGAATAGAAATTTCCCACAACCATGCATTTTGCGATGTTTGCAACGAAACGACAATTAAGACAAGATCATTTTGGTCATTAGAGCATGATAATCGTTGTTGTTTCGTGACCGTTCTATATATTTGGGTTTACTTGGCCAACAAGCAAACCTATTGAATAGAAATTTCCCACAACCATGCATTTTGCGATGTTTGTAACGTAACGACAATGAAGACAAGATCATTTTGGTCAATAGAGCATGATAATCGTTGTTGTTTCGTGCATGTTGTTTATATTTGGTTTTACTTGGCCAACAAGCAACCCTATTGAATAGAAATTTATGACAACCATGCATTTTGCGATGTTTGTAACGTAAGGAAAATGAAGACAAGATCATTTTGGTCAATAGAGCATGATAATCGTTGTTGTTTCGTGCACGTTCATTTAAAGCTTAACTCTTTATATTATGGTTTACTTGGCCAACAAGCAAACCTATTGAATAAAAATTGCCCAGAACCATACATTTTGTGATGTTTATAACGTAACGACAATGAAGACAAGATCATTTTGGTCATTAGAGCATGATAGTCGTTGTTGTTTCGTGCACGTTCTTTATATTTGTGTTTACTTGGCCAACAAGCAACCCTTTTGAATAGAAATTTACGACAACCATGCATTTTGCGATGTTTGTAACGTAACGACAATGAAGACAAGATCATTTTGGTCAATAGAGCATGATAATCGTAGTTGTTTCGTGCACGTTCTTTATCCATTGGTTTACTTGGCCATCAAGCAAACTAATTGAACAGAAATTTCCCACAACCATGCATTTTGCGATGTTTGCAACGAAACGACAATGAAGACAAGATCATTTTGGTCATTAGAGCATGATAATCGTTGTTGTTTCGTGACCGTTCTTCATATTTGGGTTTACTTGGCCAACAAGCAAACCTATTGAATAGAAATTTCCCACAACCATGCATTTTGCGATGTTTGTAACGTAACGACAATGAAGACAAGATCATTTTGGTCAATAGAGCATGATAATCGTTGTTGTTTCGTGCACGTTGTTTATATTTGGGTTTACTTGGCCAACAAGCAACCCTATTGAATAGAAATTTATGACAACCATGCATTTTGCGATGTTTGTAACGTAAGGAAAATGAAGACAAGATCATTTTGGTCAATAGAGCATGATAATCGTTGTTGTTTCGTGCACGTTCATTTAAAGCTTAACTCTTTATATTATGGTTTACTTGGCCAACAAGCAAACCTATTGAATAAAAATTGCCCAGAACCATACATTTTGTGATGTTTATAACGTAACGACAATGAAGACAAAATCATTTTGGTCATTAGAGCATGATAGTCGTTGTTGTTTCGTGACCGTTCTTTATATTTGGGTTTACTTGGCCAACAAGCAAACCTATTGAATAGAAATTTCCCACAACCATGCATTTTGCGATGTTTGTAACGTAACGACAATGAAGACAAGATCATTTTGGTCAATAGAGCATGATAATCGTTGTTGTTTCGTGCACGTTGTTTATATTTGGTTTTACTTGGCCAACAAGCAACCCTATTGAATAGAAATTTATGACAACCATGCATGTTGCGATGTTTGTAACGTAAGGAAAATGAAGACAAGATCATTTTGGTCAATAGAGCATGATAATCGTTGTTGTTTCGTGCACGTTCATTTAAAGCTTAACTCTTTATATTATGGTTTACTTGGCCAACAAGCAAACCTATTGAATAAAAATTGCCCAGAACCATACATTTTGTGATGTTTATAACGTAACGACAATGAAGACAAGATCATTTTGGTCATTAGAGCATGATAGTCGTTGTTGTTTCGTGCACGTTCTTTATATTTGTGTTTACTTGGCCAACAAGCAACCCTTTTGAATAGAAATTTACGACAACCATGCATTTTGCGATGTTTGTAACGTATCGACAATGAAGACAAGATCATTTTGGTCAATAGAGCATGATAATCGTAGTTGTTTCGTGCACGTTCTTTATCCATTGGTTTACTTGGCCAACAAGCAAACTAATTGAACAGAAATTTCCCACAACCATGCATTTTGCGATGTTTGCAACGAAACGACAATGAAGACAAGATCATTTTGGTCATTAGAGCATGATAATCGTTGTTGTTTCGTGACCGTTCTTTATATTTGGGTGATAAGGCTAATTTCATGCATTGGTTATGTAGTGAAAAACATCACATTTCTGCTGGATCTAACAAGTTTTGTTAAGCCAGGTGTGTGTGTAGCGCTAGATCCAGGAGATGCTGGAGGAGGATATCTAGCGAGGAGCAGGAACGGAATCACGAGGAAAAGCTAGAGGAAGGAAGCCAAAAGCTGAGGGCAATCAAGTCAATCAATACCTCGCTGGGCCCCACCTCGAAGCTTATAAATAAAGGAGTGCGCAACAAGAATGGCAGATCGGTTACACTCCACACACAGTCACGCTCTTAGCACACACACTAGGGATATGGGAAATTTGGGGTGGTTTTCGTTTTCAGGAGTCTCGTATCAGTGCATCACCGTCCCTTGAGGGCGAAGAAACAATTGTTCTTTTAAAATTTCTGTTTGGTACTCAGTTCAGTCTCGAACTTCACGTTTGGAAGTCGAGCTTGTTGTTTTGTTGCTGAATCAGTTTATCCGTTCTATTTACATTTGATTTGCTTTGATGAAGTTAGATTTCGTGTTGATGATTATGATGCTTGCTATTTTGGTTTGTTTATTTGAGATGTTCTCTTGAATTTGTTGCTGAATATTTTAGGAGATTCGAGAATCGTGGTATTGAAGTTGTGTTCGGTTGGATTTTTGTTCTGATGCTTGGATCCGGAGTGGATTTAGCATCCGAAGTGTGGATCTGAACAGGGGAGGTGAAATTTGTGCATGAGATTATGGGGATTTTGTTCTGCTTGGTTTGCTTCGTCTAGCAGTTTAATTTCCGTCGTTGTTTAGTTTTCTGTTAAGATTATGCCTCCGATCTACATCTGAGTTTGTTTTTCTTGATCTCTGCATTTATTTGTGTTCGTTGAAGAAGATGAAGTCATTTTCAGTTGATGCTTTAGTTAGTTAGGCTGCAGATTCGATTCTGTCCGTACTTACCTTTTTCAGAGTTTGGTCCCCACTTGTTTTAATCTCCTTGGTCTAGAGATGTTCGTAGAAGTCCCAGATCTAGTAGTTGATTTGATTTAGTTCTTATACATAATTCATTTTTTGCCTAGATCTAGCAGTTAGCATAGCATACTTTATTTCCAAATTCACTTAGTTAAATTCCTCAACCCAAAATATGCGTGGCAGCAGCCAACCCAAAAATAGTTTCCAATTCTCTACGCATGTATTTTACGAGTCCATCTCTGTGGGATCGATCCCTACTTCCCTGTGCTAGTTTAGTATCTGTGGTTGAGGGTTTTGAAGGTTTGCTTGCGTACCAACGACCAGACTTCCAGTCTTGTGAGTCTCTAGACCTTGTGATCTAGTTGATTTACTGGATCTAGGAAGTGTGTAATTAGAAATTGATAGGATACAGCAAGCAAGAAAATCAACTCTTCAAATGGCGCCGTTGCCGGGGATGGATGGCGTAGTTTGTTTATGTGTTTAGAGATTTGGTGTAAATAGTTTTAATCTTTTGAATTTCGCTTTTGGCAGTTTATGAGCAAGGGCTCAAGGTCAGGAATCTGGAGCAACCCATCTTGGTCAAGGAACGTGCAGTTGAAGTGGCAAGTTAAGGAATCAACATCCGCCATAACTACCAGATCGGGGTTGTCAACTGTAGATCCATTTCCGTTTGAATCAGGGAGTGAAGAAGAGTGGAATTCATCGGGGAAAGAGGATTCACGGTCGTCGTCAGAAACTGAGCATTCGGAAAGGGAGGAAGAGGAGTCTGTAATGGCAAACTTAGTGGACCTAGACCCAGAGATTGGTTCGCTAACTGCACATCTCGACGGAGAGCCAGCTCATGCCATAGTGTCAAATCAACGTCAGCGGTCTATTGAGATCAAGACGAATGTGCTGGGCGTTTTACCTACATTCTCTGGACGGAGGAATGAGTGTCCTTATGAGTTTTTGAACGAGTTTAGTAAGCTATGTAGCATCCAGAAAAGGCCTAACGAAACTACCGAGGAGGACTATCGCCTGCGAGCGATTCCATTTGCATTGAAAGGAGAGGCAAACACTTGGTTGCTGAGGCTTCCACCTGACTCGATCACCACATGGAGGGATTTCAAATTGGAGTTCCTGGACTATTTCTTTCCGTCCAATAAGACAAACGCTTTGAAAAAAGAAATTCAAGAGTGTAAGCAGGACTACGATGAATCTTTAAGCCAATATTGGTCTCGGTTTAAAGGCCTGCTTGACGCTTGCCCAAATCACAGGATGACGGAGGCTGAAACATTTTATCTATTCTACGAAGGGGCAAATCCTGAGTCCAAGGACTTAATGAATTCCTCGAGCGGGGGGAATTTCACCAAGAATAAGGCAAGCGAGGCACGCGAGATTCTGGGAAGATTAATCGACGCGAAGAAGGCGTATGACTGCCCGCGTGCTATCATGAGGAGAAGCTCCGCGAACACAGTTAAGGAACGAGAAGGAGAAGAGGTTAGAGACAGAATAGATCGACTGGAGAAGGCACTGCTAAATGCCATTGAAAAGAAAAATACCCCTGGGTCGACTGATAAGGAAAAAAACCCAGGTCAAGAGGAACATCAGCTTCAATTTTACAATAATCCCTCACTCGATGGAGATTTCCAAGCTCAAGTGAATGCAATGGGGAATTGGAATCAAAGTAATCAAAATACCAACTGGAACCAGTGGAAGATTAAGGAGGCACCATGGAGGGACAATCCTTGTTTCAGATGGGCTGAAGGGAACCAACAACCACAGTCACAACACCCAGGTCCAGCGGAGAACCAGCAGACATGGCCCAGCCGGAATCAGGAAGGACCACAGCATAATTCTAACTGGGCAGGGAAGCAGCAAGAGGGGCTGAACAACTGGAATTTCCGTAACCAAGGGGATCAGCATAACTGGAACAACAGGAACCAGAGCAACCAAGGGAATTCTTATGTGCCACCGCATCAGAGGAACAATTCAGGAAACAATCAAAATTTCCAACAGAGTCACCCAGGTCCAGCAACCCAGTACAACAATAATCAAGGAGGTCAGGGAAATTTTCGCCAGAACCAGGTGGTTGGAACCAATCAAAATCAAGGATTTAATCCCAGTTCAATTCAAGGTTTCCGACCACAGCGGAATCTTGATGACATGGTGCATGACCTGGTAAATTTCCAACAACACATGCAGAATAACATGCAGGCTAATAATGACGTGGTGCACAAAATTCAAGATGCCCAGCAGGAGCAGAAGTCTGCCATGGACATGTTGGCAAAGCAGATGTCCCAGTTGGCCACGTCGCTGAACGAAATGCGGGGAAATGAAGGGAAATTGCCTGCCACTGTCAAACCACCAGACCGAGCAAATATTAGTCAAATTACCTTGAGATCGGGGAAAGGCTATGAAGGACCGAAGCAAGTGATAAACGAGGAGACACCCTCACAGATGAACGGAGAAAAGGGGAATCAGAAGTCTCGAGGAGATGATCCTGGACTCAGAGAAATTCCTATACAGGATGACCTCCAGGAGGGAGATTTAAGGGGATCTATGCCTCGACTAAGTGACCCATTTTTCCTTGATCCAGAACCTGAGTTGGAACTTAAAGAGGGAAGCAGGGAGACAGGTGCAGCCCCAGCAGGGAGTTCCACGAATGCAGTAAAGCGACCCAAACCATTCCCATATCGAGGAGAAGCCAAGAAAAAGAAAGATGATACTGAGGACCTTGTGGAAATATTTAGTAAGCTGGAGATTAACCTACCCTTTTTGCAGGCTCTGAAAATACCCACCTTCAGCAAGTTCATCAAGGAATTCATAGCAGGAAAAAACAAACCTGATGGGAAGATTGTTATAGGAGAAAATGTATCCGCCGTGATACAAAAGAGGAGGATGCCGTCAAAGTGTACAGATCCAGGTATGTTCACTCTTCCTATTTCTATAGGTGATATTAAAATTGAGCATGCCATGTGTGATCTAGGTGCTTCGATAAATGTCCTACCGCTGTCAATATATAAAAAATTGGTGGGAGTCAGTTTGGTCGATACTAAAGTAGTGATTCAGTTGGCCGATAGAACATGCATATCGCCTGAGGGAGTATTGGAAAATGTCATAGTCAGAGTGCATGATTTCCTATACCCAGCTGATTTTCATGTGATAAAAATGAGGGGTAATGAATCTGCTGAGTCTAGTGGGGTGTTACTGGGGAGACCTTTCCTTCGCACCGCGAAGACTGTTATTGATGTGTTTGATGGAACCATATGCCTGGACTATCATGGGGAGAAATACACCTTCAACATTGAAGAAGCTATGAAAAAACCGCTTGATGTTGAAAACTTGCATGTTGTAGATGTAATTAACCCCCTAGTCCAAGAATATCTTGAGACTGAACTAATGCAGGAACAGTTTGACAATTCGGAGCTGAGCCAGACTGTAGAAAAGGAGGTGACAGGATGGTGTGAAACTTTTTTCACACAGGACTTGACAGATGATCAGATCAATGAAGCGATCATGGCATTCTGCCACCAGCCACTATCATTCCAATCAGCCAGATCTGTTCAGGAGAAGAGCCCAGACGAGGGAGCGAATCTAGAGGAAATGGCGCCAAGAAGTAAGGCGGAGAACCCTTTACCTCAGGAAGCCATCACACCGAAGAAGGAGTTGAAAACTTTGCCTGAAAATTTAAAGTATGCATACCTGGAGGAAGGAGAAACTTGTCCAGTGATAATTAACAGCCGCTTGACTGAAGACCAAGAGAGTGCGCTGCTGGAAGTAATAAGGAGGAACAAGAAGGCCATAGGGTGGACACTTTCTGACCTAGTTGGAATTAGCCCTGATCTTTGCATGCACCACATCAGACTAGAGGAAGGGGCAAAGGCTCGGCGTGATCCACAAAGGAAACTGAATCCAAACATGAGGGAGGAAGTGCTCAAGGAAGTTCTGAAACTACTGTCCCTTGGAATCATATACTCTATTCCAGATAGCGAGTGGGTCAGTCCGGTTCACATGGTACCTAAGAAGTCTGGAATACAAGTGGTGAAGAATGACAAGAACGAGTTGGTGCCTACTCGACTGGTCACTGGATGGAGGATGTGCATTGACTATAGGAAACTAAATGAAGCCACCAAAAAGGATCATTTTCCTTTACCATTCATTGACCAGATGCTAGAGAGGCTGGCTGGTAAACAGTATTTCTGTTTCCTCGACGGATATAGCGGTTATTTCCAGATTTTCGTGGACCCAGAGGACCAGGAAAAGACCACATTTACATGCCCTTTTGGAACTTATGCCTACCGAAGGATGCCATTTGGTCTATGTAATGCACCAGGTACATTCCAACGTTGTATGATGAGTATTTTTTCGGATCTACTAGAGGTGTGCATCGAGATATTCATGGATGATTTCACTGTATATGGAGGCTCATTTGATACTTGTTTAGCCAGCCTTGACCTAGTGCTGCAAAGATGTCAAGAGAAACATCTAGTCCTGAATTTTGAAAAATGTCACTTCATGGTAACTGAGGGGATTGTTTTAGGTCATGTGGTCTCTGAAAGAGGAATACAAGTGGACAAGGCAAAGGTGGAAGTGATTGCAAAGCTACCTTACCCTACAAATCAAAAGGAAGTTAGAGGATTCCTCGGTCACGCAGGGTTTTATCGAAGGTTTATCAAGGACTTTGCAAAAATTGCGCAACCACTCACTCATTTGCTGCACAACGATGTGGAGTTCGAGTTTGATGAGGGATGCAAGAGGGCATTTCAATTGCTCAAGGAGAGACTAGTGTCCGCACCAATTATCAGGGCACCGGACTGGAATCACCCTTTTGAGATAATGTGCGACGCGAGCGATTTCGCTGTGGGAGCCGTCCTAGGGCAGAAGATAGATGGGAAAAACTACGTAATTTTCTATGCGTCCAAGACACTAAATCAAGCTCAGAAGAATTACGATACTACGGAGAAGGAAATGTTGGCTGTCGTCTACTCGTTCGAAAAATTCCGCCCTTATCTTCTTGGGTCAAGGGTTATTGTTTTCACTGATCATGCAGCAATAAAGTACTTGCTAGCTAAGAAAGAATCAAAGCCAAGGCTAATTCGATGGGTCCTACTTCTACAGGAGTTTGATTGGGAAGTAAGAGACAAAAGAGGAACAGAGAATCGAGTGGCTGACCACTTGAGTAGAATTCATCAAGGAGATACGGACGAGGCTATTCCCGATGTTTTTCCCGAAGAGCATTTGTACTATATGGACGAACCACCTAGACCGATAAGCTGGGAATCTGTCTTAGTTTTAACCGGTCCAGGAGAATCTGATCGAGGAAAGCGCGTACGTAACGCAGAACCATGGTACGCAGACCTGGCAAATTACTTGGTCACGGGAGAGGTGCCAAGTTCAGAGGAAGCCTCCCGGGCCCAGAAGATGAAGCTTAAAAGCGAAGCCAAATATTACTTCTGGGATGATCCTTATCTTTGGAAGATGTGTGCAGATCAGATAATTCGACGTTGCATTCCTGAATGGGAACAAAGAGATGTACTCCATCATTGTCACTCCTTGGCGTGTGGAGGGCATTTCGGACCAAGGAGAACCGCAAGGAAAGTTCTAGACAGTGGATTCTACTGGCCTACATTGAACAAGGATGCCTTTGAATACTGTCAATGCTGCGAAAGGTGTCAACAGACAGGGGGAATCTCGAGACGAGATGAGATGCCCCAAGTGCCCATAGTGATCTGCGAAATTTTCGATGTTTGGGGGATGGATTTTATGGGCCCATTTCCGTCGTCGTACGGAAATGCTTACATATTGGTCGCTGTAGACTACGTTTCCAAATGGATAGAGGCGAAGGCTACGCCCACTTGTGAGTCTAAAGAGGTGGCCAAGTTTCTGAAGTCAAACATTTTCAGCAGATATGGAGTTCCTAGAGCGATTATCTCAGATCAAGGAACACACTTCTGCAACCGCACTATAGAAGCGCTCATGAGGAAATACGGCGTGCATCATAGATTGTCTACACCATATCACCCCCAATCGAATGGGCAAGCTGAAGTCTCTAATAGGGAGATAAAGAGTATTTTGGAAAAATCAGTTAACACCACAAGGAAGGATTGGAGTAAACGCCTTGACGATGCTTTGTGGGCGTATAGAACTGCTTACAAGACACCAATCGGGATGTCACCTTATAGGTTGGTGTTTGGGAAAATGTGTCACTTACCCGTGGAAGTGGAGCACAAGGCATATTGGGCCATTAAGAAGATGAATATGAAGTCTGTGGCATGTGAAGAAGAAAGGAAGCTGCAATTACAGGAGCCGGAGGAAGCTGAGGAGGCCATGCCAAGTGAAGAGGTGGAAGAGCTTAGGAAGGAGGTGCAGGACATGAAAAAGGAAATGCAACTGATGAAAAAGGAGATGATGAAGGAACTCAATGGGAGTCGGGAAGAAGTAAAAGTTCTGAGCAGCAACGTAGCAGATTTGGCCACGAAATGTGCCAAACAAAGTGAAAGAGTGGCGGAAGCTGTGGAGATATCTACGCGGATGTTGAAATGGCTGCATCAGACGCTTCCCTTGACCCAGTCGAAGTCGACTCCTGGGTCAAGTGGCGAGGCACAGAAGATCATCCACAGCAGTCCCTCGATCAAGCCATTCCAGCAGTTGACCACCCCGACTATTCCCGAGAAAGTTCCAAATCCACCGAGGACGAAAATGCTAATGAGGAAACCAGGACTCGATCAAGCTGCAGAAGGAAAGGAAGAGCTGGAGCAACCAGCGAAGAAGAAAGTGAAAACAAACCGCCCCAGTGTTCCACCACCGTCTGGCTCTCGCGGGAGCCAGCCCCAGAAATGAGCAATTTCCCCAGACCAAGTAAATTTTAGTTTTTGTGTTTCTTTTTCTGTGTTTTATTTCCATGCGTTGCTGTGTTTTATGCTATCTTCTCCCACTTAGCCCAATGCTTGGTCTAAGTGTGAGAAGTTCTATGTTTTCTGTTGGTTTATTCTTCTCCCACTTAGCCCGTTGCTCGGTCTAAGTGTGAGAAGTGAAATTGTTGTTTAATTCTGCATTGAATTCTCTGTTTTCCCCCCTTCACGACGATGGCTTGAGGACAAGCTTGAGTGAAGTGGGAGGGGGAGAGGAATCAATGCAGTGTTATTATGCTTTGAGGAGTTGTAGGTCTAGGATTGTATCGCATGAACTAGTGGATATAATACGGCAGATTCCCTTAGGGAGAGCAATTGAAAATAGGAGGTATTCCAACTTAGAAGCCTGATTCTTTAGTAAGCCGAACCAATCTGAATGAAGCGAGAACGATAGTAAATGCCTTTACTTGCTCAGTTGTGAAGCCCTACTCTAGAGGTGAGTTATAAGCCTGTGATAACACTTAGAGCTAACATATGTCAAAAGTCTGCCACTGAATGCTGAAGGAAAAGAGAAGAAAAAAAAAAAAATATAAATAAAAAAGGGGGAAAGGAGAAAATATATAATCATAAAATCTGGAGGTATAAGCTGGACGAAGTCCAGAGGAGGAAATAAAAAGAGAGAAAAAAATCAAGGAGGTATAAGCTGGACGAAGTCCAGGAAATCAAGGAGGTATAAGCTGGACGAAGTCCAGGAAATCAAGGAGGTATAAGCTGGACGAAGTCCAGAAAGAAAAAAAAAAAAAAAAGAAAAAAAGGGGGATAGTGACGGAGGATAGAAGGAGGAATTCTCATAACCCGAGGTTTCAGTGGTTTGGCAATAACTTAAGAGAGAATCGGTCCTAACATCCCTGGTAAGGAATGAGCGATCGAGTGAATCTAACAATTGGGGAAGTAAAAGGCTATCTTGACGAGCTGACAGATTGGCTAGGTAGAGGGGAGAAAAGGGCCTATTTGGAGGAGTGCAGCCTGTTGGATTGATCTTAATCTTGTGGGGACGGTTGCCTAAAAGTTGAAACCAGTTCATGCATATGTGTTTATATGTTTTCATCCTATGTGATTATGTACTCTTTGTTTTAGTGTCTAGCTTTGCCTCAGTTGTGTCTAGGTGTAGGAGTTTTGTCTAGAGTCTGTAGAGTCGGTCAAGGGGATAACCATGCTTGAAATTCGCCTTATTCTTCTTTTCTTCTTGTCTTTATACTTGAGGACAAGTATGGTTTAAGTGTGAGCAGTTTGATAAGGCTAATTTCATGCATTGGTTATGTAGTGAAAAACATCACATTTCTGCTGGATCTAACAAGTTTTGTTAAGCCAGGTGTGTGTGTAGCGCTAGATCCAGGAGATGCTGGAGGAGGATATCTAGCGAGGAGCAGGAACGGAATCACGAGGAAAAGCTAGAGGAAGGAAGCCAAAAGCTGAGGGCAATCAAGTCAATCAATACCTCGCTGGGCCCCACCTCGAAGCTTATAAATAAAGGAGTGCGCAACAAGAATGGCAGATCGGTTACACTCCACACACAGTCACGCTCTTAGCACACACACTAGGGATATGGGAAATTTGGGGTGGTTTTCGTTTTCAGGAGTCTCGTATCAGTGCATCACCGTCCCTTGAGGGCGAAGAAACAATTGTTCTTTTAAAATTTCTGTTTGGTACTCAGTTCAGTCTCGAACTTCACGTTTGGAAGTCGAGCTTGTTGTTTTGTTGCTGAATCAGTTTATCCGTTCTATTTACATTTGATTTGCTTTGATGAAGTTAGATTTCGTGTTGATGATTATGATGCTTGCTATTTTGGTTTGTTTATTTGAGATGTTCTCTTGAATTTGTTGCTGAATATTTTAGGAGATTCGAGAATCGTGGTATTGAAGTTGTGTTCGGTTGGATTTTTGTTCTGATGCTTGGATCCGGAGTGGATTTAGCATCCGAAGTGTGGATCTGAACAGGGGAGGTGAAATTTGTGCATGAGATTATGGGGATTTTGTTCTGCTTGGTTTGCTTCGTCTAGCAGTTTAATTTCCGTCGTTGTTTAGTTTTCTGTTAAGATTATGCCTCCGATCTACATCTGAGTTTGTTTTTCTTGATCTCTGCATTTATTTGTGTTCGTTGAAGAAGATGAAGTCATTTTCAGTTGATGCTTTAGTTAGTTAGGCTGCAGATTCGATTCTGTCCGTACTTACCTTTTTCAGAGTTTGGTCCCCACTTGTTTTAATCTCCTTGGTCTAGAGATGTTCGTAGAAGTCCCAGATCTAGTAGTTGATTTGATTTAGTTCTTATACATAATTCATTTTTTGCCTAGATCTAGCAGTTAGCATAGCATACTTTATTTCCAAATTCACTTAGTTAAATTCCTCAACCCAAAATATGCGTGGCAGCAGCCAACCCAAAAATAGTTTCCAATTCTCTACGCATGTATTTTACGAGTCCATCTCTGTGGGATCGATCCCTACTTCCCTGTGCTAGTTTAGTATCTGTGGTTGAGGGTTTTGAAGGTTTGCTTGCGTACCAACGACCAGACTTCCAGTCTTGTGAGTCTCTAGACCTTGTGATCTAGTTGATTTACTGGATCTAGGAAGTGTGTAATTAGAAATTGATAGGATACAGCAAGCAAGAAAATCAACTCTTCATTGGGTTTACTTGGCCAACAAGCAAACCTATTGAATAGAAATTTCCCACAACCATGCATTTTGCGATGTTTGTAACGTAACGACAATGAAGACAAGATCATTTTGGTCAATAGAGCATGATAATCGTTGTTGTTTCGTGCACGTTCTTTATATTTGGGTTTACTTGGCCAACAAGCAACCCTATTGAATAGAAATTTATGACAACCATGCATTTTGCGATGTTTGTAACGTAAGGAAAATGAAGACAAGATCATTTTGGTCAATAGAGCATGATAATCGTTGTTGTTTCGTGCACGTTCATTTAAAGCTTAACTCTTTATATTATGGTTTACTTGGCCAACAAGCAAACCTATTGAATAAAAATTGCCCAGAACCATACATTTTGTGATGTTTATAACGTAACGACAATGAAGACAAGATCATTTTGGTCAATAGAGCATGATAATCATTGTTGTTTCGTGCACGTTCATTTAAAGCTTAACTTTTTATATTATGGTTTACTTAGCCAACAATAAAACCGATTGAATAGAAATTGCCCAGAACCATACATTTTGTGATGTTTGTAACGTAACGACAATGAAGAAAAGATCATTTTGGTCATTAGAGCATGATAATCGTTGTTGTTTCGTGCACGTTCTTTATATTTGGGTTTACTTGGCCAACAAGCAAACTTATTGAATAGAAATTTCCCACAACCATGCATTTTGCGATGTTTGCAACGAAACGACAATTAAGACAAGATCATTTTGGTCATTAGAGCATGATAATCGTTGTTGTTTCGTGACCGTTCTATATATTTGGGTTTACTTGGCCAACAAGCAAACCTATTGAATAGAAATTTCCCACAACCATGCATTTTGCGATGTTTGTAATGTAACGACAATGAAGACAAGATCATTTTGGTCAATAGAGCATGATAATCGTTGTTGTTTCGTGCACGTTGTTTATATTTGGTTTTACTTGGCCAACAAGCAACCCTATTGAATAGAAATTTATGACAACCATGCATTTTGCGATGTTTGTAACGTAAGGAAAATGAAGACAAGATCATTTTGGTCAATAGAGCATGATAATCGTTGTTGTTTCGTGCACGTTCATTTAAAGCTTAACTCTTTATATTATGGTTTACTTGGCCAACAAGCAAACCTATTGAATAAAAATTGCCCAGAACCATACATTTTGTGATGTTTATAACGTAACGACAATGAAACCAAGATCATTTTGGTCATTAGAGCATGATAGTCGTTGTTGTTTCGTGCACGTTCTTTATATTTGTGTTTACTTGGCCAACAAGCAACCCTTTTGAATAGAAATTTACGACAACCATGCATTTTGCGATGTTTGTAACGTAACGACAATGAAGACAAGATCATTTTGGTCAATAGAGCATGATAATCGTAGTTGTTTCGTGCACGTTCTTTATCCATTGGTTTACTTGGCCAACAAGCAAACTAATTGAACAGAAATTTCCCACAACCATGCATTTTGCGATGTTTGCAACGAAACGACAATGAAGACAAGATCATTTTGGTCATTAGAGCATGATAATCGTTGTTGTTTCGTGACCGTTCTTTATATTTGGGTTTACTTGGCCAACAAGCAAACCTATTGAATAGAAATTTCCCACAACCATGCATTTTGCGATGTTTGTAACGTAACGACAATGAAGACAAGATCATTTTGGTCAATAGAGCATGATAGTCGTTGTTGTTTCGTGCACGTTCTTTATATTTGTGTTTACTTGGCCAACAAGCAACCCTTTTGAATAGAAATTTACGACAACCATGCATTTTGCGATGTTTGTAACGTATCGACAATGAAGACAAGATCATTTTGGTCAATAGAGCATGATAATCGTAGTTGTTTCGTGCACGTGCTTTATCCATTGGTTTACTTGGCCAACAAGCAAACTAATTGAACAGAAATTTCCCACAACCATGCATTTTGCGATGTTTGCAACGAAACGACAATGAAGACAAGATCATTTTGGTCATTAGAGCATGATAATCGTTGTTGTTTCGTGACCGTTCTTTATATTTGGGTTTACTTGGCCAACAAGCAAACCTATTGAATAGAAATTTCCCACAACCATGCATTTTGCGATGTTTGTAACGTAACGACAATGAAGACAAGATCATTTTGGTCAATAGAGCATGATAATCGTTGTTGTTTCGTGCACGTTCTTTATATTTGGGTTTACTTGGCCAACAAGCAACCCTATTGAATAGAAATTTATGACAACCATGCATTTTGCGATGTTTGTAACGTAAGGAAAATGAAGACAAGATCATTTTGGTCAATAGAGCATGATAATCGTTGTTGTTTCGTGCACGTTCATTTAAAGCTTAACTCTTTATATTATGGTTTACTTGGCCAACAAGCAAACCTATTGAATAAAAATTGCCCAGAACCATACATTTTGTGATGTTTATAACGTAACGACAATGAAGACAAGATCATTTTGGTCAATAGAGCATGATAATCGTTGTTGTTTCGTGCACGTTCTTTATATTTGGGTTTACTTGGCCAACAAGCAACCCTATTGAATAGAAATTTATGACAACCATGCATTTTGCGATGTTTGTAACGTAAGGAAAATGAAGACAAGATCATTTTGGTCAATAGAGCATGATAATCGTTGTTGTTTCGTGCACGTTCATTTAAAGCTTAACTCTTTATATTATGGTTTACTTAGCCAACAATAAAACCGATTGAATAGAAATTGCCCAAAACCATACATTTTGTGATGTTTGTAACGTAACGACAATGAAGACAAGATCATTTTGGTCATTAGAGCATGATAATCGTTGTTGTTTCGTGCACGTTCTTTATATTTGGGTTTACTTGGCCAACAAGCAAACTTATTGAATAGAAATTTCCCACAACCATGCATTTTGCGATGTTTGCAACGAAACGACAATTAAGACAAGATCATTTTGGTCATTAGAGCATGATAATCGTTGTTGTTTCGTGACCGTTCTATATATTTGGGTTTACATGGTCAACAAGCAAACCTATTGAATAGAAATTTCCCACAACCATGCATTTTGCGATGTTTGTAACGTAACGACAATGAAGACAAGATCATTTTGGTCAATAGAGCATGATAATCGTTGTTGTTTCGTGCACGTTCATTTAAAGCTTAACTCTTTATATTATGGTTTACTTGGCCAACAAGCAAACCTATTGAATAAAAATTGCCCAGAACCATACATTTTGTGATGTTTATAACGTAACGACAATGAAGACAAAATCATTTTGGTCATTAGAGCATGATAGTCGTTGTTGTTTCGTGACCGTTCTTTATATTTGGGTTTACTTGGCCAACAAGCAAACCTATTGAATAGAAATTTCCCACAACCATGCATTTTGCGATGTTTGTAACGTAACGACAATGAAGACAAGATCATTTTGGTCAATAGAGCATGATAATCGTTGTTGTTTCGTGCACGTTGTTTATATTTGGTTTTACTTGGCCAACAAGCAACCCTATTGAATAGAAATTTATGACAACCATGCATGTTGCGATGTTTGTAACGTAAGGAAAATGAAGACAAGATCATTTTGGTCAATAGAGCATGATAATCGTTGTTGTTTCGTGCACGTTCATTTAAAGCTTAACTCTTTATATTATGGTTTACTTGGCCAACAAGCAAACCTATTGAATAAAAATTGCCCAGAACCATACATTTTGTGATGTTTATAACGTAACGACAATGAAGACAAGATCATTTTGGTCATTAGAGCATGATAGTCGTTGTTGTTTCGTGCACGTTCTTTATATTTGTGTTTACTTGGCCAACAAGCAACCCTTTTGAATAGAAATTTACGACAACCATGCATTTTGCGATGTTTGTAACGTATCGACAATGAAGACAAGATCATTTTGGTCAATAGAGCATGATAATCGTAGTTGTTTCGTGCACGTTCTTTATCCATTGGTTTACTTGGCCAACAAGCAAACTAATTGAACAGAAATTTCCCACAACCATGCATTTTGCGATGTTTGCAACGAAACGACAATGAAGACAAGATCATTTTGGTCATTAGAGCATGATAATCGTTGTTGTTTCGTGACCGTTCTTTATATTTGGGTTTACTTGGCCAACAAGCAAACCTATTGAATAGAAATTTCCCACAACCATGCATTTTGCGATGTTTGTAACGTAACGACAATGAAGACAAGATCATTTTGGTCAATAGAGCATGATAATCGTTGTTGTTTCGTGCACGTTCTTTATATTTGGGTTTACTTGGCCAACAAGCAACCCTATTGAATAGAAATTTATGACAACCATGCATTTTGCGATGTTTGTAACGTAAGGAAAATGAAGACAAGATCATTTTGGTCAATAGAGCATGATAATCGTTGTTGTTTCGTGCACGTTCATTTAAAGCTTAACTCTTTATATTATGGTTTACTTGGCCAACAAGCAAACCTATTGAATAAAAATTGCCCAGAACCATACATTTTGTGATGTTTATAACGTAACGACAATGAAGACAAGATCATTTTGGTCAATAGAGCATGATAATCATTGTTGTTTCGTGCACGTTCATTTAAAGCTTAACTTTTTATATTATGGTTTACTTAGCCAACAATAAAACCGATTGAATAGAAATTGCCCAGAACCATACATTTTGTGATGTTTGTAACGTAACGACAATGAAGAAAAGATCATTTTGGTCATTAGAGCATGATAATCGTTGTTGTTTCGTGCACGTTCTTTATATTTGGGTTTACTTGGCCAACAAGCAAACTTATTGAATAGAAATTTCCCACAACCATGCATTTTGCGATGTTTGCAACGAAACGACAATTAAGACAAGATCATTTTGGTCATTAGAGCATGATAATCGTTGTTGTTTCGTGACCGTTCTATATATTTGGGTTTACTTGGCCAACAAGCAAACCTATTGAATAGAAATTTCCCACAACCATGCATTTTGCGATGTTTGTAATGTAACGACAATGAAGACAAGATCATTTTGGTCAATAGAGCATGATAATCGTTGTTGTTTCGTGCACGTTGTTTATATTTGGTTTTACTTGGCCAACAAGCAACCCTATTGAATAGAAATTTATGACAACCATGCATTTTGCGATGTTTGTAACGTAAGGAAAATGAAGACAAGATCATTTTGGTCAATAGAGCATGATAATCGTTGTTGTTTCGTGCACGTTCATTTAAAGCTTAACTCTTTATATTATGGTTTACTTGGCCAACAAGCAAACCTATTGAATAAAAATTGCCCAGAACCATACATTTTGTGATGTTTATAACGTAACGACAATGAAACCAAGATCATTTTGGTCATTAGAGCATGATAGTCGTTGTTGTTTCGTGCACGTTCTTTATATTTGTGTTTACTTGGCCAACAAGCAACCCTTTTGAATAGAAATTTACGACAACCATGCATTTTGCGATGTTTGTAACGTAACGACAATGAAGACAAGATCATTTTGGTCAATAGAGCATGATAATCGTAGTTGTTTCGTGCACGTTCTTTATCCATTGGTTTACTTGGCCAACAAGCAAACTAATTGAACAGAAATTTCCCACAACCATGCATTTTGCGATGTTTGCAACGAAACGACAATGAAGACAAGATCATTTTGGTCATTAGAGCATGATAATCGTTGTTGTTTCGTGACCGTTCTTTATATTTGGGTTTACTTGGCCAACAAGCAAACCTATTGAATAGAAATTTCCCACAACCATGCATTTTGCGATGTTTGTAACGTAACGACAATGAAGACAAGATCATTTTGGTCAATAGAGCATGATAGTCGTTGTTGTTTCGTGCACGTTCTTTATATTTGTGTTTACTTGGCCAACAAGCAACCCTTTTGAATAGAAATTTACGACAACCATGCATTTTGCGATGTTTGTAACGTATCGACAATGAAGACAAGATCATTTTGGTCAATAGAGCATGATAATCGTAGTTGTTTCGTGCACGTGCTTTATCCATTGGTTTACTTGGCCAACAAGCAAACTAATTGAACAGAAATTTCCCACAACCATGCATTTTGCGATGTTTGCAACGAAACGACAATGAAGACAAGATCATTTTGGTCATTAGAGCATGATAATCGTTGTTGTTTCGTGACCGTTCTTTATATTTGGGTTTACTTGGCCAACAAGCAAACCTATTGAATAGAAATTTCCCACAACCATGCATTTTGCGATGTTTGTAACGTAACGACAATGAAGACAAGATCATTTTGGTCAATAGAGCATGATAATCGTTGTTGTTTCGTGCACGTTCTTTATATTTGGGTTTACTTGGCCAACAAGCAACCCTATTGAATAGAAATTTATGACAACCATGCATTTTGCGATGTTTGTAACGTAAGGAAAATGAAGACAAGATCATTTTGGTCAATAGAGCATGATAATCGTTGTTGTTTCGTGCACGTTCATTTAAAGCTTAACTCTTTATATTATGGTTTACTTGGCCAACAAGCAAACCTATTGAATAAAAATTGCCCAGAACCATACATTTTGTGATGTTTATAACGTAACGACAATGAAGACAAGATCATTTTGGTCAATAGAGCATGATAATCGTTGTTGTTTCGTGCACGTTCTTTATATTTGGGTTTACTTGGCCAACAAGCAACCCTATTGAATAGAAATTTATGACAACCATGCATTTTGCGATGTTTGTAACGTAAGGAAAATGAAGACAAGATCATTTTGGTCAATAGAGCATGATAATCGTTGTTGTTTCGTGCACGTTCATTTAAAGCTTAACTCTTTATATTATGGTTTACTTAGCCAACAATAAAACCGATTGAATAGAAATTGCCCAAAACCATACATTTTGTGATGTTTGTAACGTAACGACAATGAAGACAAGATCATTTTGGTCATTAGAGCATGATAATCGTTGTTGTTTCGTGCACGTTCTTTATATTTGGGTTTACTTGGCCAACAAGCAAACTTATTGAATAGAAATTTCCCACAACCATGCATTTTGCGATGTTTGCAACGAAACGACAATTAAGACAAGATCATTTTGGTCATTAGAGCATGATAATCGTTGTTGTTTCGTGACCGTTCTATATATTTGGGTTTACATGGTCAACAAGCAAACCTATTGAATAGAAATTTCCCACAACCATGCATTTTGCGATGTTTGTAACGTAACGACAATGAAGACAAGATCATTTTGGTCAATAGAGCATGATAATCGTTGTTGTTTCGTGCACGTTGTTTATATTTGGTTTTACTTGGCCAACAAGCAACCCTATTGAATAGAAATTTATGACAACCATGCATTTTGCGATGTTTGTAACGTAAGGAAAATGAAGACAAGATCATTTTGGTCAATAGAGCATGATAATCGTTGTTGTTTCGTGCACGTTCATTTAAAGCTTAACTCTTTATATTATGGTTTACTTGGCCAACAAGCAAACCTATTGAATAAAAATTGCCCAGAACCATACATTTTGTGATGTTTATAACGTAACGACAATGAAGACAAGATCATTTTGGTCATTAGAGCATGATAGTCGTTGTTGTTTCGTGCACGTTCTTTATATTTGTGTTTACTTGGCCAACAAGCAACCCTTTTGAATAGAAATTTACGACAACCATGCATTTTGTGATGTTTGTAACGTAACGACAATGAAGACAAGATCATTTTGGTCAATAGAGCATGATAATCGTAGTTGTTTCGTGCACGTTCTTTATCCATTGGTTTACTTGGCCAACAAGCAAACTAATTGAACAGAAATTTCCCACAACCATGCATTTTGCGATGTTTGCAACGAAACGACAATGAAGACAAGATCATTTTGGTCATCCTATTGAATAGAAATTGCCCAGAACCATACATTTTGTGATGTTTGTAACGTAACGACAATGAATACAAGATCATTTTGGTCATTAGAGCATGATTGTCGTTGTTGTTTCGTGCACGTTCTTTATATTTGTGTTTACTTGGCCAACAAGCAACCCTATTGAATAGAAATTTACAACAACCATGCATTTTGCGATGTTTGTAACGTAACGACAATGAAGACAAGATCATTTTGGTCAATAGAGCATGATAATCGTTGTTGTTTCGTGCACGTTCTTTATACTTGGGTTTACTTTGCCAACAAGCAAACTTATTGAATAGAAATTTCCCACACCCATGCATTTTGCGATGTTTGTAAAGTAACGACAGTGAGGACAAGATCATTTTGGTCAGTAGAGCATGATAATCGTTGTCGTTTCGTGCAAGTTCTTTATATTTGGGTTTACTTGGCCAACAAGCATTCCTATTGAATAGAAATTTACGACAACCATGCATTTTGCGATGTTTGTAACGTAACGACAATGAAGACAAGATCATTTTGTTCAATAGAGCATGATAATCGTTGTTGTTTCGTGCACGTTCTTTATATTTGGGTTTACTTGGCCAACAAGCAAACCTATTGAATAGAAATTGCCCAGAACCATACATTTTGTGATTTTTGTAACGTAACGACAATGAAGACAAGATCATTTTGGTCATTAGAGCATGATAGTCGTTGTTGTTTCGTGCACGTTCTTTATATTTGTGTTTACTTGGCCAACAAGCAACCCTATTGAATAGAAATTTACAACAACCATGCATTTTGCGATGTTTGTAACGTAACGACAATGAAGACAAGATCATTTTGGTCAATAGAGCATGATAATCGTTGTTGTTTCGTGCACGTTCTTTATATTTGGGTTTACTTGGCCAACAAGCAAACCTATTGAATAGAAATTGCCCAGAACCATACATTTTGTGATGTTTGTAACGTAACGACAATGAAGACAAGATCATTTTGGTCATTAGAGCATGATAATCGTTGTTGTTTCGTGACCGTTCTTTATATTTGGGTTTACTTGGCCAACAAGCAAACCTATTGAATAGAAATTTCCCACAACCATGCATTTTGCGATGTTTGTAACGTAACGACAATGAAGACAAGATCATTTTGGTCAATAGAGCATGATAGTCGTTGTTGTTTCGTGCACGTTCTTTATATTTGTGTTTACTTGGCCAACAAGCAACCCTTTTGAATAGAAATTTACGACAACCATGCATTTTGCGATGTTTGTAACGTATCGACAATGAAGACAAGATCATTTTGGTCAATAGAGCATGATAATCGTAGTTGTTTCGTGCACGTTCTTTATCCATTGGTTTACTTGGCCAACAAGCAAACTAATTGAACAGAAATTTCCCACAACCATGCATTTTGCGATGTTTGCAACGAAACGACAATGAAGACAAGATCATTTTGGTCATTAGAGCATGATAATCGTTGTTGTTTCGTGACCGTTCTTTATACTTGGGTTTACTTTGCCAACAAGCAAACTTATTGAATAGAAATTTCCCACACCCATGCATTTTGCGATGTTTGTAAAGTAACGACAGTGAGGACAAGATCATTTTGGTCAGTAGAGCATGATAATCGTTGTCGTTTCGTGCAAGTTCTTTATATTTGGGTTTACTTGGCCAACAAGCATTCCTATTGAATAGAAATTTACGACAACCATGCATTTTGCGATGTTTGTAACGTAACGACAATGAAGACAAGATCATTTTGTTCAATAGAGCATGATAATCGTTGTTGTTTCGTGCACGTTCTTTATATTTGGGTTTACTTGGCCAACAAGCAAACCTATTGAATAGAAATTGCCCAGAACCATACATTTTGTGATTTTTGTAACGTAACGACAATGAAGACAAGATCATTTTGGTCATTAGAGCATGATAGTCGTTGTTGTTTCGTGCACGTTCTTTATATTTGTGTTTACTTGGCCAACAAGCAACCCTATTGAATAGAAATTTACAACAACCATGCATTTTGCGATGTTTGTAACGTAACGACAATGAAGACAAGATCATTTTGGTCAATAGAGCATGATAATCGTTGTTGTTTCGTGCACGTTCTTTATATTTGGGTTTACTTGGCCAACAAGCAAACCTATTGAATAGAAATTGCCCAGAACCATACATTTTGTGATGTTTGTAACGTAACGACAATGAAGACAAGATCATTTTGGTCATTAGAGCATGATAATCGTTGTTGTTTCGTGACCGTTCTTTATATTTGGGTTTACTTGGCCAACAAGCAAACCTATTGAATAGAAATTTCCCACAACCATGCATTTTGCGATGTTTGTAACGTAACGACAATGAAGACAAGATCATTTTGGTCAATAGAGCATGATAGTCGTTGTTGTTTCGTGCACGTTCTTTATATTTGTGTTTACTTGGCCAACAAGCAACCCTTTTGAATAGAAATTTACGACAACCATGCATTTTGCGATGTTTGTAACGTATCGACAATGAAGACAAGATCATTTTGGTCAATAGAGCATGATAATCGTAGTTGTTTCGTGCACGTTCTTTATCCATTGGTTTACTTGGCCAACAAGCAAACTAATTGAACAGAAATTTCCCACAACCATGCATTTTGCGATGTTTGCAACGAAACGACAATGAAGACAAGATCATTTTGGTCATTAGAGCATGATAATCGTTGTTGTTTCGTGACCGTTCTTTATATTTGGGTTTACTTGGCCAACAAGCAAACCTATTGAATAGAAATTTCCCACAACCATGCATTTTGCGATGTTTGTAACGTAACGACAATGAAGACAAGATCATTTTGGTCAATAGAGCATGATAGTCGTTGTTGTTTCGTGCACGTTCTTTATATTTGTGTTTACTTGGCCAACAAGCAACCCTTTTGAATAGAAATTTACGACAACCATGCATTTTGCGATGTTTGTAACGTATCGACAATGAAGACAAGATCATTTTGGTCAATAGAGCATGATAATCGTAGTTGTTTCGTGCACGTTCTTTATCCATTGGTTTACTTGGCCAACAAGCAAACTAATTGAACAGAAATTTCCCACAACCATGCATTTTGCGATGTTTGCAACGAAACGACAATGAAGACAAGATCATTTTGGTCATTAGAGCATGATAATCGTTGTTGTTTCGTGACCGTTCTTTATATTTGGGTTTACTTGGCCAACAAGCAAACCTATTGAATAGAAATTTCCCACAACCATGCATTTTGCGATGTTTGTAACGTAACGACAATGAAGACAAGATCATTTTGGTCAATAGAGCATGATAATCGTTGTTGTTTCGTGCATGTTGTTTATATTTGGTTTTACTTGGCCAACAAGCAACCCTATTGAATAGAAATTTATGACAACCATGCATTTTGCGATGTTTGTAACGTAAGGAAAATGAAGACAAGATCATTTTGGTCAATAGAGCATGATAATCGTTGTTGTTTCGTGCACGTTCATTTAAAGCTTAACTCTTTATATTATGGTTTACTTGGCCAACAAGCAAACCTATTGAATAAAAATTGCCCAGAACCATACATTTTGTGATGTTTATAACGTAACGACAATGAAGACAAGATCATTTTGGTCAATAGAGCATGATAATCATTGTTGTTTCGTGCACGTTCATTTAAAGCTTAACTTTTTATATTATGGTTTACTTAGCCAACAATAAAACCGATTGAATAGAAATTGCCCAGAACCATACATTTTGTGATGTTTGTAACGTAACGACAATGAAGACAAGATCATTTTGGTCATTAGAGCATGATAATCGTTGTTGTTTCGTGCACGTTCTTTATATTTGGGTTTACTTGGCCAACAAGCAAACTTATTGAATAGAAATTTCCCACAACCATGCATTTTGCGATGTTTGCAACGAAACGACAATTAAGACAAGATCATTTTGGTCATTAGAGCATGATAATCGTTGTTGTTTCGTGACCGTTCTATATATTTGGGTTTACTTGGCCAACAAGCAAACCTATTGAATAGAAATTTCCCACAACCATGCATTTTGCGATGTTTGTAACGTAACGACAATGAAGACAAGATCATTTTGGTCAATAGAGCATGATAATCGTTGTTGTTTCGTGCACGTTGTTTATATTTGGTTTTACTTGGCCAACAAGCAACCCTATTGAATAGAAATTTATGACAACCATGCATTTTGCGATGTTTGTAACGTAAGGAAAATGAAGACAAGATCATTTTGGTCAATAGAGCATGATAATCGTTGTTGTTTCGTGCACGTTCATTTAAAGCTTAACTCTTTATATTATGGTTTACTTGGCCAACAAGCAAACCTATTGAATAAAAATTGCCCAGAACCATACATTTTGTGATGTTTATAACGTAACGACAATGAAGACAAGATCATTTTGGTCATTAGAGCATGATAGTCGTTGTTGTTTCGTGCACGTTCTTTATATTTGTGTTTACTTGGCCAACAAGCAACCCTTTTGAATAGAAATTTACGACAACCATGCATTTTGTGATGTTTGTAACGTAACGACAATGAAGACAAGATCATTTTGGTCAATAGAGCATGATAATCGTAGTTGTTTCGTGCACGTTCTTTATCCATTGGTTTACTTGGCCAACAAGCAAACTAATTGAACAGAAATTTCCCACAACCATGCATTTTGCGATGTTTGCAACGAAACGACAATGAAGACAAGATCATTTTGGTCATCCTATTGAATAGAAATTGCCCAGAACCATACATTTTGTGATGTTTGTAACGTAACGACAATGAATACAAGATCATTTTGGTCATTAGAGCATGATTGTCGTTGTTGTTTCGTGCACGTTCTTTATATTTGTGTTTACTTGGCCAACAAGCAACCCTATTGAATAGAAATTTACAACAACCATGCATTTTGCGATGTTTGTAACGTAACGACAATGAAGACAAGATCATTTTGGTCAATAGAGCATGATAATCGTTGTTGTTTCGTGCACGTTCTTTATACTTGGGTTTACTTTGCCAACAAGCAAACTTATTGAATAGAAATTTCCCACACCCATGCATTTTGCGATGTTTGTAAAGTAACGACAGTGAGGACAAGATCATTTTGGTCAGTAGAGCATGATAATCGTTGTCGTTTCGTGCAAGTTCTTTATATTTGGGTTTACTTGGCCAACAAGCATTCCTATTGAATAGAAATTTACGACAACCATGCATTTTGCGATGTTTGTAACGTAACGACAATGAAGACAAGATCATTTTGTTCAATAGAGCATGATAATCGTTGTTGTTTCGTGCACGTTCTTTATATTTGGGTTTACTTGGCCAACAAGCAAACCTATTGAATAGAAATTGCCCAGAACCATACATTTTGTGATTTTTGTAACGTAACGACAATGAAGACAAGATCATTTTGGTCATTAGAGCATGATAGTCGTTGTTGTTTCGTGCACGTTCTTTATATTTGTGTTTACTTGGCCAACAAGCAACCCTATTGAATAGAAATTTACAACAACCATGCATTTTGCGATGTTTGTAACGTAACGACAATGAAGACAAGATCATTTTGGTCAATAGAGCATGATAATCGTTGTTGTTTCGTGCACGTTCTTTATATTTGGGTTTACTTGGCCAACAAGCAAACCTATTGAATAGAAATTGCCCAGAACCATACATTTTGTGATGTTTGTAACGTAACGACAATGAAGACAAGATCATTTTGGTCATTAGAGCATGATAATCGTTGTTGTTTCGTGACCGTTCTTTATATTTGGGTTTACTTGGCCAACAAGCAAACCTATTGAATAGAAATTTCCCACAACCATGCATTTTGCGATGTTTGTAACGTAACGACAATGAAGACAAGATCATTTTGGTCAATAGAGCATGATAGTCGTTGTTGTTTCGTGCACGTTCTTTATATTTGTGTTTACTTGGCCAACAAGCAACCCTTTTGAATAGAAATTTACGACAACCATGCATTTTGCGATGTTTGTAACGTATCGACAATGAAGACAAGATCATTTTGGTCAATAGAGCATGATAATCGTAGTTGTTTCGTGCACGTTCTTTATCCATTGGTTTACTTGGCCAACAAGCAAACTAATTGAACAGAAATTTCCCACAACCATGCATTTTGCGATGTTTGCAACGAAACGACAATGAAGACAAGATCATTTTGGTCATTAGAGCATGATAATCGTTGTTGTTTCGTGACCGTTCTTTATATTTGGGTTTACTTGGCCAACAAGCAAACCTATTGAATAGAAATTTCCCACAACCATGCATTTTGCGATGTTTGTAACGTAACGACAATGAAGACAAGATCATTTTGGTCAATAGAGCATGATAGTCGTTGTTGTTTCGTGCACGTTCTTTATATTTGTGTTTACTTGGCCAACAAGCAACCCTTTTGAATAGAAATTTACGACAACCATGCATTTTGCGATGTTTGTAACGTATCGACAATGAAGACAAGATCATTTTGGTCAATAGAGCATGATAATCGTAGTTGTTTCGTGCACGTTCTTTATCCATTGGTTTACTTGGCCAACAAGCAAACTAATTGAACAGAAATTTCCCACAACCATGCATTTTGCGATGTTTGCAACGAAACGACAATGAAGACAAGATCATTTTGGTCATTAGAGCATGATAATCGTTGTTGTTTCGTGACCGTTCTTTATATTTGGGTTTACTTGGCCAACAAGCAAACCTATTGAATAGAAATTTCCCACAACCATGCATTTTGCGATGTTTGTAACGTAACGACAATGAAGACAAGATCATTTTGGTCAATAGAGCATGATAATCGTTGTTGTTTCGTGCATGTTGTTTATATTTGGTTTTACTTGGCCAACAAGCAACCCTATTGAATAGAAATTTATGACAACCATGCATTTTGCGATGTTTGTAACGTAAGGAAAATGAAGACAAGATCATTTTGGTCAATAGAGCATGATAATCGTTGTTGTTTCGTGCACGTTCATTTAAAGCTTAACTCTTTATATTATGGTTTACTTGGCCAACAAGCAAACCTATTGAATAAAAATTGCCCAGAACCATACATTTTGTGATGTTTATAACGTAACGACAATGAAGACAAGATCATTTTGGTCAATAGAGCATGATAATCATTGTTGTTTCGTGCACGTTCATTTAAAGCTTAACTTTTTATATTATGGTTTACTTAGCCAACAATAAAACCGATTGAATAGAAATTGCCCAGAACCATACATTTTGTGATGTTTGTAACGTAACGACAATGAAGACAAGATCATTTTGGTCATTAGAGCATGATAATCGTTGTTGTTTCGTGCACGTTCTTTATATTTGGGTTTACTTGGCCAACAAGCAAACTTATTGAATAGAAATTTCCCACAACCATGCATTTTGCGATGTTTGCAACGAAACGACAATTAAGACAAGATCATTTTGGTCATTAGAGCATGATAATCGTTGTTGTTTCGTGACCGTTCTATATATTTGGGTTTACTTGGCCAACAAGCAAACCTATTGAATAGAAATTTCCCACAACCATGCATTTTGCGATGTTTGTAACGTAACGACAATGAAGACAAGATCATTTTGGTCAATAGAGCATGATAATCGTTGTTGTTTCGTGCACGTTGTTTATATTTGGTTTTACTTGGCCAACAAGCAACCCTATTGAATAGAAATTTATGACAACCATGCATTTTGCGATGTTTGTAACGTAAGGAAAATGAAGACAAGATCATTTTGGTCAATAGAGCATGATAATCGTTGTTGTTTCGTGCACGTTCATTTAAAGCTTAACTCTTTATATTATGGTTTACTTGGCCAACAAGCAAACCTATTGAATAGAAATTTCCCACAACCATGCATTTTGCGATGTTTGCAACGAAACGACAATTAAGACAAGATCATTTTGGTCATTAGAGCATGATAATCGTTGTTGTTTCGTGACCGTTCTATATATTTGGGTTTACTTGGCCAACAAGCAAACCTATTGAATAGAAATTTCCCACAACCATGCATTTTGCGATGTTTGTAACGTAACGACAATGAAGACAAGATCATTTTGGTCAATAGAGCATGATAATCGTTGTTGTTTCGTGCACGTTGTTTATATTTGGTTTTACTTGGCCAACAAGCAACCCTATTGAATAGAAATTTATGACAACCATGCATTTTGCGATGTTTGTAACGTAAGGAAAATGAAGACAAGATCATTTTGGTCAATAGAGCATGATAATCGTTGTTGTTTCGTGCACGTTCATTTAAAGCTTAACTCTTTATATTATGGTTTACTTGGCCAACAAGCAAACCTATTGAATAAAAATTGCCCAGAACCATACATTTTGTGATGTTTATAACGTAACGACAATGAAGACAAGATCATTTTGGTCATTAGAGCATGATAGTCGTTGTTGTTTCGTGCACGTTCTTTATATTTGTGTTTACTTGGCCAACAAGCAACCCTTTTGAATAGAAATTTACGACAACCATGCATTTTGTGATGTTTGTAACGTAACGACAATGAAGACAAGATCATTTTGGTCAATAGAGCATGATAATCGTAGTTGTTTCGTGCACGTTCTTTATCCATTGGTTTACTTGGCCAACAAGCAAACTAATTGAACAGAAATTTCCCACAACCATGCATTTTGCGATGTTTGCAACGAAACGACAATGAAGACAAGATCATTTTGGTCATCCTATTGAATAGAAATTGCCCAGAACCATACATTTTGTGATGTTTGTAACGTAACGACAATGAATACAAGATCATTTTGGTCATTAGAGCATGATTGTCGTTGTTGTTTCGTGCACGTTCTTTATATTTGTGTTTACTTGGCCAACAAGCAACCCTATTGAATAGAAATTTACAACAACCATGCATTTTGCGATGTTTGTAACGTAACGACAATGAAGACAAGATCATTTTGGTCAATAGAGCATGATAATCGTTGTTGTTTCGTGCACGTTCTTTATACTTGGGTTTACTTTGCCAACAAGCAAACTTATTGAATAGAAATTTCCCACACCCATGCATTTTGCGATGTTTGTAAAGTAACGACAGTGAGGACAAGATCATTTTGGTCAGTAGAGCATGATAATCGTTGTCGTTTCGTGCAAGTTCTTTATATTTGGGTTTACTTGGCCAACAAGCATTCCTATTGAATAGAAATTTACGACAACCATGCATTTTGCGATGTTTGTAACGTAACGACAATGAAGACAAGATCATTTTGTTCAATAGAGCATGATAATCGTTGTTGTTTCGTGCACGTTCTTTATATTTGGGTTTACTTGGCCAACAAGCAAACCTATTGAATAGAAATTGCCCAGAACCATACATTTTGTGATTTTTGTAACGTAACGACAATGAAGACAAGATCATTTTGGTCATTAGAGCATGATAGTCGTTGTTGTTTCGTGCACGTTCTTTATATTTGTGTTTACTTGGCCAACAAGCAACCCTATTGAATAGAAATTTACAACAACCATGCATTTTGCGATGTTTGTAACGTAACGACAATGAAGACAAGATCATTTTGGTCAATAGAGCATGATAATCGTTGTTGTTTCGTGCACGTTCTTTATATTTGGGTTTACTTGGCCAACAAGCAAACCTATTGAATAGAAATTGCCCAGAACCATACATTTTGTGATGTTTGTAACGTAACGACAATGAAGACAAGATCATTTTGGTCATTAGAGCATGATAATCGTTGTTGTTTCGTGACCGTTCTTTATATTTGGGTTTACTTGGCCAACAAGCAAACCTATTGAATAGAAATTTCCCACAACCATGCATTTTGCGATGTTTGTAACGTAACGACAATGAAGACAAGATCATTTTGGTCAATAGAGCATGATAGTCGTTGTTGTTTCGTGCACGTTCTTTATATTTGTGTTTACTTGGCCAACAAGCAACCCTTTTGAATAGAAATTTACGACAACCATGCATTTTGCGATGTTTGTAACGTATCGACAATGAAGACAAGATCATTTTGGTCAATAGAGCATGATAATCGTAGTTGTTTCGTGCACGTTCTTTATCCATTGGTTTACTTGGCCAACAAGCAAACTAATTGAACAGAAATTTCCCACAACCATGCATTTTGCGATGTTTGCAACGAAACGACAATGAAGACAAGATCATTTTGGTCATTAGAGCATGATAATCGTTGTTGTTTCGTGACCGTTCTTTATATTTGGGTTTACTTGGCCAACAAGCAAACCTATTGAATAGAAATTTCCCACAACCATGCATTTTGCGATGTTTGTAACGTAACGACAATGAAGACAAGATCATTTTGGTCAATAGAGCATGATAGTCGTTGTTGTTTCGTGCACGTTCTTTATATTTGTGTTTACTTGGCCAACAAGCAACCCTTTTGAATAGAAATTTACGACAACCATGCATTTTGCGATGTTTGTAACGTATCGACAATGAAGACAAGATCATTTTGGTCAATAGAGCATGATAATCGTAGTTGTTTCGTGCACGTTCTTTATCCATTGGTTTACTTGGCCAACAAGCAAACTAATTGAACAGAAATTTCCCACAACCATGCATTTTGCGATGTTTGCAACGAAACGACAATGAAGACAAGATCATTTTGGTCATTAGAGCATGATAATCGTTGTTGTTTCGTGACCGTTCTTTATATTTGGGTTTACTTGGCCAACAAGCAAACCTATTGAATAGAAATTTCCCACAACCATGCATTTTGCGATGTTTGTAACGTAACGACAATGAAGACAAGATCATTTTGGTCAATAGAGCATGATAATCGTTGTTGTTTCGTGCATGTTGTTTATATTTGGTTTTACTTGGCCAACAAGCAACCCTATTGAATAGAAATTTATGACAACCATGCATTTTGCGATGTTTGTAACGTAAGGAAAATGAAGACAAGATCATTTTGGTCAATAGAGCATGATAATCGTTGTTGTTTCGTGCACGTTCATTTAAAGCTTAACTCTTTATATTATGGTTTACTTGGCCAACAAGCAAACCTATTGAATAAAAATTGCCCAGAACCATACATTTTGTGATGTTTATAACGTAACGACAATGAAGACAAGATCATTTTGGTCAATAGAGCATGATAATCATTGTTGTTTCGTGCACGTTCATTTAAAGCTTAACTTTTTATATTATGGTTTACTTAGCCAACAATAAAACCGATTGAATAGAAATTGCCCAGAACCATACATTTTGTGATGTTTGTAACGTAACGACAATGAAGACAAGATCATTTTGGTCATTAGAGCATGATAATCGTTGTTGTTTCGTGCACGTTCTTTATATTTGGGTTTACTTGGCCAACAAGCAAACTTATTGAATAGAAATTTCCCACAACCATGCATTTTGCGATGTTTGCAACGAAACGACAATTAAGACAAGATCATTTTGGTCATTAGAGCATGATAATCGTTGTTGTTTCGTGACCGTTCTATATATTTGGGTTTACTTGGCCAACAAGCAAACCTATTGAATAGAAATTTCCCACAACCATGCATTTTGCGATGTTTGTAACGTAACGACAATGAAGACAAGATCATTTTGGTCAATAGAGCATGATAATCGTTGTTGTTTCGTGCACGTTGTTTATATTTGGTTTTACTTGGCCAACAAGCAACCCTATTGAATAGAAATTTATGACAACCATGCATTTTGCGATGTTTGTAACGTAAGGAAAATGAAGACAAGATCATTTTGGTCAATAGAGCATGATAATCGTTGTTGTTTCGTGCACGTTCATTTAAAGCTTAACTCTTTATATTATGGTTTACTTGGCCAACAAGCAAACCTATTGAATAAAAATTGCCCAGAACCATACATTTTGTGATGTTTATAACGTAACGACAATGAAGACAAGATCATTTTGGTCATTAGAGCATGATAGTCGTTGTTGTTTCGTGCACGTTCTTTATATTTGTGTTTACTTGGCCAACAAGCAACCCTTTTGAATAGAAATTTACGACAACCATGCATTTTGTGATGTTTGTAACGTAACGACAATGAAGACAAGATCATTTTGGTCAATAGAGCATGATAATCGTAGTTGTTTCGTGCACGTTCTTTATCCATTGGTTTACTTGGCCAACAAGCAAACTAATTGAACAGAAATTTCCCACAACCATGCATTTTGCGATGTTTGCAACGAAACGACAATGAAGACAAGATCATTTTGGTCATCCTATTGAATAGAAATTGCCCAGAACCATACATTTTGTGATGTTTGTAACGTAACGACAATGAATACAAGATCATTTTGGTCATTAGAGCATGATTGTCGTTGTTGTTTCGTGCACGTTCTTTATATTTGTGTTTACTTGGCCAACAAGCAACCCTATTGAATAGAAATTTACAACAACCATGCATTTTGCGATGTTTGTAACGTAACGACAATGAAGACAAGATCATTTTTGTCAATAGAGCATGATAATCGTTGTTGTTTCGTGCACGTTCTTTATACTTGGGTTTACTTTGCCAACAAGCAAACTTATTGAATAGAAATTTCCCACACCCATGCATTTTGCGATGTTTGTAAAGTAACGACAGTGAGGACAAGATCATTTTGGTCAGTAGAGCATGATAATCGTTGTCGTTTCGTGCAAGTTCTTTATATTTGGGTTTACTTGGCCAACAAGCATTCCTATTGAATAGAAATTTACGACAACCATGCATTTTGCGATGTTTGTAACGTAACGACAATGAAGACAAGATCATTTTGTTCAATAGAGCATGATAATCGTTGTTGTTTCGTGCACGTTCTTTATATTTGGGTTTACTTGGCCAACAAGCAAACCTATTGAATAGAAATTGCCCAGAACCATACATTTTGTGATTTTTGTAACGTAACGACAATGAAGACAAGATCATTTTGGTCATTAGAGCATGATAGTCGTTGTTGTTTCGTGCACGTTCTTTATATTTGTGTTTACTTGGCCAACAAGCAACCCTATTGAATAGAAATTTACAACAACCATGCATTTTGCGATGTTTGTAACGTAACGACAATGAAGACAAGATCATTTTGGTCAATAGAGCATGATAATCGTTGTTGTTTCGTGCACGTTCTTTATATTTGGGTTTACTTGGCCAACAAGCAAACCTATTGAATAGAAATTGCCCAGAACCATACATTTTGTGATGTTTGTAACGTAACGACAATGAAGACAAGATCATTTTGGTCAATAGAGCATGATAATCGTTGTTGTTTCGTGCACGTTCTTTATATTTGGGTTTACTTGGCCAACAAGCAAACCTATTGAATAGAAATTGCCCAGAACCATACATTTTGTGATGTTTGTAACGTAACGACAATGAAGACAAGATCATTTTGGTCATTAGAGCATGATAGTCGTTGTTGTTTCGTGCACGTTCTTTATATTTGTATTTACTTGGCCAACAAGCAACCCTATTGAATAGAAATTTACGACAACCATGCATTTTGCGATGTTTGTAACGAAACGATAATGAAGACAAGATCATTTTGGTCAATAGAGCATGATAATCATTGTTGTTTCGTGCACGTTCATTTAAAGCTTAACTCTTTGTATTATGGTTTACTTAGCCAACAAGCAAACCGATTGAATAGAAATTGCCCAGAACCATACATTTTGTGATGTTTGTAACGTAACGACAATGAAGACAAGATCATTTTGGTCATTAGATCATGATAATCGTTGTTGTTTCGTGCACGTTCTTTATATTTGGGTTTACTTGGCCAACAAGTAAACTTATTGAATAGAAATTTCCGACAACCATGCATTTTGCGATGTTTGCAACGAAACGACAATGAAGACAAGATCATTTTGGTCATTAGAGCATGATAATCGTTGTTGTTTCGTGACCGTTCTTTATATTTGGGTTTACTTGGCCAACAAGCAAACCTATTGAATAGAAATTTCCCACAACCATGCATTTTGCGATGTTTGTAACTCAACGACAATGAAGACAAGATCATTTTGGTCAATAGAGCATGATAATCGTTGTTGTTTCGTGCACGTTGTTTATATTTGGGTTTACTTGGCCAACAAGCAACCCTATTGAATAGAAATTTATGACAACCATGCATTTTGCGATGTTTGTAACGTAAGGAAAATGAAGACAAGATCATTTTGGTCAATAGAGCATGATAATCGTTGTTGTTTCGTGCACGTTCATTTAAAGCTTAACTCTTTATATTATGGTTTACTTGGCCAACAAGCAAACCTATTGAATAAAAATTGCCCAGAACCATACATTTTGTGATGTTTATAACGTAACGACAATGAAGACAAGATCATTTTGGTCATTAGAGCATGATAGTCGTTGTTGTTTCGTGCACGTTCTTTATATTTGGGTTTACTTGGCCAACAAGCAACCCTATTGAATAGAAATTTACGACAACCATGCATTTTGCGATGTTTGTAACGTAACGACAATGAAGACTAGATCATTTTGGTCAATAGAGCATGATAATCGTTGTTGTTTCGTGCACGTTCTTTATACTTGGGTTTACTTTGCCAACAAGCAAACTTATTGAATAGAAATTTCCCACACCCATGCATTTTGCGATGTTTGTAAAGTAACGACAGTGAGGACAAGATCATTTTGGTCAGTAGAGCATGATAATCGTTGTCGTTTCGTGCAAGTTCTTTATATTTGGGTTTACTTGGCCAACAAGCATTCCTATTGAATAGAAATTTACGACAACCATGCATTTTGCGATGTTTGTAACGTAACGACAATGAAGACAAGATCATTTTGTTCAATAGAGCATGATAATCGTTGTTGTTTCGTGCACGTTCTTTATATTTGGGTTTACTTGGCCAACAAGCAAACCTATTGAATAGAAATTGCCCAGAACCATACATTTTGTGATGTTTGTAACGTAACGACAATGAAGACAAGATCATTTTGGTCATTAGAGCATGATAGTCGTTGTTGTTTCGTGCACGTTCTTTATATTTGTGTTTACTTGGCCAACAAGCAACCCTATTGAATAGAAATTTACAACAACCATGCATTTTGCGATGTTTGTAACGTAACGACAATGAAGACAAGATCATTTTGGTCAATAGAGCATGATAATCGTTGTTGTTTCGTGCACGTTCTTTATATTTGGGTTTACTTGGCCAACAAGCAAACCTATTGAATAGAAATTGCCCAGAACCATACATTTTGTGATGTTTGTAACGTAACGACAATGAAGACAAGATCATTTTGGTCATTAGAGCATGATAGTCGTTGTTGTTTCGTGCACGTTCTTTATATTTGTGTTTACTTGGCCAACAAGCAACCCTATTGAATAGAAATTTACAACAACCATGCATTTTGCGATGTTTGTAACGTAACGACAATGAAGACAAGATCATTTTGGTCAATAGAGCATGATAATCGTTGTTGTTTCGTGCACGTTGTTTATATTTGGGTTTACTTGGCCAACAAGCAAACCTATTGAATAGAAATTGCCCAGAACCATACATTTTGTGATGTTTGTAACGTAACGACAATGAAGACAAGATCATTTTGGTCAATAGAGCATGATAATCGTTGTTGTTTCGTGCACGTTCTTTATATTTGGGTTTACTTGGCCAACAAGCAACCCTATTGAATAGAAATTTACGACAACCATGCATTTTGCGATGTTTGTAACGTAACGACAATGAAGACTAGATCATTTTGGTCAATAGAGCATGATAATCGTTGTTGTTTCGTGCACGTTCTTTATACTTGGGTTTACTTTGCCAACAAGCAAACTTATTGAATAGAAATTTCCCACACCCATGCATTTTGCGATGTTTGTAAAGTAACGACAGTGAGGACAAGATCATTTTGGTCAGTAGAGCATGATAATCGTTGTCGTTTCGTGCAAGTTCTTTATATTTGGGTTTACTTGGCCAACAAGCATTCCTATTGAATAGAAATTTACGACAACCATGCATTTTGCGATGTTTGTAACGTAACGACAATGAAGACAAGATCATTTTGTTCAATAGAGCATGATAATCGTTGTTGTTTCGTGCACGTTCTTTATATTTGGGTTTACTTGGCCAACAAGCAAACCTATTGAATAGAAATTGCCCAGAACCATACATTTTGTGATGTTTGTAACGTAACGACAATGAAGACAAGATCATTTTGGTCATTAGAGCATGATAGTCGTTGTTGTTTCGTGCACGTTCTTTATATTTGTGTTTACTTGGCCAACAAGCAACCCTATTGAATAGAAATTTACAACAACCATGCATTTTGCGATGTTTGTAACGTAACGACAATGAAGACAAGATCATTTTGGTCAATAGAGCATGATAATCGTTGTTGTTTCGTGCACGTTCTTTATATTTGGGTTTACTTGGCCAACAAGCAAACCTATTGAATAGAAATTGCCCAGAACCATACATTTTGTGATGTTTGTAACGTAACGACAATGAAGACAAGATCATTTTGGTCATTAGAGCATGATAGTCGTTGTTGTTTCGTGCACGTTCTTTATATTTGTGTTTACTTGGCCAACAAGCAACCCTATTGAATAGAAATTTACAACAACCATGCATTTTGCGATGTTTGTAACGTAACGACAATGAAGACAAGATCATTTTGGTCAATAGAGCATGATAATCGTTGTTGTTTCGTGCACGTTGTTTATATTTGGGTTTACTTGGCCAACAAGCAAACCTATTGAATAGAAATTGCCCAGAACCATACATTTTGTGATGTTTGTAACGTAACGACAATGAAGACAAGATCATTTTGGTCAATAGAGCATGATAATCGTTGTTGTTTCGTGCACGTTCTTTATATTTGGGTTTACTTGGCCAACAAGCAACCCTATTGAATAGAAATTTACGACAACCATGCATTTTGCGATGTTTGTAACGTAACGACAATGAAGACTAGATCATTTTGGTCAATAGAGCATGATAATCGTTGTTGTTTCGTGCACGTTCTTTATACTTGGGTTTACTTTGCCAACAAGCAAACTTATTGAATAGAAATTTCCCACACCCATGCATTTTGCGATGTTTGTAAAGTAACGACAGTGAGGACAAGATCATTTTGGTCAGTAGAGCATGATAATCGTTGTCGTTTCGTGCAAGTTCTTTATATTTGGGTTTACTTGGCCAACAAGCATTCCTATTGAATAGAAATTTACGACAACCATGCATTTTGCGATGTTTGTAACGTAACGACAATGAAGACAAGATCATTTTGTTCAATAGAGCATGATAATCGTTGTTGTTTCGTGCACGTTCTTTATATTTGGGTTTACTTGGCCAACAAGCAAACCTATTGAATAGAAATTGCCCAGAACCATACATTTTGTGATGTTTGTAACGTAACGACAATGAAGACAAGATCATTTTGGTCATTAGAGCATGATAGTCGTTGTTGTTTCGTGCACGTTCTTTATATTTGTGTTTACTTGGCCAACAAGCAACCCTATTGAATAGAAATTTACAACAACCATGCATTTTGCGATGTTTGTAACGTAACGACAATGAAGACAAGATCATTTTGGTCAATAGAGCATGATAATAGTTGTTGTTTCGTGCACGTTCTTTATATTTGGGTTTACTTGGCCAACAAGCAAACCTATTGAATAGAAATTGCCCAGAACCATACATTTTGTGATGTTTGTAACGTAACGACAATGAAGACAAGATCATTTTGGTCATTAGAGCATGATAGTCGTTGTTGTTTCGTGCACGTTCTTTATATTTGTGTTTACTTGGCCAACAAGCAACCCTATTGAATAGAAATTTACAACAACCATGCATTTTGCGATGTTTGTAACGTAACGACAATGAAGACAAGATCATTTTGGTCAATAGAGCATGATAATCGTTGTTGTTTCGTGCACGTTGTTTATATTTGGGTTTACTTGGCCAACAAGCAAACCTATTGAATAGAAATTGCCCAGAACCATACATTTTGTGATGTTTGTAACGTAACGACAATGAAGACAAGATCATTTTGGTCATTAGAGCATGATAGTCGTTGTTGTTTCGTGCACGTTCTTTATATTTGTGTTTACTTGGCCAACAAGCAACCCTATTGAATAGAAATTTACGACAACCTTGCATATTGCGATGTTTGTAACGTAACGACAATGAAGACAAGATCATTTTGGTCAATAGAGCATGATAATCATTATTGTTTCGTGCACGTTTATTTAAAGCTTAACTCTTTATATTATGGTTTACTTAGCCAACAAGCAAACCGATTGAATAGAAATTGCCCAGAACCATACATTTTGTGATGTTTGTAACGTAACTACAATGAAGACAAGATCATTTTGGTCATTAGAGCATGATAGTCGTTGTTGTTTCGTGCACGTTCTTTATATTTGTATTTACTTGGCCAACAAGCAACCCTATTGAATAGAAATTTACGACAACCATGCATTTTGCGATGTTTGTAACGAAACGATAATGAAGACAAGATCATTTTGGTCAATAGAGCATGATAATCATTGTTTTTTCGTGCACGTTCATTTAAAGCTTAACTCTTTGTATTATGGTTTACTTAGCCAACAAGCAAACCGATTGAATAGAAATTGCCCAGAACCATACATTTTGTGATGTTTGTAACGTAACGACAATGAAGACAAGATCATTTTGGTCATTAGATCATGATAATCGTTGTTGTTTCGTGCACGTTCTTTATATTTGGGTTTACTTGGCCAACAAGCAAACTTATTGAATAGAAATTTCCCACAACCATGCATTTTGCGATGTTTGCAACGAAACGACAATGAAGACAAGATCATTTTGGTCATTAGAGCATGATAATCGTTGTTGTTTCGTGACCGTTCTTTATATTTGGGTTTACTTGGCCAACAAGCAAACCTATTGAATAGAAATTTCCCACAACCATGCATTTTGCGATGTTTGTAACGTAACGACAATGAAGACAAGATCATTTTGGTCAATAGAGCATGATAATCGTTGTTGTTTCGTGCACGTTGTTTATATTTGGGTTTACTTGGCCAACAAGCAACCCTATTGAATAGAAATTTATGACAACCATGCATTTTGCGATGTTTGTAACGTAAGGATAATGAAGACAAGATCATTTTGGTCAATAGAGCATGATAATCGTTATTGTTTCGTGCACGTTCTTTATATTTGTGTTTACTTGGCCAACATGCAACCCTATTGAATAGAAATTTACGACAACCATGCATTTTGCGATGTTTGTAACGTAACGACAATGAAGACAAGATCATTTTGGTCAATAGAGCATGATAATCGTAGTTGTTTCGTGCACGTTCTTTATACAGGGGTTTACTTGGCCAACAAGCAAACTAATTGAACAGAAATTTCCCACAACCATGCATTTTCCGATGTTTGTAAAGTAACGACAGTGAGGACAAGATCATTTTGGTCAGTAGAGCATGATAATTGTTGTTGTTTCGTGCACGTTCTTTATATTATGGTTTACTTGGCCAACAAGCAAACCTATTGAATAAAAATTGCCCAGAACCATACATTTTGTGATGTTTATAACGTAACGACAATGAAGACAAGATCATTTTGGTCATTAGAGCATGATAGTCGTTGTTGTTTCGTGCACGTTCTTTATATTTGTGTTTACTTGGCCAACATGCAACCCTATTGAATAGAAATTTACGACAACCATGCATTTTGCGATGTTTGTAACGTAACGACAATGAAGACAAGATCATTTTGGTCAATAGAGCATGATAATCGTAGTTGTTTCGTGCACGTTCTTTATACAGGGGTTTACTTGGCCAACAAGCAAACTAATTGAACAGAAATTTCCCACAACCATGCATTTTCCGATGTTTGTAAAGTAACGACAGTGAGGACAAGATCATTTTGGTCAGTAGAGCATGATAATCGTTGTTGTTTCGTGCACGTTCTTTATATTTGGGTTTACTTGGCCAACAAGCAACCCTATTGAATAGAAATTTACGACAACCATGCATTTTGCGATGTTTGTAACGTAACGACAATGAAGACAATATCATTTTGGTCATTAGAGCATGATAATCGTTGTTGTTTCGTGCACGTTCTTTATACTTGGGTTTACTTGGCCAACAAGCAAACTTATTGAATAGAAATTTCGCACAACCATGCATTTTGCGATGTTTGTAAAGTAACGACAATGAAGACAAGATCATTTTGGTCAATAGACCATGATAATCGTTGTTGTTTCGTGCACGTTCTTTATATTTGGGTTTACTTGGACAACAAGCAAACTTATTGAATAGAAATTTCCCACAACCATGCATTTTGCGATGTTTGTAACGTAACGACAATGAAGACAAGATCATTTTGGTCATTAGAGCATGATAATCGTTGTTGTTTCGTGACCGTTCTTTATATTTGGGTTTACTTGGCCAACAAGCAAACCTATTGAATAGAAATTTCCCACAACCATGCATTTTGCGATGTTTGTAACGTAACGACAATGAAGACAAGATCATTTTGGTCAATAGAGCATGATAATCGTTGTTGTTTCGTGCACGTTCTTTATACTTGGGTTTACTTTGCCAACAAGCAAACTTATTGAATAGAAATTTCCCACACCCATGCATTTTGCGATGTTTGTAAAGTAACGACAGTGAGGACAAGATCATTTTGGTCAGTAGAGCATGATAATCGTTGTCGTTTCGTGCAAGTTCTTTATATTTGGGTTTACTTGGCCAACAAGCAACCCTATTGAATAGAAATTTACGACAACCATGCATTTTGCGATGTTTGTAACGTAACGACAATGAAGACAAGATCATTTTGTTCAATAGAGCATGATAATCGTTGTTGTTTCGTGCACGTTCTTTATATTTGGGTTTACTTGGCCAACAAGCAAACCTATTAAATAGAAATTGCCCAGAACCATACATTTTGTGATGTTTGTAACGTAACGACAATGAAGACAAGATCATTTTGGTCATTAGAGCATGATTGTCGTTGTTGTTTCGTGCACGTTCTTTATATTTGTGTTTACTTGGCCAACAAGCAACCCTATTGAATAGAAATTTACAACAACCATGCATTTTGCGATGTTTGTAACGTAACGACAATGAAGACAAGATCATTTTGGTCAATAGAGCATGATAATCGTAGTTGTTTCGTGCACGTTCTTTATACTTGGGTTTACTTTGCCAACAAGCAAACTTATTGAATAGAAATTTCCCACACCCATGCATTTTGCGATGTTTGTAAAGTAACGACAGTGAGGACAAGATCATTTTGGTCAGTAGAGCATGATAATCGTTGTCGTTTCGTGCAATTTCTTTATATTTGGGTTTACTTGGCCAACAAGCAACCCTATTGAATAGAAATTTACGACAACCATGCATTTTGCGATGTTTGTAACGTAACGACAATGAAGACAAGATCATTTTGTTCAATAGAGCATGATAATCGTTGTTGTTTCGTGCACGTTCTTTATATTTGGGTTTACTTGGCCAACAAGCAAACCTATTGAATAGAAATTGCCCAGAACCATACATTTTGTGATGTTTGTAACGTAACGACAATGAAGACAAGATCATTTTGGTCATTAGAGCATGATTGTCGTTGTTGTTTCGTGCACGTTCTTTATATTTGTGTTTACTTGGCCAACAAGCAACCCTATTGAATAGAAATTTACAACAACCATGCATTTTGCGATGTTTGTAACGTAACGACAATGAAGACAAGATCATTTTGGTCATTAGAGCATGATAATCGTTGTTGTTTCGTGACCGTTCTTTATATTTGGGTTTACTTGGCCAACAAGCAAACCTATTGAATAGAAATTTCCCACAACCATGCATTTTGCGATGTTTGTAACGTAACGACAATGAAGACAAGATCATTTTGGTCATTAGAGCATGATAGTCGTTGTTGTTTCGTGTACGTTCTTTATATTTGTGTTTACTTGGCCAACAAGCAACCCTATTGAATAGAAATTTACGACAACCTTGCATTTTGCGATGTTTGTAACGTAACGACAATGAAGACAAGATCATTTTGGTCAATAGAGCATGATAATCATTATTGTTTCGTGCACGTTCATTTAAAGCTTAACTCTTTATATTATGGTTTACTTAGCCAACTAGCAAACCGATTGAATAGAAATTGCCCAGAACCATACATTTTGTGATGTTTGTAACGTAACGACAATGAAGACAAGATCATTTTGGTCATTAGAGCATGATAGTCGTTGTTGTTTCGTGCACGTTCTTTATATTTGTATTTACTTGGCCAACAAGCAACCCTATTGAATAGAAATTTACGACAACCATGCATTTTGCGATGTTTGTAACGAAACGACAATGAAGACAAGATCATTTTGGTCAATAGAGCATGATAATCATTGTTGTTTCGTGCACGTTCATTTAAAGCTTAACTCTTTGTATTATGGTTTACTTAGCCAACAAGCAAACCGATTGAATAGAAATTGCCCAGAACCATACATTTTGTGATGTTTGTAACGTAACGACAATGAAGACAAGATCATTTTGGTCATTAGATCATGATAATCGTTGTTGTTTCGTGCACGTTCTTTATATTTGGGTTTACTTGGCCAACAAGCAAACTTATTGAATAGAAATTTCCCACAACCATGCATTTTGCGATGTTTGTAAAGTAACGACAATGAAGACAAGATCATTTTGGTCAATAGACCATGATAATCGTTGTTGTTTCGTGCACGTTCTTTATATTTGGGTTTACTTGGCCAACAAGCAAACTTATTGAATAGAAATTTCCCACAACCATGCATTTTGCGATGTTTGTAACGTAACGACAATGAAGACAAGATCATTTTGGTCATTAGAGCATGATAATCGTTGTTGTTTCGTGACCGTTCTTTATATTTGGGTTTACTTGGCCAACAAGCAAACCTATTGAATAGAAATTTCCCACAACCATGCATTTTGCGATGTTTGTAACGTAACGACAATGAAGACAAGATCATTTTGGTCAATAGAGCATGATAATCGTTGTTGTTTCGTGCACGTTCTTTATACTTGGGTTTACTTTGCCAACAAGCAAACTTATTGAATAGAAATTTCCCACACCCATGCATTTTGCGATGTTTGTAAAGTAACGACAGTGAGGACAAGATCATTTTGGTCAGTAGAGCATGATAATCGTTGTCGTTTCGTGCAAGTTCTTTATATTTGGGTTTACTTGGCCAACAAGCAACCCTATTGAATAGAAATTTACGACAACCATGCATTTTGCGATGTTTGTAACGTAACGACAATGAAGACAAGATCATTTTGTTCAATAGAGCATGATAATCGTTGTTGTTTCGTGCACGTTCTTTATATTTGGGTTTACTTGGCCAACAAGCAAACCTATTGAATAGAAATCGCCCAGAACCATACATTTTGTGATGTTTGTAACGTAACGACAATGAAGACAAGATCATTTTGGTCATTAGAGCATGATTGTCGTTGTTGTTTCGTGCACGTTCTTTATATTTGTGTTTACTTGGCCAACAAGCAACCCTATTGAATAGAAATTTACAACAACCATGCATTTTGCGATGTTTGTAACGTAACGACAATGAAGACAAGATCATTTTGGTCAATAGAGCATGATAATCGTAGTTGTTTCGTGCACGTTCTTTATACTTGGGTTTACTTTGCCAACAAGCAAACTTATTGAAGAGAAATTTCCCACACCCATGCATTTTGCGATGTTTGTAAAGTAACGACAGTGAGGACAAGATCATTTTGGTCAGTAGAGCATGATAATCGTTGTTGTTTCGTGCACGTTCTTTATATTTGGGTTTACTTGGCCAACAAGCAAACCTATTGAATAGAAATTGCCCAGAACCATACATTTTGTGATGTTTGTAACGTAACGACAATGAAGACAAGATCATTTTGGTCATTAGAGCATGATTGTCGTTGTTGTTTCGTGCACGTTCTTTATATTTGTGTTTACTTGGCCAACAAGCAACCCTATTGAATAGAAATTTACAACAACCATGCATTTTGCGATGTTTGTAACGTAACGACAATGAAGACAAGATCATTTTGGTCATTAGAGCATGATAATCGTTGTTGTTTCGTGACCGTTCTTTATATTTGGGTTTACTTGGCCAACAAGCAAACCTATTGAATAGAAATTTCCCACAACCATGCATTTTGCGATGTTTGTAACGTAACGACAATGAAGACAAGATCATTTTGGTCATTAGAGCATGATAGTCGTTGTTGTTTCGTGTACGTTCTTTATATTTGTGTTTACTTGGCCAACAAGCAACCCTATTGAATAGAAATTTACGACAACCTTGCATTTTGCGATGTTTGTAACGTAACGACAATGAAGACAAGATCATTTTGGTCAATAGAGCATGATAATCATTATTGTTTCGTGCACGTTCATTTAAAGCTTAACTCTTTATATTATGGTTTACTTAGCCAACAAGCAAACCGATTGAATAGAAATTGCCCAGAACCATACATTTTGTGATGTTTGTAACGTAACGACAATGAAGACAAGATCATTTTGGTCATTAGAGCATGATAGTCGTTGTTGTTTCGTGCACGTTCTTTATATTTGTATTTACTTGGCCAACAAGCAACCCTATTGAATAGAAATTTACGACAACCATGCATTTTGCGATGTTTGTAACGAAACGACAATGAAGACAAGATCATTTTGGTCATTAGAGCATGATAATCGTTGTTGTTTCGTGACCGTTCTTTATATTTTACTTGGCCAACAAGCAAACCTATTGAATAGAAATTTCCCACAACCAGGCATTTTGCGATGTTTGTAACGTAACGACAATGAAGACAAGATCATTTTGGTCAATAGAGCATGATAATCGTTGTTGTTTCGTGACCGTTCTTTATATTTTACTTGGCCAACAAGCAAACCTATTGAATAGAAATTTCCCACAACCAGGCATTTTGCGATGTTTGTAACGTAACGACAATGAAGACAAGATCATTTTGGTCAATAGAGCATGATAATCGTTGTTGTTTCGTGCACGTTGTTTATATTTGGGTTTACTTGGCCAACAAGCAACCCTATTGAATAGAAATTTATGACAACCATGCATTTTGCGATGTTTGTAACGTAAGGAAAATGAAGACAAGATCATTTTGGTCAATAGAGCATGATAATCGTTGTTGTTTCTTGCACATTCATTTAAAGCTTAACTCTTTATATTTTGGTTTACTTAGCCAACAAGCAAACCGATTGAATAGAAATTGCCCATAACCATACATTTTGAGATGTTTGTAACGTAACGACAATGAAGACAAGATCATTTTGGTCAATAGAGCATGATAATCGTTGTTGTTTCGTGCACGTTCTTTATATTTGGGTTTACTTGGCCAACAAGCAAACCTATTGAATAGAAATTGCCCAGAACCATACATTTTGTGATGTTTGTAACGTAACGACAATGAAGACATGATCATTTTGGTCATTAGAGCATGATAGTCGTTGTTGTTTCGTGCACGTTCTTTATATTTGTGTTTACTTGGCCAACAAGCAACACTATTGAATAGAAATTTACGACAAGCTTGCATTTTGCGATGTTTGTAACGTAACGACAATGAAGACAAGATCATTTTGGTCAATAGAGCATGATAATCGTTGTTGTTTCGTGCACGTTCTTTATATTTGGGTTTACTTGGCCAACAAGCAAACCTATTGAATAGAAATTGCCCAAAACCATACATTTTGTGATGTTTATAACATAACGACAATGAAGACAAGATCATTTTGGTCATTAGAGCATGATAGTCGTTGTTGTTTCGTGCACGTTCTTTATATTTGTGTTTACTTGGTCAACAAGCAACCCTATTGAATAGAAATTTACGACAACCTTGCATTTTGCGATGTTTGTAACGTAACGACAATGAAGACAAGATCATTTTGGTCAATAGAGCATGATAATCATTGTTGTTTCGTGCACGTTCATTTAAAGCTTAACTCTTTATATTATGGTTTACTTAGCCAACAAGCAAACCGATTGAATAGAAATTGCCCATAACCATACATTTTGAGATGTTTGTAACGTAATGACAATGAAGACAAGATCATTTTGGTCAATAGAGCATGATAATCGTTGTTGTTTCGTGCACGTTCTTTATATTTGGGTTTACTTGGCCAACAAGCAAACCTATTGAATAGAAATTGCCCAGAACCATACATTTTGTGATGTTTGTAACGTAACGACAATGAAGACATGATCATTTTGGTCATTAGAGCATGATAGTCGTTGTTGTTTCGTGCACGTTCTTTATATTTGTGTTTACTTGGCCAACAAGCAACACTATTGAATAGAAATTTACGACAAGCTTGCATTTTGCGATGTTTGTAACGTAACGACAATGAAGACAAGATCATTTTGGTCAATAGAGCATGATAATCGTTGTTGTTTCGTGCACGTTCTTTATATTTGGGTTTACTTGGCCAACAAGCAAACCTATTGAATAGAAATTGCCCAAAACCATACATTTTGTGATGTTTATAACATAACGACAATGAAGACAAGATCATTTTGGTCATTAGAGCATGATAGTCGTTGTTGTTTCGTGCACGTTCTTTATATTTGTGTTTACTTGGTCAACAAGCAACCCTATTGAATAGAAATTTACGACAACCTTGCATTTTGCGATGTTTGTAACGTAACGACAATGAAGACAAGATCATTTTGGTCAATAGAGCATGATAATCATTGTTGTTTCGTGCACGTTCATTTAAAGCTTAACTCTTTATATTATGGTTTACTTAGCCAACAAGCAAACCGATTGAATGGAAATTGCCCACAACCATACATTTTGAGATATTTGTAACGTAACGACAATGAAGACAAGATCATTTTGGTCAATAGAGCATGATAATCGTTGTTGTTTCGTGCACGTTCTTTATATTTGGGTTTACTTGGCCAACAAGCAAACCTATTGAATAGAAATTGCCCAGAACCATACATTTTGTGATGTTTGTAACGTAACGACAATGAAGACATGATCATTTTGGTCATTAGAGCATGATAGTCGTTGTTGTTTCGTGCACGTTCTTTATATTTGTGTTTACTTGGCCAACAAGCAACACTATTGAATAGAAATTTACGACAAGCTTGCATTTTGCGATGTTTGTAACGTAACGACAATGAAGACAAGATCATTTTGGTCAATAGAGCATGATAATCGTTGTTGTTTCGTGCACGTTCTTTATATTTGGGTTTACTTGGCCAACAAGCAAACCTATTGAATAGAAATTGCCCAAAACCATACATTTTGTGATGTTTATAACATAACGACAATGAAGACAAGATCATTTTGGTCATTAGAGCATGATAGTCGTTGTTGTTTCGTGCACGTTCTTTATATTTGTGTTTACTTGGTCAACAAGCAACCCTATTGAATAGAAATTTACGACAACCTTGCATTTTGCGATGTTTGTAACGTAACGACAATGAAGACAAGATCATTTTGGTCAATAGAGCATGATAATCATTGTTGTTTCGTGCACGTTCATTTAAAGCTTAACTCTTTATATTATGGTTTACTTAGCCAACAAGCAAACCGATTGAATGGAAATTGCCCACAACCATACATTTTGAGATATTTGTAACGTAACGACAATGAAGACAAGATCATTTTGGTCAATAGAGCATGATAATCGTTGTTGTTTCGTGCACGTTCTTTATATTTGGGTTTACTTGGCCAACAAGCAAACCTATTGAATAGAAATTGCCCAGAACCATACATTTTGTGATGTTTGTAACGTAACGACAATGAAGACATGATCATTTTGGTCATTAGAGCATGATAGTCGTTGTTGTTTCGTGCACGTTCTTTATATTTGTGTTTACTTGGCCAACAAGCAACACTATTGAATAGAAATTTACGACAAGCTTGCATTTTGCGATGTTTGTAACGTAACGACAATGAAGACAAGATCATTTTGGTCAATAGAGCATGATAATCGTTGTTGTTTCGTGCACGTTCTTTATATTTGGGTTTACTTGGCCAACAAGCAAACCTATTGAATAGAAATTGCCCAAAACCATACATTTTGTGATGTTTATAACATAACGACAATGAAGACAAGATCATTTTGGTCATTAGAGCATGATAGTCGTTGTTGTTTCGTGCACGTTCTTTATATTTGTGTTTACTTGGTCAACAAGCAACCCTATTGAATAGAAATTTACGACAACCTTGCATTTTGCGATGTTTGTAACGTAACGACAATGAAGACAAGATCATTTTGGTCAATAGAGCATGATAATCATTGTTGTTTCGTGCACGTTCATTTAAAGCTTAACTCTTTATATTATGGTTTACTTAGCCAACAAGCAAACCGATTGAATAGAAATTGCCCAGAACCATACATTTTGTGATGTTTGTAACGTAACGACAATGAAGACAAGATCATTTTGGTCATTAGAGCATGATAGTCGTTGTCGTTTCGTGCAAGTTCTTTATATTTGTGTTTACTTGGCCAACAAGCAACCCTATTGAATAGAAATTTACGACAACCTTGCATTTTGCGATGTTTGTAACGTAACGACAATGAAGACAAGATCATTTTGGTCAATAGAGCATGATAATCGTTGTTGTTTCGTGCACGTTCTTTATATTTGGGTTTACTTGGCCAACAAGCAAACCTATTGAATAGAAATTGCCCAAAACCATATATTTTGTGATGTTTGTAACGTAACGACAATGAAGACAAGATCATTTTGGTCATTAGAGCATGATAGTCGTTGTTGTTTCGTGCACGTTCTTTATATTTGTGTTTACTTGGCCAACAAGCAACCCTATTGAATAGAAATTTACGACAACCTTGCATTTTGCGATGTTTGTAACGTAACGACAATGAAGACCAGATCATTTTGGTCAATAGAGCATGATAATCATTGTTGTTTCGTGCACGTTCATTTAAAGCTTAACTCTTTATATTATGGTTTACTTAGCCAACAAGCAAACCGATTGAATAGAAATTGCCCAGAACCATACATTTTGTGATGTTTGTAACGTAACGACAATGAAGACAAGATCATTTTGGTCATTAGAGCATGATAGTCGTTGTTGTTTCGTGCACGTTCTTTATATTTGGGTTTACTTGGCCAACAAGCAAACTTATTGAATAGAAATTTCCCACAACCATGCATTTTGCGATGTTTGTAACGAAACGACAATGAAGACAAGATCATTTTGGTCAATAGAGCATGATAATCATTGTTGTTTCGTGCACGTTCATTTAAAGCTTAACTCTTTATATTTTGGTTTACTTAGCCAACAAGCAAACCGATTGAATAGAAATTGCCCATAACCATACATTTTGAGATGTTTGTAACGTAACGACAATGAAGACAAGATCATTTTGGTCAATAGAGCATGATAATCGTTGTTGTTTCGTGCACGTTCTTTATATTTGGGTTTACTTGGCCAACAAGCAAACCTATTGAATAGAAATTGCCCAGAACCATACATTTTGTGATGTTTGTAACGTAACGACAATGAAGACATGATCATTTTGGTCATTAGAGCATGATAGTCGTTGTTGTTTCGTGCACGTTCTTTATATTTGTGTTTACTTGGTCAACAAGCAAACCTATTGAATAGAAATTTACGACAACCTTGCATTTTGCGATGTTTGTAACGTAACGACAATGAAGACAAGATCATTTTGGTCAATAGAGCATGATAATCATTGTTGTTTCGTGCACGTTCATTTAAAGCTTAACTCTTTATATTATGGTTTACTTAGCCAACAAGCAAACCGATTGAATAGAAATTGCCCAGAACCATACATTTTGTGATGTTTGTAACGTAACGACAATGAAGACAAGATCATTTTGGTCATTAGAGCATGATAGTCGTTGTCGTTTCGTGCAAGTTCTTTATATTTGTGTTTACTTGGCCAACAAGCAACCCTATTGAATAGAAATTTACGACAACCTTGCATTTTGCGATGTTTGTAACGTAACGACAATGAAGACAAGATCATTTTGGTCAATAGAGCATGATAATCGTTGTTGTTTCGTGCACGTTCTTTATATTTGGGTTTACTTGGCCAACAAGCAAACCTATTGAATAGAAATTGCCCAAAACCATATATTTTGTGATGTTTGTAACGTAACGACAATGAAGACAAGATCATTTTGGTCATTAGAGCATGATAGTCGTTGTTGTTTCGTGCACGTTCTTTATATTTGTGTTTACTTGGCCAACAAGCAACCCTATTGAATAGAAATTTACGACAACCTTGCATTTTGCGATGTTTGTAACGTAACGACAATGAAGACCAGATCATTTTGGTCAATAGAGCATGATAATCATTGTTGTTTCGTGCACGTTCATTTAAAGCTTAACTCTTTATATTATGGTTTACTTAGCCAACAAGCAAACCGATTGAATAGAAATTGCCCAGAACCATACATTTTGTGATGTTTGTAACGTAACGACAATGAAGACAAGATCATTTTGGTCATTAGAGCATGATAGTCGTTGTTGTTTCGTGCACGTTCTTTATATTTGGGTTTACTTGGCCAACAAGCAAACTTATTGAATAGAAATTTCCCACAACCATGCATTTTGCGATGTTTGTAACGAAACGACAATGAAGACAAGATCATTTTGGTCAATAGAGCATGATAATCATTGTTGTTTCGTGCACGTTCATTTAAAGCTTAACTCTTTATATTTTGGTTTACTTAGCCAACAAGCAAACCGATTGAATAGAAATTGCCCATAACCATACATTTTTAGATGTTTGTAACGTAACGACAATGAAGACAAGATCATTTTGGTCAATAGAGCATGATAATCGTTGTTGTTTCGTGCACGTTCTTTATATTTGGGTTTACTTGGCCAACAAGCAAACCTATTGAATAGAAATTGCCCAGAACCATACATTTTGTGATGTTTGTAACGTAACGACAATGAAGACATGATCATTTTGGTCATTAGAGCATGATAGTCGTTGTTGTTTCGTGCACGTTCTTTATATTTGTGTTTACTTGGCCAACAAGCAACACTATTGAATAGAAATTTACGACAAGCTTGCATTTTGTGATGTTTGTAACGTAACGACAATGAAGACAAGATCATTTTGGTCAATAGAGCATGATAATCGTTGTTGTTTCGTGCACGTTCTTTATATTTGGGTTTACTTGGCCAACAAGCAAACCTATTGAATAGAAATTGCCCAAAACCATACATTTTGTGATGTTTATAACATAACGACAATGAAGACAAGATCATTTTGGTCATTAGAGCATGATAGTCGTTGTTGTTTCGTGCACGTTCTTTATATTTGTGTTTACTTGGTCAACAAGCAACCCTATTGAATAGAAATTTACGACAACCTTGCATTTTGCGATGTTTGTAACGTAACGACAATGAAGACAAGATCATTTTGGTCAATAGAGCATGATAATCATTGTTGTTTCGTGCACGTTCATTTAAAACTTAACTCTTTATATTATGGTTTACTTAGCCAACAAGCAAACCGATTGAATAGAAATTGCCCATAACCATACATTTTGAGATGTTTGTAACGTAACGACAATGAAGACAAGATCATTTTGGTCAATAGAGCATGATAATCGTTGTTGTTTCGTGCACGTTCTTTATATTTGGGTTTACTTGGCCAACAAGCAAACCTATTGAATAGAAATTGCCCAGAACCATACATTTTGTGATGTTTGTAACGTAACGACAATGAAGACATGATCATTTTGGTCATTAGAGCATGATAGTCGTTGTTGTTTCGTGCACGTTCTTTATATTTGTGTTTACTTGGCCAACAAGCAACACTAGTGAATAGAAATTTACGACAAGCTTGCATTTTGCGATGTTTGTAACGTAACGACAATGAAGACAAGATCATTTTGGTCAATAGAGCATGATAATCGTTGTTGTTTCGTGCACGTTCTTTATATTTGGGTTTACTTGGCCAACAAGCAAACCTATTGAATAGAAATTGCCCAAAACCATACATTTTGTGATGTTTATAACATAACGACAATGAAGACAAGATCATTTTGGTCATTAGAGCATGATAGTCGTTGTTGTTTCGTGCACGTTCTTTATATTTGTGTTTACTTGGTCAACAAGCAACCCTATTGAATAGAAATTTACGACAACCTTGCATTTTGCGATGTTTGTAACGTAACGACAATGAAGACAAGATCATTTTGGTCAATAGAGCATGATAATCATTGTTGTTTCGTGCACGTTCATTTAAAGCTTAACTCTTTATATTATGGTTTACTTAGCCAACAAGCAAACCGATTGAATAGAAATTGCCCATAACCATACATTTTGTGATGTTTGTAACGTAACGACAATGAAGACAAGATCATTTTGGTCAATAGAGCATGATAATCGTTGTTGTTTCGTGCACGTTCTTTATATTTGGGTTTACTTGGCCAACAAGCAAACCTATTGAATAGAAATTGCCCAGAACCATACATTTTGTGATGTTTGTAACGTAACGACAATGAAGACAAGATCATTTTGGTCATTAGAGCATGATAGTCGTTGTTGTTTCGTGCACGTTCTTTATATTTGGGTTTACTTGGCCAACAAGCAAACTTATTGAATAGAAATTTCCCACAACCATGCATTTTGCGATGTTTGTAACGAAACGACAATGAAGACAAGATCATTTTGGTCAATAGAGCATGATAATCATTGTTGTTTCGTGCACGTTCATTTAAAGCTTAACTCTTTATATTTTGGTTTACTTAGCCAACAAGCAAACCGATTGAATAGAAATTGCCCATAACCATACATTTTGAGATGTTTGTAACGTAACGATAATGAAGACAAGATCATTTTGGTCAATAGAGCATGATAATCGTTGTTGTTTCGTGCACGTTCTTTATATTTGGGTTTACTTGGCCAACAAGCAAACCTATTGAATAGAAATTGCCCAGAACCATACATTTTGTGATGTTTGTAACGTAACGACAATGAAGACATGATCATTTTGGTCATTAGAGCATGATAGTCGTTGTTGTTTCGTGCACGTTCTTTATATTTGTGTTTACTTGGCCAACAAGCAACACTATTGAATAGAAATTTACGACAAGCTTGCATTTTGCGATGTTTGTAACGTAACGACAATGAAGACAAGATCATTTTGGTCAATAGAGCATGATAATCGTTGTTGTTTCGTGCACGTTCTTTATATTTGGGTTTACTTGGCCAACAAGCAAACCTATTGAATAGAAATTGCCCAAAACCATACATTTTGTGATGTTTATAACATAACGACAATGAAGACAAGATCATTTTGGTCATTAGAGCATGATAGTCGTTGTTGTTTCGTGCACGTTCTTTATATTTGTGTTTACTTGGTCAACAAGCAACCCTATTGAATAGAAATTTACGACAACCTTGCATTTTGCGATGTTTGTAACGTAACGACAATGAAGACAAGATCATTTTGGTCAATAGAGCATGATAATCATTGTTGTTTCGTGCACGTTCATTTAAAGCTTAACTCTTTATATTTTGGTTTACTTAGCCAACAAGCAAACCGATTGAATAGAAATTGCCCATAACCATACATTTTGAGATGTTTGTAACGTAACGATAATGAAGACAAGATCATTTTGGTCAATAGAGCATGATAATCGTTGTTGTTTCGTGCACGTTCTTTATATTTGGGTTTACTTGGCCAACAAGCAAACCTATTGAATAGAAATTGCCCAGAACCATACATTTTGTGATGTTTGTAACGTAACGACAATGAAGACATGATCATTTTGGTCATTAGAGCATGATAGTCGTTGTTGTTTCGTGCACGTTCTTTATATTTGTGTTTACTTGGCCAACAAGCAACACTATTGAATAGAAATTTACGACAAGCTTGCATTTTGCGATGTTTGTAACGTAACGACAATGAAGACAAGATCATTTTGGTCAATAGAGCATGATAATCGTTGTTGTTTCGTGCACGTTCTTTATATTTGGGTTTACTTGGCCAACAAGCAAACCTATTGAATAGAAATTGCCCAAAACCATACATTTTGTGATGTTTATAACATAACGACAATGAAGACAAGATCATTTTGGTCATTAGAGCATGATAGTCGTTGTTGTTTCGTGCACGTTCTTTATATTTGTGTTTACTTGGTCAACAAGCAACCCTATTGAATAGAAATTTACGACAACCTTGCATTTTGCGATGTTTGTAACGTAACGACAATGAAGACAAGATCATTTTGGTCAATAGAGCATGATAATCATTGTTGTTTCGTGCACGTTCATTTAAAGCTTAACTCTTTATATTATGGTTTACTTAGCCAACAAGCAAACCGATTGAATAGAAATTGCCCATAACCATACATTTTGAGATGTTTGTAACATAACGACAATGAAGACAAGATCATTTTGGTCAATAGAGCATGATAATCGTTGTTGTTTCGTGCACGTTCTTTATATTTGGGTTTACTTGGCCAACAAGCAAACCTATTGAATAGAAATTGCCCAGAACCATACATTTTGTGATGTTTGTAACGTAACGACAATGAAGACATGATCATTTTGGTCATTAGAGCATGATAGTCGTTGTTGTTTCGTGCACGTTCTTTATATTTGTGTTTACTTGGCCAACAAGCAACACTATTGAATAGAAATTTACGACAAGCTTGCATTTTGCGATGTTTGTAACGTAACGACAATGAAGACAAGATCATTTTGGTCAATAGAGCATGATAATCGTTGTTGTTTCGTGCACGTTCTTTATATTTGGGTTTACTTGGCCAACAAGCAAACCTATTGAATAGAAATTGCCCAAAACCATACATTTTGTGATGTTTATAACATAACGACAATGAAGACAAGATCATTTTGGTCATTAGAGCATGATAGTCGTTGTTGTTTCGTGCACGTTCTTTATATTTGTGTTTACTTGGTCAACAAGCAACCCTATTGAATAGAAATTTACGACAACCTTGCATTTTGCGATGTTTGTAACGTAACGACAATGAAGACAAGATCATTTTGGTCAATAGAGCATGATAATCATTGTTGTTTCGTGCACGTTCATTTAAAGCTTAACTCTTTATATTATGGTTTACTTAGCCAACAAGCAAACCGATTGAATAGAAATTGCCCATAACCATACATTTTGAGATGTTTGTAACGTAATGACAATGAAGACAAGATCATTTTGGTCAATAGAGCATGATAATCGTTGTTGTTTCGTGCACGTTCTTTATATTTGGGTTTACTTGGCCAACAAGCAAACCTATTGAATAGAAATTGCCCAGAACCATACATTTTGTGATGTTTGTAACGTAACGACAATGAAGACATGATCATTTTGGTCATTAGAGCATGATAGTCGTTGTTGTTTCGTGCACGTTCTTTATATTTGTGTTTACTTGGCCAACAAGCAACACTATTGAATAGAAATTTACGACAAGCTTGCATTTTGCGATGTTTGTAACGTAACGACAATGAAGACAAGATCATTTTGGTCAATAGAGCATGATAATCGTTGTTGTTTCGTGCACGTTCTTTATATTTGGGTTTACTTGGCCAACAAGCAAACCTATTGAATAGAAATTGCCCAAAACCATACATTTTGTGATGTTTATAACATAACGACAATGAAGACAAGATCATTTTGGTCATTAGAGCATGATAGTCGTTGTTGTTTCGTGCACGTTCTTTATATTTGTGTTTACTTGGTCAACAAGCAACCCTATTGAATAGAAATTTACGACAACCTTGCATTTTGCGATGTTTGTAACGTAACGACAATGAAGACAAGATCATTTTGGTCAATAGAGCATGATAATCATTGTTGTTTCGTGCACGTTCATTTAAAGCTTAACTCTTTATATTATGGTTTACTTAGCCAACAAGCAAACCGATTGAATAGAAATTGCCCATAACCATACATTTTGAGATGTTTGTAACATAACGACAATGAAGACAAGATCATTTTGGTCAATAGAGCATGATAATCGTTGTTGTTTCGTGCACGTTCTTTATATTTGGGTTTACTTGGCCAACAAGCAAACCTATTGAATAGAAATTGCCCAGAACCATACATTTTGTGATGTTTGTAACGTAACGACAATGAAGACATGATCATTTTGGTCATTAGAGCATGATAGTCGTTGTTGTTTCGTGCACGTTCTTTATATTTGTGTTTACTTGGCCAACAAGCAACACTATTGAATAGAAATTTACGACAAGCTTGCATTTTGCGATGTTTGTAACGTAACGACAATGAAGACAAGATCATTTTGGTCAATAGAGCATGATAATCGTTGTTGTTTCGTGCACGTTCTTTATATTTGGGTTTACTTGGCCAACAAGCAAACCTATTGAATAGAAATTGCCCAAAACCATACATTTTGTGATGTTTATAACATAACGACAATGAAGACAAGATCATTTTGGTCATTAGAGCATGATAGTCGTTGTTGTTTCGTGCACGTTCTTTATATTTGTGTTTACTTGGTCAACAAGCAACCCTATTGAATAGAAATTTACGACAACCTTGTATTTTGCGATGTTTGTAACGTAACGACAATGAAGACAAGATCATTTTGGTCAATAGAGCATGATAATCATTGTTGTTTCGTGCACGTTCATTTAAAGCTTAACTCTTTATATTATGGTTTACTTAGCCAACAAGCAAACCGATTGAATAGAAATTGCCCAGAACCATACATTTTGTGATGTTTGTAACGTAACGACAATGAAGACAAGATCATTTTGGTCATTAGAGCATGATAGTCGTTGTCGTTTCGTGCAAGTTCTTTATATTTGTGTTTACTTGGCCAACAAGCAACCCTATTGAATAGAAATTTACGACAACCTTGCATTTTGCGATGTTTGTAACGTAACGACAATGAAGACAAGATCATTTTGGTCAATAGAGCATGATAATCGTTGTTGTTTCGTGCACGTTCTTTATATTTGGGTTTACTTGGCCAACAAGCAAACCTATTGAATAGAAATTACCCAAAACCATACATTTTGTGATGTTTATAACATAACGACAATGAAGACAAGATCATTTTGGTCATTAGAGCATGATAGTCGTTGTTGTTTCGTGCACGTTCTTTATATTTGTGTTTACTTGGTCAACAAGCAACCCTATTGAATAGAAATTTACGACAACCTTGCATTTTGCGATGTTTGTAACGTAACGACAATGAAGACAAGATCATTTTGGTCAATAGAGCATGATAATCATTGTTGTTTCGTGCACGTTCATTTAAAGCTTAACTCTTTATATTATGGTTTACTTAGCCAACAAGCAAACCGATTGAATAGAAATTGCCCATAACCATACATTTTGAGATGTTTGTAACGTAACGACAATGAAGACAAGATCATTTTGGTCAATAGAGCATGATAATCGTTGTTGTTTCGTGCACGTTCTTTATATTTGGGTTTACTTGGCCAACAAGCAAACCTATTGAATAGAAATTGCCCAGAACCATACATTTTGTGATGTTTGTAACGTAACGACAATGAAGACATGATCATTTTGGTCATTAGAGCATGATAGTCGTTGTTGTTTCGTGCACGTTCTTTATATTTGTGTTTACTTGGCCAACAAGCAACACTATTGAATAGAAATTTACGACAAGCTTGCATTTTGCGATGTTTGTAACGTAACGAAAATGAAGACAAGATCATTTTGGTCAATAGAGCATGATAATCAATGTTGTTTCGTGCACGTTCTTTATATTTGGGTTTACTTGGCCAACAAGCAAACCTATTGAATAGAAATTGCCCAAAACCATACATTTTGTGATGTTTATAACATAACGACAATGAAGACAAGATCATTTTGGTCATTAGAGCATGATAGTCGTTGTTGTTTCGTGCACGTTCTTTATATTTGTGTTTACTTGGTCAACAAGCAACCCTATTGAATAGAAATTTACGACAACCTTGCATTTTGCGATGTTTGTAACGTAACGACAATGAAGACAAGATCATTTTGGTCAATAGAGCATGATAATCATTGTTGTTTCGTGCACGTTCATTTAAAGCTTAACTCTTTATATTATGGTTTACTTAGCCAACAAGCAAACCGATTGAATAGAAATTGCCCAGAACCATACATTTTGTGATGTTTGTAACGTAACGACAATGAAGACAAGATCATTTTGGTCATTAGAGCATGATAGTCGTTGTCGTTTCGTGCAAGTTCTTTATATTTGTGTTTACTTGGCCAACAAGCAACCCTATTGAATAGAAATTTACGACAACCTTGCATTTTGCGATGTTTGTAACGTAACGACAATGAAGACAAGATCATTTTGGTCAATAGAGCATGATAATCGTTGTTGTTTCGTGCACGTTCTTTATATTTGGGTTTACTTGGCCAACAAGCAAACCTATTGAATAGAAATTGCCCAAAACCATATATTTTGTGATGTTTGTAACGTAACGACAATGAAGACAAGATCATTTTGGTCATTAGAGCATGATAGTCGTTGTTGTTTCGTGCACGTTCTTTATATTTGTGTTTACTTGGCCAACAAGCAACCCTATTGAATAGAAATTTACGACAACCTTGCATTTTGCGATGTTTGTAACGTAACGACAATGAAGACAAGATCATTTTGTTCAATAGAGCATGATAATCATTGTTGTTTCGTGCACGTTCATTTAAAGCTTAACTCTTTATATTATGGTTTACTTAGCCAACAAGCAAACCGATTGAATAGAAATTGCCCAGAACCATACATTTTGTGATGTTTGTAACGTAACGACAATGAAGACAAGATCATTTTGGTCATTAGAGCATGATAGTCGTTGTTGTTTCGTGCACGTTCTTTATATTTGGGTTTACTTGGCCAACAAGCAAACTTATTGAATAGAAATTTCCCACAACCATGCATTTTGCGATGTTTGTAACGAAACGACAATGAAGACAAGATCATTTTGGTCAATAGAGCATGATAATCATTGTTGTTTCGTGCACGTTCATTTAAAGCTTAACTCTTTATATTATGGTTTACTTAGCCAACAAGCAAACCAATTGAATAGAAATTGCCCAGAACCATACATTTTGTGATGTTTGTAACGTAACGACAATGAAGACAAGATCATTTTGGTCATTAGAGCATGATAGTCGTTGTTGTTTCGTGCACGTTCTTTATATTTGGGTTTACTTGGCCAACAAGCAAACTTATTGAATAGAAATTTCCCACAACCATGCATTTTGCGATGTTTGTAACGAAACGACAATGAAGACAAGATCATTTTGGTCAATAGAGCATGATAATCGTTGTTGTTTCGTGCACGTTCTTTATATTTGGGTTTACTTGGCCAACAAGCAAACCTATTGAATAGAAATTGCCCAAAACCATACATTTTGTGATGTTTATAACATAACGACAATGAAGACAAGATCATTTTGGTCATTAGAGCATGATAGTCGTTGTTGTTTCGTGCACGTTCTTTATATTTGTGTTTACTTGGTCAACAAGCAACCCTATTGAATAGAAATTTACGACAACCTTGCATTTTGCGATGTTTGTAACGTAACGACAATGAAGACAAGATCATTTTGGTCAATAGAGCATGATAATCATTGTTGTTTCGTGCACGTTCATTTAAAGCTTAACTCTTTATATTATGGTTTACTTAGCCAACAAGCAAACCGATTGAATAGAAATTGCCCATAACCATACATTTTGAGATGTTTGTAACGTAACGACAATGAAGACAAGATCATTTTGGTCAATAGAGCATGATAATCGTTGTTGTTTCGTGCACGTTCTTTATATTTGGGTTTACTTGGCCAACAAGCAAACCTATTGAATAGAAATTGCCCAGAACCATACATTTTGTGATGTTTGTAACGTAACGACAATGAAGACATGATCATTTTGGTCATTAGAGCATGATAGTCGTTGTTGTTTCGTGCACGTTCTTTATATTTGTGTTTACTTGGCCAACAAGCAACACTATTGAATAGAAATTTACGACAAGCTTGCATTTTGCGATGTTTGTAACATAACGACAATGAAGACAAGATCATTTTGGTCAATAGAGCATGATAATCGTTGTTGTTTCGTGCACGTTCTTTATATTTGGGTTTACTTGGCCAACAAGCAAACCTATTGAATAGAAATTGCCCAAAACCATACATTTTGTGATGTTTATAACATAACGACAATGAAGACAAGATCATTTTGGTCATTAGAGCATGATAGTCGTTGTTGTTTCGTGCACGTTCTTTATATTTGTGTTTACTTGGCCAACAAGCAACCCTATTGAATAGAAATTTACGACAACCTTGCATTTTGCGATGTTTGTAACGTAACGACAATGAAGACAAGATCATTTTGTTCAATAGAGCATGATAATCATTGTTGTTTCGTGCACGTTCATTTAAAGCTTAACTCTTTATATTATGGTTTACTTAGCCAACAAGCAAACCGATTGAATAGAAATTGCCCAGAACCATACATTTTGTGATGTTTGTAACGTAACGACAATGAAGACAAGATCATTTTGGTCATTAGAGCATGATAGTCGTTGTTGTTTCGTGCACGTTCTTTATATTTGGGTTTACTTGGCCAACAAGCAAACTTATTGAATAGAAATTTCCCACAACCATGCATTTTGCGATGTTTGTAACGAAACGACAATGAAGACAAGATCATTTTGGTCAATAGAGCATGATAATCATTGTTGTTTCGTGCACGTTCATTTAAAGCTTAACTCTTTATATTATGGTTTACTTAGCCAACAAGCAAACCAATTGAATAGAAATTGCCCAGAACCATACATTTTGTGATGTTTGTAACGTAACGACAATGAAGACAAGATCATTTTGGTCATTAGAGCATGATAGTCGTTGTTGTTTCGTGCACGTTCTTTATATTTGGGTTTACTTGGCCAACAAGCAAACTTATTGAATAGAAATTTCCCACAACCATGCATTTTGCGATGTTTGTAACGAAACGACAATGAAGACAAGATCATTTTGGTCAATAGAGCATGATAATCGTTGTTGTTTCGTGCACGTTCTTTATATTTGGGTTTACTTGGCCAACAAGCAAACCTATTGAATAGAAATTGCCCAAAACCATACATTTTGTGATGTTTATAACATAACGACAATGAAGACAAGATCATTTTGGTCATTAGAGCATGATAGTCGTTGTTGTTTCGTGCACGTTCTTTATATTTGTGTTTACTTGGTCAACAAGCAACCCTATTGAATAGAAATTTACGACAACCTTGCATTTTGCGATGTTTGTAACGTAACGACAATGAAGACAAGATCATTTTGGTCAATAGAGCATGATAATCATTGTTGTTTCGTGCACGTTCATTTAAAGCTTAACTCTTTATATTATGGTTTACTTAGCCAACAAGCAAACCGATTGAATAGAAATTGCCCATAACCATACATTTTGAGATGTTTGTAACGTAACGACAATGAAGACAAGATCATTTTGGTCAATAGAGCATGATAATCGTTGTTGTTTCGTGCACGTTCTTTATATTTGGGTTTACTTGGCCAACAAGCAAACCTATTGAATAGAAATTGCCCAGAACCATACATTTTGTGATGTTTGTAACGTAACGACAATGAAGACATGATCATTTTGGTCATTAGAGCATGATAGTCGTTGTTGTTTCGTGCACGTTCTTTATATTTGTGTTTACTTGGCCAACAAGCAACACTATTGAATAGAAATTTACGACAAGCTTGCATTTTGCGATGTTTGTAACGTAACGACAATGAAGACAAGATCATTTTGCTCAATAGAGCATGATAACCGTTGTTGTTTCGTGCACGTTCTTTATATTTGGGTTTACTTGGCCAACAAGCAAACCTATTGAATAGAAATTGCCCAAAACCATACATTTTGTGATGTTTATAACGTAACGACAATGAAGACAAGATCATTTTGGTCATTAGAGCATGATAGTCGTTGTTGTTTCGTGCACGTTCTCTATATTTGTGTTTACTTGGTCAACAAGCAACCCTATTGAATAGAAATTTACGACAACCTTGCATTTTGCGATGTTTGTAACGTAACGACAATGAAGACAAGATCATTTTGGTCAATAGAGCATGATAATCATTGTTGTTTCGTGCACGTTCATTTAAAGCTTAACTCTTTATATTATGGTTTACTTAGCCAACAAGCAAACCGATTGAATAGAAATTGCCCAGAACCATACATTTTGTGATGTTTGTAACGTAACGACAATGAAGACAAGATCATTTTGGTCATTAGAGCATGATAGTCGTTGTCGTTTCGTGCAAGTTCTTTATATTTGTGTTTACTTGGCCAACAAGCAACCCTATTGAATAGAAATTTACGACAACCTTGCATTTTGCGATGTTTGTAACGTAACGACAATGAAGACAAGATCATTTTGGTCAATAGAGCATGATAATCGTTGTTGTTTCGTGCACGTTCTTTATATTTGGGTTTACTTGGCCAACAAGCAAACCTATTGAATAGAAATTGCCCAAAACCATATATTTTGTGATGTTTGTAACGTAACGACAATGAAGACAAGATCATTTTGGTCATTAGAGCATGATAGTCGTTGTTGTTTCGTGCACGTTCTTTATATTTGTGTTTACTTGGCCAACAAGCAACCCTATTGAATAGAAATTTACGACAACCTTGCATTTTGCGATGTTTGTAACGTAACGACAATGAAGACAAGATCATTTTGGTCAATAGAGCATGATAATCATTGTTGTTTCGTGCACGTTCATTTAAAGCTTAACTCTTTATATTATGGTTTACTTAGCCAACAAGCAAACCGATTGAATAGAAATTGCCCAGAACCATACATTTTGTGATGTTTGTAACGTAACGACAATGAAGACAAGATCATTTTGGTCATTAGAGCATGATAGTCGTTGTTGTTTCGTGCACGTTCTTTATATTTGGGTTTACTTGGCCAACAAGCAAACTTATTGAATAGAAATTTCCCACAACCATGCATTTTGCGATGTTTGTAACGAAACGACAATGAAGACAAGATCATTTTGGTCAATAGAGCATGATAATCATTGTTGTTTCGTGCACGTTCATTTAAAGCTTAACTCTTTATATTATGGTTTACTTAGCCAACAAGCAAACCAATTGAATAGAAATTGCCCAGAACCATACATTTTGTGATGTTTGTAACGTAACGACAATGAAGACAAGATCATTTTGGTCATTAGAGCATGATAGTCGTTGTTGTTTCGTGCACGTTCTTTATATTTGGGTTTACTTGGCCAACAAGCAAACTTATTGAATAGAAATTTCCCACAACCATGCATTTTGCGATGTTTGTAACGAAACGACAATGAAGACAAGATCATTTTGGTCAATAGAGCATGATAATCATTGTTGTTTCGTGCACGTTCATTTAAAGCTTAACTCTTTATATTATGGTTTACTTAGCCAACAAGCAAACCGATTGAATAGAAATTGCCCAGAACCATACATTTTGTGATGTATGTAACGTAACGACAATGAAGACAAGATCATTTTGGTCATTAGAGCATGATAATCGTTGTTGTTTCGTGCACGTTCTTTATATTTGGGTTTACTTGGCCAACAAGCAAACTTATTGAATAGAAATTTCCCACAACCATGCATTTTGCGATGTTTGTAACGAAACGACAATGAAGACAAGATCATTTTGGTCATTAGAGCATGATAATCGTTGTTGTTTCGTGACCGTTCTTTATATTTCACTTGGCCAACAAGCAAACCTATTGAATAGAAATTGCCCAGAACCATTCATTTTGTGATGTTTGTAACGTAACGACAATGAAGACATGATCATTTTGGTCATTAGAGCATGATAGTCGTTGTTGTTTCGTGCACGTACTTTATATTTGTGTTTACTTGGCCAACAAGCAACCCTATTGAATAGAAATTTACGACAACCTTGCATTTTGCGATGTTTGTAACGTAACGACAATGAAGACAAGATCATTTTGCTCAATAGAGCATGATAACCGTTGTTGTTTCGTGCACGTTCTTTATATTTGGGTTTACTTGGCCAACAAGCAAACCTATTGAATAGAAATTGCCCAAAACCATACATTTTGTGATGTTTATAACGTAACGACAATGAAGACAAGATCATTTTGGTCATTAGAGCATGATAGTCGTTGTTGTTTCGTGCACGTTCTCTATATTTGTGTTTACTTGGTCAACAAGCAACCCTATTGAATAGAAATTTACGACAACCTTGCATTTTGCGATGTTTGTAACGTAACGACAATGAAGACAAGATCATTTTGGTCAATAGAGCATGATAATCATTGTTGTTTCGTGCACGTTCATTTAAAGCTTAACTCTTTATATTATGGTTTACTTAGCCAACAAGCAAACCGATTGAATAGAAATTGCCCAGAACCATACATTTTGTGATGTTTGTAACGTAACGACAATGAAGACAAGATCATTTTGGTCATTAGAGCATGATAGTCGTTGTCGTTTCGTGCAAGTTCTTTATATTTGTGTTTACTTGGCCAACAAGCAACCCTATTGAATAGAAATTTACGACAACCTTGCATTTTGCGATGTTTGTAACGTAACGACAATGAAGACAAGATCATTTTGGTCAATAGAGCATGATAATCGTTGTTGTTTCGTGCACGTTCTTTATATTTGGGTTTACTTGGCCAACAAGCAAACCTATTGAATAGAAATTGCCCAAAACCATACATTTTGTGATGTTTGTAACGTAACGACAATGAAGACAAGATCATTTTGGTCATTAGAGCATGATAGTCGTTGTTGTTTCGTGCACGTTCTTTATATTTGTGTTTACTTGGCCAACAAGCAACCCTATTGAATAGAAATTTACGACAACCTTGCATTTTGCGATGTTTGTAACGTAACGACAATGAAGACAAGATCATTTTGGTCAATAGAGCATGATAATCATTGTTGTTTCGTGCACGTTTATTTAAAGCTTACCTCTTTATATTATGGTTTACCTAACAACAAGCAAACCTATTGAATAGAAATTGCCCAAAACCATACATTTTGTGATGTTTGTAACGTAACGAAAATGAAGACAAGATCATTTTGGTCATTAGAGCATGATAGTCGTTGTTGTTTCGTGCACGTTCTTTATATTTGTGTTTACTTGGCCAACAAGCAACCCTATTGAATATAAATTTACGACAACCATGCATTTTGCGATGTTTGTAACGTAACGACAATGAAGACAAGATCATTTTGGTCAATAGAGCATGATAATCGTTGTTGTTTCGTGCACGTTCTTTATATTTGGGTTTACTTGGCCAACAAGCAAACCTATTGAATAGAAATTGCCCAGAACCATACATTTTGTGATGTTTGTAACGTAACGACAATGAAGACAAGATCATTTTGGTCATTAGAGCATGATAGTCGTTGTTGTTTCGTGCACGTTCTTTATATTTGTGTTTACTTGGCCAACAAGCAACCCTATTGAATAGAAATTTACGACAATCTTGCATTTTGCGATGTTTGTAACGTAACGACAATGAAGACAAGATCATTTTGGTCAATAGAGCATGATAATCGTTGTTGTTTCGTGCACGTTCTTTATATTTGGGTTTACTTGGCCAACAAGCAAACCTATTGAATAGAAATTGCCCAGAACCATACATTTTGTGATGTTTGTAACGTAACGACAATGAAGACAAGATCATTTTGGTCATTAGAGCATGATAGTCGTTGTCGTTTCGTGCAAGTTCTTTATATTTGTGTTTACTTGGCCAACAAGCAACCCTATTGAATAGAAATTTACGACAACCTTGCATTTTGCAATGTTTGTAACGTAACGACAATGAAGACAAGATCATTTTGGTCAATAGAGCATGATAATCGTTTTTGTTTCGTGCACGTTCTTTATATTTGGGTTTACTTGGCCAACAAGCAAACCTATTGAATAGAAATTGCCCAAAACCATACATTTTGTGATGTTTGTAACGTAACGACAATGAAGACAAGATCATTTTGGTCATTAGAGCATGATAGTCGTTGTTGTTTCGTGCACGTTCTTTATATTTGTGTTTACTTGGCCAACAAGCAACCCTATTGAATAGAAATTTACGACAACCTTGCATTTTGCGATGTTTGTAACGTAACGACAATGAAGACAAGATCATTTTGGTCAATAGAGCATGATAATCATTGTTGTTTCGTGCACGTTCATTTAAAGCTTACCTCTTTATATTATGGTTTACTTAGCCAACAAGCAAACCGATTGAATAGAAATTGCCCAGAACCATACATTTTGTGATGTTTGTAACGTAACGAAAATGAAGACAAGATCATTTTGGTCATTAGAGCATGATAGTCGTTGTTGTTTCGTACACGTTCTTTATATTTGTGTTTACTTGGCCAACAAGCAACCCTATTGAATATAAATTTACGACAACCATGCATTTTGCGATGTTTGTAACGTAACGACAATGAAGACAAGATCATTTTGGTCAATAGAGCATGATAATCGTTGTTGTTTCGTGCACGTTCATTTAAAGCTTAACTCTTTATATTATGGTTTACTTAGCCAACAAGCAAACCGATTGAATAGAAATTGCCCAGAACCATACATTTTGTGATGTATGTAACGTAACGACAATGAAGACAAGATCATTTTAGTCATTAGAGCATGATAATCGTTGTTGTTTCGTGCACGTTCTTTATATTTGGGTTTACTTGGCCAACAAGCAAACTTATTGAATAGAAATTTCCCACAACCATGCATTTTGCGATGTTTATAACGAAACGACAATGAAGACAAGATCATTTTGGTCATTAGAGCATGATAATCGTTGTTGTTTCGTGACCGTTCTTTATATTTTACTTGGCCAACAAGCAAACCTATTGAATAGAAATTTCCCACAACCATGCATTTTGCGATGTTTGTAACGTAACGACAATGAAGACAAGATCATTTTGGTCAATAGAGCATGATAATCGTTGTTGTTTCGTGCACGTTGTTTATATTTGGGTTTACTTGGCCAACAAGCAACCCTATTGAATAGAAATTTATGACAACCATGCATTTTGCGATGATTGTAACGTAAGGAAAATGAAGACAAGATCATTTTGGTCAATAGAGCATGATAATCGTTGTTGTTTCTTGCACATTCATTTAAAGCTTAACTCTTTATATTTTGGTTTACTTAGCCAACAAGCAAACCGATTGAATAGAAATTGCCCATAACCATACATTTTGAGATGTTTGTAACGTAACGACAATGAAGACAAGATCATTTTGGTCAATAGAGCATGATAATCGTTGTTGTTTCGTGCACGTTCTTTATATTTGGGTTTACTTGGCCAACAAGCAAACCTATTGAATAGAAATTGCCCAGAACCATACATTTTGTGATGTTTGTAACGTAACGACAATGAAGACATGATCATTTTGGTCATTAGAGCATGATAGTCGTTGTTGTTTCGTGCACGTTCTTTATATTTGTGTTTACTTGGCCAACAAGCAACACTATTGAATAGAAATTTACGACAAGCTTGCATTTTGCGATGTTTGTAACGTAATGACAATGAAGACAAGATCATTTTGGTCAATAGAGCATGATAATCGTTGTTGTTTCGTGCACGTTCTTTATATTTGGGTTTACTTGGCCAACAAGCAAACCTATTGAATAGAAATTGCCCAGAACCATACATTTTGTGATGTTTGTAACGTAACGACAATGAAGACAAGATCATTTTGGTCAATAGAGCATGATAATCGTTGTTGTTTCGTGCACGTTCTTTATATTTGGGTTTACTTGGCCAACAAGCAAACCTATTGAATAGAAATTGCCCAGAACCATACATTTTGTGATGTTTGTAACGTAACGACAATGAAGACAAGATCATTTTGGTCATTAGAGCATGATAGTCGTTGTCGTTTCGTGCAAGTTCTTTATATTTGTGTTTACTTGGCCAACAAGCAACCCTATTGAATAGAAATTTACGACAACCTTGCATTTTGCGATGTTTGTAACGTAACGACAATGAAGACAAGATCATTTTGGTCAATAGAGCATGATAATCATTGTTGTTTCGTGCACGTTCATTTAAAGCTTAACTCTTTATATTATGGTTTACTTAGCCAACAAGCAAACCGATTGAATAGAAATTGCCCAGAACCATACATTTTGTGATGTTTGTAACGTAACGACAATGAAGACAAGATCATTTTGGTCATTAGAGCATGATAGTCGTTGTTGTTTCGTGCACGTTCTTTATATTTGGGTTTACTTGGCCAACAAGCAAACTTATTGAATAGAAATTTCCCACAACCATGCATTTTGCGATGTTTGTAACGAAACGACAATGAAGACAAGATCATTTTGGTCAATAGAGCATGATAATCATTGTTGTTTCGTGCACGTTCATTTAAAGCTTAACTCTTTATATTATGGTTTACTTAGCCAACAAGCAAACCAATTGAATAGAAATTGCCCAGAACCATACATTTTGTGATGTTTGTAACGTAACGACAATGAAGACAAGATCATTTTGGTCATTAGAGCATGATAGTCGTTGTTGTTTCGTGCACGTTCTTTATATTTGGGTTTACTTGGCCAACAAGCAAACTTATTGAATAGAAATTTCCCACAACCATGCATTTTGCGATGTTTGTAACGAAACGACAATGAAGACAAGATCATTTTGGTCAATAGAGCATGATAATCATTGTTGTTTCGTGCACGTTCATTTAAAGCTTAACTCTTTATATTATGGTTTACTTAGCCAACAAGCAAACCGATTGAATAGAAATTGCCCAGAACCATACATTTTGTGATGTATGTAACGTAACGACAATGAAGACAAGATCATTTTGGTCATTAGAGCATGATAATCGTTGTTGTTTCGTGCACGTTCTTTATATTTGGGTTTACTTGGCCAACAAGCAAACTTATTGAATAGAAATTTCCCACAACCATGCATTTTGCGATGTTTGTAACGAAACGACAATGAAGACAAGATCATTTTGGTCATTAGAGCATGATAATCGTTGTTGTTTCGTGACCGTTCTTTATATTTCACTTGGCCAACAAGCAAACCTATTGAATAGAAATTGCCCAGAACCATTCATTTTGTGATGTTTGTAACGTAACGACAATGAAGACATGATCATTTTGGTCATTAGAGCATGATAGTCGTTGTTGTTTCGTGCACGTACTTTATATTTGTGTTTACTTGGCCAACAAGCAACCCTATTGAATAGAAATTTACGACAACCTTGCATTTTGCGATGTTTGTAACGTAACGACAATGAAGACAAGATCATTTTGCTCAATAGAGCATGATAACCGTTGTTGTTTCGTGCACGTTCTTTATATTTGGGTTTACTTGGCCAACAAGCAAACCTATTGAATAGAAATTGCCCAAAACCATACATTTTGTGATGTTTATAACGTAACGACAATGAAGACAAGATCATTTTGGTCATTAGAGCATGATAGTCGTTGTTGTTTCGTGCACGTTCTCTATATTTGTGTTTACTTGGTCAACAAGCAACCCTATTGAATAGAAATTTACGACAACCTTGCATTTTGCGATGTTTGTAACGTAACGACAATGAAGACAAGATCATTTTGGTCAATAGAGCATGATAATCATTGTTGTTTCGTGCACGTTCATTTAAAGCTTAACTCTTTATATTATGGTTTACTTAGCCAACAAGCAAACCGATTGAATAGAAATTGCCCAGAACCATACATTTTGTGATGTTTGTAACGTAACGACAATGAAGACAAGATCATTTTGGTCATTAGAGCATGATAGTCGTTGTCGTTTCGTGCAAGTTCTTTATATTTGTGTTTACTTGGCCAACAAGCAACCCTATTGAATAGAAATTTACGACAACCTTGCATTTTGCGATGTTTGTAACGTAACGACAATGAAGACAAGATCATTTTGGTCAATAGAGCATGATAATCGTTGTTGTTTCGTGCACGTTCTTTATATTTGGGTTTACTTGGCCAACAAGCAAACCTATTGAATAGAAATTGCCCAAAACCATACATTTTGTGATGTTTGTAACGTAACGACAATGAAGACAAGATCATTTTGGTCATTAGAGCATGATAGTCGTTGTTGTTTCGTGCACGTTCTTTATATTTGTGTTTACTTGGCCAACAAGCAACCCTATTGAATAGAAATTTACGACAACCTTGCATTTTGCGATGTTTGTAACGTAACGACAATGAAGACAAGATCATTTTGGTCAATAGAGCATGATAATCATTGTTGTTTCGTGCACGTTTATTTAAAGCTTACCTCTTTATATTATGGTTTACCTAACAACAAGCAAACCTATTGAATAGAAATTGCCCAAAACCATACATTTTGTGATGTTTGTAACGTAACGAAAATGAAGACAAGATCATTTTGGTCATTAGAGCATGATAGTCGTTGTTGTTTCGTGCACGTTCTTTATATTTGTGTTTACTTGGCCAACAAGCAACCCTATTGAATATAAATTTACGACAACCATGCATTTTGCGATGTTTGTAACGTAACGACAATGAAGACAAGATCATTTTGGTCAATAGAGCATGATAATCGTTGTTGTTTCGTGCACGTTCTTTATATTTGGGTTTACTTGGCCAACAAGCAAACCTATTGAATAGAAATTGCCCAGAACCATACATTTTGTGATGTTTGTAACGTAACGACAATGAAGACAAGATCATTTTGGTCATTAGAGCATGATAGTCGTTGTTGTTTCGTGCACGTTCTTTATATTTGTGTTTACTTGGCCAACAAGCAACCCTATTGAATAGAAATTTACGACAATCTTGCATTTTGCGATGTTTGTAACGTAACGACAATGAAGACAAGATCATTTTGGTCAATAGAGCATGATAATCGTTGTTGTTTCGTGCACGTTCTTTATATTTGGGTTTACTTGGCCAACAAGCAAACCTATTGAATAGAAATTGCCCAGAACCATACATTTTGTGATGTTTGTAACGTAACGACAATGAAGACAAGATCATTTTGGTCATTAGAGCATGATAGTCGTTGTCGTTTCGTGCAAGTTCTTTATATTTGTGTTTACTTGGCCAACAAGCAACCCTATTGAATAGAAATTTACGACAACCTTGCATTTTGCAATGTTTGTAACGTAACGACAATGAAGACAAGATCATTTTGGTCAATAGAGCATGATAATCGTTTTTGTTTCGTGCACGTTCTTTATATTTGGGTTTACTTGGCCAACAAGCAAACCTATTGAATAGAAATTGCCCAAAACCATACATTTTGTGATGTTTGTAACGTAACGACAATGAAGACAAGATCATTTTGGTCATTAGAGCATGATAGTCGTTGTTGTTTCGTGCACGTTCTTTATATTTGTGTTTACTTGGCCAACAAGCAACCCTATTGAATAGAAATTTACGACAACCTTGCATTTTGCGATGTTTGTAACGTAACGACAATGAAGACAAGATCATTTTGGTCAATAGAGCATGATAATCATTGTTGTTTCGTGCACGTTCATTTAAAGCTTACCTCTTTATATTATGGTTTACTTAGCCAACAAGCAAACCGATTGAATAGAAATTGCCCAGAACCATACATTTTGTGATGTTTGTAACGTAACGAAAATGAAGACAAGATCATTTTGGTCATTAGAGCATGATAGTCGTTGTTGTTTCGTACACGTTCTTTATATTTGTGTTTACTTGGCCAACAAGCAACCCTATTGAATATAAATTTACGACAACCATGCATTTTGCGATGTTTGTAACGTAACGACAATGAAGACAAGATCATTTTGGTCAATAGAGCATGATAATCGTTGTTGTTTCGTGCACGTTCATTTAAAGCTTAACTCTTTATATTATGGTTTACTTAGCCAACAAGCAAACCGATTGAATAGAAATTGCCCAGAACCATACATTTTGTGATGTATGTAACGTAACGACAATGAAGACAAGATCATTTTAGTCATTAGAGCATGATAATCGTTGTTGTTTCGTGCACGTTCTTTATATTTGGGTTTACTTGGCCAACAAGCAAACTTATTGAATAGAAATTTCCCACAACCATGCATTTTGCGATGTTTATAACGAAACGACAATGAAGACAAGATCATTTTGGTCATTAGAGCATGATAATCGTTGTTGTTTCGTGACCGTTCTTTATATTTTACTTGGCCAACAAGCAAACCTATTGAATAGAAATTTCCCACAACCATGCATTTTGCGATGTTTGTAACGTAACGACAATGAAGACAAGATCATTTTGGTCAATAGAGCATGATAATCGTTGTTGTTTCGTGCACGTTGTTTATATTTGGGTTTACTTGGCCAACAAGCAACCCTATTGAATAGAAATTTATGACAACCATGCATTTTGCGATGATTGTAACGTAAGGAAAATGAAGACAAGATCATTTTGGTCAATAGAGCATGATAATCGTTGTTGTTTCTTGCACATTCATTTAAAGCTTAACTCTTTATATTTTGGTTTACTTAGCCAACAAGCAAACCGATTGAATAGAAATTGCCCATAACCATACATTTTGAGATGTTTGTAACGTAACGACAATGAAGACAAGATCATTTTGGTCAATAGAGCATGATAATCGTTGTTGTTTCGTGCACGTTCTTTATATTTGGGTTTACTTGGCCAACAAGCAAACCTATTGAATAGAAATTGCCCAGAACCATACATTTTGTGATGTTTGTAACGTAACGACAATGAAGACATGATCATTTTGGTCATTAGAGCATGATAGTCGTTGTTGTTTCGTGCACGTTCTTTATATTTGTGTTTACTTGGCCAACAAGCAACACTATTGAATAGAAATTTACGACAAGCTTGCATTTTGCGATGTTTGTAACGTAATGACAATGAAGACAAGATCATTTTGGTCAATAGAGCATGATAATCGTTGTTGTTTCGTGCACGTTCTTTATATTTGGGTTTACTTGGCCAACAAGCAAACCTATTGAATAGAAATTGCCCAGAACCATACATTTTGTGATGTTTGTAACGTAACGACAATGAAGACAAGATCATTTTGGTCAATAGAGCATGATAATCGTTGTTGTTTCGTGCACGTTCTTTATATTTGGGTTTACTTGGCCAACAAGCAAACCTATTGAATAGAAATTGCCCAGAACCATACATTTTGTGATGTTTGTAACGTAACGACAATGAAGACAAGATCATTTTGGTCATTAGAGCATGATAGTCGTTGTCGTTTCGTGCAAGTTCTTTATATTTGTGTTTACTTGGCCAACAAGCAACCCTATTGAATAGAAATTTACGACAACCTTGCATTTTGCAATGTTTGTAACGTAACGACAATGAAGACAAGATCATTTTGGTCAATAGAGCATGATAATCGTTTTTGTTTCGTGCACGTTCTTTATATTTGGGTTTACTTGGCCAACAAGCAAACCTATTGAATAGAAATTGCCCAAAACCATACATTTTGTGATGTTTGTAACGTAACGACAATGAAGACAAGATCATTTTGGTCATTAGAGCATGATAGTCGTTGTTGTTTCGTGCACGTTCTTTATATTTGTGTTTACTTGGCCAACAAGCAACCCTATTGAATAGAAATTTACGACAACCTTGCATTTTGCGATGTTTGTAACGTAACGACAATGAAGACAAGATCATTTTGGTCAATAGAGCATGATAATCATTGTTGTTTCGTGCACGTTCATTTAAAGCTTACCTCTTTATATTATGGTTTACTTAGCCAACAAGCAAACCGATTGAATAGAAATTGCCCAGAACCATACATTTTGTGATGTTTGTAACGTAACGAAAATGAAGACAAGATCATTTTGGTCATTAGAGCATGATAGTCGTTGTTGTTTCGTACACGTTCTTTATATTTGTGTTTACTTGGCCAACAAGCAACCTATTGAATATAAATTTACGACAACCATGCATTTTGCGATGTTTGTAACGTAACGACAATGAAGACAAGATCATTTTGGTCAATAGAGCATGATAATCGTTGTTGTTTCGTGCACGTTCTTTATATTTGGGTTTACTTGGCCAACAAGCAAACCTATTGAATAGAAATTGCCCAAAACCATATATTTTGTGATGTTTGTAACGTAACGACAATGAAGACAAGATCATTTTGGTCATTAGAGCATGATAGTCGTTGTTGTTTCGTGCACGTTCTTTATATTTGTGTTTACTTGGCCAACAAGCAACCCTATTGAATAGAAATTTACGACAACCTTGCATTTTGCGATGTTTGTAACGTAACGACAATGAAGACAAGATCATTTTGGTCAATAGAGCATGATAATCATTGTTGTTTCGTGCACGTTCATTAAAAGCTTAACTCTTTATATTATGGTTTACTTAGCCAACAAGCAAACCGATTGAATAGAAATTGCCCAGAACCATACATTTTGTGATGTTTGTAACGTAACGACAATGAAGACAAGATCATTTTGGTCATTAGAGCATGATAGTCGTTGTTGTTTCGTGCACGTTCTTTATATTTGGGTTTACTTGGCCAACAAGCAAACTTATTGAATAGAAATTTCCCACAACCATGCATTTTGCGATGTTTGTAACGAAACGACAATGAAGACAAGATCATTTTGGTCAATAGAGCATGATAATCATTGTTGTTTCGTGCACGTTCATTTAAAGCTTAACTCTTTATATTATGGTTTACTTAGCCAACAAGCAAAGCGATTGAATAGAAATTGCCCAGAACCATACATTTTGTGATGTTTGTAACGTAACGACAATGAAGACAAGATCATTTTGGTCATTAGAGCATGATAGTCGTTGTTGTTTCGTGCACGTTCTTTATATTTGGGTTTACTTGGCCAACAAGCAAACTTATTGAATAGAAATTTCCCACAACCATGCATTTTGCGATGTTTGTAACGAAACGACAATGAAGACAAGATCATTTTGGTCAATAGAGCATGATAATCATTGTTGTTTCGTGCACGTTCATTTAAAGCTTAACTCTTTATATTATGGTTTACTTAGCCAACAAGCAAACCGATTGAATAGAAATTGCCCAGAACCATACATTTTGTGATGTATGTAACGTAACGACAATGAAGACAAGATCATTTTGGTCATTAGAGCATGATAATCGTTGTTGTTTCGTGCACGTTCTTTATATTTGGGTTTACTTGGCCAACAAGCAAACTTATTGAATAGAAATTTCCCACAACCATGCATTTTGCGATGTTTGTAACGAAACGACAATGAAGACAAGATCATTTTGGTCATTAGAGCATGATAATCGTTGTTGTTTCGTGACCGTTCTTTATATTTTACTTGGCCAACAAGCAAACCTATTGAATAGAAATTTCCCACAACCATGCATTTTGCGATGTTTGTAACGTAACGACAATGAAGACAAGATCATTTTGGTCAATAGAGCATGATAATCGTTGTTGTTTCGTGCACGTTGTTTATATTTGGGTTTACTTGGCCAACAAGCAACCCTATTGAATAGAAATTTATGACAACCATGCATTTTGCGATGATTGTAACGTAAGGAAAATGAAGACAAGATCATTTTGGTCAATAGAGCATGATAATCGTTGTTGTTTCTTGCACATTCATTTAAAGCTTAACTCTTTATATTTTGGTTTACTTAGCCAACAAGCAAACCGATTGAATAGAAATTGCCCATAACCATACATTTTGAGATGTTTGTAACGTAACGACAATGAAGACAAGATCATTTTGGTCAATAGAGCATGATAATCGTTGTTGTTTCGTGCACGTTCTTTATATTTGGGTTTACTTGGCCAACAAGCAAACCTATTGAATAGAAATTGCCCAGAACCATACATTTTGTGATGTTTGTAACGTAACGACAATGAAGACATGATCATTTTGGTCATTAGAGCATGATAGTCGTTGTTGTTTCGTGCACGTTCTTTATATTTGTGTTTACTTGGCCAACAAGCAACACTATTGAATAGAAATTTACGACAAGCTTGCATTTTGCGATGTTTGTAACGTAACGACAATGAAGACAAGATCATTTTGGTCAATAGAGCATGATAATCGTTGTTGTTTCGTGCACGTTCTTTATATTTGGGTTTACTTGGCCAACAAGCAAACCTATTGAATAGAAATTGCCCAGAATCATACATTTTGTGATGTTTGTAACGTAACGACAATGAAGACAAGATCATTTTGGTCATTAGAGCATGATAGTCGTTGTTGTTTCGTGCACGTTATTTATATTTGGGTTTACTTGGCCAACAAGCAAACTTATTGAATAGAAATTTCCCACAACCATGCATTTTGCGATGTTTGTAACGAAACGACAATGAAGACAAGATCATTTTGGTCAATAGAGCATGATAATCATTGTTGTTTCGTGCACGTTCATTTAAAGCTTAACTCTTTATATTATGGTTTACTTAGCCAACAAGCAAACCGATTGAATAGAAATTGCCCAGAACCATACATTTTGTGATGTATGTAACGTAACGACAATGAAGACAAGATCATTTTGGTCATTAGAGCATGATAATCGTTGTTGTTTCGTGCACGTTCTTTATATTTGGGTTTACTTGGCCAACAAGCAAACTTATTGAATAGAAATTTCCCACAACCATGCATTTTGCGATGTTTGTAACGAAACGACAATGAAGACAAGATCATTTTGGTCATTAGAGCATGATAATCGTTGTTGTTTCGTGACCGTTCTTTATATTTTACTTGGCCAACAAGCAAACCTATTGAATAGAAATTTCCCACAACCATGCATTTTGCGATGTTTGTAACGTAACGACAATGAAGACAAGATAATTTTGGTCAATAGAGCATGATAATCGTTGTTGTTTCGTGCACGTTGTTTATATTTGGGTTTACTTGGCCAACAAGCAACCCTATTGAATAGAAATTTATGACAACCATGCATTTTGCGATGTTTGTAACGTAAGGAAAATGAAGACAAGATCATTTTGGTCAATAGAGCATGATAATCGTTGTTGTTTCTTGCACATTCATTTAAAGCTTAACTCTTTATATTTTGGTTTACTTAGCCAACAAGCAAACCGATTGAATAGAAATTGCCCATAACCATACATTTTGAGATGTTTGTAACGTAACGACAATGAAGACAAGATCATTTTGGTCAATAGAGCATGATAATCGTTGTTGTTTCGTGCACGTTCTTTATATTTGGGTTTACTTGGCCAACAAGCAAACCTATTGAATAGAAATTGCCCAGAACCATACATTTTGTGATGTTTGTAACGTAACGACAATGAAGACATGATCATTTTGGTCATTAGAGCATGATAGTCGTTGTTGTTTCGTGCACGTTCTTTATATTTGTGTTTACTTGGCCAACAAGCAACACTATTGAATAGAAATTTACGACAAGCTTGCATTTTGCGATGTTTGTAACGTAACGACAATGAAGACAAGATCATTTTGGTCATTAGAGCATGATAGTCGTTGTTGTTTCGTGCACGTTCTTTATATTTGTGTTTACTTGGCCAACAAGCAACACTATTGAATAGAAATTTACGACAAGCTTGCATTTTGCGATGTTTGTAACGTAACGACAATGAAGACAAGATCATTTTGGTCATTAGAGCATGATAGTCGTTGTTGTTTCGTGCACGTTCTTTATATTTGTGTTTACTTGGTCAACAAGCAACCCTATTGAATAGAAATTTACGACAACCTTGCATTTTGCGATGTTTGTAACGTAACGACAATGAAGACAAGATCTCAATAGAGCATGATAATCATTGTTGTTTCGTGCACGTTCATTTAAAGCTTAACTCTTTATATTATGGTTTACTTAGCCAACAAGCAAACCGATTGAATAGAAATTGCCCAGAACCATACATTTTGTGATGTTTGTAACGTAACGACAATGAAGACAAGATCATTTTGGTCATTAGAGCATGATAGTCGTTGTCGTTTCGTGCAAGTTCTTTATATTTGTGTTTACTTGGCCAACAAGCAACCCTATTGAATAGAAATTTACGACAACCTTGCATTTTGCGATGTTTGTAACGTAACGACAATGAAGACAAGATCATTTTGGTCAATAGAGCATGATAATCGTTGTTGTTTCGTGCACGTTCTTTATATTTGGGTTTACTTGGCCAACAAGCAAACCTATTGAATAGAAATTGCCCAAAACCATATATTTTGTGATGTTTGTAACGTAATGACAATGAAGACAAGATCATTTTGGTCATTAGAGCATGATAGTCGTTGTTGTTTCGTGCACGTTCTTTATATTTGTGTTACTTGGCCAACAAGCAACCCTATTGAATAGAAATTTACGACAACCTTGCATTTTGCGATGTTTGTAACGTAACGACAATGAAGACAAGATCATTTTGGTCAATAGAGCATGATAATCATTGTTGTTTCGTGCACGTTCATTTAAAGCTTAACTCTTTATATTATGGTTTACTTAACCAACAAGCAAACCGATTGAATAGAAATTGCCCAGAACCATACATTTTGTGATGTTTGTAACGTAACGACAATGAAGACAAGATCATTTTGGTCATTAGAGCATGATAGTCGTTGTTGTTTCGTGCACGTTCTTTATATTTGGGTTTACTTGGCCAACAAGCAAACTTATTGAATAGAAATTTCCCACAACCATGCATTTTGCGATGTCTGTAACGAAACGACAATGAAGACAAGATCATTTTGGTCAATAGAGCATGATAATCATTGTTGTTTCGTGCACGTTCATTTAAAGCTTAACTCTTTATATTATGGTTTACTTAGCCAACAAGCAAACCGATTGAATAGAAATTGCCCAGAACCATACATTTTGTGATGTTTGTAACGTAACGACAATGAAGACAAGATCATTTTGGTCATTAGAGCATGATAGTCGTTGTTGTTTCGTGCACGTTCTTTATATTTGGGTTTACTTGGCCAACAAGCAAACTTATTGAATAGAAATTTCCCACAACCATGCATTTTGCGATGTTTGTAACGAAACGACAATGAAGACAAGATCATTTTGGTCAATAGAGCATGATAATCATTGTTGTTTCGTGCACGTTCATTTAAAGCTTAACTCTTTATATTATGGTTTACTTAGCCAACAAGCAAACCGATTGAATAGAAATTGCCCAGAACCATACATTTTGTGATGTATGTAACGTAACGACAATGAAGACAAGATCATTTTGGTCATTAGAGCATGATAATCGTTGTTGTTTCGTGCACGTTCTTTATATTTGGGTTTACTTGGCCAACAAGCAAACTTATTGAATAGAAATTTCCCACAACCATGCATTTTGCGATGTTTGTAACGAAACGACAATGAAGACAAGATCATTTTGGTCATTAGAGCATGATAATCGTTGTTGTTTCGTGACCGTTCTTTATATTTTACTTGGCCAACAAGCAAACCTATTGAATAGAAATTGCCCAGAACCATACATTTTGTGATGTTTGTAACGTAACGAAAACGAAGACAAGATCATTTTGGTCATTAGAGCATGATAGTCGTTGTTGTTTCGTGCACGTTCTTTATATTTGTGTTTACTTGGCCAACAAGCAACCCTATTGAATATAAATTTACGACAACCATGCATTTTGCGATGTTTGTAACGTAACGACAATGAAGACAAGATCATTTTGGTCAATAGAGCATGATAATCGTTGTTGTTTCGTGCACGTTCTTTATATTTGGGTTTACTTGGCCAACAAGCAAACCTATTGAATAGAAATTGCCCAGAACCATACATTTTGTGATGTTTGTAACGTAACGACAATGAAGACAAGATCATTTTGGTCATTAGAGCATGATAGTCGTTGTTGTTTCGTGAACGTTCTTTATATTTGTGTTTACTTGGCCAACAAGCAACCCTATTGAATAGAAATTTACGACAACCTTGCATTTTGCGATGTTTGTAACGTGACGACAATGAAGACAAGATCATTTTGGTCAATAGAGCATGATAATCATTGTTGTTTCGTGCACGTTCATTTAAAGCTTAACTCTTTATATTATGGTTTACTTAGCCAACAAGCAAACCGATTGAATAGAAATTGCCCAGAACCATACATTTTGTGATGTTTGTAACGTAACGACAATGAAGACAAGATCATTTTGGTCATTAGAGCATGATAGTCGTTGTCGTTTCGTGCAAGTTCTTTATATTTGTGTTTACTCGGCCAACAAGCAACCCTATTGAATAGGAATTTACGACAACCTTGCATTTTGCGATGTTTGTAACGTAACGACAATGAAGACAAGATCATTTTGGTCAATAGAGCATGATAATCGTTGTTGTTTCGTGCACGTTCTTTATATTTGGGTTTACTTGGCCAACAAGCAAACCTATTGAATAGAAATTGCCCAGAACCATACATTTTGTGATGTTTGTAACGTAACGACAATGAAGACAAGATCATTTTGGTCATTAGAGCATGATAGTCGTTGTTGTTTCGTGCACGTTCTTTATATTTGTGTTTACTTGGCCAACAAGCAACCCTTTTGAATAGAAATTTACGACAACCATGCATTTTGCGATGTTTGTAACGTAACGACAATGAAGACAAGATCATTTTGGTCAATAGAGCATGATAATCGTAGTTGTTTCGTGCACGTTCTTTATCCATTGGTTTACTTGGCCAACAAGCAAACTAATTGAACAGAAATTTCCCACAACCTTGCATTTTCCGATGTTTGTAAAGTAACGACAGTGAGGACAAGATCATTTTGGTCAGTAGAGCATGATAATCGTTGTTGTTTCGTGCACGTTCTTTATATTTGGGTTTACTTGGCCAACAAGCAACCCTATTGAATAGAAATTTACGACAACCATGCATTTTGCGATGTTTGTAACGTAACGACAATGAAGACAAGATCATTTTGGTCAATAGAGCATGATAATCGTTGTTGTTTAGTGCACGTTCTTTATATTTGGGTTTACTTGGCCAACAAGCAAACCTATTGAATAGAAATTGCCCAGAACCATACATTTTGTGATGTTTGTAACGTAACGACAATGAAGACATGATCATTTTGGTCATTAGAGCATGATAGTCGTTGTTGTTTCGTGCACGTTCTTTATATTTGTGTTTACTTGGCCAACAAGCAACCCTATTGAATAGAAATTTACGACAACCTTGCATTTTGCGATGTTTGTAACGTGACGACAATGAAGACAAGATCATTTTGGTCAATAGAGCATGATAATCATTGTTGTTTCGTGCACGTTCATTTAAAGCTTAACTCTTTATATTATGGTTTACTTAGCCAACAAGCAAACCGATTGAATAGAAATTGCCCAGAACCATACATTTTGTGATGTTTGTAACGTAACGACAATGAAGACAAGATCATTTTGGTCATTAGAGCATGATAGTCGTTGTCGTTTCGTGCAAGTTCTTTATATTTGTGTTTACTCGGCCAACAAGCAACCCTATTGAATAGGAATTTACGACAACCTTGCATTTTGCGATGTTTGTAACGTAACGACAATGAAGACAAGATCATTTTGGTCAATAGAGCATGATAATCGTTGTTGTTTCGTGCACGTTCTTTATATTTGGGTTTACTTGGCCAACAAGCAAACCTATTGAATAGAAATTGCCCAGAACCATACATTTTGTGATGTTTGTAACGTAACGACAATGAAGACAAGATCATTTTGGTCAATAGAGCATGATAATCGTTGTTGTTTCGTGCACGTTCTTTATATTTGGGTTTACTTGGCCAACAAGCAAACCTATTGAATAGAAATTGCCCAGAACCATACATTTTGTGATGTTTGTAACGTAACGACAATGAAGACATGATCATTTTGGTCATTAGAGCATGATAGTCGTTGTTGTTTCGTGCACGTTCTTTATATTTGTGTTTACTTGGCCAACAAGCAACACTATTGAATAGAAATTTACGACAAGCTTGCATTTTGCGATGTTTGTAACGTAACGACAATGAAGACAAGATCATTTTGGTCAATAGAGCATGATAATCGTTGTTGTTTCGTGCACGTTCTTTATATTTGGGTTTACTTGGCCAACAAGCAAACCTATTGAATAGAAATTGCCCAGAATCATACATTTTGTGATGTTTGTAACGTAACGACAATGAAGACAAGATCATTTTGGTCATTAGAGCATGATAGTCGTTGTTGTTTCGTGCACGTTATTTATATTTGGGTTTACTTGGCCAACAAGCAAACTTATTGAATAGAAATTTCCCACAACCATGCATTTTGCGATGTTTGTAACGAAACGACAATGAAGACAAGATCATTTTGGTCAATAGAGCATGATAATCATTGTTGTTTCGTGCACGTTCATTTAAAGCTTAACTCTTTATATTATGGTTTACTTAGCCAACAAGCAAACCGATTGAATAGAAATTGCCCAGAACCATACATTTTGTGATGTATGTAACGTAACGACAATGAAGACAAGATCATTTTGGTCATTAGAGCATGATAATCGTTGTTGTTTCGTGCACGTTCTTTATATTTGGGTTTACTTGGCCAACAAGCAAACTTATTGAATAGAAATTTCCCACAACCATGCATTTTGCGATGTTTGTAACGAAACGACAATGAAGACAAGATCATTTTGGTCATTAGAGCATGATAATCGTTGTTGTTTCGTGACCGTTCTTTATATTTTACTTGGCCAACAAGCAAACCTATTGAATAGAAATTTCCCACAACCATGCATTTTGCGATGTTTGTAACGTAACGACAATGAAGACAAGATAATTTTGGTCAATAGAGCATGATAATCGTTGTTGTTTCGTGCACGTTGTTTATATTTGGGTTTACTTGGCCAACAAGCAACCCTATTGAATAGAAATTTATGACAACCATGCATTTTGCGATGTTTGTAACGTAAGGAAAATGAAGACAAGATCATTTTGGTCAATAGAGCATGATAATCGTTGTTGTTTCTTGCACATTCATTTAAAGCTTAACTCTTTATATTTTGGTTTACTTAGCCAACAAGCAAACCGATTGAATAGAAATTGCCCATAACCATACATTTTGAGATGTTTGTAACGTAACGACAATGAAGACAAGATCATTTTGGTCAATAGAGCATGATAATCGTTGTTGTTTCGTGCACGTTCTTTATATTTGGGTTTACTTGGCCAACAAGCAAACCTATTGAATAGAAATTGCCCAGAACCATACATTTTGTGATGTTTGTAACGTAACGACAATGAAGACATGATCATTTTGGTCATTAGAGCATGATAGTCGTTGTTGTTTCGTGCACGTTCTTTATATTTGTGTTTACTTGGCCAACAAGCAACACTATTGAATAGAAATTTACGACAAGCTTGCATTTTGCGATGTTTGTAACGTAACGACAATGAAGACAAGATCATTTTGGTCATTAGAGCATGATAGTCGTTGTTGTTTCGTGCACGTTCTTTATATTTGTGTTTACTTGGCCAACAAGCAACACTATTGAATAGAAATTTACGACAAGCTTGCATTTTGCGATGTTTGTAACGTAACGACAATGAAGACAAGATCATTTTGGTCATTAGAGCATGATAGTCGTTGTTGTTTCGTGCACGTTCTTTATATTTGTGTTTACTTGGTCAACAAGCAACCCTATTGAATAGAAATTTACGACAACCTTGCATTTTGCGATGTTTGTAACGTAACGACAATGAAGACAAGATCTCAATAGAGCATGATAATCATTGTTGTTTCGTGCACGTTCATTTAAAGCTTAACTCTTTATATTATGGTTTACTTAGCCAACAAGCAAACCGATTGAATAGAAATTGCCCAGAACCATACATTTTGTGATGTTTGTAACGTAACGACAATGAAGACAAGATCATTTTGGTCATTAGAGCATGATAGTCGTTGTCGTTTCGTGCAAGTTCTTTATATTTGTGTTTACTTGGCCAACAAGCAACCCTATTGAATAGAAATTTACGACAACCTTGCATTTTGCGATGTTTGTAACGTAACGACAATGAAGACAAGATCATTTTGGTCAATAGAGCATGATAATCGTTGTTGTTTCGTGCACGTTCTTTATATTTGGGTTTACTTGGCCAACAAGCAAACCTATTGAATAGAAATTGCCCAAAACCATATATTTTGTGATGTTTGTAACGTAATGACAATGAAGACAAGATCATTTTGGTCATTAGAGCATGATAGTCGTTGTTGTTTCGTGCACGTTCTTTATATTTGTGTTACTTGGCCAACAAGCAACCCTATTGAATAGAAATTTACGACAACCTTGCATTTTGCGATGTTTGTAACGTAACGACAATGAAGACAAGATCATTTTGGTCAATAGAGCATGATAATCATTGTTGTTTCGTGCACGTTCATTTAAAGCTTAACTCTTTATATTATGGTTTACTTAACCAACAAGCAAACCGATTGAATAGAAATTGCCCAGAACCATACATTTTGTGATGTTTGTAACGTAACGACAATGAAGACAAGATCATTTTGGTCATTAGAGCATGATAGTCGTTGTTGTTTCGTGCACGTTCTTTATATTTGGGTTTACTTGGCCAACAAGCAAACTTATTGAATAGAAATTTCCCACAACCATGCATTTTGCGATGTCTGTAACGAAACGACAATGAAGACAAGATCATTTTGGTCAATAGAGCATGATAATCATTGTTGTTTCGTGCACGTTCATTTAAAGCTTAACTCTTTATATTATGGTTTACTTAGCCAACAAGCAAACCGATTGAATAGAAATTGCCCAGAACCATACATTTTGTGATGTTTGTAACGTAACGACAATGAAGACAAGATCATTTTGGTCATTAGAGCATGATAGTCGTTGTTGTTTCGTGCACGTTCTTTATATTTGGGTTTACTTGGCCAACAAGCAAACTTATTGAATAGAAATTTCCCACAACCATGCATTTTGCGATGTTTGTAACGAAACGACAATGAAGACAAGATCATTTTGGTCAATAGAGCATGATAATCATTGTTGTTTCGTGCACGTTCATTTAAAGCTTAACTCTTTATATTATGGTTTACTTAGCCAACAAGCAAACCGATTGAATAGAAATTGCCCAGAACCATACATTTTGTGATGTATGTAACGTAACGACAATGAAGACAAGATCATTTTGGTCATTAGAGCATGATAATCGTTGTTGTTTCGTGCACGTTCTTTATATTTGGGTTTACTTGGCCAACAAGCAAACTTATTGAATAGAAATTTCCCACAACCATGCATTTTGCGATGTTTGTAACGAAACGACAATGAAGACAAGATCATTTTGGTCATTAGAGCATGATAATCGTTGTTGTTTCGTGACCGTTCTTTATATTTTACTTGGCCAACAAGCAAACCTATTGAATAGAAATTGCCCAGAACCATACATTTTGTGATGTTTGTAACGTAACGAAAACGAAGACAAGATCATTTTGGTCATTAGAGCATGATAGTCGTTGTTGTTTCGTGCACGTTCTTTATATTTGTGTTTACTTGGCCAACAAGCAACCCTATTGAATATAAATTTACGACAACCATGCATTTTGCGATGTTTGTAACGTAACGACAATGAAGACAAGATCATTTTGGTCAATAGAGCATGATAATCGTTGTTGTTTCGTGCACGTTCTTTATATTTGGGTTTACTTGGCCAACAAGCAAACCTATTGAATAGAAATTGCCCAGAACCATACATTTTGTGATGTTTGTAACGTAACGACAATGAAGACAAGATCATTTTGGTCATTAGAGCATGATAGTCGTTGTTGTTTCGTGAACGTTCTTTATATTTGTGTTTACTTGGCCAACAAGCAACCCTATTGAATAGAAATTTACGACAACCTTGCATTTTGCGATGTTTGTAACGTGACGACAATGAAGACAAGATCATTTTGGTCAATAGAGCATGATAATCATTGTTGTTTCGTGCACGTTCATTTAAAGCTTAACTCTTTATATTATGGTTTACTTAGCCAACAAGCAAACCGATTGAATAGAAATTGCCCAGAACCATACATTTTGTGATGTTTGTAACGTAACGACAATGAAGACAAGATCATTTTGGTCATTAGAGCATGATAGTCGTTGTCGTTTCGTGCAAGTTCTTTATATTTGTGTTTACTCGGCCAACAAGCAACCCTATTGAATAGGAATTTACGACAACCTTGCATTTTGCGATGTTTGTAACGTAACGACAATGAAGACAAGATCATTTTGGTCAATAGAGCATGATAATCGTTGTTGTTTCGTGCACGTTCTTTATATTTGGGTTTACTTGGCCAACAAGCAAACCTATTGAATAGAAATTGCCCAGAACCATACATTTTGTGATGTTTGTAACGTAACGACAATGAAGACAAGATCATTTTGGTCATTAGAGCATGATAGTCGTTGTTGTTTCGTGCACGTTCTTTATATTTGTGTTTACTTGGCCAACAAGCAACCCTTTTGAATAGAAATTTACGACAACCATGCATTTTGCGATGTTTGTAACGTAACGACAATGAAGACAAGATCATTTTGGTCAATAGAGCATGATAATCGTAGTTGTTTCGTGCACGTTCTTTATCCATTGGTTTACTTGGCCAACAAGCAAACTAATTGAACAGAAATTTCCCACAACCTTGCATTTTCCGATGTTTGTAAAGTAACGACAGTGAGGACAAGATCATTTTGGTCAGTAGAGCATGATAATCGTTGTTGTTTCGTGCACGTTCTTTATATTTGGGTTTACTTGGCCAACAAGCAACCCTATTGAATAGAAATTTACGACAACCATGCATTTTGCGATGTTTGTAACGTAACGACAATGAAGACAAGATCATTTTGGTCAATAGAGCATGATAATCGTTGTTGTTTAGTGCACGTTCTTTATATTTGGGTTTACTTGGCCAACAAGCAAACCTATTGAATAGAAATTGCCCAGAACCATACATTTTGTGATGTTTGTAACGTAACGACAATGAAGACATGATCATTTTGGTCATTAGAGCATGATAGTCGTTGTTGTTTCGTGCACGTTCTTTATATTTGTGTTTACTTGGCCAACAAGCAACCCTATTGAATAGAAATTTACGACAACCTTGCATTTTGCGATGTTTGTAACGTGACGACAATGAAGACAAGATCATTTTGGTCAATAGAGCATGATAATCATTGTTGTTTCGTGCACGTTCATTTAAAGCTTAACTCTTTATATTATGGTTTACTTAGCCAACAAGCAAACCGATTGAATAGAAATTGCCCAGAACCATACATTTTGTGATGTTTGTAACGTAACGACAATGAAGACAAGATCATTTTGGTCATTAGAGCATGATAGTCGTTGTCGTTTCGTGCAAGTTCTTTATATTTGTGTTTACTCGGCCAACAAGCAACCCTATTGAATAGGAATTTACGACAACCTTGCATTTTGCGATGTTTGTAACGTAACGACAATGAAGACAAGATCATTTTGGTCAATAGAGCATGATAATCGTTGTTGTTTCGTGCACGTTCTTTATATTTGGGTTTACTTGGCCAACAAGCAAACCTATTGAATAGAAATTGCCCAGAACCATACATTTTGTGATGTTTGTAACGTAACGACAATGAAGACAAGATCATTTTGGTCATTAGAGCATGATAGTCGTTGTTGTTTCGTGCACGTTCTTTATATTTGTGTTTACTTGGCCAACAAGCAACCCTTTTGAATAGAAATTTACGACAACCATGCATTTTGCGATGTTTGTAACGTAACGACAATGAAGACAAGATCATTTTGGTCAATAGAGCATGATAATCGTAGTTGTTTCGTGCACGTTCTTTATCCATTGGTTTACTTGGCCAACAAGCAAACTAATTGAACAGAAATTTCCCACAACCTTGCATTTTCCGATGTTTGTAAAGTAACGACAGTGAGGACAAGATCATTTTGGTCAGTAGAGCATGATAATCGTTGTTGTTTCGTGCACGTTCTTTATATTTGGGTTTACTTGGCCAACAAGCAACCCTATTGAATAGAAATTTACGACAACCATGCATTTTGCGATGTTTGTAACGTAACGACAATGAAGACAAGATCATTTTGGTCAATAGAGCATGATAATCGTTGTTGTTTAGTGCACGTTCTTTATATTTGGGTTTACTTGGCCAACAAGCAAACCTATTGAATAGAAATTGCCCAGAACCATACATTTTGTGATGTTTGTAACGTAACGACAATGAAGACATGATCATTTTGGTCATTAGAGCATGATAGTCGTTGTTGTTTCGTGCACGTTCTTTATATTTGTGTTTACTTGGCCAACAAGCAACCCTATTGAATAGAAATTTACGACAACCTTGCATTTTGCGATGTTTGTAACGTGACGACAATGAAGACAAGATCATTTTGGTCAATAGAGCATGATAATCATTGTTGTTTCGTGCACGTTCATTTAAAGCTTAACTCTTTATATTATGGTTTACTTAGCCAACAAGCAAACCGATTGAATAGAAATTGCCCAGAACCATTCATTTTGAGATGTTTGTAACGTAACGACAATGAAGACAAGATCATTTTGGTCATTAGAGCATGATAGTCGTTGTTGTTTCGTGCACGTTCTTTATATTTGTGTTTACTTGGCCAACAAGCAACCTTATTGAATAGAAATTTACGACAACCATGCATTTTGCGATGTTTGTAACGTAACGACAATGAAGACAAGATCATTTTGGTCAATAGAGCATGATAATCGTTGTTATTTCGTGCACGTTCTTTATATTTGGGTTTACTTGGCCAACAAGCAAACCTATTGAATAGAAATTGCTCAGAACCATACATTTTGTGATGTTTGTAACGTAACGACAATGAAAACATGATCATTTTGGTCATTAGAGCATGATAGTCGTTGTTGTTTCGTGCACGTTCTTTATATTTGTGTTTACTTGGCCAACAAGCAACCCTATTGAATAGAAATTTACGACAACCTTGCATTTTGCGATGTTTGTAACGTAACGACAATGAAGACAAGATCATTTTGGTCAATAGAGCATGATAATCATTGTTGTTTCGTGCACGTTCATTTAAAGCTTAACTCTTTATATTATGGTTTACTTAGCCAACAAGCAAACCGATTTAATAGAAATTGCCCAGAACCATACATTTTGCGATGTTTGTAACGTAACGACAATGAAGACATGATCATTTTGGTCATTAGAGCATGATAGTCGTTGTTGTTTCGTGCACGTTCTTTATATTTGGGTTTACTTGGCCAACAAGCAAACTTATTGAATAGAAATTTCCCACAACCATGCATTTTGCGATGTTTGTAACGAAACGACAATGAAGACAAGATCATTTTGGTCAATAGAGCATGATAATCATTGTTGTTTCGTGCACGTTCATTTAAAGCTTAACTCTTTATATTATGATTTACTTAGCCAACAAGCAAACCGATTGAATAGAAATTGCCCAGAACCATACATTTTGTGATGTATGTAACGACAATGAAGACAAGATCATTTTGGTCATTAGAGCATGATAATCGTTGTTGTTTCGTGCACGTTCTTTATATTTGGGTTTACTTGGCCAACAAGCAAACTTATTGAATAGAAATTTCCCACAACCGTGCATTTTGCGATGTTTGTAACGAAACGACAATGAAGACAAGATCGTTTTGGTCATTAGAGCATGATAATCGTTGTTGTTTCGTGACCGTTCTTTATATTTTACTTGGCCAACAAGCAAACCTATTGAATAGAAATTTCCCACAACCATGCATTTTGCGATGTTTGTAACGTAACGACAATGAAGACAAGATCATTTTGGTCAATAGAGCATGATAATCGTTGTTGTTTCTTGCACGTTCATTTAAAGCTTAACTCTTTATATTATGGTTTACTTGGCTAACAAGCAACCCTATTGAATAGAAATTTACGACAACCATGCATTTTGCGATGTTTGTAACGTAACGACAATCAAGACAAGATCATTTTGGTCAATAGAGCATGATAATCGTAGTTGTTTCGTGCACGTTCTTTATACATGGGTTTACTAGGCCAACAAGCAAACTAATTGAATAGAAATTTCCCACAACCATGCATTTTCCGATGTTTGTAAAGTAACGACAGTGAGGACAAGATCATTTTGGTCAGTAGAGCATGATAGTCGTTGTTGTTTCGTGCACGTTCTTTATATTCGTGTTTACTTGGCCAACAAGCAACCCTATTGAATAGAAATTTACGACAACCATGCATTTTGCGATGTTTGTAACGTAACGACAATGAAGACAAGATCATTTTGGTCAATAGAGCATGATAATCGTTGTTGTTTAGTGCACGTTCTTTATATTTGGGTTTACTTGGCCAACAAGCAAACCTATTGAATAGAAATTGCCCAGAACCATACATTTTGTGATGTTTGTAACGTAACGACAATGAAGACATGATCATTTTGGTCATTAGAGCATGATAGTCGTTGTTGTTTCGTGCACGTTCTTTATATTTGTGTTTACTTGGCCAACAAGCAACCCTATTGAATAGAAATTTACGACAACCTTGCATTTTGCGATGTTTGTAACGTGACGACAATGAAGACAAGATCATTTTGGTCAATAGAGCATGATAATCATTGTTGTTTCGTGCACGTTCATTTAAAGCTTAACTCTTTATATTATGGTTTACTTAGCCAACAAGCAAACCGATTGAATAGAAATTGCCCAGAACCATTCATTTTGAGATGTTTGTAACGTAACGACAATGAAGACAAGATCATTTTGGTCATTAGAGCATGATAGTCGTTGTTGTTTCGTGCACGTTCTTTATATTTGTGTTTACTTGGCCAACAAGCAACCTTATTGAATAGAAATTTACGACAACCATGCATTTTGCGATGTTTGTAACGTAACGACAATGAAGACAAGATCATTTTGGTCAATAGAGCATGATAATCGTTGTTATTTCGTGCACGTTCTTTATATTTGGGTTTACTTGGCCAACAAGCAAACCTATTGAATAGAAATTGCTCAGAACCATACATTTTGTGATGTTTGTAACGTAACGACAATGAAAACATGATCATTTTGGTCATTAGAGCATGATAGTCGTTGTTGTTTCGTGCACGTTCTTTATATTTGTGTTTACTTGGCCAACAAGCAACCCTATTGAATAGAAATTTACGACAACCTTGCATTTTGCGATGTTTGTAACGTAACGACAATGAAGACAAGATCATTTTGGTCAATAGAGCATGATAATCATTGTTGTTTCGTGCACGTTCATTTAAAGCTTAACTCTTTATATTATGGTTTACTTAGCCAACAAGCAAACCGATTTAATAGAAATTGCCCAGAACCATACATTTTGCGATGTTTGTAACGTAACGACAATGAAGACATGATCATTTTGGTCATTAGAGCATGATAGTCGTTGTTGTTTCGTGCACGTTCTTTATATTTGGGTTTACTTGGCCAACAAGCAAACTTATTGAATAGAAATTTCCCACAACCATGCATTTTGCGATGTTTGTAACGAAACGACAATGAAGACAAGATCATTTTGGTCAATAGAGCATGATAATCATTGTTGTTTCGTGCACGTTCATTTAAAGCTTAACTCTTTATATTATGATTTACTTAGCCAACAAGCAAACCGATTGAATAGAAATTGCCCAGAACCATACATTTTGTGATGTATGTAACGACAATGAAGACAAGATCATTTTGGTCATTAGAGCATGATAATCGTTGTTGTTTCGTGCACGTTCTTTATATTTGGGTTTACTTGGCCAACAAGCAAACTTATTGAATAGAAATTTCCCACAACCGTGCATTTTGCGATGTTTGTAACGAAACGACAATGAAGACAAGATCGTTTTGGTCATTAGAGCATGATAATCGTTGTTGTTTCGTGACCGTTCTTTATATTTTACTTGGCCAACAAGCAAACCTATTGAATAGAAATTTCCCACAACCATGCATTTTGCGATGTTTGTAACGTAACGACAATGAAGACAAGATCATTTTGGTCAATAGAGCATGATAATCGTTGTTGTTTCTTGCACGTTCATTTAAAGCTTAACTCTTTATATTATGGTTTACTTGGCTAACAAGCAACCCTATTGAATAGAAATTTACGACAACCATGCATTTTGCGATGTTTGTAACGTAACGACAATCAAGACAAGATCATTTTGGTCAATAGAGCATGATAATCGTAGTTGTTTCGTGCACGTTCTTTATACATGGGTTTACTAGGCCAACAAGCAAACTAATTGAATAGAAATTTCCCACAACCATGCATTTTCCGATGTTTGTAAAGTAACGACAGTGAGGACAAGATCATTTTGGTCAGTAGAGCATGATAGTCGTTGTTGTTTCGTGCACGTTCTTTATATTCGTGTTTACTTGGCCAACAAGCAACCCTATTGAATAGAAATTTACGACAACCATGCATTTTGCGATGTTTGTAACGTAACGACAATCAAGACAAGATCATTTTGGTCAATAGAGCATGATAATCGTTGTTTTTTCGTGCACGTTCTTTATACATGGGTTTACTAGGCCAACAAGCAAACTAATTGAACAGAAATTTCCCACAACCATGCATGTTCCGATGTTTGTAAAGTAACGACAGTGAGGACAAGATCATTTTGGTCATTAGAGCATGATAGTCGTTGTTGTTTCGTGCACGTTCTTTATATTTGGGTTTACTTGGCCAACAAGCAAACCTATTGAATAGAAATTTCCCAGAATCATACATTTTGTGATGTTTGTAACGTAACGACAATAAGGACAAGATCATTTTGGTCATTAGATCATGATAGTCGTTGTTGTTTCGTGCACGTTCTTTATATTTGGGTTTACTTGGCCAACAAGCAACCCTATTGAATAGAAATTTACGACAACCTTGCATTTTGCGATGTTTGTAACGTAACGACAATGAAGACAAGATCATTTTGGTCAATAGAGCATGATAATCATTGTTGTTTCGTGCACGTTCTTTATATTTGTGTTTACTTGGCCAACAAGCAACCCTATTGAATAGAAATTTACGACAACCTTGCATTTTGCGATGTTTGTAACGTAACGACAATGAAGACAAGATCATTTTGGTCAATAGAGCATGATAATCATTGTTGTTTCGTGCACGTTCATTTAAAGCTTAACTCTTTATATTATGGTTTACTTAGCCAACAAGCAAACCGATTTAATAGAAATTGCCCAGAACCATACATTTTGCGATGTTTGTAACGTAACGACAATGAAGACATGATCATTTTGGTCATTAGAGCATGATAGTCGTTGTTGTTTCGTGCACGTTCTTTATATTTGGGTTTACTTGGCCAACAAGCAAACTTATTGAATAGAAATTTCCCACAACCATGCATTTTGCGATGTTTGTAACGAAACGACAATGAAGACAAGATCATTTTGGTCAATAGAGCATGATAATCATTGTTGCGTGCACGTTCATTTAAAGCTTAACTCTTTATATTATGGTTTACTTAGCCAACAAGCAAACCGATTGAATAGAAATTGCCCAGAACCATACATTTTGTGATGTATGTAACGACAATGAAGACAAGATCATTTTGGTCATTAGAGCATGATAATCGTTGTTGTTTCGTGCACGTTCTTTATATTTGGGTTTACTTGGCCAACAAGCAAACTTATTGAATAGAAATTTCCCACAACCGTGCATTTTGCGATGTTTGTAACGAAACGACAATGAAGACAAGATCGTTTTGGTCATTAGAGCATGATAATCGTTGTTGTTTCGTGACCGTTCTTTATATTTTACTTGGCCAACAAGCAAACCTATTGAATAGAAATTTCCCACAACCATGCATTTTGCGATGTTTGTAACGTAACGACAATGAAGACAAGATCATTTTGGTCAATAGAGCATGATAATCGTTGTTGTTTCTTGCACGTTCATTTAAAGCTTAACTCTTTATATTATGGTTTACTTGGCTAACAAGCAACCCTATTGAATAGAAATTTACGACAACCATGCATTTTGCGATGTTTGTAACGTAACGACAATCAAGACAAGATCATTTTGGTCAATAGAGCATGATAATCGTAGTTGTTTCGTGCACGTTCTTTATACATGGGTTTACTAGGCCAACAAGCAAACTAATTGAATAGAAATTTCCCACAACCATGCATTTTCCGATGTTTGTAAAGTAACGACAGTGAGGACAAGATCATTTTGGTCAGTAGAGCATGATAGTCGTTGTTGTTTCGTGCACGTTCTTTATATTCGTGTTTACTTGGCCAACAAGCAACCCTATTGAATAGAAATTTACGACAACCATGCATTTTGCGATGTTTGTAACGTAACGACAATCAAGACAAGATCATTTTGGTCAATAGAGCATGATAATCGTTGTTTTTTCGTGCACGTTCTTTATACATGGGTTTACTAGGCCAACAAGCAAACTAATTGAACAGAAATTTCCCACAACCATGCATGTTCCGATGTTTGTAAAGTAACGACAGTGAGGACAAGATCATTTTGGTCATTAGAGCATGATAGTCGTTGTTGTTTCGTGCACGTTCTTTATATTTGGGTTTACTTGGCCAACAAGCAAACCTATTGAATAGAAATTTCCCAGAACCATACATTTTGTGATGTTTGTAACGTAACGACAATAAGGACAAGATCATTTTGGTCATTAGAGCATGATAGTCGTTGTTTTTTCGTGCACGTTCTTTATATTTGGGTTTACTTGGTCAACAAGCAACCCTATTGAATAGAAATTTACGACAACCATGCATTTTGCGATGTTTGTAACGTAACGACAATCAAGACAAGATCATTTTGGTCAATAGAGCATGATAATCGTTGTTGTTTCGTGCACGTTCTTTATATTTGGGTTTACTTGGCCAACAAGCAAACCTATTGAATAAAAATTGCCCAGAACCATACATTTTGTGATGTTTGTAACGTAACGACAATGAAGACAAGATCATTTTGGTCATTAGAGCATGATAGTCGTTGTTGTTTCGTGCACGTTCTTTATGTTTGGGTTTACTTGGCCAACAAGCAACCCTATTGAATAGAAATTTACGACAACCATGCATTTTGCGATGTTTGTAACGTAACGACAATGAAGACAATATCATTTTGGTCAATAGAGCATGATAATCATTGTTGTTTCGTGCACGTTCTTTATATTTGGGTTTACTTGGCCAACAAGCAAACCTATTGAATAGAAATTTCCCAGAACCATACATTTTGTGATGTTTGTAACGTAACGACAATAAGGACAAGATCATTTTGGTCATTAGAGCATGATAGTCGTTGTTTTTTCGTGCACGTTCTTTATATTCGTGTTTACTTGGCCAACAAGCAACCCTATTGAATAGAAATTTACGACAACCATGCATTTTGCGATGTTTGTAACGTAACGACAATCAAGACAAGATCATTTTGGTCAATAGAGCATGATAATCGTTGTTGTTTCGTGCACGTTCTTTATACATGGGTTTACTAGGCCAACAAGCAAACTAATTGAATAGAAATTTCCCACAACCATGCATTTTCCGATGTTTGTAAAGTAACGACAGTGAGGACAAGATCATTTTGGTCATTAGAGCATGATAGTCGTTGTTGTTTCGTGCACGTTGTTTATATTTGGGTTTACTTAGCCAACAAGCAAACCTATTGAATAGAAATTTCCCAGAACCATACATTTTGTGATGTTTGTAACGTAACGACAATAAGGACAAGATCATTTTGGTCATTAGAGCATGATAGTCGTTGTTTTTTCGTGCACGTTCTTTATATTTGGGTTTACTTGGTCAACAAGCAACCCTATTGAATAGAAATTTACGACAACCATGCATTTTGCGATGTTTGTAACGTAACGACAATCAAGACAAGATCATTTTGGTCAATAGAGCATGATAATCGTTGTTGTTTCGTGCACGTTCTTTATATTTGGGTTTACTTGGCCAACAAGCAAACCTATTGAATAGAAATTGCCCAGAACCATACATTTTGTGATGTTTGTAACGTAACGACAATGAAGACAAGATCATTTTGGTCATTAAAGCATGATAGTCGTTGTTGTTTCGTGCACGTTCTTTATGTTTAGGTTTACTTGGCCAACAAACAACCCTATTGAATAGAAATTTACGACAACCATGCATTTTGCGATGTTTGTAACGTAACGACAATGAAGACAATATCATTTTGGTCAATAGAGCATGATAATCATTGTTGTTTCGTGCACGTTCTTTATATTTGGGTTTACTTGGCCAACAAGCAAACCTATTGAATAGAAATTTCCCAAAACCATACATTTTGTGATGTTTGTAACGTAACGACAATAAGGACAAGATCATTTTGGTCATTAGAGCATGATAGTCGTTGTTTTTTCGTGCACGTTCTTTATATTTGGGTTTACTTGGTCAACAAGCAACCCTATGGAATAGAAATTTACGACAACCATGCATTTTGCGATGTTTGTAACATAACGACAATCAAGACAAGATCATTTTGGTCAATAGAGCATGATAATCATTGTTGTTTCGTGCACGTTCTTTATATTTGGGTTTACTTGGCCAATAAGCAAACCTATTGAATAGAAATTGCCCAGAACCATACATTTTGTGATGTTTGTAACGTAACGACAATGAAGACAAGATCATTTTGGTCATTAGAGCATGATAGTCGTTGTTGTTTCGTGCACGTTCTTTATATTTGTGTTTACTTGGCCAACAAGCAACCCTATTGAATAGAAATTTACGACAACCTTGCATTTTGCGATGTTTGTAACGTAACGACAATGAAGACAAGATCATTTTGGTCATTAGAGCATGATAGTCGTTGTTGTTTCGTGCAAGTTCTTTATATTTGTGTTTACTTGGCCAACAAGCAACCTTATTGAATAGAAATTTACGACAACCATGCATTTTGCGATGTTTGTAACGTAACGACAATGAAGACAAGATCATTTTGGTCAATAGAGCATGATAATCGTTGTTATTTCGTGCACGTTCTTTATATTTGTGTTTACTTGGCCAACAAGCAACCCTATTGAATAGAAATTTACGACAACCTTGCATTTTGCGATGTTTGTAACGTAACGACAATCAAGACAAGATCATTTTGGTCATTAGAGCATGATAGTCGTTGTTGTTTCGTGCACGTTCTTTATATTTGGGTTTACTTGGCCAACAAGCAAACTTATTGAATAGAAATTTCCCACAACCATGCATTTTGCGATGTTTGTAACGAAACGACAATGAAGACAAGATCATTTTGGTCATTAGAGCATGATAGTCGTTGTTGTTTCGTGCACGTTCTTTATATTTGTGTTTACTTGGCCAACAAGCAACCTTATTGAATAGAAATTTACGACAACCATGCATTTTGCGATGTTTGTAACGTAACGACAATGAAGACAAGATCATTTTGGTCAATAGAGCATGATAATCGTTGTTATTTCGTGCACGTTCTTTATATTTGGGTTTACTTGGCCAACAAGCAAACCTATTGAATAGAAATTGCCCAGAACCATACATTTTGTGATGTTTGTAACGTAACGACAATGAAAACATGATCATTTTGGTCATTAGAGCATGATAGTCGTTGTTGTTTCGTGCACGTTCTTTATATTTGTGTTTACTTGGCCAACAAGCAACCCTATTGAATAGAAATTTACGACAACCTTGCATTTTGCGATGTTTGTAACGTAACAACAATGAAGAAAAGATCATTTTGGTCAATAGAGCATGATAATCATTGTTGTTTTGTGCACGTTCATTTAAGGCTTAACTCTTTATATTATGGTTTACTTAGCCAACAAGCAAACCGATTTAATAGAAATTGCCCAGAACCATACATTTTGCGATGTTTGTAACTTAACGACAATGAAGACATGATCATTTTGGTCATTAGAGCATGATAGTCGTTGTTGTTTCATGCACGTTCTTTATATTTGGGTTTACTTGGCCAACAAGCAAACTTATTGAATAGAAATTTCCCACAACCATGCATTTTGCGATGTTTGTAACGAAACGACAATGAAGACAAGATCATTTTGGTCAATAGAGCATGATAATCATTGTTGTTTCGTGCACGTTCATTTAAAGCTTAACTCTTTATATTATGGTTTACTTAGCCAACAAGCAAACCGATTGAATAGAAATTGCCCAGAACCATACATTTTGTGATGTATGTAACGTAACGACAATGAAGACAAGATCATTTTGGTCAATAGAGCATGATAATCGTTGTTATTTCGTGCACGTTCTTTATATTTGTGTTTACTTGGCCAACAAGCAACCCTATTGAATAGGAATTTACGACAACCTTGTATTTTGCGATGTTTGTAACGTAACGACAATCAAGACAAGATCATTTTGGTCATTAGAGCATGACAGTCGTTGTTGTTTCGTGCACGTTCTTTATATTTGGGTTTACTTGGCCAACAAGCAAACTTATTGAATAGAAATTTCCCACAACCATGCATTTTGCGATGTTTGTAACGAAACGACAATGAAGACAAGATCATTTTGGTCATTAGAGCATGATAGTCGTTGTTGTTTCGTGCACGTTCTTTATATTTGGGTTTACTTGGCCAACAAGCAAACTTATTGAATAGAAATTTCCCACAACCATGCATTTTGCGATGTTTGTAACGAAACGACAATGAAGACAAGATCATTTTGGTCAATAGAGCATGATAATCATTGTTGTTTCGTGCACGTTCATTTAAAGCTTAACTCTTTATATTATGGTTTACTTAGCCAACAAGCAAACCGATTGAATAGAAATTGCCCAGAACCATACATTTTGTGATGTATGTAACGTAACGACAATGAAGACAAGATCATTTTGGTCATTAGAGCATGATAATCGTTGTTGTTTCGTGCACGTTCTTTATATTTGGGTTTACTTGGCCAACAAGCAAACTTATTGAATAGAAATTTCCCACAACCATGCATTTTGCGATGTTTGTAACGAAACGACAATGAAGACAAGATCATTTTGGTCATTAGAGCATGATAATCGTTGTTGTTTCGTGACCGTTCTTTATATTTTACTTGGCCAACAAGCAAACCTATTGAATAGAAATTGCCCAGAACCATACATTTTGTGATGTTTGTAACGTAACGACAATGAAGACAAGATCATTTTGGTCATTAGAGCATGATAGTTGTTGTTGTTTCGTGCACGTTCTTTATGTTTGGGTTTACTTGGCCAACAAGCAACCCTATTGAATAGAAATTTCCCACAACCATGCATTTTGCGATGTTTGTAACGTAACGACAATGAAGACAATATCATTTTGGTCAATAGAGCATGATAATCATTGTTGTTTCGTGCACGTTCTTTATATTTGGGTTTACTTGGCCAACAAGCAAACCTATTGAATAGAAATTTCCCAAAACCATACATTTTGTGATGTTTGTAACGTAACGACAATAAGGACAAGATCATTTTGGTCATTAGAGCATGATAGTCGTTGTTTTTTCGTGCACGTTCTTTATATTTGGGTTTACTTGGCCAACAAGCAAACTTATTGAATAGAAATTTCCCACAACCATGCATTTTGCGATGTTTGTAACCAAACGACAATGAAGACAAGATCATTTTGGTCATTAGAGCTTGATAGTCGTTGTTGTTTCGTGCACGTTCTTTATATTTGTGTTTACTTGGCTAACAAGCAACCTTATTGAATAGAAATTTACGACAACCATGCATTTTGCGATGTTTGTAACGTAACGACAATGAAGACAAGATCATTTTGGTCAATAGAGCATGATAATCGTTGTTATTTCGTGCACGTTCTTTATATTTGGGTTTACTTGGCCAACAAGCAAACCTATTGAATAGAAATTTACGACAACCTTGCATTTTGCGATGTTTGTAACGTAACGACAATGAAGACAAGATCATTTTGGTCAATAGAGCATGATAATCGTTGTTATTTCGTGCACGTTCTTTATATTTGGGTTTACTTGGCCAACAAGCAAACCTATTGAATAGAAATTTACGACAACCTTGCATTTTGCGATGTTTGTAACGTAACGACAATCTAGACAAGATCATTTTGGGCATTAGAGCATGATAGTCGTTGTTGTTTCGTGCACGTTCTTTATATTTGGGTTTACTTGGCCAACAAGCAAACTTATTGAATAGAAATTTCCCACAACCATGCATTTTGCGATGTTTGTAACGAAACGACAATGAAGACAAGATCATTTTGGTCATTAGAGCATGATAGTCGTTGTTGTTTCGTGCACGTTCTTTATATTTGGGTTTACTTGGCCAACAAGCAAACTTATTGAATAGAAATTTCCCACAACCATGCATTTTGCGATGTTTGTAACGAAACGACAATGAAGACAAGATCATTTTGGTCAATAGAGCATGATAATCATTGTTGTTTCGTGCACGTTCATTTAAAGCTTAACTCTTTATATTATGGTTTACTTAGCCAACAAGCAAACCGATTTAATAGAAATTGCCGAGAACCATACATTTTGCGATGTTTGTAACGTAACGACAATGAAGACATGATCATTTTGGTCATTAGAGCATGATAGTCGTTGTTGTTTCGTGCACGTTCTTTATATTTGGGTTTACTTGGCCAACAAGCAACCCTATTGAATAGAAATTTACGACAACCATGCATTTTGCGATGTTTGTAACGTAACGACAATGAAGACAAGATCATTTTGGTCAATAGAGCATGATAATCGTTGTTATTTCGTGCACGTTCTTTATATTTGGGTTTACTTGGCCAACAAGCAAACCTATTGAATAGAAATTTACGACAACCTTGCATTTTGCGATGTTTGTAACGTAACGACAATCTAGACAAGATCATTTTGGTCATTAGAGCATGATAGTCGTTGTTGTTTCGTGCACGTTCTTTATATTTGGGTTTACTTGGCCAACAAGCAAACTTATTGAATAGAAATTTCCCACAACCATGCATTTTGCGATGTTTGTAACGAAACGACAATGAAGACAAGATCATTTTGGTCATTAGAGCATGATAGTCGTTGTTGTTTCGTGCACGTTCTTTATATTTGGGTTTACTTGGCCAACAAGCAAACTTATTGAATAGAAATTTCCCACAACCATGCATTTTGCGATGTTTGTAACGAAACGACAATGAAGACAAGATCATTTTGGTCAATAGAGCATGATAATCATTGTTGTTTCGTGCACGTTCATTTAAAGCTTAACTCTTTATATTATGGTTTACTTAGCCAACAAGCAAACCGATTTAATAGAAATTGCCGAGAACCATACATTTTGCGATGTTTGTAACGTAACGACAATGAAGACATGATCATTTTGGTCATTAGAGCATGATAGTCGTTGTTGTTTCGTGCACGTTCTTTATATTTGGGTTTACTTGGCCAACAAGCAAACTTATTGAATAGAAATTTCCCACAACCATGCATTTTGCGATGTTTGTAACGAAACGACAATGAAGACAAGATCATTTTGGTCAATAGAGCATGATAATCATTGTTGTTTCGTGCACGTTCATTTAAAGCTTAACTCTTTATATTATGGTTTACTTAGCCAACAAGCAAACCGATTGAATAGAAATTGCCCAGAACCATACATTTTGTGATGTATGTAACGTAACGACAATGAAGACAAGATCATTTTGGTCATTAGAGCATGATAATCGTTGTTGTTTCGTGCACGTTCTTTATATTTGGGTTTACTTGGCCAACAAGCAAACTTATTGAATAGAAATTTCCCACAACCATGCATTTTGCGATGTTTGTAACGAAACGACAATGAAGACAAGATCATTTTGGTCATTAGAGCATGATAATCGTTGTTGTTTCGTGACCGTTCTTTATATTTTACTTGGCCAACAAGCAAACCTATTGAATAGAAATTTCCCACAACCATGCATTTTGCGATGTTTGTAACGTAACGACAATGAAGACAAGATCATTTTGGTCAATAGAGCATGATAATCGTTGTTGTTTCGTGCACGTTGTTTATATTTGGGTTTACTTGGCCAACAAGCAACCCTATTGAATAGAAATTTATGACAACCATGCATTTTGCGATGTTTGTAACGTAAGGAAAATGAAGACAAGATCATTTTGGTCAATAGAGCATGATAATCGTTGTTGTTTCTTGCACGTTCATTTAAAGCTTAACTCTTTATATTTTGGTTTACTTAGCCAACAAGCAAACCGATTGAATAGAAATTGCCCAGAACCATTCATTTTGAGATGTTTGTAACGTAACGACAATAAAGAAAAGATCATTTTGGTCATTAGAGCATGATAGTCATTGTTATTTCGTGCACGTTCTTTATATTTGTGTTTACTTGGCCAACAAGCAACCTTATTGAATAGAAATTTACGACAACCATGCATTTTGCGATGTTTGTAACGTAACGACAATGAAGACAAGATCATTTTGGTCAATAGAGCATGATAATCGTTGTTATTTCGTGCACGTTCTTTATATTTGGGTTTACTTGGCCAACAAGCAAACCTATTGAATAGAAATTTCCCACAACCATGCATTTTGCGATGTTTGTAACGAAACGACAATGAAGACAAGATCATTTTGGTCAATAGAGCATGATAATCATTGTTGTTTCGTGCACGTTCATTTAAAGCTTAACTCTTTATATTATGGTTTACTTAGCCAACAAGCAAACCGATTGAATAGAAATTGCCCAGAACCATACATTTTGTGATGTATGTAACGTAACGACAATGAAGACAAGATCATTTTGGTCATTAGAGCATGATAATCGTTGTTGTTTCGTGCACGTTCTTTATATTTGGGTTTACTTGGCCAACAAGCAAACTTATTGAATAGAAATTTCCCACAACCATGCATTTTGCGATGTTTGTAACGAAACGACAATGAAGACAAGATCATTTTGGTCATTAGAGCATGATAATCGTTGTTGTTTCGTGACCGTTCTTTATATTTTACTTGGCCAACAAGCAAACCTATTGAATAGAAATTTCCCACAACCATGCATTTTGCGATGTTTGTAACGTAACGACAATGAAGACAAGATCATTTTGATCAATAGAGCATGATAATCGTTGTTGTTTCTTGCACGTTCATTTAAAGCTTAACTCTTTATATTATGGTTTACTTGGCTAACAAGCAACCCTATTGAATAGAAATTTACGACAACCATGCATTTTGCGATGTTTGTAACGTAACGACAATCAAGACAAGATCATTTTGGTCAATAGAGCATGATAATCGTAGTTGTTTCGTGCACGTTCTTTATACATGGGTTTACTAGGCCAACAAGCAAACTAATTGAATAGAAATTTCCCACAACCATGCATTTTCCGATGTTTGTAAAGTAACGACAGTGAGGACAAGATCATTTTGGTCAGTAGAGCATGATAGTCGTTGTTGTTTCGTGCACGTTCTTTATACATGGGTTTACTAGGCCAACAAGCAAACTAATTGAATAGAAATTTCCCACAACCATGCATTTTCCGATGTTTGTAAAGTAACGACAGTGAGGACAAGATCATTTTGGTCAGTAGAGCATGATAGTCGTTGTTGTTTCGTGCACGTTCTTTATATTCGTGTTTACTTGGCCAACAAGCAACCTTATTGAATAGAAATTTACGACAACCATGCATTTTGCGATGTTTGTAACGTAACGACAATGAAGACAAGATCATTTTGGTCAATAGAGCATGATAATCGTTGTTATTTCGTGCACGTTCTTTATATTTGGGTTTACTTGGCCAACAAGCAAACCTATTGAATAGAAATTTACGACAACCTTGCATTTTGCGATGTTTGTAACGTAACGACAATCTAGACAAGATCATTTTGGTCATTAGAGCATGATAGTCGTTGTTGTTTCGTGCACGTTCTTTATATTTGGGTTTACTTGGCCAACAAGCAAACTTATTGAATAGAAATTTCCCACAACCATGCATTTTGCGATGTTTGTAACGAAACGACAATGAAGACAAGATCATTTTGGTCATTAGAGCATGATAGTCGTTGTTGTTTCGTGCACGTTCTTTATATTTGGGTTTACTTGGCCAACAAGCAAACTTATTGAATAGAAATTTCCCACAACCATGCATTTTGCGATGTTTGTAACGAAACGACAATGAAGACAAGATCATTTTGGTCAATAGAGCATGATAATCATTGTTGTTTCGTGCACGTTCATTTAAAGCTTAACTCTTTATATTATGGTTTACTTAGCCAACAAGCAAACCGATTGAATAGAAATTGCCCAGAACCATACATTTTGTGATGTATGCAACGTAACGACAATGAAGACAAGATCATTTTGGTCATTAGAGCATGATAATCGTTGTTGTTTCGTGCACGTTCTTTATATTTGGGTTTACTTGGCCAACAAGCAAACTTATTGAATAGAAATTTCCCACAACCATGCATTTTGCGATGTTTGTAACGAAACGACAATGAAGACAAGATCATTTTGGTCATTAGAGCATGATAATCGTTGTTGTTTCGTGCACGTTGTTTATATTTGGGTTTACTTGGCCAACAAGCAACCCTATTGAATAGAAATTTATGACAACCATGCATTTTGCGATGTTTGTAACGTAAGGAAAATGAAGACAAGATCATTTTGGTCAATAGAGCATGATAATCGTTGTAGTTTCTTGCACGTTCATTTAAAGCTTAACTCTTTATATTTTGGTTTACTTAGCCAACAAGCAAACCGATTGAATAGAAATTGCCCAGAACCATTCATTTTGAGATGTTTGTAACGTAACGACAATGAAGACAAGATCATTTTGGTCATTAGAGCATGATAGTCGTTGTTGTTTCGTGCACGTTCTTTATATTTGTGTTTACTTGGCCAACAAGCAACCTTATTGAATAGAAATTTACGACAACCATGCATTTTGCGATGTTTGTAACGTAACGACAATGAAGACAAGATCATTTTGGTCAATAGAGCATGATAATCGTTGTTATTTCGTGCACGTTCTTTATATTTGGGTTTACTTGGCCAACAAGCAAACCTATTGAATAGAAATTGCCCAGAACCATACATTTTGTGATGTGTGTAACGTAACGACAATGAAAACATGATCATTTTGGTCATTAGAGCATGATAGTCGTTGTTGTTTCGTGCACGTTCTTTATATTTGTGTTTACTTGGCCAACAAGCAACCCTATTGAATAGAAATTTACGACAACCTTGCATTTTGCGATGTTTGTAACGTAACGACAATGAAGACAAGATCATTTTGGTCAATAGAGCATGATAATCGTTGTTATTTCGTGCACGTTCTTTATATTTGGGTTTACTTGGCCAACAAGCAAACCTATTGAATAGAAATTGCCCAGAACCATACATTTTGTGATGTTTGTAACGTAACGACAATGAAAACATGATCATTTTGGTCATTAGAGCATGATAGTCGTTGTTGTTTCGTGCACGTTCTTTATATTTGTGTTTACTTGGCCAACAAGCAACCCTATTGAATAGAAATTTACGACAACCTTGCATTTTGCGATGTTTGTAACGTAACGACAATGAAGACAAGATCATTTTGGTCAATAGGGCATGATAATCATTGTTGTTTCGTGCACGTTCATTTAAAGCTTAACTCTTTATATTATGGTTTACTTAGCCAACAAGCAAACCGATTTAATAGAAATTGCCGAGAACCATACATTTTGCGATGTTTGTAACGTAACGACAATGAAGACATGATCATTTTGGTCATTAGAGCATGATAGTCGTTGTTGTTTCGTGCACGTTCTTTATATTTGGGTTTACTTGGCCAACAAGCAAACTTATTGAATAGAAATTTCCCACAACCATGCATTTTGCGATGTTTGTAACGAAACGACAATGAAGACAAGATCATTTTGGTCAATAGAGCATGATAATCATTGTTGTTTCGTGCACGTTCATTTAAAGCTTAACTCTTTATATTATGGTTTACTTAGCCAACAAGCAAACCGATTGAATAGAAATTGCCCAGAACCATACATTTTGTGATGTATGTAACGTAACGACAATGAAGACAAGATCATTTTGGTCATTAGAGCATGATAATCGTTGTTGTTTCGTGCACGTTCTTTATATTTGGGTTTACTTGGCCAACAAGCAAACTTATTGAATAGAAATTTCCCACAACCATGCATTTTGCGATGTTTGTAACGAAACGACAATGAAGACAAGATCATTTTGGTCATTAGAGCATGATAATCGTTGTTGTTTCGTGACCGTTCTTTATATTTTACTTGGCCAACAAGCAAACCTATTGAATAGAAATTTCCCACAACCATGCATTTTGCGATGTTTGTAACGTAACGACAATGAAGACAAGATCATTTTGGTCAATAGAGCATGATAATCGTTGTTGTTTCGTGCACGTTGTTTATATTTGGGTTTACTTGGCCAACAAGCAACCCTATTGAATAGAAATTTATGACAACCATGCATTTTGCGATGTTTGTAACGTAAGGAAAATGAAGACAAGATCATTTTGGTCAATAGAGCATGATAATCGTTGTTGTTTCTTGCACGTTCATTTAAAGCTTAACTCTTTATATTTTGGTTTACTTAGCCAACAAGCAAACCGATTGAATAGAAATTGCCCAGAACCATTCATTTTGAGATGTTTGTAACGTAACGACAATAAAGAAAAGATCATTTTGGTCATTAGAGCATGATAATCGTTGTTGTTTCGTGCACGTTCTTTATATTTGGGTTTACTTGGCCAACAAGCAAACTTATTGAATAGAAATTTCCCACAACCATGCATTTTGCGATGTTTGTAACGAAACGACAATGAAGACAAGATCATTTTGGTCATTAGAGCATGATAATCGTTGTTGTTTCGTGACCGTTCTTTATATTTTACTTGGCCAACAAGCAAACCTATTGAATAGAAATTTCCCACAACCATGCATTTTGCGATGTTTGTAACGTAACGACAATGAAGACAAGATCATTTTGGTCAATAGAGCATGATAATCATTGTTGTTTCGTGCACGTTCATTTAAAGCTTAACTCTTTATATTATGGTTTACTTAGCCAACAAGCAAACCGATTGAATAGAAATTGCCCAGAACCATTCATTTTGAGATGTTTGTAACGTAACGACAATAAAGAAAAGATCATTTTGGTCATTAGAGCATGATAATCGTTGTTGTTTCGTGCACGTTCTTTATATTTGGGTTTACTTGGCCAACAAGCAAACTTATTGAATAGAAATTTCCCACAACCATGCATTTTGCGATGTTTGTAACGAAACGACAATGAAGACAAGATCATTTTGGTCATTAGAGCATGATAATCGTTGTTGTTTCGTGACCGTTCTTTATATTTTACTTGGCCAACAAGCAAACCTATTGAATAGAAATTTCCCACAACCATGCATTTTGCGATGTTTGTAACGTAACGACAATGAAGACAAGATCATTTTGGTCAATAGAGCATGATAATCGTTGTTGTTTCGTGCACGTTGTTTATATTTGGGTTTACTTGGCCAACAAGCAACCCTATTGAATAGAAATTTATGACAACCATGCATTTTGCGATGTTTGTAACGTAAGGAAAATGAAGACAAGATCATTTTGGTCAATAGAGCATGATAATCGTTGTTGTTTCTTGCACGTTCATTTAAAGCTTAACTCTTTATATTTTGGTTTACTTAGCCAACAAGCAAACCGATTGAATAGAAATTGCCCAGAACCATTCATTTTGAGATGTTTGTAACGTAACGACAATAAAGAAAAGATCATTTTGGTCATTAGAGCATGATAATCGTTGTTGTTTCGTGCACGTTCTTTATATTTGGGTTTACTTGGCCAACAAGCAAACTTATTGAATAGAAATTTCCCACAACCATGCATTTTGCGATGTTTGTAACGAAACGACAATGAAGACAAGATCATTTTGGTCAATAGAGCATGATAATCATTGTTGTTTCGTGCACGTTCATTTAAAGCTTAACTCTTTATATTATGGTTTACTTAGCCAACAAGCAAACCGATTGAATAGAAATTGCCCAGAACCATTCATTTTGAGATGTTTGTAACGTAACGACAATAAAGAAAAGATCATTTTGGTCATTAGAGCATGATAATCGTTGTTGTTTCGTGCACGTTCTTTATATTTGGGTTTACTTGGCCAACAAGCAAACTTATTGAATAGAAATTTCCCACAACCATGCATTTTGCGATGTTTGTAACGAAACGACAATGAAGACAAGATCATTTTGGTCATTAGAGCATGATAATCGTTGTTGTTTCGTGACCGTTCTTTATATTTTACTTGGCCAACAAGCAAACCTATTGAATAGAAATTTCCCACAACCATGCATTTTGCGATGTTTGTAACGTAACGACAATGAAGACAAGATCATTTTGGTCAATAGAGCATGATAATCGTTGTTGTTTCGTGCACGTTGTTTATATTTGGGTTTACTTGGCCAACAAGCAACCCTATTGAATAGAAATTTATGACAACCATGCATTTTGCGATGTTTGTAACGTAAGGAAAATGAAGACAAGATCATTTTGGTCAATAGAGCATGATAATCGTTGTTGTTTCTTGCACGTTCATTTAAAGCTTAACTCTTTATATTTTGGTTTACTTAGCCAACAAGCAAACCGATTGAATAGAAATTGCCCAGAACCATTCATTTTGAGATGTTTGTAACGTAACGACAATAAAGAAAAGATCATTTTGGTCATTAGAGCATGATAGTCATTGTTATTTCGTGCACGTTCTTTATATTTGTGTTTACTTGGCCAACAAGCAACCTTATTGAATAGAAATTTACGACAACCATGCATTTTGCGATGTTTGTAACGTAACGACAATGAAGACAAGATCATTTTGGTCAATAGAGCATGATAATCGTTGTTATTTCGTGCACGTTCTTTATATTTGGGTTTACTTGGCCAACAAGCAAACCTATTGAATAGAAATTGCCCAGAACCATACATTTTGTGATGTTTGTAACGTAACGACAATGAAAACATGATCATTTTGGTCATTAGAGCATGATAGTCGTTGTTGTTTCGTGCACGTTCTTTATATTTGTGTTTACTTGGCCAACAAGCAACCCTATTGAATAGAAATTTACGACAACCTTGCATTTTGCGATGTTTGTAACGTAACGACAATGAAGACAAGATCATTTTGGTCAATAGGGCATGATAATTATTGTTGTTTCGTGCACGTTCATTTAAAGCTTAACTCTTTATATTATGGTTTACTTAGCCAACAAGCAAACCGATTTAATAGAAATTGCCCAGAACCATACATTTTGCGATGTTTGTAACGTAACGACAATGAAGACATGATCATTTTGGTCATTAGAGCATGATAGTCGTTGTTGTTTCGTGCACGTTCTTTATATTTGGGTTTACTTGGCCAACAAGCAAACTTATTGAATAGAAATTTCCCACAACCATGCATTTTGCGATGTTTGTAACGAAACGACAATGAAGACAAGATCATTTTGGTCAATAGAGCATGATAATCATTGTTGTTTCGTGCACGTTCATTTAAAGCTTAACTCTTTATATTATGGTTTACTTAGCCAACAAGCAAACCGATTGAATAGAAATTGCCCAGAACCATACATTTTGTGATGTATGTAACGTAACGACAATGAAGACAAGATCATTTTGGTCATTAGAGCATGATAATCGTTGTTGTTTCGTGCACGTTCTTTATATTTGGGTTTACTTGGCCAACAAGCAAACTTATTGAATAGAAATTTCCCACAACCATGCATTTTGCGATGTTTGTAACGAAACGACAATGAAGACAAGATCATTTTGGTCATTAGAGCATGATAATCGTTGTTGTTTCGTGACCGTTCTTTATATTTTACTTGGCCAACAAGCAAACCTATTGAATAGAAATTTCCCACAACCATGCATTTTGCGATGTTTGTAACGTAACGACAATGAAGACAAGATCATTTTGATCAATAGAGCATGATAATCGTTGTTGTTTCTTGCACGTTCATTTAAAGCTTAACTCTTTATATTATGGTTTACTTGGCTAACAAGCAACCCTATTGAATAGAAATTTACGACAACCATGCATTTTGCGATGTTTGTAACGTAACGACAATCAAGACAAGATCATTTTGGTCAATAGAGCATGATAATCGTAGTTGTTTCGTGCACGTTCTTTATACATGGGTTTACTAGGCCAACAAGCAACCCTATTGAATAGAAATTTACGACAACCATGCATTTTCCGATGTTTGTAAAGTAACGACAGTGAGGACAAGATCATTTTGGTCAGTAGAGCATGATAGTCGTTGTTGTTTCGTGCACGTTCTTTATATTCGTGTTTACTTGGCCAACAAGCAACCCTATTGAATAGAAATTTACGACAACCATGCATTTTGCGATGTTTGTAACGTAACGACAATCAAGACAAGATCATTTTGGTCAATAGAGCATGATAATCGTTGTTGTTTCGTGCACGTTCTTTATACATGGGTTTACTAGGCCAACAAGCAAACTAATTGAACAGAAATTTCCCACAACCATGCATTTTCCGATGTTTGTAAAGTAACAACAGTGAGGACAAGATCATTTTGGTCATTAGAGCATGATAGTCGTTGTTGTTTCGTGCACGTTCTTTATATTTGGGTTTACTTGGCCAACAAGCAAACCTATTGAATAGAAATTTCCCAGAACCATACATTTTGTGATGTTTGTAACGTAACGACAATAAGGACAAGATCATTTGGGTCATTAGAGCATGATAGTCGTTGTTTTTTCGTGCACGTTCTTTATATTTGGGTTTACTTGGTCAACAAGCAACCCTATTGAATAGAAATTTACGACAACCATGCATTTTGCGATGTTTGTAACGTAACGACAATCAAGACAAGATCATTTTGGTCAGTAGAGCATGATAATCGTTGTTGTTTCGTGCACGTTCTTTATATTTGGGTTTACTTGGCCAACAAGCAAACCTATTGAATAAAAATTGCCCAGAACCATACATTTTGTGATGTTTGTAACGTAACGACAATGAAGACAAGATCATTTTGGTCATTAGAGCATGATAGTCGTTGTTGTTTCGTGCACGTTCTTTATGTTTGGGTTTACTTGGCCAACAAGCAACCCTATTGAATAGAAATTTACGACAACCATGCATTTTGCGATGTTTGTAACGTAACGACAATGAAGACAATATCATTTTGGTCAATAGAGCATGATAATCATTGTTGTTTCGTGCACGTTCTTTATATTTGGGTTTACTAGGCCAACAAGCAAACCTATTGAATAGAAATTTCCCATATTGAATAGAAATTTCCCAGAACCATACATTTTGTGATGTTTGTAACGTAACGACAATAAGGACAAGATCATTTTGGTCATTAGAGCATGATAGTCGTTGTTTTTTCGTGCACGTTCTTTATATTCGTGTTTACTTGGCCAACAAGCAACCCTATTGAATAGAAATTTACGACAACCATGCATTTTGCGATGTTTGTAACGTAACGACAATCAAGACAAGATCATTTTGGTCAATAGAGCATGATACTCGTTGTTGTTTCGTGCACGTTCTTTATACATGGGTTTACTAGGCCAACAAGCAAACTAATTGAATAGAAATTTCCCACAACCATGCATTTTCCGATGTTTGTAAAGTAACGACAGTGAGGACAAGATCATTTTGGTCATTAGAGCATGATAGTCGTTGTTGTTTCGTGCACGTTCTTTATATTTGGGTTTACTTAGCCAACAAGCAAACCTATTGAATAGAAATTTCCCAGAACCATACATTTTGTGATGTTTGTAACGTAACGACAATAAGGACAAGATCATTTTGGTCATTAGAGCATGATAGTCGTTGTTTTTCGTGCACGTTATTTATATTTGGGTTTACTTGGTCAACAAGCAACCCTATTGAATAGAAATTTACGACAACCATGCATTTTGCGATGTTTGTAACGTAACGACAATCAAGACAAGATCATTTTGGTCAATAGAGCATGATAATCGTTGTTGTTTCGTGCACGTTCTTTATATTTGGGTTTACTTGGCCAACAAGCAAACCTATTGAATAGAAATTGCCCAGAACCATACATTTTGTGATGTTTGTAACGTAACGACAATGAAGACAAGATCATTTTGGTCATTAGAGCATGATAGTCGTTGTTGTTTCGTGCACGTTCTTTATGTTTGGGTTTACTTGGCCAACAAGCAACCCTATTGAATAGAAATTTACGACAACCATGCATTTTGCGATGTTTGTAACGTAACGACAATGAAGACAATATCATTTTGGTCAATAGAGCATGATAATCATTGTTGTTTCGTGCACGTTCTTTATATTTGGGTTTACTTGGCCAACAAGCAAACCTATTGAATAGAAATTTCCCAAAACCATACATTTTGTGATGTTTGTAACGTAACGACAATAAGGACAAGATCATTTTGGTCATTAGAGCATGATAGTCGTTGTTTTTTCGTGCACGTTCTTTATATTTGGGTTTACTTGGTCAACAAGCAACCCTATTGAATAGAAATTTACGACAACCATGCATTTTGCGATGTTTGTAACGTAACGACAATCAAGACAAGATCATTTTGGTCAATAGAGCATGATAATCGTTGTTGTTTCGTGCACGTTCTTTATATTTGGGTTTACTTGGCCAATAAGCAAACCTATTGAATAGAAATTGCCCAGAACCATACATTTTGTGATGTTTGTAACGTAACGACAATGAAGACAAGATCATTTTGGTCATTAAAGCATGATAGTCGTTGTTGTTTCGTGCACGTTCTTTATATTTGTGTTTACTTGGCCAACAAGCAACCCTATTGAATAGAAATTTACGACAACCTTGCATTTTGCGATGTTTGTAACGTAACGACAATGAAGACAAGATCATTTTGGTCATTAGAGCATGATAGTCGTTGTTGTTTCGTGCACGTTCTTTATATTTGTGTTTACTTGGCCAACAAGCAACCTTATTGAATAGAAATTTACGACAACCATGCATTTTGCGATGTTTGTAACGTAACGACAATGAAGACAAGATCATTTTGGTCAATAGAGCATGATAATCGTTGTTATTTCGTGCACGTTCTTTATATTTGTGTTTACTTGGCCAACAAGCAACCCTATTGAATAGAAATTTACGACAACCTTGCATTTTGCGATGTTTGTAACGTAACGACAATCAAGACAAGATCATTTTGGTCATTAGAGCATGATAGTCGTTGTTGTTTCGTGCACGTTCTTTATATTTGGGTTTACTTGGCGAACAAACAAACTTATTGAATAGAAATTTCCCACAACCATGCATTTTGCGATGTTTGTAACGAAACGACAATGAAGACAAGATCATTTTGGTCAATAGAGCATGATAATCATTTTTGTTTCGTGCACGTTCATTTAAAGCTTAACTCTTTATATTATGGTTTACTTAGCCAACAAGCAAACCGATTGAATAGAAATTGCCCAGAACCATACATTTTGTGATGTATGTAACGTAACGACAATGATGACAAGATCATTTTGGTCATTAGAGCATGATAATCATTGTTGTTTCGTGCACGTTCTTTATATTTGGGTTTACTTGGCCAACAAGCAAACTTATTGAATAGAAATTTCCCACAACCATGCATTTTGCGATGTTTGTAACGTAACGACAATGAAGACAAGATCATTTTGGTCAATAGAGCATGATAATCGTTGTTGTTTCGTGCACGTTGTTTATATTTGGGTTTACTTGGCCAACAAGCAACCCTATTGAATAGAAATTTATGACAACCATGCATTTTGCGATGTTTGTAACGTAAGGAAAATGAAGACAAGATCATTTTGGTCAATAGAGCATGATAATCGTTGTTGTTTCTTGCACGTTCATTTAAAGCTTAACTCTTTATATTATGGTTTACTTGGATAACAAGCAACCCTATTGAATAGAAATTTACGACAACCATGCATTTTGCGATGTTTGTAACGTAACGACAATCAAGACAAGATCATTTTGGTCAATAGAGCATGATAATCGTAGTTGTTTCGTGCACGTTCTTTATACATGGGTTTACTAGGCCAACAAGCAAACTAATTGAATAGAAATTTCCCACAACCATGCATTTTCCGATGTTTGTAAAGTAACGACAGTGAGGACAAGATCATTTTGGTCAGTAGAGCATGATAGTCGTTGTTGTTTCGTGCACGTTCTTTATATTCGTGTTTACTTGGCCAACAAGCAACCCTATTGAATAGAAATTTACGACAACCATGCATTTTGCGATGTTTGTAACGTAACGACAATCAAGACAAGATCATTTTGGTCAATAGAGCATGATAATCGTTGTTGTTTCGTGCACGTTCTTTATACATGGGTTTACTAGGCCAACAAAGAAACTAATTGAACAGAAATTTCCCACAACCATGCATTTTCCGATGTTTGTAAAGTAACGACAGTGAGGACAAGATCATTTTGGTCATTAGAGCATGATAGTCGTTGTTGTTTCGTGCACGTTCTTTATATTTGGGTTTACTTGGCCAAGAAGCAAACCTATTGAATAGAAATTTCCCAGAACCATACATTTTGTGATGTTTGTAACGTAACGACAATAAGGACAAGATCATTTTGGTCATTAGAGCATGATAGTCGTTGTTTTTTCGTGCACGTTCTTTATATTTGGGTTTACTTGGTCAACAAGCAACCCTATTGAATAGAAATTTACGACAACCATGCATTTTGCGATGTTTGTAACGTAACGACAATCAAGACAAGATCATTTTGGTCAATAGAGCATGATAATCGTTGTTGTTTCGTGCACGTTCTTTATATTTGGGTTTACTTGGCCAACAAGCAAACCTATTGAATAGAAATTGCCCAGAACCATACATTTTGTGATGTTTGTAACGTAACGACAATGAAGACAAGATCATTTTGGTCATTAGAGCATGATAGTCGTTGTTGTTTCGTGCACGTTCTTTATATTTGTGTTTACTTGGCCAACAAGCAACCCTATTGAATAGAAATTTACGACAACCTTGCATTTTGCGATGTTTGTAACGTAACGACAATGAAGACAAGATCATTTTGGTCATTAGAGCATGATAGTCGTTGTTGTTTCGTGCACGTTCTTTATATTTGTGTTTACTTGGCCAACAAGCAACCTTATTGAATAGAAATTTACGACAACCATGCATTTTGCGATGTTTGTAACGTAACGACAATGAAGACAAGATCATTTTGGTCAATAGAGCATGATAATCGTTGTTATTTCGTGCACGTTCTTTACTTTTGTGTTTACTTGGCCAACAAGCAACCCTATTGAATAGAAATTTACGACAACCTTGCATTTTGCGATGTTTGTAACGTAACGACAATGAAGACAAGATCATTTTGGTCAATAGAGCATGATAATCATTGTTGTTTCGTGCACGTTCATTTAAAGCTTAACTCTTTATATTATGGTTTACTTAGCCAACAAGCAAACCGATTGAATAGAAATTGCCCAGAACCATACATTTTGTGATGTTTGTAACGTAACGACAATGAAGACAAGATCATTTTGGTCATTAGAGCATGATAGTCGTTGTTCTTTCGTGCACGTTCTTTATATTTGTGTTTACTTGGCCAACAAGCAACCCTATTGAATAGAAATTTACGACAACCTTGCATTTTGCGATGTTTGTAACGTAACGACAATGAAGACAAGGTCATTTTGGTCATTAGAGCATGATAGTCGTTGTTGTTTCGTGCACGTTCTTTATATTTGTGTTTACTTGGCCAACAAGCAACCTTATTGAATAGAAATTTACGACAACCATGCATTTTGCGATGTTTGTAACGTAACGACAATGAAGACAAGATCATTTTGGTCAATAGAGCATGATAATCGTTGTTATTTCGTGCACGTTCTTTACTTTTGTGTTTACTTGGCCAACAAGCAACCCTATTGAATAGAAATTTACGACAACCTTGCATTTTGCGATGTTTGTAACGTAACGACAATGAAGACAAGATCATTTTGGTCAATAGAGCATGATAATCATTGTTGTTTCGTGCACGTTCATTTAAAGCTTAACTCTTTATATTATGGTTTACTTAGCCAACAAGCAAACCGATTGAATAGAAATTGCCCAGAACCATACATTTTGTGATGTTTGTAACGTAACGACAATGAAGACAAGATCATTTTGGTCATTAGAGCATGATAATCGTTGTTGTTTCGTGCACGTTCTTTATATTTGGGTTTACTTGGCCAACAAGCAAACTTATTGAATAGAAATTTCCCACAACCATGCATTTTGCGATGTTTGTAACGAAACGACAATGAAGACAAGATCATTTTGGTCATTAGAGCATGATAATCGTTGTTGTTTCGTGACCGTTCTTTATATTTTACTTGGCCAACAAGCAAACCTATTGAATAGAAATTTCCCACAACCATGCATTTTGCGATGTTTGTAACGTAACGACAATGAAGACAAGATCATTTTGGTCAATAGAGCATGATAATCGTTGTTGTTTCGTGCACGTTGTTTATATTTGGGTTTACTTGGCCAACAAGCAACCCTATTGAATAAAAATTTATGACAACCATGCATTTTGCGATGTTTGTAACGTAAGGAAAATGAAGACAAGATCATTTTGGTCAATAGAGCATGATAATCGTTGTTGTTTCTTGCACGTTCATTTAAAGCTTAACTCTTTATATTATGGTTTACTTGGCTAACAAGCAACCCTATTGAATAGAAATTTACGACAACCATGCATTTTGCGATGTTTGTAACGTAACGACAATCAAGACAAGATCATTTTGGTCAATAGAGCATGATAATCGTTGTTGTTTCGTGCACGTTCTTTATACATAGGTTTACTAGGCCAACAAGCAAACTAATTGAACAGAAATTTCCCACAACCATGCATTTTCCGATGTTTGTAAAGTAACGACAGTGAGGACAAGATCATTTTGGTCATTAGAGCATGATAGTCGTTGTTGTTTCGTGCACGTTCTTTATATTTGGGTTTACTTGGCCAAGAAGCAAACCTATTGAATAGAAATTTCCCAGAACCATACATTTTGTGATGTTTGTAACGTAACGACAATAAGGACAAGATCATTTTGGTCATTAGAGCATGATAGTCGTTGTTTTTTCGTGCACGTTCTTTATATTTGGGTTTACTTGGTCAACAAGCAACCCTATTGAATAGAAATTTACGACAACCATGCATTTTGCGATGTTTGTAACGTAATGACAATCAAGACAAGATCATTTTGGTCAATAGAGCATGATAATCGTTGTTGTTTCGTGCACGTTCTTTATATTTGGGTTTACTTGGCCAACAAGCAAACCTATTGAATAGAAATTGCCCAGAACCATACATTTTGTGATGTTTGTAACGTAACGACAATGAAGACAAGATCATTTTGGTCATTAGAGCATGATAGTCGTTGTTGTTTCGTGCACGTTCTTTATATTTGTGTTTACTTGGCCAACAAGCAACCCTATTGAATAGAAATTTACGACAACCTTGCATTTTGCGATGTTTGTAACGTAACGACAATGAAGACAAGATCATTTTGGTCATTAGAGCATGATAGTCGTTGTTGTTTCGTGCACGTTCTTTATATTTGTGTTTACTTGGCCAACAAGCAACCTTATTGAATAGAAATTTACGACAACCATGCATTTTGCGATGTTTGTAACGTAACGACAAAGAAGACAAGATCATTTTGGTCAATAGAGCATGATAATCGTTGTTATTTCGTGCACGTTCTTTACTTTTGTGTTTACTTGGCCAACAAGCAACCCTATTGAATAGAAATTTACGACAACCTTGCATTTTGCGATGTTTGTAACGTAACGACAATGAAGACAAGATCATTTTGGTCAATAGAGCATGATAATCATTGTTGTTTCGTGCACGTTCATTTAAAGCTTAACTCTTTATATTATGGTTTACTTAGCCAACAAGCAAACCGATTGAATAGAAATTGCCCAGAACCATACATTTTATGATGTTTGTAACGTAACGACAATGAAGACAAGATCATTTTGGTCATTAGAGCATGATAGTCGTTGTTGTTTCGTGCACGTTCTTTATATTTGTGTTTACTTGGCCAACAAGCAACCCTATTGAATAGAAATTTACGACAACCTTGCATTTTGCGATGTTTGTAACGTAACGACAATGAAGACAAGATCATTTTGGTCATTAGAGCATGATAGTCGTTGTTGTTTCGTGCACGTTCTTTATATTTGTGTTTACTTGGCCAACAAGCAACCTTATTGAATAGAAATTTACGACAACCATGCATTTTGCGATGTTTGTAACGTAACGACAATGAAGACAAGATCATTTTGGTCAATAGAGCATGATAATCGTTGTTATTTCGTGCACGTTCTTTACTTTTGTGTTTACTTGGCCAACAAGCAACCCTATTGAATAGAAATTTACGACAACCTTGCATTTTGCGATGTTTGTAACGTAACGATAATGAAGACAAGATCATTTTGGTCAATAGAGCATGATAATCATTGTTGTTTCGTGCACGTTCATTTAAAGCTTAACTCTTTATATTATGGTTTACTTAGCCAACAAGCAAACCGATTGAATAGAAATTGCCCAGAACCATACATTTTGTGATGTTTGTAACGTAACGACAATGAAGACAAGATCATTTTGGTCATTAGAGCATGATAATCGTTGTTGTTTCGTGCACGTTCTTTATATTTGGGTTTACTTGGCCAACAAGCAAACTTATTGAATAGAAATTTCCCACAACCATGCATTTTGCGATGTTTGTAACGAAACGACAATGAAGACAAGATCATTTTGGTCATTAGAGCATGATAATCGTTGTTGTTTCGTGACCGTTCTTTATATTTTACTTGGCCAACAAGCAAACCTATTGAATAGAAATTTCCCACAACCATGCATTTTGCGATGTTTGTAACGTAACGACAATGAAGACAAGATCATTTTGGTCAATAGAGCATGATAATCGTTGTTGTTTCGTGCACGTTGTTTATATTTGGGTTTACTTGGCCAACAAGCAACCCTATTGAATAAAAATTTATGACAACCATGCATTTTGCGATGTTTGTAACGTAAGGAAAATGAAGACAAGATCATTTTGGTCAATAGAGCATGATAATCGTTGTTGTTTCTTGCACGTTCATTTAAAGCTTAACTCTTTATATTATGGTTTACTTGGCTAACAAGCAACCCTATTGAATAGAAATTTACGACAACCATGCATTTTGCGATGTTTGTAACGTAACGACAATCAAGACAAGATCATTTTGGTCAATAGAGCATGATAATCGTTGTTGTTTCGTGCACGTTCTTTATACATAGGTTTACTAGGCCAACAAGCAAACTAATTGAACAGAAATTTCCCACAACCATGCATTTTCCGATGTTTGTAAAGTAACGACAGTGAGGACAAGATCATTTTGGTCATTAGAGCATGATAGTCGTTGTTGTTTCGTGCACGTTCTTTATATTTGGGTTTACTTGGCCAAGAAGCAAACCTATTGAATAGAAATTTCCCAGAACCATACATTTTGTGATGTTTGTAACGTAACGACAATAAGGACAAGATCATTTTGGCCATTAGAGCATGATAGTCGTTGTTTTTTCGTGCACGTTCTTTATATTTGGGTTTACTTGGTCAACAAGCAACCCTATTGAATAGAAATTTACGACAACCATGCATTTTGCGATGTTTGTAATGTAACGACAATCAAGACAAGATCATTTTGGTCAATAGAGCATGATAATCGTTGTTGTTTCGTGCACGTTCTTTATATTTGGGTTTACTTGGCCAACAAGCAAACCTATTGAATAGAAATTGCCCAGAACCATACATTTTGTGATGTTTGTAACGTAACGACAATGAAGACAAGATCATTTTGGTCATTAGAGCGTGATAGTCGTTGTTGTTTCGTGCACGTTCTTTATGTTTGGGTTTACTTGGCCAACAAGCAAGCCTATTGAATAGAAATTTACGACAACCATGCATTTTGCGATGTTTGTAACGTAACGACAATGAAGACAATATCATTTTGGTCAATAGAGCATGATAATCATTGTTGTTTCGTGCACATTCTTTATATTTGGGTTTACTTGGCCAACAAGCAAACCTATTGAATAGAAATTTCCTAGAACCATACATTTTGTGATGTTTGTAACGTAACGACAATAAGGACAAGATCATTTTGGTCATTAGTGCATAATAGTCGTTGTTTTTTCGTGCACGTTCTTTATATTTGGGTTTACTTGGTCAACAAGCAACCCTATTGAATAGAAATTTACGACAACCATGCATTTTGCGATGTTTGTAACGTAACGACAATCAAGACAAGATCATTTTGGTCAATAGAGCATGATAATCGTTGTTGTTTCGTGCACGTTCTTTATATTTGGGTTTACTTGGCCAATAAGCAAACCTATTGAATAGAAATTGCACAGAACCATACATTTTGTGATGTTTGTAACGTAACGACAATGAAGACAAGATCATTTTGGTCATTAGAGCATGATAGTCGTTGTTGTTTCGTGCACGTTCTTTATATTTGTGTTTACTTGGCCAACAAGCAACCCTATTGAATAGAAATTTACGACAACCTTGCATTTTGCGATGTTTGTAACGTAACGACAATGAAGACAAGATCATTTTGGTCAATAGAGCATGATAATCATTGTTGTTTCGTGCACGTTCATTTAAAGCTTAACTCTTTATATTATGGTTTACGTAGCCAACAAGCAAACCGATTGAATAGAAATTGCCCAGAACCATACATTTTGTGATGTTTGTAACGTAACGACAATGAAGACAAGATCATTTTGGTCATTAGAGCATGATAGTCGTTGTTGTTTCGTGCACGTTCTTTATATTTGGGTTTACTTGGCCATCAAGCAAACTTATTGAATAGAAATTTCCCACAACCATGCATTTTGCGATGTTTGTAACGAAACGACAATGAAGACAAGATCATTTTGGTCAATAGAGCATGATAATCATTGTTGTTTCGTGCACGTTCATTTAAAGCTTAACTCTTTATATTATGGTTTACTTAGCCAACAAGCAAACCGATTTAATAGAAATTGCCCAGAACCATACATTTTGTGATGTATGTAACGTAACGACAATGAAGACAAGATCATTTTGGTCATTAGAGCATGATAATTGTTGTTGTTTCGTGCACGTTCTTTATATTTGTGTTTACTTGGCCAACAAGCAACCCTATTGAATAGAAATTTACGACAACCTTGCATTTTGCGAGGTTTGTAACGTAACGACAATGAAGACAAGATCATTTTGGTCAATAGAGCATGATAATCGTTGTTGTTTCGTGCACGTTCTTTATATTTGGGTTTACTTGGCCAACAAGCAAACCTATTGAATAGAAATTGCCCAGAACCATACATTTTGTGATGTTTGTAACGTAACGACAATGAAGACAAGATCATTTTGGTCATTAGAGCATGATAGTCGTTGTTGTTTCGTGCACGTTCTTTATATTTGTGTTTACTTGGCCAACAAGCAACCCTATTGAATAGAAATTTACGACAACCATGCATTTTGCGATGTTTGTAACGTAACGACAATGAAGACAAGATCATTTTGGTCAATAGAGCATGATAATCGTTGTTGTTTCTTGCACGTTCATTTAAAGCTTAACTCTTTATATTATGGTTTACTTGGCCAACAAGCAAACCTAATGAATAAAAATTGCCCAGAACCATACATTTTGTGATGTTTATAACGTAACGACAATGAAGACAAGATCATTTTGGTCATTAGAGCATGATAGTCGTTGTTGTTTCGTGCACGTTCTTTATATTTGTGTTTACTTGGCCAACAAGCAACCCTATTGAATAGAAATTTACGACAACCATGCATTTTGCGATGTTTGTAACGTAAAGACAATCAAGACAAGATCATTTTGGTCAATAGAGCATGATAATCGTAGTTGTTTCATGCACGTTCTTTATACATGGGTTTACTAGGCCAACAAGCAAACTAATTGAATAGAAATTTCCCACAACCATGCATTTTCCGATGTTTGTAAAGTAACGACAGTGAGGACAAGATCATTTTGGTCAGTAGAGCATGATAGTCGTTGTTGTTTCGTGCACGTTCTTTATATTCGTGTTTACTTGGCCAACAAGCAACCCTATTGAATAGAAATTTACGACAACCATGCATTTTGCGATGTTTGTAACGTAACGACAATCAAGACAAGATCATTTTGGTCAATAGAGCATGATAATCGTTGTTGTTTCGTACACGTTCTTTATACATGGGTTTACTAGGCCAACAAGCAAACTAATTGAACAGAAATTTCCCACAACCATGCATTTTCCGATGTTTGTAAAGTAACGACAGTGAGAACAAGATCATTTTGGTCAGTAGAGCATGATAATCGTTGTTGTTTCGTGCACGTTCTTTATATTTGGGTTTACTTGGCCAACAAGCAACCCTATTGAATAGAAATTTACGACAACCATGCATTTTGCGATGTTTGTAACGTAACGACAATGAAGACAATATCATTTTGGTCAATAGAGCATGATAATCATTGTTGTTTCGTGCACGTTCTTTATATTTGGGTTTACTTGGCCAACAGGCAAACCTATTGAATAGAAATTTCCCAGAACCATACATTTTGTGATGTTTGTAACGTAACGACAATAAGGACAAGATCATTTTGGTCATTAGAGCATGATAGTCGTTGTTTTTTCGTGCACGTTCTTTATATTTGGGTTTACTTGGTCAACAAGCAACCCTATTGAATAGAAATTTACGACAACCATGCATTTTGCGATGTTTGTAACGTAACGACAATCAAGACAAGATCATTTTGGTCAATAGAGCATGATAATCGTTGTTATTTCGTGCACGTTCTTTATATTTGGGTTTACTTGGCCAACAAGCAAACCTATTGAATAGAAATTGCCCAGAACCATACATTTTGTGATGTTTGTAACGTAACGACAATGAAGACAAGATCATTTTGGTCATTAGAGCATGATAGTTGTTGTTGTTTCGTGCACGTTCTTTATATTTGTGTTTATTTGGCCAACAAGCAACCCTATTGAATAGAAATTTACGACAACCTTGCATTTTGCGATGTTTGTAACGTAACGACAATGAAGACAAGATCATTTTGGTCAATAGAGCATGATAATCATTGTTGTTTCGTGCACGTTCATTTAAAGCTTAACTCTTTATATTATGGTTTACTTAGCCAACAAGCAAACCGATTGAATAGAAATTGCCCAGAACCATACATTTTGTGATGTTTGTAACGTAACGACAATGAAGACAAGATAATTTTGGTCATTAGAGCATGATAGTCGTTGTTGTTTCGTGCACGTTCTTTATATTTGGGTTTACTTGGCCAACAAGCAAACTTATTGAATAGAAATTTCCCACAACCATGCATTTTGCGATGTTTGTAACCAAACGACAATGAAGACAAGATCATTTTGGTCATTAGAGCATGATAATCGTTGTTGTTTCGTGACCGTTCTTTATATTTTACTTGGCCAACAAGCAAACCTATTGAATAGAAATTTCCCAGAACCATACATTTTGTGATGTTTGTAACGTAACGACAATAAGGACAAGATCATTTTGGTCATTAGTGCATAATAGTCGTTGTTTTTTCGTGCACGTTCTTTATATTTGGGTTTACTTGGTCAACAAGCAACCCTATTGAATAGAAATTTACGACAACCATGCATTTTGCGATGTTTGTAACGTAACGACAATCAAGACAAGATCATTTTGGTCAATAGAGCATGATAATCGTTGTTGTTTCGTGCACGTTCTTTATATTTGGGTTTACTTGGCCAATAAGCAAACCTATTGAATAGAAATTGCCCAGAACCATACATTTTGTGATGTTTGTAACGTAACGACAATGAAGACAAGATCATTTTGGTCATTAGAGCATGATAGTCGTTGTTGTTTCGTGCACGTTCTTTATATTTGTGTTTACTTGGCCAACAAGCAACCCTATTGAATAGAAATTTACGACAACCTTGCATTTTGCGATGTTTGTAACGTAAGGACAATGAAGACAAGATCATTTTGGTCAATAGAGCATGATAATCATTGTTGTTTCGTGCACGTTCATTTAAAGCTTAACTCTTTATATTATGGTTTACGTAGCCAACAAGCAAACCGATTGAATAGAAATTGCCCAGAACCATACATTTTGTGATGTTTGTAACGTAACGACAATGAAGACAAGATCATTTTGGTCATTAGAGCATGATAGTCGTTGTTGTTTCGTGCACGTTCTTTATATTTGGGTTTACTTGGCCATCAAGCAAACTTATTGAATAGAAATTTCCCACAACCATGCATTTTGCGATGTTTGTAACGAAACGACAATGAAGACAAGATCATTTTGGTCAATAGAGCATGATAATCATTGTTGTTTCGTGCACGTTCATTTAAAGCTTAACTCTTTATATTATGGTTTACTTAGCCAACAAGCAAACCGATTTAATAGAAATTGCCCAGAACCATACATTTTGTGATGTATGTAACGTAACGACAATGAAGACAAGATCATTTTGGTCATTAGAGCATGATAATTGTTGTTGTTTCGTGCACGTTCTTTATATTTGTGTTTACTTGGCCAACAAGCAACCCTATTGAATAGAAATATACGACAACCTTGCATTTTGCGATGTTTGTAACGTAACGACAATGAAGACAAGATCATTTTGGTCAATAGAGCATGATAATCGTTGTTGTTTCGTGCACGTTCTTTATATTTGGGTTTACTTGGCCAACAAGCAAACCTATTGAATAGAAATTGCCCAGAACCATACATTTTGTGATGTTTGTAACGTAACGACAATGAAGACAAGATCATTTTTGTCATTAGAGCATGATAGTCGTTGTTGTTTCGTGCACGTTCTTTATATTTGTGTTTACTTGGCCAACAAGCAACCCTATTGAATAGAAATTTACGACAACCATGCATTTTGCGATGTTTGTAACGTAACGACAATGAAGACAAGATCATTTTGGTCAATAGAGCATGATAATCGTTGTTGTTTCTTGCACGTTCATTTAAAGCTTAACTCTTTATATTATGGTTTACTTGGCCAACAAGCAAACCTATTGAATAAAAATTGCCCAGAACCATACATTTTGTGATGTTTATAACGTAACGACAATGAAGACAAGATCATTTTGGTCATTAGAGCATGATAGTCGTTGTTGTTTCGTGCACGTTCTTTATATTTGTGTTTACTTGGCCAACAAGCAACCCTATTGAATAGAAATTTACGACAACCATGCATTTTGCGATGTTTGTAACGTAAAGACAATCAAGACAAGATCATTTTGGTCAATAGAGCATGATAATCGTAGTTGTTTCATGCACGTTCTTTATACATGGGTTTACTAGGCCAACAAGCAAACTAATTGAATAGAAATTTCCCACAACCATGCATTTTCCCATGTTTGTAAAGTAACGACAGTGAGGACAAGATCATTTTGGTCAGTAGAGCATGATAGTCGTTGTTGTTTCGTGCACGTTCTTTATATTCGTGTTTACTTGGCCAACAAGCAACCCTATTGAATAGAAATTTACGACAACCATGCATTTTGCGATGTTTGTAACGTAACGACAATCAAGACAAGATCATTTTGGTCAATAGAGCATGATAATCGTTGTTGTTTCGTACACGTTCTTTATACATGGGTTTACTAGGCCAACAAGCAAACTAATTGAACAGAAATTTCCCACAACCATGCATTTTCCGATGTTTGTAAAGTAACGACAGTGAGGACAAGATCATTTTGGTCAGTAGAGCATGATAATCGTTGTTGTTTCGTGCACGTTCTTTATATTTGGGTTTACTTGGCCAACAAGCAACCCTATTGAATAGAAATTTACGACAACCATGCATTTTGCGATGTTTGTAACGTAACGACAATGAAGACAATATCATTTTGGTCAATAGAGCATGATAATCATTGTTGTTTCGTGCACGTTCATTATATTTGGGTTTACTTGGCCAACAGGCAAACCTATTGAATAGAAATTTCCCAGAACCATACATTTTGTGATGTTTGTAACGTAACGACAATAAGGACAAGATCATTTTGGTCATTAGAGCATGATAGTCGTTGTTTTTTCGTGCACGTTCTTTATATTTGGGTTTACTTGGTCAACAAGCAACCCTATTGAATAGAAATTTACGACAACCATGCATTTTGCGATGTTTGTAACGTAACGACAATCAAGACAAGATCATTTTGGTCAATAGAGCATGATAATCGTTGTTATTTCGTGCACGTTCTTTATATTTGGGTTTACTTGGCCAACAAGCAAACCTATTGAATAGAAATTGCCCAGAACCATACATTTTGTGATGTTTGTAACGTAACGACAATGAAGACAAGATCATTTTGGTCATTAGAGCATGATAGTTGTTGTTGTTTCGTGCACGTTCTTTATATTTGTGTTTATTTGGCCAACAAGCAACCCTATTGAATAGAAATTTACGACAACCTTGCATTTTGCGATGTTTGTAACGTAACGACAATGAAGACAAGATCATTTTGGTCAATAGAGCATGATAATCATTGTTGTTTCGTGCACGTTCATTTAAAGCTTAACTCTTTATATTATGGTTTACTTAGCCAACAAGCAAACCGATTGAATAGAAATTGCCCAGAACCATACATTTTGTGATGTTTGTAACGTAACGACAATGAAGACAAGATCATTTTGGTCATTAGAGCATGATAGTCGTTGTTGTTTCGTGCACGTTCTTTATATTTGGGTTTACTTGGCCAACAAGCAAACTTATTGAATAGAAATTTCCCACAACCATGCATTTTGCGATGTTTGTAACGAAACGACAATGAAGACAAGATCATTTTGGTCAATAGAGCATGATAATCATTGTTGTTTCGTGCACGTTCATTTAAAGCTTAACTCCTTATATTATGGTTTACTTAGCCAACAAGCAAACCGATTGAATAGAAATTGCCCAGAACCATACATTTTGTGATGTATGTAACGTAACGACAATGAAGACAAGATCATTTTGGTCATTAGAGCATGATAATCGTTGTTGTTTCGTGCACGTTCTTTATATTTGTGTTTACTTGGCCAACAAGCAACCCTATTGAATAGAAATTTACGACAACCTTGCATTTTGCGATGTTTGTAACGTAACGACAATGAAGACAAGATCATTTTGGTCAATAGAGCATGATAATCGTTGTTGTTTCGTGCACGTTGTTTATATTTGGGTTTACTTGGCCAACAAGCAAACCTATTGAATAGAAATTGCCCAGAACCATACATTTTGTGATGTTTGTAACGTAACGACAATGAAGACAAGATCATTTTGGTCATTAAAGCATGATAGTCGTTGTTGTTTCGTGCACGTTCTTTATATTTGTGTTTACTTGGCCAACAAGCAACCCTATTGAATAGAAAATTACGACAACCATGCATTTTGCGATGTTTGTAACGTAACGACAATGAAGACAAGATCATTTTGGTCAATAGAGCATGATAATCGTTGTTGTTTCGTGCACGTTCTTTATATTTTGGTTTACTTGGCCAACAAGCAAACCTATTGAATATAAATTGCCCAGAACCATACATTTTGTGATGTTTGTAACGTAACGACAATGAAGACATGATCATTTTGGTCATTAGAGCATGATAGTCGTTGTTGTTTCGTGCACGTTCTTTATATTTGTGTTTACTTGGCCAACAAGCAACCCTATTGAATAGAAATTTACGACAACCTTGCATTTTGCGATGTTTGTAACGTAACGACAATGAAGACAAGATCATTTTGGTCAATAGAGCATGATAATCATTGTTGTTTCGTGCACGTTCATTTAAAGCTTAACTCTTTATATTATGGTTTACTTAGCCAACAAGCAAACCGATTGAATAGAAATTGGCCAGAACCATACATTTTGTGATGTATGTAACGTAACGACAATGAAGACAAGATCATTTTGGTCATTAGAGCATGATAATCGTTGTTGTTTCGTGCACGTTCTTTATATTTGGGTTTACTTGGCCAATAAGCAAACCTATTGAATAGAAATTGCCCAGAACCATACATTTTGTGATGTTTGTAACGTAACGACAATGAAGACAAGATCATTTTGGTCATTAAAGCATGATAGTCGTTGTTGTTTCGTGCACGTTCTTTATATTTGTGTTTACTTGGCCAACAAGCAACCCTATTGAATAGAAATTTACGACAACCTTGCATTTTGCGATGTTTGTAACGTAACGACAATAAAGACAAGATCATTTTGGTCATTAGAGCATGATAGTCGTTGTTGTTTCGTGCACGTTCTTTATATTTGTGTTTACTTGGCCAACAAGCAACCTTATTGAATAGAAATTTACGACAACCATGCATTTTGCGATGTTTGTAACGTAACGACAATGAAGACAAGATCATTTTGGTCAATAGAGCATGATAATCGTTGTTATTTCGTGCACGTTCTTTATATTTGTGTTTACTTGGCCAACAAGCAACCCTATTGAATAGAAATTTACGACAACCTTGCATTTTGCGATGTTTGTAACGTAACGACAATCAAGACAAGATCATTTTGGTCATTAGAGCATGATAGTCGTTGTTGTTTCGTGCACGTTCTTTATATTTGGGTTTACTTGGCGAACAAACAAACTTATTGAATAGAAATTTCCCACAACCATGCATTTTGCGATGTTTGTAACGAAACGAAAATGAAGACAAGATCATTTTGGTCAATAGAGCATGATAATCATTTTTGTTTCGTGCACGTTCATTTAAAGCTTAACTCTTTATATTATGGTTTACTTAGCCAACAAGCAAACCGATTGAATAGAAATTGCCCAGAACCATACATTTTGTGATGTATGTAACGTAACGACAATGATGACAAGATCATTTTGGTCATTAGAGCATGATAATCATTGTTGTTTCGTACACGTTCTTTATATTTGGGTTTACTTGGCCAACAAGCAAACTTATTGAATAGAAATTTCCCACAACCATGCATTTTGCGATGTTTGTAACGTAACGACAATGAAGACAAGATCATTTTGGTCAATAGAGCATGATAATCGTTGTTGTTTCGTGCACGTTGTTTATATTTGGGTTTACTTGGCCAACAAGCAACCCTATTGAATAGAAATTTATGACAACCATGCATTTTGCGATGTTTGTAACGTAAGGAAAATGAAGACAAGATCATTTTGGTCAATAGAGCATGATAATCGTTGTTGTTTCTTGCACGTTCATTTAAAGCTTAACTCTTTATATTATGGTTTACTTGGATAACAAGCAACCCTATTGAATAGAAATTTACGACAACCATGCATTTTGCGATGTTTGTAACGTAACGACAATCAAGACAAGATCATTTTGGTCAATAGAGCATGATAATCGTAGTTGTTTCGTGCACGTTCTTTATACATGGGTTTACTAGGCCAACAAGCAAACTAATTGAATAGAAATTTCCCACAACCATGCATTTTCCGATGTTTGTAAAGTAACGACAGTGAGGACAAGATCATTTTGGTCAGTAGAGCATGATAGTCGTTGTTGTTTCGTGCACGTTCTTTATATTCGTGTTTACTTGGCCAACAAGCAACCCTATTGAATAGAAATTTACGACAACCATGCATTTTGCGATGTTTGTAACGTAACGACAATCAAGACAAGATCATTTTGGTCAATAGAGCATGATAATCGTTGTTGCTTCGTGCACGTTCTTTATACATGGGTTTACTTGGCCAACAAGCAAACTAATTGAACAGAAATTTCCCACAACCATGCATTTTCCGATGTTTGTAAAGTAACGACAGTGAGGACAAGATCATTTTGGTCAGTAGAGCATGATAATCGTTGTTGTTTCGTGCACGTTCTTTATATTTGGGTTTACTTGGCCAACAAGCAACCCTATTGAATAGAAATTTACGACAACCATTCATTTTGCGATGTTTGTAACGTAACGACAATGAAGACAATATCATTTTGGTCAATAGAGCATGATAATCATTGTTGTTTCGTGCACGTTCTTTATATTTGGGTTTACTTGGCTAACAAGCAAAGCTATTGAATAGAAATTTCCCAGAACCATACATTTTGTGATGTTTGTAACGTAACGACAATAAGGACAAGATCATTTTGGTCATTAGAGCATGATAGTCGTTGTTTTTTCGTGCACGTTCTTTATATTTGGGTTTACTTGGTCAACAAGCAACCTTATTGAATAGAAATTTACGACAACCATGCATTTTGCGATGTTTGTAACGTAACGACAATCAAGACAAGATCATTTTGGTCAATAGAGCATGATAATCGTTGTTGTTTCGTGCACGTTCTTTATACTTGGGTTTACTTGGCCAACAAGCAAACTTATCGAATAGAAATTTCCCACAACCAAGCATTTTCCGATATTTGTAAAGTAACGACAGTGAGGACAAAATCATTTTGGTCAGTAGAGCATGATAATCGTTGTTGTTTCGTGCACGTTCTTTATATTTGGGTTTACTTGGCCAACAAGCAACCCTATTGAATAGAAATTTACGACAACCATGCATTTTGCGATGTTTGTAGCGTAACGACAATGAAGACAAGATCATTTTGTTCAATAGAGCATGATAATCGTTGTTGTTTCGTGCACGTTCTTTATATTTGGGTTTACTTGGCCAACAAACAAACCTATTGAATAGAAATTGCCCAGAACCATACATTTTGTGATGTTTGTAACGTAACGACAATGAAGACAAGATCATTTTGGTCATTAGAGCATGATAGTCGTTGTTGTTTCGTGCACGTTCTTTATATTTGTGTTTACTTGGCCAACAAGCAACCCTATTGAATAGAAATTTACGACAACCATGCATTTTGCGATGTTTGTAACGTAACGACAATAAAGACAAGATCATTTTGGTCAATAGAGCATGATAATCGTTGTTGTTTCGTGCACGTTCTTTATATTTGGATTTACTTCGCTAACAAGCAAAGCTATTGAATAGAAATTGCCCTGAACCATACATTTTGTGATGTTTGTAACGTAACGACAATAAGGACAAGATCATTTTGGTCATTAGAGCATGATAGTCGTTGTTTTTTCGTGCACGTTCTTTATATTTGGGTTTACTTGGTCAACAAGCAACCTTATTGAATAGAAATTTACGACAACCATGCATTTTGCGATGTTTGTAACGTAACGACAATCAAGACAAGATCATTTTGGTCAATAGAGCATGATAATCGTTGTTGTTTCGTGCACGTTCTTTATACTTGGGTTTACTTGGCCAACAAGCAAACTTATCGAATAGAAATTTCCCACAACCAAGCATTTTCCGATATTTGTAAAGTAACGACAGTGAGGACAAAATCATTTTGGTCAGTAGAGCATGATAATCGTTGTTGTTTCGTGCACGTTCTTTATATTTGGGTTTACTTGGCCAACAAGCAACCCTATTGAATAGAAATTTACGACAACCATGCATTTTGCGATGTTTGTAGCGTAACGACAATGAAGACAAGATCATTTTGTTCAATAGAGCATGATAATCGTTGTTGTTTCGTGCACGTTCTTTATATTTGGGTTTACTTGGCCAACAAACAAACCTATTGAATAGAAATTGCCCAGAACCATACATTTTGTGATGTTTGTAACGTAACGACAATGAAGACAAGATCATTTTGGTCATTAGAGCATGATAGTCGTTGTTGTTTCGTGCACGTTCTTTATATTTGTGTTTACTTGGCCAACAAGCAACCCTATTGAATAGAAATTTACGACAACCATGCATTTTGCGATGTTTGTAACGTAACGACAATGAAGACAAGATCATTTTGGTCAATAGAGCATGATAATCGTTGTTGTTTCGTGCACGTTCTTTATATTTGGATTTACTTCGCTAACAAGCAAAGCTATTGAATAGAAATTGCCCTGAACCATACATTTTGTGATGTTTGTAACGTAACGACAATAAGGACAAGATCATTTTGGTCATTAGAGCATGATAGTCGTTGTTTTTTCGTGCACGTTCTTTATATTTGGGTTTACTTGGTCAACAAGCAACCTTATTGAATAGAAATTTACGACAACCATGCATTTTGCGATGTTTGTAACGTAACGACAATCAAGACAAGATCATTTTGGTCAATAGAGCATGATAATCGTTGTTGTTTCGTGCACGTTCTTTATATTTTGGTTTACTTGGCCAACAAGCAAACCTATTGAATATAAATTGCCCAGAACCATAGATTTTGTGATGTTTGTAACGTAACGACAATGAAGACATGATCATTTTGGTCATTAGAGCATGATAGTCGTTGTTGTTTCGTGCACGTTCTTTATATTTGTGTTTACTTGGCCAACAAGCAACCCTATTGAATAGAAATTTACGACAACCTTGCATTTTGCGATGTTTGTAACGTAACGACAATGAAGACAAGATCATTTTGGTCAATAGAGCATGATAATCATTGTTGTTTCGTGCACGTTCATTTAAAGCTTAACTCTTTATATTATGGTTTACTTAGCCAACAAGCAAACCGATTGAATAGAAATTGGCCAGAACCATACATTTTGTGATGTATGTAACGTAACGACAATGAAGACAAGATCATTTTGGTCATTAGAGCATGATAATCGTTGTTGTTTCGTGCACGTTCTTTATATTTGGGTTTACTTGGCCAACAAGCAAACCTATTGAATAGAAATTTCCCACAACCATGCATTTTGCGATGTTTGTAACGTAACGACTATGAAGACAAGATCATTTTGGTCAATAGAGCATGATAATCGTTGTTGTTTCGTGCACGTTGTTTATATTTGGGTTTACTTGGCCAACAAGCAACCCTATTGAATAGAAATTTATGACAATCATGCATTTTGCGATGTTTGTAACGTAAGGAAAATGAAGACAAGATCATTTTGGTCAATAGAGCATGATAATCGTTGTTGTTTCTTGCACGTTCATTTAAAGCTTAACTCTTTATATTATGGTTTACTTGGCTAACAAGCAACCCTATTGAATAGAAATTTACGACAACCATGCATTTTGCGATGTTTGTAACGTAACGACAATCAAGACAAGATCATTTTGGTCAATAGAGCATGATAATCATAGTTGTTTCGTGCACGTTCTTTATACATGGGTTTACTAGGCCAACAAGCAAACTAATTGAATAGAAATTTCCCACAACCATGCATTTTCCGATGTTTGTAAAGTAACGACAGTGAGGACAAGATCATTTTGGTCAGTAGAGCATGATAGTCGTTGTTGTTTCGTGCACGTTCTTTATATTCGTGTTTACTTGGCCAACAAGCAACCCTATTGAATAGAAATTTACGACAACCATGCATTTTGCGATGTTTGTAACGTAACGACAATCAAGACAAGATCATTTTGGTCAATAGAGCATGATAATCGTTGTTGCTTCGTGCACGTTCTTTATACATGGGTTTACTTGGCCAACAAGCAAACTAATTGAACAGAAATTTCCCACAACCATGCATTTTCCGATGTTTGTAAAGTAACAACAGTGAGGACAAGATCATTTTGGTCAGTAGAGCATGATAATCGTTGTTGTTTCGTGCACGTTCTTTATATTTGGGTTTACTTGGCCAACAAGCAACCCTATTAAATAGAAATTTACGACAACCATTCATTTTGCGATGTTTGTAACGTAACGACAATGAAGACAATATCATTTTGGTCAATAGAGCATGATAATCATTGTTGTTTCGTGCACGTTCTTTATATTTGGGTTTACTTGGCTAACAAGCAAAGCTATTGAATAGAAATTTCCCAGAACCATACATTTTGTGATGTTTGTAACGTAACGACAATAAGGACAAGATCATTTTGGTCATTAGAGCATGATAGTCGTTGTTTTTTCGTGCACGTTCTTTATATTTGGGTTTACTTGGTCAACAAGCAACCTTATTGAATAGAAATTTACGACAACCATGCATTTTGCGATGTTTGTAACGTAACGACAATCAAGACAAGATCATTTTGGTCAATAGAGCATGATAATCGTTGTTGTTTCGTGCACGTTCTTTATACTTGGGTTTACTTGGCCAACAAGCAAACTTATCGAATAAAAATTTCCCACAACCAAGCATTTTCCGATATTTGTAAAGTAACGACAGTGAGGACAAAATCATTTTGGTCAGTAGAGCATGATAATCGTTGTTGTTTCGTGCACGTTCTTTATATTTGGGTTTACTTGGCCAACAAGAAACCCTATTGAATAGAAATTTACGACAACCATGCATTTTGCGATGTTTGTAGCGTAACGACAATGAAGACAAGATCATTTTGTTCAATAGAGCATGATAATCGTTGTTGTTTCGTGCACGTTCTTTATATTTGGGTTTACTTGGCCAACAAACAAACCTATTGAATAGAAATTGCCCAGAACCATACATTTTGTGATGTTTGTAACGTAACGACAATGAAGACAAGATCATTTTGGTCATTAGAGCATGATAGTCGTTGTTGTTTCGTGCACGTTCTTTATATTTGTGTTTACTTGGCCAACAAGCAACCCTATTGAATAGAAATTTACGACAACCATGCATTTTGCGATGTTTGTAACGTAACGACAATGAAGACAAGATCATTTTGGTCAATAGAGCATGATAATCGTTGTTGTTTCGTGCACGTTCTTTATATTTGGATTTACTTCGCTAACAAGCAAAGCTATTGAATAGAAATTGCCCTGAACCATACATTTTGTGATGTTTGTAACGTAACGACAATAAGGACAAGATCATTTTGGTCATTAGAGCATGATAGTCGTTGTTTTTTCGTGCACGTTCTTTATATTTGGGTTTACTTGGTCAACAAGCAACCTTATTGAATAGAAATTTACGACAACCATGCATTTTGCGATGTTTGTAACGTAACGACAATCAAGACAAGATCATTTTGGTCAATAGAGCATGATAATCGTTGTTGTTTCGTGCACGTTCTTTATATTTTGGTTTACTTGGCCAACAAGCAAACCTATTGAATATAAATTGCCCAGAACCATAGATTTTGTGATGTTTGTAACGTAACGACAATGAAGACATGATCATTTTGGTCATTAGAGCATGATAGTCGTTGTTGTTTCGTGCACGTTCTTTATATTTGTGTTTACTTGGCCAACAAGCAACCCTATTGAATAGAAATTTACGACAACCTTGCATTTTGCGATGTTTGTAACGTAACGACAATGAAGACAAGATCATTTTGGTCAATAGAGCATGATAATCATTGTTGTTTCGTGCACGTTCATTTAAAGCTTAACTCTTTATATTATGGTTTACTTAGCCAACAAGCAAACCGATTGAATAGAAATTGGCCAGAACCATACATTTTGTGATGTATGTAACGTAACGACAATGAAGACAAGATCATTTTGGTCATTAGAGCATGATAATCGTTGTTGTTTCGTGCACGTTCTTTATATTTGGGTTTACTTGGCCAACAAGCAAACCTATTGAATAGAAATTTCCCACAACCATGCATTTTGCGATGTTTGTAACGTAACGACTATGAAGACAAGATCATTTTGGTCAATAGAGCATGATAATCGTTGTTGTTTCGTGCACGTTGTTTATATTTGGGTTTACTTGGCCAACAAGCAACCCTATTGAATAGAAATTTATGACAATCATGCATTTTGCGATGTTTGTAACGTAAGGAAAATGAAGACAAGATCATTTTGGTCAATAGAGCATGATAATCGTTGTTGTTTCTTGCACGTTCATTTAAAGCTTAACTCTTTATATTATGGTTTACTTGGCTAACAAGCAACCCTATTGAATAGAAATTTACGACAACCATGCATTTTGCGATGTTTGTAACGTAACGACAATCAAGACAAGATCATTTTGGTCAATAGAGCATGATAATCATAGTTGTTTCGTGCACGTTCTTTATACATGGGTTTACTAGGCCAACAAGCAAACTAATTGAATAGAAATTTCCCACAACCATGCATTTTCCGATGTTTGTAAAGTAACGACAGTGAGGACAAGATCATTTTGGTCAGTAGAGCATGATAGTCGTTGTTGTTTCGTGCACGTTCTTTATATTCGTGTTTACTTGGCCAACAAGCAACCCTATTGAATAGAAATTTACGACAACCATGCATTTTGCGATGTTTGTAACGTAACGACAATCAAGACAAGATCATTTTGGTCAATAGAGCATGATAATCGTTGTTGCTTCGTGCACGTTCTTTATACATGGGTTTACTTGGCCAACAAGCAAACTAATTGAACAGAAATTTCCCACAACCATGCATTTTCCGATGTTTGTAAAGTAACGACAGTGAGGACAAGATCATTTTGGTCAGTAGAGCATGATAATCGTTGTTGTTTCGTGCACGTTCTTTATATTTGGGTTTACTTGGCCAACAAGCAACCCTATTGAATAGAAATTTACGACAACCATTCATTTTGCGATGTTTGTAACGTAACGACAATGAAGACAATATCATTTTGGTCAATAGAGCATGATAATCATTGTTGTTTCGTGCACGTTCTTTATATTTGGGTTTACTTGGCTAACAAGCAAAGCTATTGAATAGAAATTTCCCAGAACCATACATTTTGTGATGTTTGTAACGTAACGACAATAAGGACAAGATCATTTTGGTCATTAGAGCATGATAGTCGTTGTTTTTTCGTGCACGTTCTTTATATTTGGGTTTACTTGGTCAACAAGCAACCTTATTGAATAGAAATTTACGACAACCATGCATTTTGCGATGTTTGTAACGTAACGACAATCAAGACAAGATCATTTTGGTCAATAGAGCATGATAATCGTTGTTGTTTCGTGCACGTTCTTTATACTTGGGTTTACTTGGCCAACAAGCAAACTTATCGAATAGAAATTTCCCACAACCAAGCATTTTCCGATATTTGTAAAGTAACGACAGTGAGGACAAAATCATTTTGGTCAGTAGAGCATGATAATCGTTGTTGTTTCGTGCACGTTCTTTATATTTGGGTTTACTTGGCCAACAAGAAACCCTATTGAATAGAAATTTACGACAACCATGCATTTTGCGATGTTTGTAGCGTAACGACAATGAAGACAAGATCATTTTGTTCAATAGAGCATGATAATCGTTGTTGTTTCGTGCACGTTCTTTATATTTGGGTTTACTTGGCCAACAAACAAACCTATTGAATAGAAATTGCCCAGAACCATACATTTTGTGATGTTTGTAACGTAACGACAATGAAGACAAGATCATTTTGGTCATTAGAGCATGATAGTCGTTGTTGTTTCGTGCACGTTCTTTATATTTGTGTTTACTTGGCCAACAAGCAACCCTATTGAATAGAAATTTACGACAACCATGCATTTTGCGATGTTTGTAACGTAACGACAATAAAGACAAGATCATTTTGGTCAATAGAGCATGATAATCGTTGTTGTTTCGTGCACGTTCTTTATATTTGGATTTACTTCGCTAACAAGCAAAGCTATTGAATAGAAATTGCCCTGAACCATACATTTTGTGATGTTTGTAACGTAACGACAATAAGGACAAGATCATTTTGGTCATTAGAGCATGATAGTCGTTGTTTTTTCGTGCACGTTCTTTATATTTGGGTTTACTTGGTCAACAAGCAACCTTATTGAATAGAAATTTACGACAACCATGCATTTTGCGATGTTTGTAACGTAACGACAATCAAGACAAGATCATTTTGGTCAATAGAGCATGATAATCGTTGTTGTTTCGTGCACGTTCTTTATACTTGGGTTTACTTGGCCAACAAGCAAACTTATCGAATAGAAATTTCCCACAACCAAGCATTTTCCGATATTTGTAAAGTAACGACAGTGAGGACAAAATCATTTTGGTCAGTAGAGCATGATAATCGTTGTTGTTTCGTGCACGTTCTTTATATTTGGGTTTACTTGGCCAACAAGCAACCCTATTGAATAGAAATTTACGACAACCATGCATTTTGCGATGTTTGTAGCGTAACGACAATGAAGACAAGATCATTTTGTTCAATAGAGCATGATAATCGTTGTTGTTTCGTGCACGTTCTTTATATTTGGGTTTACTTGGCCAACAAACAAACCTATTGAATAGAAATTGCCCAGAACCATACATTTTGTGATGTTTGTAACGTAACGACAATGAAGACAAGATCATTTTGGTCATTAGAGCATGATAGTCGTTGTTGTTTCGTGCACGTTCTTTATATTTGTGTTTACTTGGCCAACAAGCAACCCTATTGAATAGAAATTTACGACAACCATGCATTTTGCGATGTTTGTAACGTAACGACAATGAAGACAAGATCATTTTGGTCAATAGAGCATGATAATCGTTGTTGTTTCGTGCACGTTCTTTATATTTGGATTTACTTCGCTAACAAGCAAAGCTATTGAATAGAAATTGCCCTGAACCATACATTTTGTGATGTTTGTAACGTAACGACAATAAGGACAAGATCATTTTGGTCATTAGAGCATGATAGTCGTTGTTGTTTCGTGCACGTTCTTTATATTTGTGTTTACTTGGCCAACAAGCAACCCTATTGAATAGAAATTTACGACAACCTTGCATTTTGCGATGTTTGTAACGTAACGACAATGAAGACAAGATCATTTTGGTCAATAGAGCATGATAATCATTGTTGTTTCGTGCACGTTCATTTAAAGCTTAACTCTTTATATTATGGTTTACTTAGCCAACAAGCAAACCGATTGAATAGAAATTGGCCAGAACCATACATTTTGTGATGTATGTAACGTAACGACAATGAAGACAAGATCATTTTGGTCATTAGAGCATGATAATCGTTGTTGTTTCGTGCACGTTCTTTATATTTGGGTTTACTTGGCCAACAAGCAAACCTATTGAATAGAAATTTCCCACAACCATGCATTTTGCGATGTTTGTAACGTAACGACTATGAAGACAAGATCATTTTGGTCAATAGAGCATGATAATCGTTGTTGTTTCGTGCACGTTGTTTATATTTGGGTTTACTTGGCCAACAAGCAACCCTATTGAATAGAAATTTATGACAATCATGCATTTTGCGATGTTTGTAACGTAAGGAAAATGAAGACAAGATCATTTTGGTCAATAGAGCATGATAATCGTTGTTGTTTCTTGCACGTTCATTTAAAGCTTAACTCTTTATATTATGGTTTACTTGGCTAACAAGCAACCCTATTGAATAGAAATTTACGACAACCATGCATTTTGCGATGTTTGTAACGTAACGACAATCAAGACAAGATCATTTTGGTCAATAGAGCATGATAATCATAGTTGTTTCGTGCACGTTCTTTATACATGGGTTTACTAGGCCAACAAGCAAACTAATTGAATAGAAATTTCCCACAACCATGCATTTTCCGATGTTTGTAAAGTAACGACAGTGAGGACAAGATCATTTTGGTCAGTAGAGCATGATAGTCGTTGTTGTTTCGTGCACGTTCTTTATATTCGTGTTTACTTGGCCAACAAGCAACCCTATTGAATAGAAATTTACGACAACCATGCATTTTGCGATGTTTGTAACGTAACGACAATCAAGACAAGATCATTTTGGTCAATAGAGCATGATAATCGTTGTTGCTTCGTGCACGTTCTTTATACATGGGTTTACTTGGCCAACAAGCAAACTAATTGAACAGAAATTTCCCACAACCATGCATTTTCCGATGTTTGTAAAGTAACGACAGTGAGGACAAGATCATTTTGGTCAGTAGAGCATGATAATCGTTGTTGTTTCGTGCACGTTCTTTATATTTGGGTTTACTTGGCCAACAAGCAACCCTATTGAATAGAAATTTACGACAACCATTCATTTTGCGATGTTTGTAACGTAACGACAATGAAGACAATATCATTTTGGTCAATAGAGCATGATAATCATTGTTGTTTCGTGCACGTTCTTTATATTTGGGTTTACTTGGCTAACAAGCAAAGCTATTGAATAGAAATTTCCCAGAACCATACATTTTGTGATGTTTGTAACGTAACGACAATAAGGACAAGATCATTTTGGTCATTAGAGCATGATAGTCGTTGTTTTTTCGTGCACGTTCTTTATATTTGGGTTTACTTGGTCAACAAGCAACCTTATTGAATAGAAATTTACGACAACCATGCATTTTGCGATGTTTGTAACGTAACGACAATCAAGACAAGATCATTTTGGTCAATAGAGCATGATAATCGTTGTTGTTTCGTGCACGTTCTTTATACTTGGGTTTACTTGGCCAACAAGCAAACTTATCGAATAGAAATTTCCCACAACCAAGCATTTTCCGATATTTGTAAAGTAACGACAGTGAGGACAAAATCATTTTGGTCAGTAGAGCATGATAATCGTTGTTGTTTCGTGCACGTTCTTTATATTTGGGTTTACTTGGCCAACAAGCAACCCTATTGAATAGAAATTTACGACAACCATGCATTTTGCGATGTTTGTAGCGTAACGACAATGAAGACAAGATCATTTTGTTCAATAGAGCATGATAATCGTTGTTGTTTCGTGCACGTTCTTTATATTTGGGTTTACTTGGCCAACAAACAAACCTATTGAATAGAAATTGCCCAGAACCATACATTTTGTGATGTTTGTAACGTAACGACAATGAAGACAAGATCATTTTGGTCATTAGAGCATGATAGTCGTTGTTGTTTCGTGCACGTTCTTTATATTTGTGTTTACTTGGCCAACAAGCAACCCTATTGAATAGAAATTTACGACAACCATGCATTTTGCGATGTTTGTAACGTAACGACAATAAAGACAAGATCATTTTGGTCAATAGAGCATGATAATCGTTGTTGTTTCGTGCACGTTCTTTATATTTGGATTTACTTCGCTAACAAGCAAAGCTATTGAATAGAAATTGCCCTGAACCATACATTTTGTGATGTTTGTAACGTAACGACAATAAGGACAAGATCATTTTGGTCATTAGAGCATGATAGTCGTTGTTTTTTCGTGCACGTTCTTTATATTTGGGTTTACTTGGTCAACAAGCAACCTTATTGAATAGAAATTTACGACAACCATGCATTTTGCGATGTTTGTAACGTAACGACAATCAAGACAAGATCATTTTGGTCAATAGAGCATGATAATCGTTGTTGTTTCGTGCACGTTCTTTATACTTGGGTTTACTTGGCCAACAAGCAAACTTATCGAATAGAAATTTCCCACAACCAAGCATTTTCCGATATTTGTAAAGTAACGACAGTGAGGACAAAATCATTTTGGTCAGTAGAGCATGATAATCGTTGTTGTTTCGTGCACGTTCTTTATATTTGGGTTTACTTGGCCAACAAGCAACCCTATTGAATAGAAATTTACGACAACCATGCATTTTGCGATGTTTGTAGCGTAACGACAATGAAGACAAGATCATTTTGTTCAATAGAGCATGATAATCGTTGTTGTTTCGTGCACGTTCTTTATATTTGGGTTTACTTGGCCAACAAACAAACCTATTGAATAGAAATTGCCCAGAACCATACATTTTGTGATGTTTGTAACGTAACGACAATGAAGACAAGATCATTTTGGTCATTAGAGCATGATAGTCGTTGTTGTTTCGTGCACGTTCTTTATATTTGTGTTTACTTGGCCAACAAGCAACCCTATTGAATAGAAATTTACGACAACCATGCATTTTGCGATGTTTGTAACGTAACGACAATGAAGACAAGATCATTTTGGTCAATAGAGCATGATAATCGTTGTTGTTTCGTGCACGTTCTTTATATTTGGATTTACTTCGCTAACAAGCAAAGCTATTGAATAGAAATTGCCCTGAACCATACATTTTGTGATGTTTGTAACGTAACGACAATAAGGACAAGATCATTTTGGTCATTAGAGCATGATAGTCGTTGTTTTTTCGTGCACGTTCTTTATATTTGGGTTTACTTGGTCAACAAGCAACCTTATTGAATAGAAATTTACGACAACCATGCATTTTGCGATGTTTGTAACGTAACGACAATCAAGACAAGATCATTTTGGTCAATAGAGCATGATAATCGTTGTTGTTTCGTGCACGTTCTTTATACTTGGGTTTACTTGGCCAACAAGCAAACTTATCGAATAGAAATTTCCCACAACCAAGCATTTTCCGATATTTGTAAAGTAACGACAGTGAGGACAAAATCATTTTGGTCAGTAGAGCATGATAATCGTTGTTGTTTCGTGCACGTTCTTTATATTTGGGTTTACTTGGCCAACAAGCAACCCTATTGAATAGAAATTTACGACAACCATGCATTTTGCGATGTTTGTAGCGTAACGACAATGAAGACAAGATCATTTTGTTCAATAGAGCATGATAATCGTTGTTGTTTCGTGCACGTTCTTTATATTTGGGTTTACTTGGCTAACAAGCAAAGCTATTGAATAGAAATTTCCCAGAACCATACATTTTGTGATGTTTGTAACGTAACGACAATAAGGACAAGATCATTTTGGTCATTAGAGCATGATAGTCGTTGTTTTTTCGTGCACGTTCTTTATATTTGGGTTTACTTGGTCAACAAGCAACCTTATTGAATAGAAATTTACGACAACCATGCATTTTGCGATGTTTGTAACGTCACGACAATCAAGACAAGATCATTTTGGTCAATAGAGCATGATAATCGTTGTTGTTTCGTGCACGTTCTTTATACTTGGGTTTACTTGGCCAACAAGCAAACTTATCGAATAGAAATTTCCCACAACCAAGCATTTTCCGATATTTGTAAAGTAACGACAGTGAGGACAAAATCATTTTGGTCAGTAGAGCATGATAATCGTTGTTGTTTCGTGCACGTTCTTTATATTTGGGTTTACTTGGCCAACAAGCAACCCTATTGAATAGAAATTTACGACAACCATGCATTTTGCGATGTTTGTAGCGTAACGACAATGAAGACAAGATCATTTTGTTCAATAGAGCATGATAATCGTTGTTGTTTCGTGCACGTTCTTTATATTTGGGTTTACTTGGCCAACAAACAAACCTATTGAATAGAAATTGCCCAGAACCATACATTTTGTGATGTTTGTAACGTAACGACAATGAAGACAAGATCATTTTGGTCATTAGAGCATGATAGTCGTTGTTGTTTCGTGCACGTTCTTTATATTTGTGTTTACTTGGCCAACAAGCAACCCTATTGAATAGAAATTTACGACAACCATGCATTTTGCGATGTTTGTAACGTAACGACAATGAAGACAAGATCATTTTGGTCAATAGAGCATGATAATCGTTGTTGTTTCGTGCACGTTCTTTATATTTGGATTTACTTCGCTAACAAGCAAAGCTATTGAATAGAAATTGCCCTGAACAATACATTTTGTGATGTTTGTAACGTAACGACAATAAGGACAAGATCATTTTGGTCATTAGAGCATGATAGTCGTTGTTTTTTCGTGCACGTTCTTTATATTTGGGTTTACTTGGTCAACAAGCAACCTTATTGAATAGAAATTTACGACAACCATGCATTTTGCGATGTTTGTAACGTAACGACAATCAAGACAAGATCATTTTGGTCAATAGAGCATGATAATCGTTGTTGTTTCGTGCACGTTCTTTATACTTGGGTTTACTTGGCCAACAAGCAAACTTATCGAATAGAAATTTCCCACAACCAAGCATTTTCCGATATTTGTAAAGTAACGACAGTGAGGACAAAATCATTTTGGTCAGTAGAGCATGATAATCGTTGTTGTTTCGTGCACGTTCTTTATATTTGGGTTTACTTGGCCAACAAGCAACCCTATTGAATAGAAATTTACGACAACCATGCATTTTGCGATGTTTGTAGCGTAACGACAATGAAGACAAGATCATTTTGTTCAATAGAGCATGATAATCGTTGTTGTTTCGTGCACGTTCTTTATATTTGGGTTTACTTGGCCAACAAACAAACCTATTGAATAGAAATTGCCCAGAACCATACATTTTGTGATGTTTGTAACGTAACGACAATGAAGACAAGATCATTTTGGTCATTAGAGCATGATAGTCGTTGTTGTTTCGTGCACGTTCTTTATATTTGTGTTTACTTGGCCAACAAGCAACCCTATTGAATAGAAATTTACGACAACCATGCATTTTGCGATGTTTGTAACGTAACGACAATGAAGACAAGATCATTTTGGTCAATAGAGCATGATAATCGTTGTTGTTTCGTGCACGTTCTTTATATTTGGATTTACTTCGCTAACAAGCAAAGCTATTGAATAGAAATTGCCCTGAACCATACATTTTGTGATGTTTGTAACGTAACGACAATAAGGACAAGATCATTTTGGTCATTAGAGCATGATAGTCGTTGTTTTTTCGTGCACGTTCTTTATATTTGGGTTTACTTGGTCAACAAGCAACCTTATTGAATAGAAATTTACGACAACCATGCATTTTGCGATGTTTGTAACGTAACGACAATCAAGACAAGATCATTTTGGTCAATAGAGCATGATAATCGTTGTTGTTTCGTGCACGTTCTTTATACTTGGGTTTACTTGGCCAACAAGCAAACTTATCGAATAGAAATTTCCCACAACCAAGCATTTTCCGATATTTGTAAAGTAACGACAGTGAGGACAAAATCATTTTGGTCAGTAGAGCATGATAATCGTTGTTGTTTCGTGCACGTTCTTTATATTTGGGTTTACTTGGCCAACAAGCAACCCTATTGAATAGAAATTTACGACAACCATGCATTTTGCGATGTTTGTAGCGTAACGACAATGAAGACAAGATCATTTTGTTCAATAGAGCATGATAATCGTTGTTGTTTCGTGCACGTTCTTTATATTTGGGTTTACTTGGCCAACAAACAAACCTATTGAATAGAAATTGCCCAGAACCATACATTTTGTGATGTTTGTAACGTAACGACAATGAAGACAAGATCATTTTGGTCATTAGAGCATGATAGTCGTTGTTGTTTCGTGCACGTTCTTTATATTTGTGTTAACTTGGCCAACAAGCAACCCTATTGAATAGAAATTTACGACAACCATGCATTTTGCGATGTTTGTAACGTAACGACAATGAAGACAAGATCATTTTGGTCAATAGAGCATGATAATCGTTGTTGTTTCGTGCACGTTCTTTATATTTGGATTTACTTCGCTAACAAGCAAAGCTATTGAATAGAAATTGCCCTGAACCATACATTTTGTGATGTTTGTAACGTAACGACAATAAGGACAAGATCATTTTGGTCATTAGAGCATGATAGTCGTTGTTTTTTCGTGCACGTTCTTTATATTTGGGTTTACTTGGTCAACAAGCAACCTTATTGAATAGAAATTTACGACAACCATGCATTTTGCGATGTTTGTAACGTAACGACAATCAAGACAAGATCATTTTGGTCAATAGAGCATGATAATCGTTGTTGTTTCGTGCACGTTCTTTATACTTGGGTTTACTTGGCCAACAAGCAAACTTATCGAATAGAAATTTCCCACAACCAAGCATTTTCCGATATTTGTAAAGTAACGACAGTGAGGACAAAATCATTTTGGTCAGTAGAGCATGATAATCGTTGTTGTTTCGTGCACGTTCTTTATATTTGGGTTTACTTGGCCAACAAGCAACCCTATTGAATAGAAATTTACGACAACCATGCATTTTGCGATGTTTGTAGCGTAACGACAATGAAGACAAGATCATTTTGTTCAATAGAGCATGATAATCGTTGTTGTTTCGTGCACGTTCTTTATATTTGGGTTTACTTGGCTAACAAGCAAAGCTATTGAATAGAAATTTCCCAGAACCATACATTTTGTGATGTTTGTAACGTAACGACAATAAGGACAAGATCATTTTGGTCATTAGAGCATGATAGTCGTTGTTTTTTCGTGCACGTTCTTTATATTTGGGTTTACTTGGTCAACAAGCAACCTTATTGAATAGAAATTTACGACAACCATGCATTTTGCGATGTTTGTAACGTCACGACAATCAAGACAAGATCATTTTGGTCAATAGAGCATGATAATCGTTGTTGTTTCGTGCACGTTCTTTATACTTGGGTTTACTTGGCCAACAAGCAAACTTATCGAATAGAAATTTCCCACAACCAAGCATTTTCCGATATTTGTAAAGTAACGACAGTGAGGACAAAATCATTTTGGTCAGTAGAGCATGATAATCGTTGTTGTTTCGTGCACGTTCTTTATATTTGGGTTTACTTGGCCAACAAGCAACCCTATTGAATAGAAATTTACGACAACCATGCATTTTGCGATGTTTGTAGCGTAACGACAATGAAGACAAGATCATTTTGTTCAATAGAGCATGATAATCGTTGTTGTTTCGTGCACGTTCTTTATATTTGGGTTTACTTGGCCAACAAACAAACCTATTGAATAGAAATTGCCCAGAACCATACATTTTGTGATGTTTGTAACGTAACGACAATGAAGACAAGATCATTTTGGTCATTAGAGCATGATAGTCGTTGTTGTTTCGTGCACGTTCTTTATATTTGTGTTTACTTGGCCAACAAGCAACCCTATTGAATAGAAATTTACGACAACCATGCATTTTGCGATGTTTGTAACGTAACGACAATGAAGACAAGATCATTTTGGTCAATAGAGCATGATAATCGTTGTTGTTTCGTGCACGTTCTTTATATTTGGATTTACTTCGCCAACAAGCAAACCTATTGAATAGAAATTGCCCTGAACCATACATTTTGTGATGTTTGTAACGTAACGACAATGAAGACAAGATCATTTTGGTTATTAGAGCACGATAGTCGTTGTTGTTTCGTGCACGTTCTTTATATTTGTGTTTACTTGGCCAACAAGCAACCCTATTGAATAGAAATTTACGACAACCATGCATTTTGCGATGTTTGTAACGTAACGACAATGAAGACAAGATCATTTTGGTCAATAGAGCATGATAATCGTTGTTGTTACGTGCACGTTCTTTATATTTGGGTTTAATTGGCCAACAAGCAAACCTATTGAATAGAAATTGCCCAGAACCATACATTTTGTGATGTTTGTAACGTAACGACAATGAAGACAAGATCATTTTAGTCATTAGAGCATGATAGTCGTTGTTGTTTCGTGCACGTTCTTTATATTTGTGTTTACTTGGCCAACAAGCAACCCTATTGAATAGAAATTTACGACAACCATGCATTTTGCGATGTTTGTAACGTAACGACAATGAAGACAAGATCATTTTGGTCAATAGAGCATGATAATCGTTGTTGTTTCGTGCACGTTCTTTATATTTGGGTTTACTTGGCCAACAAGCAAACCTATTGAATAGAAATTGCCCAGAACAATACATTTTGTGATGTTTGTAACGTAACGACAATGAAGACAAGATTATTTTGGACATTAGAGCATGATAGTCGTTGTTGTTTCGTGCACGTTCTTTATATTTGTGTTTACTTGGCCAACAAGCAACCCTATTGAATAGAAATTTACGACAACCTTGCATTTTGCGATGTTTGTAACGTAACGACAATGAAGACAAGATCATTTTGGTCAATAGAGCATGATAATCATTGTTGTTTCGTGCACGTTCATTTAAAGCTTAACTCTTTATATTATGGTTTACTTAGCCAACAAGCAAACCGATTGAATAGAAATTGCCCAGAACCATACATTTTGTGATGTTTGTAACGTAACGACAATGAAGACATGATCATTTTGGTCATTAGAGCATGATAGTCGTTGTTGTTTCGTGCACGTTCTTTATATTTGTGTTTACTTGGCCAACAAGCAACCCTATTGAATAGAAATTTACGACAACCTTGCATTTTGCGATGTTTGTAACGTAACGACAATGAAGACAAGATCATTTTGGTCAATAGAGCATGATAATCATTGTTGTTTCGTGCACGTTCATTTAAAGCTTAACTCTTTATATTATGGTTTACTTAGCCAACAAGCAAACCGATTGAATAGAAATTGCCCAGAACCATACATTTTGTGATGTATGTAACGTAACGACAATGAAGACAAGATCATCTTGGTCATTAGAGCATGATAATCGTTGTTGTTTCGTGCACGTTCTTTATATTTGGGTTTACTTGGCCAACAAGCAAACCTATTGAATAGAAATTTCCCACAACCATGCATTTTGCGATGTTTGTAACGTAACGACAATGAAGACAAGATCATTTTGGTCAATAGAGCATGATAATCGTTGTTGTTTCGTTCACGTTGTTTATATTTGGGTTTACTTGGCCAACAAGCAACCCTATTGAATAGAAATTTATGACAATCATGCATTTTGCGATGTTTGTAACGTAAGGAAAATGAAGACAAGATCATTTTGGTCAATAGAGCATGATAATCGTTGTTGTTTCTTGCACGTTCATTTAAAGCTTAACTCTTTATATTATGGTTTACTTGGCTAACAAGCAACCCTATTGAATAGAAATTTACGACAACCATGCATTTTGCGATGTTTGTAACGTAACGACAATCAAGACAAGATCATTTTGGTCAATAGAGCATGATAATCGTAGTTGTTTCGTGCACGTTCTTTATACATGGGTTTACTAGGCCAACAAGCAAACTAATTGAATAGAAATTTCCCACAACCATGCATTTTCCGATGTTTGTAAAGTAACGACAGTGAGGACAAGATCATTTTGGTCAGTAGAGCATGATAGTCGTTGTTGTTTCGTGCACGTTCTTTATATTCGTGTTTACTTGGCCAACAAGCAACCCTATTGAATAGAAATTTACGACAACCATGCATTTTGCGATGTTTGTAACGTAACGACAATCAAGACAAGATCATTTTGGTCAATAGAGCATGATAATCGTTGTTGTTTCGTACACGTTCTTTATACATGGGTTTACTTGGCCAACAAGCAAACTAATTGAACAGAAATTTCCCACAACCATGCATTTTCCGATGTTTGTAAAGTAACGACAGTGAGGACAAGATCATTTTGGTCAGTAGAGCATGATAATCGTTGTTGTTTCGTGCACGTTCTTTATATTTGGGTTTACTTGGCCAACAAGCAACCCTATTGAATAGAAATTTACGACAACCATTCATTTTGCGATGTTTGTAACGTAACGACAATGAAGACAATATCATTTTGGTCAATAGAGCATGATAATCATTGTTGTTTCGTGCACGTTCTTTATATTTGGGTTTACTTGGCTAACAAGCAAAGCTATTGAATAGAAATTTCCCAGAACCATACATTTTGTGATGTTTGTAACGTAACGACAATAAGGACAAGATCATTTTGGTCATTAGAGCATGATAGTCGTTGTTTTTTCGTGCACGTTCTTTATATTTGGGTTTACTTGGTCAACAAGCAACCTTATTGAATAGAAATTTACGACAACCATGCATTTTGCGATGTTTGTAACGTAACGACAATCAAGACAAGATCATTTTGGTCAATAGAGCATGATAATCGTTGTTGTTTCGTGCACGTTCTTTATACTTGGGTTTACTTGGCCAACAAGCAAACTTATCGAATAGAAATTTCCCACAACCAAGCATTTTCCGATATTTGTAAAGTAACGACAGTGAGGACAAAATCATTTTGGTCAGTAGAGCATGATAATCGTTGTTGTTTCGTGCACGTTCTTTATATTTGGGTTTACTTGGCCAACAAGCAACCCTATTGAATAGAAATTTACGACAACCATGCATTTTGCGATGTTTGTAACGTAACAACAATGAAGACAAGATCATTTTGTTCAATAGAGCATGATAATCGTTGTTGTTTCGTGCACGTTCTTTATATTTGGGTTTACTTGGCCAACAAACAAACCTATTGAATAGAAATTGCCCAGAACCATACATTTTGTGATGTTTGTAACATAACGACAATGAAGACAAGATCATTTTGGTCATTAGAGCATGATAGTCGTTGTTGTTTCGTGCACGTTCTTTATATTTGTGTTTACTTGGCCAACAAGCAACCCTATTGAATAGAAATTTACGACAACCATGCATTTTGCGATGTTTGTAACGTAACGACAATGAAGACAAGATCATTTTGGTCAATAGAGCATGATATTCGTTGTTGTTTCGTGCACGTTCTTTATATTTGGATTTACTTCGCCAACAAGCAAACCTATTGAATACAAATTGCCCTGAACCATACATTTTGTGATGTTTGTAACGTAACGACAATGAAGACAAGATCATTTTGGTTATTAGAGCATGATAGTCGTTGTTGTTTCGTGCACGTTCTTTATATTTGTGTTTAATTGGCCAACAAGCAAACCTATTGAATAGAAATTGCCCAGAACCATACATTTTGTGATGTATGTAACGTAACGACAATGAAGACAAGATCATTTTGGTCAATAGAGCATGATAATCGTTGTTGTTACGTGCACGTTCTTTATATTTGGGTTTAATTGGCCAACAAGCAAACCTATTGAATAGAAATTGCCCAGAACCATACATTTTGTGATGTATGTAACGTAACGACAATGAAGACAAGATCATTTTGGTCATTAGAGCATGATAATCGTTGTTGTTTCGTGCACGTTCTTTATATTTGGGTTTACTTGGCCAACAAGCAACCCTATTGAATAGAAATTGCCCAGAACCATACATTTTGTGATGTTTGTAACGTAACGACAATGAAGACAAGATCATTTTGGTCATTAGAGCATGATAGTCGTTGTTGTTTCGTGCACGTTCTTTATATTTGGGTTTACTTGGCCAACAAGGAAACTTATTGAATAGAAATTTCCCACAACCATGCATTTTGCGATGTTTGTAACGAAACGACAATGAAGACAAGATCATTTTGGTCAATAGAGCATGATAATCATTGTTGTTTCGTGCACGTTCATTTAAAGCTTAACTCCTTATATTATGGTTTGCTTAGCCAACAAGCAAACCGATTGAATAGAAATTGCCCAGAACCATACATTTTGTGATGTATGTAACGTAACGACAATGAAGACAAGATCATTTTGGTCATTAGAGCATGATAATCGTTGTTGTTTCGTGCACGTTCTTTATATTTGTGTTTACTTGGCCAACAAGCAACCCTATTGAATAGAAATTTACGACAACCTTGCATTTTGCGATGTTTGTAACGTTACGACAATGAAGACAAGATCATTTTGGTCAATAGAGCATGATAATCGTTGTTGTTTCGTGCACGTTCTTTATATTTGGGTTTACTTGGCCAACAAGCAAACCTATTGAATAGAAATTGCCCAGAACCATACATTTTGTGATGTTTGTAACGTAACGACAATGAAGACAAGATCATTTTGGTCATTAAAGCATGATAGTCGTTGTTGTTTCGTGCACGTTCTTTATATTTGTGTTTACTTGGCCAACAAGCAACCCTATTGAATAGAAATTTACGACAACCATGCATTTTGCGATGTTTGTAACGTAACGACAATGAAGACAAGATCATTTTGGTCAATAGAGCATGATAATCGTTGTTGTTTCGTGCACGTTCTTTATATTTTGGTTTACTTGGCCAACAAGCAAACCTATTGAATAGAAATTGCCCAGAACCATACATTTTGTGATGTTTGTAACGTAACGACAATGAAGAAATGATCATTTTGGTCATTAGAGCATGATAGTCGTTGTTGTTTCGTGCACGTTCTTTATATTTGTGTTTACTTGGCCAACAAGCAACCCTATTGAATAGAAATTTACGACAACCTTGCATTTTGCGATGTTTGTAACGTAACGACAATGAAGACAAGATCATTTTGGTCAATAGAGCATGATAATCATTGTTGTTTCGTGCACGTTCATTTAAAGCTTAACTCTTTATATTATGGTTTACTTAGCCAACAAGCAAACCGATTGAATAGAAATTGCCCAGAACCATACATTTTGTGATGTATGTAACGTAACGACAATGAAGACAAGATCATTTTGGTCATTAGAGCATGATAGTCGTTGTTGTTTCGTGCACGTTCTTTATATTTGTGTTTACTTGGCCAACAAGCAACCCTATTGAATAGAAATTTACGACAACCATGCATTTTGCGATGTTTGTAACGTAACGACAATCAAGACAAGATCATTTTGGTCAATAGAGCATGATAATCGTTGTTGTTTCGTGCACGTTCTTTATACATGGGTTTACTTGGCCAACAAGCAAACTAATTGAACAGAAATTTCCCACAACCATGCATTTTCCGATGTTTGTAAAGTAACGACAGTGAGGACAAGATCATTTTGGTCAGTAGAGCATGATAATCGTTGTTGTTTCGTGCACGTTCTTTATATTTGGGTTTACTTGACCAACAAGCAACCCTATTGAATAGAAATTTACGACAACCATTCATTTTGCGATGTTTGTAACGTAACGACAATGAAGACAATATCATTTTGGTCAATAGAGCATGATAATCATTGTTGTTTCGTGCACGTTCTTTATATTTGGGTTTACTTGGCTAACAAGCAAAGCTATTGAATAGAAATTTCCCAGAACCATACATTTTGTGATGTTTGTAACGTAACGACAATAAGGACAAGATCATTTTGGTCATTAGAGCATGATAGTCGTTGTTTTTTCGTGCACGTTCTTTATATTTGGGTTTACTTGGTCAACAAGCAACCTTATTGAATAGAAATTTACGACAACCATGCATTTTGCGATGTTTGTAACGTAACGACAATCAAGACAAGATCATTTTGGTCAATAGAGCATGATAATCGTTGTTATTTCGTGCACGTTCTTTATACTTGGGTTTACTTGGCCAACAAGCAAACTTATCGAATAGAAATTTCCCACAACCAAGCATTTTCCGATATTTGTAAAGTAACGACAGTGAGGACAAAATCATTTTGGTCAGTAGAGCATGATAATCGTTGTTGTTTCGTGCACGTTCTTTATATTTGGGTTTACTTAGCCAACAAGCAACCCTATTGAATAGAAATTTACGACAACCATGCATTTTGCGATGTTTGTAACGTAACGACAATGAAGACAAAATCATTTTGTTCAATAGAGCATGATAATCGTTGTTGTTTCGTGCACGTTCTTTATATTTGGGTTTACTTGGCCAACAAACAAACCTATTGAATAGAAATTGCCCAGAACCATACATTTTGTGATGTTTGTAACGTAACGACAATGAAGACAAGATCATTTTGGTCATTAGAGCATGATAGTCGTTGTTGTTTCGTGCACGTTCTTTATATTTGTGTTTACTTGGCCAACAAGCAACCCTATTGAATAGAAATTTACGACAACCATGCATTTTGCGATGTTTGTAACGTAACGACAATGAAGACAAGATCATTTTGGTCAATAGAGCATGATAATCGTTGTTGTTTCGTGCACGTTCTTTATATTTGGATTTACTTCGCCAACAAGCAAACCTATTGAATAGAAATTGCCCTGAACCATACATTTTGTGATGTTTGTAACGTAACGACAATGAAGACAAGATCATTTTGGTTATTAGAGCATGATAGTCGTTGTTGTTTCGTGCACGTTCTTTATATTTGTGTTTACTTGGCCAACAAGCAACCCTATTGAATAGAAATTTACGACAACCTTGCATTTTGCGATGTTTGTAACGTAACGACAATGAAGACAAGATCATTTTGGTCAATAGAGCATGATAATCGTTGTTGTTACGTGCACGTTCTTTATATTTGGGTTTAATTGGCCAACAAGCAAACCTATTGAATAGAAATTGCCCAGAACCATACATTTTGTGATGTTTGTAACGTAACGACAATGAAGACAAGATCATTTTGGTCATTAGAGCATGATAGTCGTTGTTGTTTCGTGCACGTTCTTTATATTTGTGTTTACTTGGCCAACAAGCAACCCTATTGAATAGAAATTTACGACAACCATGCATTTTGCGATGTTTGTAACGTAACGACAATCAAGACAAGATCATTTTGGTCAATAGAGCATGATAATCGTTGTTGTTTCGTGCACGTTCTTTATACATGGGTTTACTTGGCCAACAAGCAAACTAATTGAACAGAAATTTCCCACAACCATGCATTTTCCGATGTTTGTAAAGTAACGACAGTGAGGACAAGATCATTTTGGTCAGTAGAGCATGATAATCGTTGTTGTTTCGTGCACGTTCTTTATATTTGGGTTTACTTGGCCAACAAGCAACCCTATTGAATAGAAATTTACGACAACCATGCATTTTGCGATGTTTGTAACGTAACGACAATGAAGACAAGATCATTTTGTTCAATAGAGCATGATAATCGTTGTTGTTTCGTGCACGTTCTTTATATTTGGGTTTACTTGGCCAACAAACAAACCTATTGAATAGAAATTGCCCAGAACCATACATTTTGTGATGTTTGTAACGTAACGACAATGAAGACAAGATCATTTTGGTCATTAGAGCATGATAGTCGTTGTTGTTTCGTGCACGTTCTTTATATTTGTGTTTACTTGGCCAACAAGCAACCCTATTGAATAGAAATTTACGACAACCATGCATTTTGCGATGTTTGTAACGTAACGACAATGAAGACAAGATCATTTTGGTCAATAGAGCATGATAATCGTTGTTGTTTCGTGCACGTTCTTTATATTTGGATTTACTTCGCCAACAAGCAAACCTATTGAATAGAAATTGCCCTGAACCATACATTTTGTGATGTTTGTAACGTAACGACAATGAAGACAAGATCATTTTGGTTATTAGAGCATGATAGTCGTTGTTGTTTCGTGCACGTTCTTTATATTTGTGTTTACTTGGCCAACAAGCAACCCTATTGAATAGAAATTTACGACAACCTTGCATTTTGCGATGTTTGTAACGTAACGACAATGAAGACAAGATCATTTTGTTCAATAGAGCATGATAATCGTTGTTGTTACGTGCACGTTCTTTATATTTGGGTTTAATTGGCCAACAAGCAAACCTATTGAATAGAAATTGCCCAGAACCATACATTTTGTGATGTTTGTAACGTAACGACAATGAAGACAAGATCATTTTGGTCATTAGAGCATGATAGTCGTTGTTGTTTCGTGCACGTTCTTTATATTTGTGTTTACTTGGCCAACAAGCAACCCTATTGAATAGAAATTTACGACAACCATGCATTTTGCGATGTTTGTAACGTAACGACAATCAAGACAAGATCATTTTGGTCAATAGAGCATGATAATCGTTGTTGTTTCGTGCACGTTCTTTATACATGGGTTTACTTGGCCAACAAGCAAACTAATTGAACAGAAATTTCCCACAACCATGCATTTTCCGATGTTTGTAAAGTAACGACAGTGAGGACAAGATCATTTTGGTCAGTAGAGCATGATAATCGTTGTTGTTTCGTGCACGTTCTTTATATTTGGGTTTACTTGGCCAACAAGCAACCCTATTGAATAGAAATTTACGACAACCATTCATTTTGCGATGTTTGTAACGTAACGACAATGAAGACAATATCATTTTGGTCAATAGAGCATGATAATCATTGTTGTTTCGTGCACGTTCTTTATATTTGGGTTTACTTGGCTAACAAGCAAAGCTATTGAATAGAAATTTCCCAGAACCATACATTTTGTGATGTTTGTAACGTAACGACAATAAGGACAAGATCATTTTGGTCATTAGAGCATGATAGTCGTTGTTTTTTCGTGCACGTTCTTTATATTTGGGTTTACTTGGTCAACAAGCAACCTTATTGAATAGAAATTTACGACAATCATGCATTTTGCGATGTTTGTAACGTAACGACAATCAAGACAAGATCATTTTGGTCAATAGAGCATGATAATCGTTGTTGTTTCGTGCACGTTCTTTATACTTGGGTTTACTTGGCCAACAAGCAAACTTATCGAATAGAAATTTCCCACAACCAAGCATTTTCCGATATTTGTAAAGTAACGACAGTGAGGACAAAATCATTTTGGTCAGTAGAGCATGATAATCGTTGTTGTTTCGTGCACGTTCTTTATATTTGGGTTTACTTGGCCAACAAGCAACCCTATTGAATAGAAATTTACGACAACCATGCATTTTGCGATGTTTGTAGCGTAACGATAATGAAGACAAGATCATTTTGTTCAATAGAGCATGATAATCGTTGTTGTTTCGTGCACGTTCTTTATATTTGGGTTTACTTGGCCAACAAACAAACCTATTGAATAGAAATTGCCCAGAACCATACATTTTGTGATGTTTGTAACGTAACGACAATGAAGACAAGATCATTTTGGTCATTAGAGCATGATAGTCGTTGTTGTTTCGTGCACGTTCTTTATATTTGTGTTTACTTGGCCAACAAGCAACCCTATTGAATAGAAATTTACGGCAACCATGCATTTTGCGATGTTTGTAACGTAACGACAATGAAGACAAGATCATTTTGGTCAATAGAGCATGATAATCGTTGTTGTTTCGTGCACGTTCTTTATATTTGGATTTACTTCGCCAACAAGCAAACCTATTGAATAGAAATTGCCCTGAACCATACATTTTGTGATGTTTGTAACGTAACGACAATGAAGACAAGATCATTTTGGTTATTAGAGCATGATAGTCGTTGTTATTTCGTGCACGTTCTTTATATTTGTGTTTACTTGGCCAACAAGCAACCCTATTGAATAGAAATTTACGACAACCTTGCATTTTGTGATGTTTGTAACGTAACGACAATGAAGACAAGATCATTTTGGTCAATAGAGCATGATAATCGTTGTTGTTACGTGCACGTTCTTTATATTTGGGTTTAATTGGCCAACAAGCAAACCTATTGAATAGAAATTGCCCAGAACCATACATTTTGTGATGTATGTAACGTAACGACAATGAAGACAAGATCATTTTGGTCATTAGAGCATGATAATCGTTGTTGTTTCGTGCACGTTCTTTATATTTGGGTTTACTTGGCCAACAAGCAACCCTATTGAATAGAAATTGCCCAGAACCATACATTTTGTGATGTTTGTAACGTAACGACAATGAAGACAAGATCATTTTGGTCATTAGAGCATGATAGTCGTTGTTGTTTCGTGCACGTTCTTTATATTTGTATTTACTTGGCCAACAAGCAACCCTATTGAATAGAAATTTACGACAACCATGCATTTTGCGATGTTTGTAACGTAACGACAATGAAGACAAGATCATTTTGGTCAATAGAGCATGATAATCGTTGTTGTTTCGTGCACGTTCTTTATATTTTGGTTTACTTGGCCAACAAGCAAACCTATTGAATAGAAATTGCCCAGAACCATACATTTTGTGATGTTTGTAACGTAACGACAATGAAGACATGATCATTTTGGTCATTAGAGCATGATAGTCGTTGTTGTTTCGTGCACGTTCTTTATATTTGTGTTTACTTGGCCAACAAGCAACCCTATTGAATAGAAATTTACGACAACCTTGCATTTTGCGATGTTTGTAACGTAACGACAATGAAGACAAGATCATTTTGGTCAATAGAGCATGATAATCATTGTTGTTTCGTGCACGTTCATTTAAAGCTTAACTCTTTATATTATGGTTTACTTAGCCAACAAGCAAACCGATTGAATAGAAATTGCCCAGAACCATACATTTTGTGATGTATGTAACGTAACGACAATGAAGACAAGATCATTTTGGTCATTAGAGCATGATAATCGTTGTTGTTTCGTGCACGTTCTTTATATTTGGGTTTACTTGGCCAACAAGCAAACCTATTGAATAGAAATTTCCCACAACCATGCATTTTGCGATGTTTGTAATGTAACGACAATGAAGACAAGATCATTTTGGTCAATAGAGCATGATAATCGTTGTTGTTTCGTGCACGTTGTTTATATTTGGGTTTACTTGGCCAACAAGCAACCCTATTGAATAGAAATTTATGACAATCATGCATTTTGCGATGTTTGTAACGTAAGGAAAATGAAGACAAGATCATTTTGGTCAATAGAGCATGATAATCGTTGTTGTTTCTTGCACGTTCATTTAAAGCTTAACTCTTTATATTATGGTTTACTTGGCTAACAAGCAACCCTATTGAATAGAAATTTACGACAACCATGCATTTTGCGATGTTTGTAACGTAACGACAATCAAGACAAGATCATTTTGGTCAATAGAGCATGATAATCGTAGTTGTTTCGTGCACGTTCTTTATACATGGGTTTACTAGGCCACAAGCAAACTAATTGAATAGAAATTTCCCACAACCATGCATTTTCCGATGTTTGTAAAGTAACGACAGTGAGGACAAGATCATTTTGGTCAGTAGAGCATGATAGTCGTTGTTGTTTCGTGCACGTTCTTTATATTCGTGTTTACTTGGCCAACAAGCAACCCTATTGAATAGAAATTTACGACAACCATGCATTTTGCGATGTTTGTAACGTAACGACAATCAAGACAAGATCATTTTGGTCAATAGAGCATGATAATCGTTGTTGTTTCGTGCACGTTCTTTATACATGGGTTTACTTGGCCAACAAGCAAACTAATTGAACAGAAATTTCCCACAACCATGCATTTTCCGATGTTTGTAAAGTAACGACAGTGAGGACAAGATCATTTTGGTCAGTAGAGCATGATAATCGTTGTTGTTTCGTGCACGTTCTTTATATTTGGGTTTACTTGGCCAACAAGCAACCCTATTGAATAGAAATTTACGACAACCATGCATTTTGCGATGTTTGTAACGTAACGACAATGAAGACAATATCATTTTGGTCAATAGAGCATGATAATCATTGTTGTTTCGTGCACGTTCTTTATATTTGGGTTTACTTGGCTAACAAGCAAACCTATTGAATAGAAATTTCCCAGAACCATACATTTTGTGATGTTTGTAACGTAACGACAATAAGGACAAGATCATTTTGGTCATTAGAGCATGATAGTCGTTGTTTTTTCGTGCACGTTCTTTATATTTGGGTTTACTTGGTCAACAAGCAACCTTATTGAATAGAAATTTACGACAACCATGCATTTTGCGATGTTTGTAACGTAACGACAATCAAGACAAGATCATTTTGGTCAATAGAGCATGATAATCGTTGTTGTTTCGTGCACGTTCTTTATACTTGGGTTTACTTGGCCAACAAGCAAACTTATCGAATAGAAATTTCCCACAACCAAGCATTTTCCGATATTTGTAAAGTAACGACAGTGAGGACAAAATCATTTTGGTCAGTAGAGCATGATAATCGTTGTTGTTTCGTGCACGTTCTTTATATTTGGGTTTACTTGGCCAACAAGCAACCCTATTGAATAGAAATTTACGACAACCATGCATTTTGCGATGTTTGTAACGTAACGACAATGAAGACAAGATCATTTTGTTCAATAGAGCATGATAATCGTTGTTGTTTCGTGCACGTTCTTTATATTTGGGTTTACTTGGCCAACAAACAAACCTATTGAATAGAAATTGCCCAGAACCATACATTTTGTGATGTTTGTAACGTAACGACAATGAAGACAAGATCATTTTGGTCATTAGAGCATGATAGTCGTTGTTGTTTCGTGCACGTTCTTTATATTTGTGTTTACTTGGCCAACAAGCAACCCTATTGAATAGAAATTTACGACAACCATGCATTTTGCGATGTTTGTAACGTAACGACAATGAAGACAAGATCATTTTGGACAATAGAGCACGATAATCGTTGTTGTTTCGTGCACGTTCTTTATATTTGGATTTACTTCGCCAACAAGCAAACCTATTGAATAGAAATTGCCCTGAACCATACATTTTGTGATGTTTGTAACGTAACGACAATGAAGACAAGATCATTTTGGTTATTAGAGCATGATAGTCGTTGTTGTTTCGTGCACGTTCTTTATATTTGTGTTTACTTGGCCAACAAGCAACCCTATTGAATAGAAATTTACGACAACCTTGCATTTTGCGATGTTTGTAACGTAACGACAATGAAGACAAGATCATTTTGGTCAATAGAGCATGATAATCGTTGTTGTTACGTGCACGTTCTTTATACATGGGTTTACTTGGCCAACAAGCAAACTAATTGAACAGAAATTTCCCACAACCATGCATTTTCCGATGTTTGTAAAGTAACGACAGTGAGGACAAGATCATTTTGGTCAGTAGAGCATGATAATCGTTGTTGTTTCGTGCACGTTCTTTATATTTGGGTTTACTTGGCCAACAAGCAACCCTATTGAATAGAAATTTACGACAACCATTCATTTTGCGATGTTTGTAACGTAACGACAATGAAGACAATATCATTTTGGTCAATAGAGCATGATAATCATTGTTGTTTCGTGCACGTTCTTTATATTTGGGTTTACTTGGCTAACAAGCAAACCTATTGAATAGAAATTTCCCAGAACCATACATTTTGTGATGTTTGTAACGTAACGACAATAAGGACAAGATCATTTTGGTCATTAGAGCATGATAGTCGTTGTTTTTTCGTGCACGTTCTTTATATTTGGGTTTACTTGGTCAACAAGCAACCTTATTGAATAGAAATTTACGACAACCATGCATTTTGCGATGTTTGTAACGTAACGACAATCAAGACAAGATCATTTTGGTCAATAGAGCATGATAATCGTTGTTGTTTCGTGCACGTTCTTTATACTTGGGTTTACTTGGCCAACAAGCAAACTTATCGAATAGAAATTTCCCACAACCAAGCATTTTCCGATATTTGTAAAGTAACGACAGTGAGGACAAAATCATTTTGGTCAGTAGAGCATGATAATCGTTGTTGTTTCGTGCACGTTCTTTATATTTGGGTTTACTTGGCCAACAAGCAACCCTATTGAATAGAAATTTACGACAACCATGCATTTTGCGATGTTTGTAACGTAACGACAATGAAGACAAGATCATTTTGTTCAATAGAGCATGATAATCGTTGTTGTTTCGTGCACGTTCTTTATATTTGGGTTTACTTGGCCAACAAACAAACCTATTGAATAGAAATTGCCCAGAACCATACATTTTGTGATGTTTGTAACGTAACGACAATGAAGACAAGATCATTTTGGTCATTAGAGCATGATAGTCGTTGTTGTTTCGTGCACGTTCTTTATATTTGTGTTTACTTGGCCAACAAGCAACCCTATTGAATAGAAATTTACGACAACCATGCATTTTGCGATGTTTGTAACGTAACGACAATGAAGACAAGATCATTTTGGTCAATAGAGCATGATAGTCGTTGTTATTTCGTGCACGTTCTTTATATTTGTGTTTACTTGGCCAACAAGCAACCCTATTGAATAGAAATTTACGACAACCTTGCATTTTGTGATGTTTGTAACGTAACGACAATGAAGACAAGATCATTTTGGTCAATAGAGCATGATAATCGTTGTTGTTACGTGCACGTTCTTTATATTTGGGTTTAATTGGCCAACAAGCAAACCTATTGAATAGAAATTGCCCAGAACCATACATTTTGTGATGTATGTAACGTAACGACAATGAAGACAAGATCATTTTGGTCATTAGAGCATGATAATCGTTGTTGTTTCGTGCACGTTCTTTATATTTGGGTTTACTTGGCCAACAAGCAACCCTATTGAATAGAAATTGCCCAGAACCATACATTTTGTGATGTTTGTAACGTAACGACAATGAAGACAAGATCATTTTGGTCATTAGAGCATGATAGTCGTTGTTGTTTCGTGCACGTTCTTTATATTTGTATTTACTTGGCCAACAAGCAACCCTATTGAATAGAAATTTACGACAACCATGCATTTTGCGATGTTTGTAACGTAACGACAATGAAGACAAGATCATTTTGGTCAATAGAGCATGATAATCGTTGTTGTTTCGTGCACGTTCTTTATATTTTGGTTTACTTGGCCAACAAGCAAACCTATTGAATAGAAATTGCCCAGAACCATACATTTTGTGATGTTTGTAACGTAACGACAATGAAGACATGATCATTTTGGTCATTAGAGCATGATAGTCGTTGTTGTTTCGTGCACGTTCTTTATATTTGTGTTTACTTGGCCAACAAGCAACCCTATTGAATAGAAATTTACGACAACCTTGCATTTTGCGATGTTTGTAACGTAACGACAATGAAGACAAGATCATTTTGGTCAATAGAGCATGATAATCATTGTTGTTTCGTGCACGTTCATTTAAAGCTTAACTCTTTATATTATGGTTTACTTAGCCAACAAGCAAACCGATTGAATAGAAATTGCCCAGAACCATACATTTTGTGATGTATGTAACGTAACGACAATGAAGACAAGATCATTTTGGTCATTAGAGCATGATAATCGTTGTTGTTTCGTGCACGTTCTTTATATTTGGGTTTACTTGGCCAACAAGCAAACCTATTGAATAGAAATTTCCCACAACCATGCATTTTGCGATGTTTGTAATGTAACGACAATGAAGACAAGATCATTTTGGTCAATAGAGCATGATAATCGTTGTTGTTTCGTGCACGTTGTTTATATTTGGGTTTACTTGGCCAACAAGCAACCCTATTGAATAGAAATTTATGACAATCATGCATTTTGCGATGTTTGTAACGTAAGGAAAATGAAGACAAGATCATTTTGGTCAATAGAGCATGATAATCGTTGTTGTTTCTTGCACGTTCATTTAAAGCTTAACTCTTTATATTATGGTTTACTTGGCTAACAAGCAACCCTATTGAATAGAAATTTACGACAACCATGCATTTTGCGATGTTTGTAACGTAACGACAATCAAGACAAGATCATTTTGGTCAATAGAGCATGATAATCGTAGTTGTTTCGTGCACGTTCTTTATACATGGGTTTACTAGGCCAACAAGCAAACTAATTGAATAGAAATTTCCCACAACCATGCATTTTCCGATGTTTGTAAAGTAACGACAGTGAGGACAAGATCATTTTGGTCAGTAGAGCATGATAGTCGTTGTTGTTTCGTGCACGTTCTTTATATTCGTGTTTACTTGGCCAACAAGCAACCCTATTGAATAGAAATTTACGACAACCATGCATTTTGCGATGTTTGTAACGTAACGACAATCAAGACAAGATCATTTTGGTCAATAGAGCATGATAATCGTTGTTGTTTCGTGCACGTTCTTTATACATGGGTTTACTTGGCCAACAAGCAAACTAATTGAACAGAAATTTCCCACAACCATGCATTTTCCGATGTTTGTAAAGTAACAACAGTGAGGACAAGATCATTTTGGTCAGTAGAGCATGATAATCGTTGTTGTTTCGTGCACGTTCTTTATATTTGGGTTTACTTGGCTAACAAGCAACCCTATTGAATAGAAATTTACGACAACCATGCATTTTGCGATGTTTGTAACGTAACGACAACGAAGACAAGATCATTTTGGTCAATAGAGCATGATAATCATTGTTATTTCGTGCACGTTCTTTATATTTGGGTTTACTTGGCTAACAAGCAAACCTATTGAATAGAAATTTCCCAGAACCATACATTTTGTGATGTTTGTAACGTAACGACAATAAGGACAAGATCATTTTGGTCATTAGAGCATGATAGTCGTTGTTTTTTCGTGCACGTTCTTTATATTTGGGTTTACTTGGTCAACAAGCAACCTTATTGAATAGAAATTTACGACAACCATGCATTTTGCGATGTTTGTAACGTAACGACAATCAAGACAAGATCATTTTGGTCAATAGAGCATGATAATCGTTGTTGTTTCGTGCACGTTCTTTATACTTGGGTTTACTTGGCCAACAAGCAAACTTATCGAATAGAAATTTCCCACAACCAAGCATTTTCCGATATTTGTAAAGTAACGACAGTGAGGACAAAATCATTTTGGTCAGTAGAGCATGATAATCGTTGTTGTTTCGTGCACGTTCTTTATATTTGGGTTTACTTGGCCAACAAGCAACCCTATTGAATAGAAATTTACGACAACCATGCATTTTGCGATGTTTGTAACGTAACGACAATGAAGACAAGATCATTTTGTTCAATAGAGCATGATAATCGTTGTTGTTTCGTGCACGTTCTTTATATTTGGGTTTACTTGGCCAACAAACAAACCTATTGAATAGAAATTGCCCAGAACCATACATTTTGTGATGTTTGTAACGTAACGACAATGAAGACAAGATCATTTTGGTCATTAGAGCATGATAGTCGTTGTTGTTTCGTGCACGTTCTTTATATTTGTGTTTACTTGGCCAACAAGCAACCCTATTGAATAGAAATTTACGACAACCATGCATTTTGCGATGTTTGTAACGTAACGACAATGAAGACAAGATCATTTTGGTCAATAGAGCATGATAATCGTTGTTGTTTCGTGCACGTTCTTTATATTTGGATTTACTTCGCCAACAAGCAAACCTATTGAATAGAAATTGCCCTGAACCATACATTTTGTGATGTTTGTAACGTAACGACAATGAAGACAAGATCATTTTGGTTATTAGAGCATGATAGTCGTTGTTGTTTCGTGCACGTTCTTTATATTTGTGTTTACTTGGCCAACAAGCAACCCTATTGAATAGAAATTTACGACAACCTTGCATTTTGCGATGTTTGTAACGTAACGACAATGAAGACAAGATCATTTTGTTCAATAGAGCATGATAATCGTTGTTGTTTCGTGCACGTTCTTTATATTTGGGTTTACTTGGCCAACAAACAAACCTATTGAATAGAAATTGCCCAGAACCATACATTTTGTGATGTTTGTAACGTAACGACAATGAAGACAAGATCATTTTGGTCATTAGAGCATGATAGTCGTTGTTGTTTCGTGCACGTTCTTTATATTTGTGTTTACTTGGCCAACAAGCAACCCTATTGAATAGAAATTTACGACAACCATGCATTTTGCGATGTTTGTAACGTAACGACAATGAAGACAAGATCATTTTGGTCAATAGAGCATGATAATCGTTGTTGTTTCGTGCACGTTCTTTATATTTGGATTTACTTCGCCAACAAGCAAACCTATTGAATAGAAATTGCCCAGAACCATACATTTTGTGATGTTTGTAACGTAACGACAATGAAGACAAGATCATTTTGGTTATTAGAGCATGATAGTCGTTGTTGTTTCGTGCACGTTCTTTATATTTGTGTTTACTTGGCCAACAAGCAACCCTATTGAATAGAAATTTACGACAACCTTGCATTTTGCGATGTTTGTAACGTAACGACAATGAAGACAAGATCATTTTGGTCAATAGAGCATGATAATCGTTGTTGTTACGTGCACGTTCTTTATATTTGGGTTTACTTGGCCAACAAGCAAACCTATTGAATAGAAATTGCCCAGAACCATACATTTTGTGATGTTTGTAACGTAACGACAATGAAGACAAGATCATTTTGGTCATTAGAGCATGATAGTCGTTGTTGTTTCGTGCACGTTCTTTATATTTGTGTTTACTTGGCCAACAAGCAACCCTATTGAATAGAAATTTACGACAACCATGCATTTTGCGATGTTTGTAACGTAACGACAATGAAGACAAGATCATTTTGGTCAATAGAGCATGATAATCGTTGTTGTTTCGTGCACGTTCTTTATATTTGGGTTTACTTGGCCAACAAGCAAACCTATTGAATAGAAATTGCCCAGAACCATACATTTTGTGATGTTTGTAACGTAACGACAATGAAGACAAGATCATTTTGGTCATTAGAGCATGATAGTCGTTGTTGTTTCGTGCACGTTCTTTATATTTGTGTTTACTTGGCCAACAAGCAACCCTATTAAATAGAAATTTACGACAACCTTGCATTTTGCAATGTTTGTAACGTAACGACAATGAAGACAAGATCATTTTGGTCAATAGAGCATGATAATCATTGTTGTTTCGTGCACGTTCATTTAAAGCTTAACTCTTTATATTATGGTTTACTTAGCCAACAAGCAAACCGATTGAATGGAAATTGCCCAGAACCATACATTTTGTGATGTTTGTAACGTAACGACAATGAAGACAAGATCATTTTGGTCATTAGAGCATGATAGTCGTTGTTGTTTCGTGCACGTTCTTTATATTTGTGTTTACTTGGCCAACAAGCAACCCTATTGAATAGAAATTTACGACAACCATGCATTTTGCGATATTTGTAACGTAACGACAATCAAGACAAGATCATTTTGGTCAATAGAGCATGATAATCGTAGTTGTTTCGTGCACGTTCTTTATACATGGGTTTACTAGGCCAACAAGCAAACTAATTGAATAGAAATTTCCCACAACCATGTATTTTCCGATGTTTGTAAAGTAACGACAGTGAGGACAAGATCATTTTGGTCAGTAGAGCATGATAGTCGTTGTTGTTTCGTGCACGTTCTTTATATTCGTCTTTACTTGGCCAACAAGCAACCCTATTGAATAGAAATTTACGACAACCATGCATTTTGCGATGTTTGTAACGTAACGACAATCAAGACAAGATCATTTTGGTCAATAGAGCATGATAATCGTTGTTGTTTCGTGCACGTTCTTTATACATGGGTTTACTTGGCCAACAAGCAAACTAATTGAACATAAATTTCCCACAACCATGCATTTTCCGATGTTTGTAAAGTAACGACAGTGAGGACAAGATCATTTTGGTCAGTAGAGCATGATAATCGTTGTTGTTTCGTGCACGTTCTTTATATTTGGGTTTACTTGGCCAACAAGCAACCCTATTGAATAGATATTTACGACAACCATGCATTTTGCGATGTTTGTAACATAACGACAATGAAGACAATATCATTTTGGTCAATAGAGCATGATAATCATTATTGTTTCGTGCACGTTCTTTATATTTGGGTTAACTTGGCCAACAAGCAAACCTATTGAATAGAAATTTCCAAGAACCATACATTTTGTGATGTTTGTAACATAACGACAATAAGGACAAGATCATTTTGGTCATTAGAGCATGATAGTCGTTATTTTTTCGTGCACGTTCTTTATATTTGGGTTTACTTGGTCAACAAGCAACCCTATTGAATAGAAATTTACGACAACCATGCATTTTGCGATGTTTGTAACGTAACGACAATCAAGACAAGATCATTTTGGTCAATAGAGCATGATAATCGTTGTTGTTTCGTGCACGTTCTTTATACTTGGGTTTACTTGGCCAACAAGCAAACTTATTAAATAGAAATTTCCCACAACCAAGCATTTTCCGATATTTGTAAAGTAACGACAGTGAGGACAAAATCATTTTGGTCAGTAGAGCATGATAATCGTTGTTGTTTCGTGCACGTTCTTTATATTTGGGTTTACTTGGCCAACAAGCAACTCTATTGAATAGAAATTTACGACAACCATGCATTTTGCGATATTTGTAACGTAACGACAATGAAGACAAGATCATTTTATTCAATAGAGCATGATAATCGTTGTTGTTTCGTGCACGTTCTTTATATTTGGGTTTACTTGGCCAACAAACAAACCTATTGAATAGAAATTGCCCAGAACCATAAATTTTGTGATGTTTGTAACGTAACGACAATGAAGACAAGATCATTTTGGTCATTAGAGCATGATAGTCGTTGTTGTTTCGTGCACGTTCTTTATATTCGTGTTTACTTGGCCAACAAGCAACCCTATTGAATAGAAATTTACGACAACCATGCATTTTGCGATGTTTGTAACGTAACGACAACGAAGACAATATCATTTTGGTCAATAGAGCATGATAATCGTTGTTGTTTCGTGCACGTTCTTTATATTTGGGTTTACTTGGCCAACAAGCAAACCTATTGAATAGAAATTTCCCAAAACCATACATTTTGTGATGTTTGTAACGTAACGACAATAAGGACAAGATCATTTTGGTCATTAGAGCATGATAGTCGTTGTTTTTTCGTGCACGTTCTTTATATTTGGGTTTACTTGGTCAACAAGCAACCCTATTGAATAGAAATTTACGACAACCATGCATTTTGCGATGTTTGTAACGTAACGACAATCAAGACAAGATCATTTTGGTCAATAGAGCATGATAATAGTTGTTGTTTCGTGCACGTTCTTTATACTTGGGTTTACTTGGCCAACAAGCAAACTTATTGAATAGAAATTTCCCACAACCAGGCATTTTCCGATATTTGTAAAGTAACGACAGTGAGGACAAAATCATTTTGGTCAGTAGAGCATGATAATCGTTGTTGTTTCGTGCACGTTCTTTATATTTGGGTTTACTTGGCCAACAAGCAACCCTATTGAATAGAAATTTACGACAACCATGCATTTTGCGATGTTTGTAACGTAACGACAATGAAGACAAGATCATTTTGTTCAATAGAGCATGATAATCGTTGTTGTTTCGTGCACGTTCTTTATATTTGGGTTTACTTGGCCAACAAACAAACCTATTGAATAGAAATTGCCCAGAACCATACATTTTGTGATTTTTGTAACGTAACGACAATGAAGACAAGATCATTTTGGTCATTAGAGCATGACAGTCGTTGTTGTTTCGTGCACGTTCTTTATATTTGTGTTTATTTGGCCAAAAAGCAACCCTATTGAATAGAAATTTACGACAACCATGCATTTTGCGATGTTTGTTACGTAACGACAATGAAGACAAGATCATTTTGGTCAATAGAGCATGATAATCGTTGTTGTTTCGTGCACGTTCTTTATATTTGGGTTTACTTGGCCAACAAACAAACCTATTGAATAGAAATTGCCCAGAACCATACATTTTGCGATGTTTGTAACGTAACGACAATGAAGACAAGATCATTTTGGTCAATAGAGCATGATAATCGTTGTTGTTTCGTGCACGTTCTTTATACATGGGTTTACTTGGCCAACAAGCAAACTAATTGAACAGAAATTTCCCACAACCATGCATTTTCCGATGTTTGTAAACTAACGACAGTGAGGACAAGATCATTTTGGTCAGTAGAGCATGATAGTCCTTGTTGTTTCGTGCACGTTCTTTATATTCGTGTTTACTTGGCCAACAAGCAACCCTATTGAATAGAAATTTACGACAACCATGCATTTTGCGATGTTTGTAACGTAACGACAATCAAGACAAGATCATTTTGGTCAATAGAGCATGATAATCGTTGTTGTTTCGTGCACGTTCTTTATACATGGGTTTACTTGGCCAACAAGCAAACTAATTGAATAGAAATTTCCCACAACCATGCATTTTCCGATGTTTGTAAAGTAACGACAGTGAGGACAAGATCATTTTGGTCAGTAGAGCATGATAATCGTTGTTGTTTCGTGCACGTTCTTTATATTTGGGTTTACTTGGCCAACAAGCAACCCTATTGAATAGAAATTTACGACAACCATGCATTTTGCGATGTTTGTAACGTAACGACAACGAAGACAATATCATTTTGGTCAATAGAGCATGATAATCATTGTTGTTTCGTGCACGTTCTTTATATTTGGGTATACTTGGCCAACAAGCAAACCTATTGAATAGAAATTTCCCAGAACCAAAAATTTTGTGATGTTTGTAACGTAACGACAATAAGGACAAGATCATTTTGGTCATTAGAGCATGATAGTCGTTGTATTTTCGTGCACGTTCTTTATATTTGGGTTTACTTGGTCAACAAGCAACCCTATTGAATAGAAATTTACGACAACCATGCATTTTGCGATGTTTGTAACGTAACGACAATCAAGACAAGATCATTTTGGTCAATAGAGCATGATAATCGTTGTTGTTTCGTGCACGTTCTTTATATTTGGGTTTACTTGGCCAACAAGCAAACCTATTGAATAGAAATTGCCCAGAACCATACATTTTGTGATGTTTGTAACGTAGCGACAATGAAGACAAGATCATTTTGTTCATTAGAGCATGATAGTCGTTGTTGTTTCGTGCACGTTCTTTATATTTGTGTTTACTTGGCCAACAAGCAACCCTATTGAATAGAAATTTACGACAACCATGCATTTTGCGATGTTTGTAACGTAACGACAATGAAGACAAGATCATTTTGTTCAATAGAGCATGATAATCGTTGTTGTTTCGTGCACGTTCTTTATATTTGGGTTTACTTGGCCAACAAACAAACCTATTGAATAGAAATTGCCCAGAACCATACATTTTGTGATGTTTGTAACGTAACGACAATGAAGACAAGATCATTTTGGTCATTAGAGCATGATAGTCCTTGTTGTTTCGTGCACGTTCTTTATATTTGTGTTACTTGGCCAACAAGCAACCCTATTGAATAGAAATTTACGACAACCATGCATTTTCCGATGTTTGTAAAGTAACGACAGTGAGGACAAGATCATTTTGGTCAGTAGAGCATGATAATCGTTGTTGTTTCGTGCACGTTCTTTATATTTGGGTTTACTTGGCCAACAAGCAACCCTATTGAATAGAAATTTACGACAACCATGCATTTTGCGATGTTTGTAACGTAACGACAACGAAGACAATATCATTTTGGTCAATAGAGCATGATAATCATTGTTGTTTCGTGCACGTTCTTTATATTTGGGATTACTTGGCCAACAAGCAAACCTATTGAATAGAAATTTCCCAGAACCATACATTTTGTGATGTTTGTAACGTAACGACAATAAGGACAAGATCATTTTGGTCATTAGAGCATGATAGTCGTTGTTTTTTCGTGCACGTTCTTTATATTTGGGTTTACTTGGTCAACAAGCAACCCTATTGAATAGAAATTTACGACAACCATGCATTTTGCGATGTTTGTAACGTAACGACAATCAAGACAAGATCATTTTGGTCAATAGAGCATGATAATCGTTGTTGTTTCGTGCACGTTCTTTATATTTGGGTTTACTTCGCCAACAAGCAAACCTATTGAATAGAAATTGCCCAGAACCATACATTTTGTGATGTTTGTAACGTATCGACAATAAAGACAAGATCATTTTGGTCATTAGAGCATGATAGTCGTTGTTGTTTCGTGCACGTTCTTTATATTTGTGTTTACTTGGCCAACAAGCAACCCTATTGAATAGAAATTTACGACAACCATGCATTTTGCGATGTTTGTAACGTAACGACAACGAAGACAATATCATTTTGGTCAATAGAGCATGATATTCGTTGTTGTTTCGTGCACGTTCTTTATATTTGGGTTTACTTGGCCAACAAGCAAACCTATTGAATAGAAATTTCCCAGAACCATACATTTTGTGATGTTTGTAACGTAACGACAATAAGGACAAGATCATTTTGGTCATTAGAGCATGATAGTCGTTGTTTTTTCGTGCACGTTCTTTATATTTGGGTTTATTTGGTCAACAAGCAACCCTATTGAATAGAAATTTACGACAACCATGCATTTTGCGATGTTTGTAACGTAACGACAATCAAGACAAGATCATTTTGGTCAATAGAGCATGATAATCGTTGTTGTTTCGTGCACGTTCTTTATACTTGGGTTTACTTGGCCAACAAGCAAACTTATTGAATAGAAATTTCCCACAACCAGGCATTTTCCGATATTTGTAAAGTAACGACAGTGAGGACAAAATCATTTTGGTCAGTAGAGCATGATAATCGTTGTTGTTTCGTGCACGTTCTTTATATTTGGGTTTACTTGGCCAACAAGCAACCCTATTGAATAGAAATTTACGACAACCATGCATTTTGCGATGTTTGTAACGTAACGACAATGAAGACAAGATCATTTTGTTCAATAGAGCATGATAATCGTTGTTGTTTCGTGCACGTTCTTTATATTTGGGTTTACTTGGCCAACAAACAAACCTATTGAATAGAAATTGCCAAGAACCATACATTTTGTGATGTTTGTAACGTAACGACAATGAAGACAAGATCATTTTGGTCATTAGAGCATGATAGTCGTTGTTGTTTCGTGCACGTTCTTTATATTTGTGTTTACTTGGCCAAAAAGCAACCCTATTGAATAGAAATTTACGACAACCATGCATTTTGCGATGTTTGTTACGTAACGACAATGAAGACAAGATCATTTTGGTCAATAGAGCATGATAATCGTTGTTGTTTCGTGCACGTTCTTTATATTTGGGTTTACTTCGCCAACAAGCAAACCTATTGAATAGAAATTGCCCAGAACCATACATTTTGTGATGTTTGTAACGTAGCGACAATGAAGACAAGATCATTTTGGTCATTAGAGCATGATAGTCGTTGTTGTTTCGTGCACGTTCTTTATATTTGTGTTTACTTGGCCAACAAGCAACCCTATTGAATAGAAATTTACGACAACCATGCATTTTGCGATGTTTGTAAAGTAACGACAGTGAGGACAAAATCATTTTGGTCAGTAGAGCATGATAATCGTTGTTGTTTCGTGCACGTTCTTTATATTTGGGTTTACTTGGCCAACAAGCAACCCTATTGAATAGAAATTTACGACAACCATGCATTTTCCGATGTTTGTAAAGTAACGACAATGAAGACAATATCATTTTGGTCAATAGAGCATGATAATCATTATTGTTTCGTGCACGTTCTTTATATTTGGGTTAACTTGGCCAACAAGCAAACCTATTGAATAGAAATTTCCAAGAACCATACATTTTGTGATGTTTGTAACATAACGACAATAAGGACAAGATCATTTTGGTCATTAGAGCATGATAGTCGTTATTTTTTCGTGCACGTTCTTTATATTTGGGTTTACTTGGTCAACAAGCAACCCTATTGAATAGAAATTTACGACAACCATGCATTTTGCGATGTTTGTAACGTAACGACAATCAAGACAAGATCATTTTGGTCAATAGAGCATGATAATCGTTGTTGTTTCGTGCACGTTCTTTATACTTGGGTTTACTTGGCCAACAAGCAAACTTATTAAATAGAAATTTCCCACAACCAAGCATTTTCCGATATTTGTAAAGTAACGACAGTGAGGACAAAATCATTTTGGTCAGTAGAGCATGATAATCGTTGTTGTTTCGTGCACGTTCTTTATATTTGGGTTTACTTGGCCAACAAGCAACTCTATTGAATAGAAATTTACGACAACCATGCATTTTGCGATATTTGTAACGTAACGACAATGAAGACAAGATCATTTTATTCAATAGAGCATGATAATCGTTGTTGTTTCGTGCACGTTCTTTATATTTGGGTTTACTTGGCCAACAAACAAACCTATTGAATAGAAATTGCCCAGAACCATAAATTTTGTGATGTTTGTAACGTAACGACAATGAAGACAAGATCATTTTGGTCATTAGAGCATGATAGTCGTTGTTGTTTCGTGCACGTTCTTTATATTCGTGTTTACTTGGCCAACAAGCAACCCTATTGAATAGAAATTTACGACAACCATGCATTTTGCGATGTTTGTAACGTAACGACAACGAAGACAATATCATTTTGGTCAATAGAGCATGATAATCGTTGTTGTTTCGTGCACGTTCTTTATATTTGGGTTTACTTGGCCAACAAGCAAACCTATTGAATAGAAATTTCCCAAAACCATACATTTTGTGATGTTTGTAACGTAACGACAATAAGGACAAGATCATTTTGGTCATTAGAGCATGATAGTCGTTGTTTTTTCGTGCACGTTCTTTATATTTGGGTTTACTTGGTCAACAAGCAACCCTATTGAATAGAAATTTACGACAACCATGCATTTTGCGATGTTTGTAACGTAACGACAATCAAGACAAGATCATTTTGGTCAATAGAGCATGATAATAGTTGTTGTTTCGTGCACGTTCTTTATACTTGGGTTTACTTGGCCAACAAGCAAACTTATTGAATAGAAATTTCCCACAACCAGGCATTTTCCGATATTTGTAAAGTAACGACAGTGAGGACAAAATCATTTTGGTCAGTAGAGCATGATAATCGTTGTTGTTTCGTGCACGTTCTTTATATTTGGGTTTACTTGGCCAACAAGCAACCCTATTGAATAGAAATTTACGACAACCATGCATTTTGCGATGTTTGTAACGTAACGACAATGAAGACAAGATCATTTTGTTCAATAGAGCATGATAATCGTTGTTGTTTCGTGCACGTTCTTTATATTTGGGTTTACTTGGCCAACAAACAAACCTATTGAATAGAAATTGCCCAGAACCATACATTTTGTGATTTTTGTAACGTAACGACAATGAAGACAAGATCATTTTGGTCATTAGAGCATGACAGTCGTTGTTGTTTCGTGCACGTTCTTTATATTTGTGTTTATTTGGCCAAAAAGCAACCCTATTGAATAGAAATTTACGACAACCATGCATTTTGCGATGTTTGTTACGTAACGACAATGAAGACAAGATCATTTTGGTCAATAGAGCATGATAATCGTTGTTGTTTCGTGCACGTTCTTTATATTTGGGTTTACTTGGCCAACAAACAAACCTATTGAATAGAAATTGCCCAGAACCATACATTTTGCGATGTTTGTAACGTAACGACAATGAAGACAAGATCATTTTGGTCAATAGAGCATGATAATCGTTGTTGTTTCGTGCACGTTCTTTATACATGGGTTTACTTGGCCAACAAGCAAACTAATTGAACAGAAATTTCCCACAACCATGCATTTTCCGATGTTTGTAAACTAACGACAGTGAGGACAAGATCATTTTGGTCAGTAGAGCATGATAGTCCTTGTTGTTTCGTGCACGTTCTTTATATTCGTGTTTACTTGGCCAACAAGCAACCCTATTGAATAGAAATTTACGACAACCATGCATTTTGCGATGTTTGTAACGTAACGACAATCAAGACAAGATCATTTTGGTCAATAGAGCATGATAATCGTTGTTGTTTCGTGCACGTTCTTTATACATGGGTTTACTTGGCCAACAAGCAAACTAATTGAACAGAAATTTCCCACAACCATGCATTTTCCGATGTTTGTAAAGTAACGACAGTGAGGACAAGATCATTTTGGTCAGTAGAGCATGATAATCGTTGTTGTTTCGTGCACGTTCTTTATATTTGGGTTTACTTGGCCAACAAGCAACCCTATTGAATAGAAATTTACGACAACCATGCATTTTGCGATGTTTGTAACGTAACGACAACGAAGACAATATCATTTTGGTCAATAGAGCATGATAATCATTGTTGTTTCGTGCACGTTCTTTATATTTGGGTATACTTGGCCAACAAGCAAACCTATTGAATAGAAATTTCCCAGAACCAAAAATTTTGTGATGTTTGTAACGTAACGACAATAAGGACAAGATCATTTTGGTCATTAGAGCATGATAGTCGTTGTATTTTCGTGCACGTTCTTTATATTTGGGTTTACTTGGTCAACAAGCAACCCTATTGAATAGAAATTTACGACAACCATGCATTTTGCGATGTTTGTAACGTAACGACAATCAAGACAAGATCATTTTGGTCAATAGAGCATGATAATCGTTGTTGTTTCGTGCACGTTCTTTATATTTGGGTTTACTTGGCCAACAAGCAAACCTATTGAATAGAAATTGCCCAGAACCATACATTTTGTGATGTTTGTAACGTAGCGACAATGAAGACAAGATCATTTTGTTCATTAGAGCATGATAGTCGTTGTTGTTTCGTGCACGTTCTTTATATTTGTGTTTACTTGGCCAACAAGCAACCCTATTGAATAGAAATTTACGACAACCATGCATTTTGCGATGTTTGTAACGTAACGACAATGAAGACAAGATCATTTTGTTCAATAGAGCATGATAATCGTTGTTGTTTCGTGCACGTTCTTTATATTTGGGTTTACTTGGCCAACAAACAAACCTATTGAATAGAAATTGCCCAGAACCATACATTTTGTGATGTTTGTAACGTAACGACAATGAAGACAAGATCATTTTGGTCATTAGAGCATGATAGTCCTTGTTGTTTCGTGCACGTTCTTTATATTTGTGTTACTTGGCCAACAAGCAACCCTATTGAATAGAAATTTACGACAACCATGCATTTTCCGATGTTTGTAAAGTAACGACAGTGAGGACAAGATCATTTTGGTCAGTAGAGCATGATAATCGTTGTTGTTTCGTGCACGTTCTTTATATTTGGGTTTACTTGGCCAACAAGCAACCCTATTGAATAGAAATTTACGACAACCATGCATTTTGCGATGTTTGTAACGTAACGACAACGAAGACAATATCATTTTGGTCAATAGAGCATGATAATCATTGTTGTTTCGTGCACGTTCTTTATATTTGGGATTACTTGGCCAACAAGCAAACCTATTGAATAGAAATTTCCCAGAACCATACATTTTGTGATGTTTGTAACGTAACGACAATAAGGACAAGATCATTTTGGTCATTAGAGCATGATAGTCGTTGTTTTTTCGTGCACGTTCTTTATATTTGGGTTTACTTGGTCAACAAGCAACCCTATTGAATAGAAATTTACGACAACCATGCATTTTGCGATGTTTGTAACGTAACGACAATCAAGACAAGATCATTTTGGTCAATAGAGCATGATAATCGTTGTTGTTTCGTGCATGTTCTTTATATTTGGGTTTACTTCGCCAACAAGCAAACCTATTGAATAGAAATTGCCCAGAACCATACATTTTGTGATGTTTGTAACGTATCGACAATGAAGACAAGATCATTTTGGTCATTAGAGCATGATAGTCGTTGTTGTTTCGTGCACGTTCTTTATATTTGTGTTTACTTGGCCAACAAGCAACCCTATTGAATAGAAATTTACGACAACCATGCATTTTGCGATGTTTGTAACGTAACGACAACGAAGACAATATCATTTTGGTCAATAGAGCATGATATTCGTTGTTGTTTCGTGCACGTTCTTTATATTTGGGTTTACTTGGCCAACAAGCAAACCTATTGAATAGAAATTTCCCAGAACCATACATTTTGTGATGTTTGTAACGTAACGACAATAAGGACAAGATCATTTTGGTCATTAGAGCATGATAGTCGTTGTTTTTTCGTGCACGTTCTTTATATTTGGGTTTATTTGGTCAACAAGCAACCCTATTGAATAGAAATTTACGACAACCATGCATTTTGCGATGTTTGTAACGTAACGACAATCAAGACAAGATCATTTTGGTCAATAGAGCATGATAATCGTTGTTGTTTCGTGCACGTTCTTTATACTTGGGTTTACTTGGCCAACAAGCAAACTTATTGAATAGAAATTTCCCACAACCAGGCATTTTCCGATATTTGTAAAGTAACGACAGTGAGGACAAAATCATTTTGGTCAGTAGAGCATGATAATCGTTGTTGTTTCGTGCACGTTCTTTATATTTGGGTTTACTTGGCCAACAAGCAACCCTATTGAATAGAAATTTACGACAACCATGCATTTTGCGATGTTTGTAACGTAACGACAATGAAGACAAGATCATTTTGTTCAATAGAGCATGATAATCGTTGTTGTTTCGTGCACGTTCTTTATATTTGGGTTTACTTGGCCAACAAACAAACCTATTGAATAGAAATTGCCAAGAACCATACATTTTGTGATGTTTGTAACGTAACGACAATGAAGACAAGATCATTTTGGTCATTAGAGCATGATAGTCGTTGTTGTTTCGTGCACGTTCTTTATATTTGTGTTTACTTGGCCAAAAAGCAACCCTATTGAATAGAAATTTACGACAACCATGCATTTTGCGATGTTTGTTACGTAACGACAATGAAGACAAGATCATTTTGGTCAATAGAGCATGATAATCGTTGTTGTTTCGTGCACGTTCTTTATATTTGGGTTTACTTCGCCAACAAGCAAACCTATTGAATAGAAATTGCCCAGAACCATACATTTTGTGATGTTTGTAACGTAGCGACAATGAAGACAAGATCATTTTGGTCATTAGAGCATGATAGTCGTTGTTGTTTCGTGCACGTTCTTTATATTTGTGTTTACTTGGCCAACAAGCAACCCTATTGAATAGAAATTTACGACAACCATGCATTTTGCGATGTTTGTAAAGTAACGACAGTGAGGACAAAATCATTTTGGTCAGTAGAGCATGATAATCGTTGTTGTTTCGTGCACGTTCTTTATATTTGGGTTTACTTGGTCAACAAGCAACCCTATTGAATAGAAATTTACGACAACCATGCATTTTGCGATGTTTGTAACGTAACGACAATCAAGACAAGATCATTTTGGTCAATAGAGCATGATAATAGTTGTTGTTTCGTGCACGTTCTTTATACTTGGGTTTACTTGGCCAACAAGCAAACTTATTGAATAGAAATTTCCCACAACCAGGCATTTTCCGATATTTGTAAAGTAACGACAGTGAGGACAAAATCATTTTGGTCAATAGAGCATGATAATCGTTGTTGTTTCGTGCACGTTCTTTATACTTGGGTTTACTTGGCCAACAAGCAAACTTATTGAATAGAAATTTCCCACAACCAGGCATTTTCCGATATTTGTAAAGTAACGACAGTGTGGACAAGATCATTTTGGTCATTAGAGCATGATAATCGTTGTTGTTTCGTGCACGTTCTTTATATTTGGGTTTACTAGGCCAACAAGCAACCCTATTGAATAGAAATTTACGACAACCATGCATTTTGCGATGTTTGTAACGTAACGACAACGAAGACAATATCATTTTGGTCAATAGAGCATGATAATCGTTGTTGTTTCGTGCACGTTCTTTATATTTGGGTTTACTTGGCCAACAAGCAAACCTATTGAATAGAAATTTCACAGAACCATACATTTTGTGATGTTTGTAACGTAACGACAATAAGGACAAGATCATTTTGGTCATTAGAGCATGATAGTCGTTGTTTTTTCGTGCACGTTCTTTATATTTGGGTTTACTTGGTCAACAAGCAACCCTATTGAATAGAAATTTACGACAACCATGCATTTTGCGATGTTTGTAACGTAACGACAATCAAGACAAGATCATTTTGGTCAATAGAGCATGATAATCGTTGTTGTTTCGTGCACGTTCTTTATACTTGGGTTTACTTGGCCAACAAGCAAACTTATTGAATAGAAATTTCCCACAACCAGGCATTTTCCGATATTTGTAAAGTAACGACAGTGAGGACAAAATCATTTTGGTCAGTAGAGCATGATAATCGTTGTTGTTTCGTGCACGTTCTTTATATTTGGGTTTACTTGGCCAACAAGCAACCCTATTGAATAGAAATTTACGACAACCATGCATTTTGCGATGTTTGTAACGTAACGACAATGAAGACAAGATCATTTTGTTCAATTGAGCATGATAATCGTTGTTGTTTCGTGCACGTTCTTTATATTTGGGTTTACTTGGCCAACAAACAAACCTATTGAATAGAAATTGCCCAGAACCATACATTTTGTGATGTTTGTAACGTAACGACAATGAAGACAAGATCATTTTAGTCATTAGAGCATGATAGTCGTTGTTGTTTCGTGCACGTTTTTTATATTTGTGTTTACTTGGCCAAAAAGCAACCCTATTGAATAGAAATTTACGACAACCATGCATTTTGTGATGTTTGTTACGTAACGACAATGAAGACAAGATCATTTTGGTCAATAGAGCATGATAATCGTTGTTGTTTCGTGCACGTTCTTTATATTTGGGTTTACTTCGCCAACAAGCAAACCTATTGAATAGAAATTGCCCAGAACCATACATTTTGTGATGTTTGTAACGTAGCGACAATGAAGACAAGATCATTTTGGTCATTAGAGCATGATAGTCGTTGTTGTTTCGTGCACGTTCTTTATATTTGTGTTTACTTGGCCAACAAGCAACCCTATTGAATAGAAATTTACGACAACCTTGCATTTTGCGATGTTTGTAACGTAACGACAATGAAGACAAGATCATTTTGGTCAATAGAGCATGATAATCGTTGTTGTTTCGTGCACGGTCTTTATACATGGGTTTACTTGGCCAACAAGCAAACTAATTGAACAGAAATTTCCCACAACCATGCATTTTCCGATGTTTGTAAAGTAACGACAGTGAGGACAAGATCATTTTGGTCAGTAGAGCATGATAGTCCTTGTTGTTTCGTGCACGTTCTTTATATTCGTGTTTACTTGGCCAACAAGCAACCCTATTGAATAGAAATTGCCAAGAACCATACATTTTGTGATGTTTGTAACGTAACGACAATGAAGACAAGATCATTTTGGTCATTAGAGCATGATAGTCGTTGTTGTTTCGTGCACGTTCTTTATATTTGTGTTTACTTGGCCAAAAAGCAACCCTATTGAATAGAAATTTACGACAACCATGCATTTTGCGATGTTTGTTACGTAACGACAATGAAGACAAGATCATTTTGGTCAATAGAGCATGATAATCGTTGTTGTTTCGTGCACGTTCTTTATATTTGGGTTTACTTCGCCAACAAGCAAACCTATTGAATAGAAATTGCCCAGAACCATACATTTTGTGATGTTTGTAACGTAGCGACAATGAAGACAAGATCATTTTGGTCATTAGAGCATGATAGTCGTTGTTGTTTCGTGCACGTTCTTTATATTTGTGTTTACTTGGCCAACAAGCAACCCTATTGAATAGAAATTTACGACAACCATGCATTTTGCGATGTTTGTAAAGTAACGACAGTGAGGACAAAATCATTTTGGTCAGTAGAGCATGATAATCGTTGTTGTTTCGTGCACGTTCTTTATATTTGGGTTTACTTGGTCAACAAGCAACCCTATTGAATAGAAATTTACGACAACCATGCATTTTGCGATGTTTGTAACGTAACGACAACGAAGACAATATCATTTTGGTCAATAGAGCATGATAATCGTTGTTGTTTCGTGCACGTTCTTTATATTTGGGTTTACTTGGCCAACAAGCAAACTTATTGAATAGAAATTTACGACAACCATGCATTTTGCGATGTTTGTTACGTAACGACAATGAAGACAAGATCATTTTGGTCAATAGAGCATGATAATCGTTGTGGTTTCGTGCACGTTCTTTATATTTGGGTTTACTTCGCCAACAAGCAAACCTATTGAATAGAAATTGCCCAGAACCATACATTTTGTGATGTTTGTAACGTAGCGACAATGAAGACAAGATCATTTTGGTCATTAGAGCATGATAGTCGTTGTTGTTTCGTGCACGTTCTTTATATTTGTGTTTACTTGGCCAACAAGCAACCCTATTGAATAGAAATTTATGACAACCATGCATTTTGCGATGTTTGTAACGTAACGACAATGAAGACAAGATCATTTTGTTCAATAGAGCATGATAATCGTTGTTGTTTCGTGCACTTTCTTTATATTTGGGTTTACTTGGCCAACAAACAAACCTATTGAATAGAAATTGCCCAGAACCATACATTTTGTGATGTTTGTAACGTAACGACAATGAAGACAAGATCATTTTGGTCATTAGAGCATGATAGTCGTTGTTGTTTCGTGCACGTTCTTTATATTTGTGTTTACTTGGCCAACAAGCAACCCTATTGAATAGAAATTTACGACAACCTTGCATTTTGCGATGTTTGTAACGTAACGACAATGAAGACAAGATCATTTTGGTCAATAGAGCATGATAATCGTTGTTGTTTCGTGCACGGTCTTTATACATGGGTTTACTTGGCCAACAAGCAAACTAATTGAACAGAAATTTCCCACAACCATGCATTTTCCGATGTTTGTAAAGTAACGACAGTGAGGACAAGATCATTTTGGTCAGTAGAGCATGATAGTCGTTGTTTTTTCGTGCACGTTCTTTATATTTGGGTTTACTTGGTCAACAAGCAACCCTATTGAATAGAAATTTACGACAACCATGCATTTTGCGATGTTTGTAACGTAACGACAATCAAGACAAGATCATTTTGGTCAATAGAGCATGATAATCGTTGTTGTTTCGTGCACGTTCTTTATACTTGGGTTTACTTGGCCAACAAGCAAACTTATTGAATAGAAATTTCCCACAACCAGGCATTTTCCGATATTTGTAAAGTAACGACAGTGAGGACAAAATCATTTTGGTCAGTAGAGCATGATAATCGTTGTTGTTTCGTGCACGTTCTTTATATTTGGGTTTACTTGGCCAACAAGCAACCCTATTGAATAGAAATTTACGACAACCATGCATTTTGCGATGTTTGTAACGTAACGACAATGAAGACAAGATCATTTTGTTCAATTGAGCATGATAATCGTTGTTGTTTCGTGCACGTTCTTTATATTTGGGTTTACTTGGCCAACAAACAAACCTATTGAATAGAAATTGCCCAGAACCATACATTTTGTGATGTTTGTAACGTAACGACAATGAAGACAAGATCATTTTAGTCATTAGAGCATGATAGTCGTTGTTGTTTCGTGCACGTTCTTTATATTTGTGTTTACATGGCCAAAAAGCAACCCTATTGAATAGAAATTTACGACAACCATGCATTTTGCGATGTTTGTTACGTAACGACAATGAAGACAAGATCATTTTGGTCAATAGAGCATGATAATCGTTGTTGTTTCGTGCACGTTCTTTATATTTGGGTTTACTTCGCCAACAAGCAAACCTATTGAATAGAAATTGCCCAGAACCATACATTTTGTGATGTTTGTAACGTAGCGACAATGAAGACAAGATCATTTTGGTCATTAGAGCATGATAGTCGTTGTTGTTTCGTGCACGTTCTTTATATTTGTGTTTACTTGGCCAACAAGCAACCCTATTGAATAGAAATTTACGACAACCATGCATTTTGCGATGTTTGTAACGTAACGACAATGAAGACAAGATCATTTTGTTCAATAGAGCATGATAATCGTTGTTGTTTCGTGCACGTTCTTTATATTTGGGTTTACTTGGCCAACAAACAAACCTATTGAATAGAAATTGCCCAGAACCATACATTTTGTGATGTTTGTAACGTAACGACAATGAAGACAAGATCATTTTGGTCATTAGAGCATGATAGTCGTTGTTGTTTCGTGCACGTTCTTTATATTTGTGTTTACTTGGCCAACAAGCAACCCTATTGAATAGAAATTTACGACAACCTTGCATTTTGCGATGTTTGTAACGTAACGACAATGAAGACAAGATCATTTTGGTCAATAGAGCATGATAATCGTTGTTGTTTCGTGCACGGTCTTTATACATGGGTTTACTTGGCCAACAAGCAAACTAATTGAACAGAAATTTCCCACAACCATGCATTTTCCGATGTTTGTAAAGTAACGACAGTGAGGACAAGATCATTTTGGTCAGTAGAGCATGATAGTCCTTGTTGTTTCGTGCACGTTCTTTATATTCGTGTTTACTTGGCCAACAAGCAACCCTATTGAATAGAAATTGCCAAGAACCATACATTTTGTGATGTTTGTAACGTAACGACAATGAAGACAAGATCATTTTGGTCATTAGAGCATGATAGTCGTTGTTGTTTCGTGCACGTTCTTTATATTTGTGTTTACTTGGCCAAAAAGCAACCCTATTGAATAGAAATTTACGACAACCATGCATTTTGCGATGTTTGTTACGTAACGACAATGAAGACAAGATCATTTTGGTCAATAGAGCATGATAATCGTTGTTGTTTCGTGCACGTTCTTTATATTTGGGTTTACTTCGCCAACAAGCAAACCTATTGAATAGAAATTGCCCAGAACCATACATTTTGTGATGTTTGTAACGTAGCGACAATGAAGACAAGATCATTTTGGTCATTAGAGCATGATAGTCGTTGTTGTTTCGTGCACGTTCTTTATATTTGGGTTTACTTCGCCAACAAGCAAACCTATTGAATAGAAATTGCCCAGAACCATACATTTTGTGATGTTTGTAACGTAGCGACAATGAAGACAAGATCATTTTGGTCATTAGAGCATGATAGTCGTTGTTGTTTCGTGCACGTTCTTTATATTTGTGTTTACTTGGCCAACAAGCAACCCTATTGAATAGAAATTTATGACAACCATGCATTTTGCGATGTTTGTAACGTAACGACAATGAAGACAAGATCATTTTGTTCAATAGAGCATGATAATCGTTGTTGTTTCGTGCACGTTCTTTATATTTGGGTTTACTTGGCCAACAAACAAACCTATTGAATAGAAATTGCCCAGAACCATACATTTTGTGATGTTTGTAACGTAACGACAATGAAGACAAGATCATTTTGGTCATTAGAGCATGATAGTCGTTGTTGTTTCGTGCACGTTCTTTATATTTGTGTTTACTTGGCCAACAAGCAACCCTATTGAATAGAAATTTACGACAACCTTGCATTTTGCGATGTTTGTAACGTAACGACAATGAAGACAAGATCATTTTGGTCAATAGAGCATGATAATCGTTGTTGTTTCGTGCACGGTCTTTATACATGGGTTTACTTGGCCAACAAGCAAACTAATTGAACAGAAATTTCCCACAACCATGCATTTTCCGATGTTTGTAAAGTAACGACAGTGAGGACAAGATCATTTTGGTCAGTAGAGCATGATAGTCGTTGTTTTTTCGTGCACGTTCTTTATATTTGGGTTTACTTGGTCAACAAGCAACCCTATTGAATAGAAATTTACGACAACCATGCATTTTGCGATGTTTGTAACGTAACGACAATCAAGACAAGATCATTTTGGTCAATAGAGCATGATAATCGTTGTTGTTTCGTGCACGTTCTTTATACTTGGGTTTACTTGGCCAACAAGCAAACTTATTGAATAGAAATTTCCCACAACCAGGCATTTTCCGATATTTGTAAAGTAACGACAGTGAGGACAAAATCATTTTGGTCAGTAGAGCATGATAATCGTTGTTGTTTCGTGCACGTTCTTTATATTTGGGTTTACTTGGCCAACAAGCAACCCTATTGAATAGAAATTTACGACAACCATGCATTTTGCGATGTTTGTAACGTAACGACAATGAAGACAAGATCATTTTGTTCAATTGAGCATGATAATCGTTGTTGTTTCGTGCACGTTCTTTATATTTGGGTTTACTTGGCCAACAAACAAACCTATTGAATAGAAATTGCCCAGAACCATACATTTTGTGATGTTTGTAACGTAACGACAATGAAGACAAGATCATTTTAGTCATTAGAGCATGATAGTCGTTGTTGTTTCGTGCACGTTCTTTATATTTGTGTTTACTTGGCCAAAAAGCAACCCTATTGAATAGAAATTTACGACAACCATGCATTTTGCGATGTTTGTTACGTAACGACAATGAAGACAAGATCATTTTGGTCAATATAGCATGATAATCGTTGTTGTTTCGTGCACGTTCTTTATATTTGGGTTTACTTCGCCAACAAGCAAACCTATTGAATAGAAATTGCCCAGAACCATACATTTTGTGATGTTTGTAACGTAGCGACAATGAAGACAAGATCATTTTGGTCATTAGAGCATGATAGTCGTTGTTGTTTCGTGCACGTTCTTTATATTTGTGTTTACTTGGCCAACAAGCAACCCTATTGAATAGAAATTTACGACAACCATGCATTTTGCGATGTTTGTAACGTAACGACAATGAAGACAAGATCATTTTGTTCAATAGAGCATGATAATCGTTGTTGTTTCGTGCACGTTCTTTATATTTGGGTTTACTTGGCCAACAAACAAACCTATTGAATAGAAATTGCCCAGAACCATACATTTTGTGATGTTTGTAACGTAACGACAATGAAGACAAGATCATTTTGGTCATTAGAGCATGATAGTCGTTGTTGTTTCGTGCACGTTCTTTATATTTGTGTTTACTTGGCCAACAAGCAACCCTATTGAATAGAAATTTACGACAACCTTGCATTTTGCGATGTTTGTAACGTAACGACAATGAAGACAAGATCATTTTGGTCAATAGAGCATGATAATCGTTGTTGTTTCGTGCACGGTCTTTATACATGGGTTTACTTGGCCAACAAGCAAACTAATTGAACAGAAATTTCCCACAACCATGCATTTTCCGATGTTTGTAAAGTAACGACAGTGAGGACAAGATCATTTTGGTCAGTAGAGCATGATAGTCCTTGTTGTTTCGTGCACGTTCTTTATATTCGTGTTTACTTGGCCAACAAGCAACCCTATTGAATAGAAATTGCCAAGAACCATACATTTTGTGATGTTTGTAACGTAACGACAATGAAGACAAGATCATTTTGGTCATTAGAGCATGATAGTCGTTGTTGTTTCGTGCACGTTCTTTATATTTGTGTTTACTTGGCCAAAAAGCAACCCTATTGAATAGAAATTTACGACAACCATGCATTTTGCGATGTTTGTTACGTAACGACAATGAAGACAAGATCATTTTGGTCAATAGAGCATGATAATCGTTGTTGTTTCGTGCACGTTCTTTATATTTGGGTTTACTTCGCCAACAAGCAAACCTATTGAATAGAAATTGCCCAGAACCATACATTTTGTGATGTTTGTAACGTAGCGACAATGAAGACAAGATCATTTTGGTCATTAGAGCATGATAGTCGTTGTTGTTTCGTGCACGTTCTTTATATTTGGGTTTACTTCGCCAACAAGCAAACCTATTGAATAGAAATTGCCCAGAACCATACATTTTGTGATGTTTGTAACGTAGCGACAATGAAGACAAGATCATTTTGGTCATTAGAGCATGATAGTCGTTGTTGTTTCGTGCACGTTCTTTATATTTGTGTTTACTTGGCCAACAAGCAACCCTATTGAATAGAAATTTATGACAACCATGCATTTTGCGATGTTTGTAACGTAACGACAATGAAGACAAGATCATTTTGTTCAATAGAGCATGATAATCGTTGTTGTTTCGTGCACGTTCTTTATATTTGGGTTTACTTGGCCAACAAACAAACCTATTGAATAGAAATTGCCCAGAACCATACATTTTGTGATGTTTGTAACGTAACGACAATGAAGACAAGATCATTTTGGTCATTAGAGCATGATAGTCGTTGTTGTTTCGTGCACGTTCTTTATATTTGTGTTTACTTGGCCAACAAGCAACCCTATTGAATAGAAATTTACGACAACCTTGCATTTTGCGATGTTTGTAACGTAACGACAATGAAGACAAGATCATTTTGGTCAATAGAGCATGATAATCGTTGTTGTTTCGTGCACGGTCTTTATACATGGGTTTACTTGGCCAACAAGCAAACTAATTGAACAGAAATTTCCCACAACCATGCATTTTCCGATGTTTGTAAAGTAACGACAGTGAGGACAAGATCATTTTGGTCAGTAGAGCATGATAGTCGTTGTTTTTTCGTGCACGTTCTTTATATTTGGGTTTACTTGGTCAACAAGCAACCCTATTGAATAGAAATTTACGACAACCATGCATTTTGCGATGTTTGTAACGTAACGACAATCAAGACAAGATCATTTTGGTCAATAGAGCATGATAATCGTTGTTGTTTCGTGCACGTTCTTTATACTTGGGTTTACTTGGCCAACAAGCAAACTTATTGAATAGAAATTTCCCACAACCAGGCATTTTCCGATATTTGTAAAGTAACGACAGTGAGGACAAAATCATTTTGGTCAGTAGAGCATGATAATCGTTGTTGTTTCGTGCACGTTCTTTATATTTGGGTTTACTTGGCCAACAAGCAACCCTATTGAATAGAAATTTACGACAACCATGCATTTTGCGATGTTTGTAACGTAACGACAATGAAGACAAGATCATTTTGTTCAATTGAGCATGATAATCGTTGTTGTTTCGTGCACGTTCTTTATATTTGGGTTTACTTGGCCAACAAACAAACCTATTGAATAGAAATTGCCCAGAACCATACATTTTGTGATGTTTGTAACGTAACGACAATGAAGACAAGATCATTTTAGTCATTAGAGCATGATAGTCGTTGTTGTTTCGTGCACGTTCTTTATATTTGTGTTTACTTGGCCAAAAAGCAACCCTATTGAATAGAAATTTACGACAACCATGCATTTTGCGATGTTTGTTACGTAACGACAATGAAGACAAGATCATTTTGGTCAATATAGCATGATAATCGTTGTTGTTTCGTGCACGTTCTTTATATTTGGGTTTACTTCGCCAACAAGCAAACCTATTGAATAGAAATTGCCCAGAACCATACATTTTGTGATGTTTGTAACGTAGCGACAATGAAGACAAGATCATTTTGGTCATTAGAGCATGATAGTCGTTGTTGTTTCATGCACGTTCTTTATATTTGTGTTTACTTGGCCAACAAGCAACCCTATTGAATAGAAATTTACGACAACCATGCATTTTGCGATGTTTGTAACGTAACGACAATGAAGACAAGATCATTTTGGTCAATAGAGCATGATAATCGTTGTTGTTTCGTGCACGTTCTTTATACTTGGGTTTACTTGGCCAACAAGCAAACTAATTGAACAGAAATTTCCCACAACCATGCATTTTCCGATGTTTGTAAAGTAACGACAGTGAGGACAAGATCATTTTGGTCAGTAGAGCATGATAGTCCTTGTTGTTTCGTGCACGTTCTTTATATTCGTGTTTACTTGGCCAACAAGCAACCCTATTGAATAGAAATTGCCAAGAACCATACATTTTGTGATGTTTGTAACGTAACGACAATGAAGACAAGATCATTTTGGTCATTAGAGCATGATAGTCGTTGTTGTTTCGTGCACGTTCTTTATATTTGTGTTTACTTGGCCAAAAAGCAACCCTATTGAATAGAAATTTACGACAACCATGCATTTTGCGATGTTTGTAACGTAACGACAATGAAGACAAGATCATTTTGGTCAATAGAGCATGATAATCGTTGTTGTTTCGTGCACGTTCTTTATACTTGGGTTTACTTGGCCAACAAGCAAACTAATTGAACAGAAATTTCCCACAACCATGCATTTTCCGATGTTTGTAAAGTAACGACAGTGAGGACAAGATCATTTTGGTCAGTAGAGCATGATAGTCCTTGTTGTTTCGTGCACGTTCTTTATATTCGTGTTTACTTGGCCAACAAGCAACCCTATTGAATAGAAATTGCCAAGAACCATACATTTTGTGATGTTTGTAACGTAACGACAATGAAGACAAGATCATTTTGGTCATTAGAGCATGATAGTCGTTGTTGTTTCGTGCACGTTCTTTATATTTGTGTTTACTTGGCCAAAAAGCAACCCTATTGAATAGAAATTTACGACAACCATGCATTTTGCGATGTTTGTTACGTAACGACAATGAAGACAAGATCATTTTGGTCAATAGAGCATGATAATCGTTGTTGTTTCGTGCACGTTCTTTATATTTGGGTTTACTTCGCCAACAAGCAAACCTATTGAATAGAAATTGCCCAGAACCATACATTTTGTGATGTTTGTAACGTAGCGACAATGAAGACAAGATCATTTTGGTCATTAGAGCATGATAGTCGTTGTTGTTTCGTGCACGTTCTTTATATTTGGGTTTACTTCGCCAACAAGCAAACCTATTGAATAGAAATTGCCCAGAACCATACATTTTGTGATGTTTGTAACGTAGCGACAATGAAGACAAGATCATTTTGGTCATTAGAGCATGATAGTCGTTGTTGTTTCGTGCACGTTCTTTATATTTGTGTTTACTTGGCCAACAAGCAACCCTATTGAATAGAAATTTATGACAACCATGCATTTTGCGATGTTTGTAACGTAACGACAATGAAGACAAGATCATTTTGTTCAATAGAGCATGATAATCGTTGTTGTTTCGTGCACGTTCTTTATATTTGGGTTTACTTGGCCAACAAACAAACCTATTGAATAGAAATTGCCCAGAACCATACATTTTGTGATGTTTGTAACGTAACGACAATGAAGACAAGATCATTTTGGTCATTAGAGCATGATAGTCGTTGTTGTTTCGTGCACGTTCTTTATATTTGTGTTTACTTGGCCAACAAGCAACCCTATTGAATAGAAATTTACGACAACCTTGCATTTTGCGATGTTTGTAACGTAACGACAATGAAGACAAGATCATTTTGGTCAATAGAGCATGATAATCGTTGTTGTTTCGTGCACGGTCTTTATACATGGGTTTACTTGGCCAACAAGCAAACTAATTGAACAGAAATTTCCCACAACCATGCATTTTCCGATGTTTGTAAAGTAACGACAGTGAGGACAAGATCATTTTGGTCAGTAGAGCATGATAGTCGTTGTTTTTTCGTGCACGTTCTTTATATTTGGGTTTACTTGGTCAACAAGCAACCCTATTGAATAGAAATTTACGACAACCATGCATTTTGCGATGTTTGTAACGTAACGACAATCAAGACAAGATCATTTTGGTCAATAGAGCATGATAATCGTTGTTGTTTCGTGCACGTTCTTTATACTTGGGTTTACTTGGCCAACAAGCAAACTTATTGAATAGAAATTTCCCACAACCAGGCATTTTCCGATATTTGTAAAGTAACGACAGTGAGGACAAAATCATTTTGGTCAGTAGAGCATGATAATCGTTGTTGTTTCGTGCACGTTCTTTATATTTGGGTTTACTTGGCCAACAAGCAACCCTATTGAATAGAAATTTACGACAACCATGCATTTTGCGATGTTTGTAACGTAACGACAATGAAGACAAGATCATTTTGTTCAATTGAGCATGATAATCGTTGTTGTTTCGTGCACGTTCTTTATATTTGGGTTTACTTGGCCAACAAACAAACCTATTGAATAGAAATTGCCCAGAACCATACATTTTGTGATGTTTGTAACGTAACGACAATGAAGACAAGATCATTTTAGTCATTAGAGCATGATAGTCGTTGTTGTTTCGTGCACGTTCTTTATATTTGTGTTTACTTGGCCAAAAAGCAACCCTATTGAATAGAAATTTACGACAACCATGCATTTTGCGATGTTTGTTACGTAACGACAATGAAGACAAGATCATTTTGGTCAATATAGCATGATAATCGTTGTTGTTTCGTGCACGTTCTTTATATTTGGGTTTACTTCGCCAACAAGCAAACCTATTGAATAGAAATTGCCCAGAACCATACATTTTGTGATGTTTGTAACGTAGCGACAATGAAGACAAGATCATTTTGGTCATTAGAGCATGATAGTCGTTGTTGTTTCATGCACGTTCTTTATATTTGTGTTTACTTGGCCAACAAGCAACCCTATTGAATAGAAATTTACGACAACCATGCATTTTGCGATGTTTGTAACGTAACGACAATGAAGACAAGATCATTTTGTTCAATAGAGCATGATAATCGTTGTTGTTTCGTGCACGTTCTTTATATTTGGGTTTACTTGGCCAACAAACAAACCTATTGAATAGAAATTGCCCAGAACCATACATTTTGTGATGTTTGTAACGTAACGACAATGAAGACAAGATCATTTTGGTCATTAGAGCATGATAGTCGTTGTTGTTTCGTGCACGTTCTTTATATTTGTGTTTACTTGGCCAACAAGCAACCCTATTGAATAGAAATTTACGACAACCTTGCATTTTGCGATGTTTGTAACGTAACGACAATGAAGACAAGATCATTTTGGTCAATAGAGCATGATAATCGTTGTTGTTTCGTGCACGGTCTTTATACATGGGTTTACTTGGCCAACAAGCAAACTAATTGAACAGAAATTTCCCACAACCATGCATTTTCCGATGTTTGTAAAGTAACGACAGTGAGGACAAGATCATTTTGGTCAGTAGAGCATGATAGTCCTTGTTGTTTCGTGCACGTTCTTTATATTCGTGTTTACTTGGCCAACAAGCAACCCTATTGAATAGAAATTGCCAAGAACCATACATTTTGTGATGTTTGTAACGTAACGACAATGAAGACAAGATCATTTTGGTCATTAGAGCATGATAGTCGTTGTTGTTTCGTGCACGTTCTTTATATTTGTGTTTACTTGGCCAAAAAGCAACCCTATTGAATAGAAATTTACGACAACCATGCATTTTGCGATGTTTGTTACGTAACGACAATGAAGACAAGATCATTTTGGTCAATAGAGCATGATAATCGTTGTTGTTTCGTGCACGTTCTTTATATTTGGGTTTACTTCGCCAACAAGCAAACCTATTGAATAGAAATTGCCCAGAACCATACATTTTGTGATGTTTGTAACGTAGCGACAATGAAGACAAGATAATTTTGGTCATTAGAGCATGATAGTCGTTGTTGTTTCGTGCACGTTCTTTATATTTGGGTTTACTTCGCCAACAAGCAAACCTATTGAATAGAAATTGCCCAGAACCATACATTTTGTGATGTTTGTAACGTAGCGACAATGAAGACAAGATCATTTTGGTCATTAGAGCATGATAGTCGTTGTTGTTTCGTGCACGTTCTTTATATTTGTGTTTACTTGGCCAACAAGCAACCCTATTGAATAGAAATTTATGACAACCATGCATTTTGCGATGTTTGTAACGTAACGACAATGAAGACAAGATCATTTTGTTCAATAGAGCATGATAATCGTTGTTGTTTCGTGCACGTTCTTTATATTTGGGTTTACTTGGCCAACAAACAAACCTATTGAATAGAAATTGCCCAGAACCATACATTTTGTGATGTTTGTAACGTAACGACAATGAAGACAAGATCATTTTGGTCATTAGAGCATGATAGTCGTTGTTGTTTCGTGCACGTTCTTTATATTTGTGTTTACTTGGCCAACAAGCAACCCTATTGAATAGAAATTTACGACAACCTTGCATTTTGCGATGTTTGTAACGTAACGACAATGAAGACAAGATCATTTTGGTCAATAGAGCATGATAATCGTTGTTGTTTCGTGCACGGTCTTTATACATGGGTTTACTTGGCCAACAAGCAAACTAATTGAACAGAAATTTCCCACAACCATGCATTTTCCGATGTTTGTAAAGTAACGACAGTGAGGACAAGATCATTTTGGTCAGTAGAGCATGATAGTCGTTGTTTTTTCGTGCACGTTCTTTATATTTGGGTTTACTTGGTCAACAAGCAACCCTATTGAATAGAAATTTACGACAACCATGCATTTTGCGATGTTTGTAACGTAACGACAATGAAGACAAGATCATTTTGTTCAATAGAGCATGATAATCGTTGTTGTTTCGTGCACGTTCTTTATATTTGGGTTTACTTGGCCAACAAACAAACCTATTGAATAGAAATTGCCCAGAACCATACATTTTGTGATGTTTGTAACGTAACGACAATGAAGACAAGATCATTTTGGTCATTAGAGCATGATAGTCGTTGTTGTTTCGTGCACGTTCTTTATATTTGTGTTTACTTGGCCAACAAGCAACCCTATTGAATAGAAATTTACGACAACCTTGCATTTTGCGATGTTTGTAACGTAACGACAATGAAGACAAGATCATTTTGGTCAATAGAGCATGATAATCGTTGTTGTTTCGTGCACGGTCTTTATACATGGGTTTACTTGGCCAACAAGCAAACTAATTGAACAGAAATTTCCCACAACCATGCATTTTCCGATGTTTGTAAAGTAACGACAGTGAGGACAAGATCATTTTGGTCAGTAGAGCATGATAGTCCTTGTTGTTTCGTGCACGTTCTTTATATTCGTGTTTACTTGGCCAACAAGCAACCCTATTGAATAGAAATTGCCAAGAACCATACATTTTGTGATGTTTGTAACGTAACGACAATGAAGACAAGATCATTTTGGTCATTAGAGCATGATAGTCGTTGTTGTTTCGTGCACGTTCTTTATATTTGTGTTTACTTGGCCAAAAAGCAACCCTATTGAATAGAAATTTACGACAACCATGCATTTTGCGATGTTTGTTACGTAACGACAATGAAGACAAGATCATTTTGGTCAATAGAGCATGATAATCGTTGTTGTTTCGTGCACGTTCTTTATATTTGGGTTTACTTCGCCAACAAGCAAACCTATTGAATAGAAATTGCCCAGAACCATACATTTTGTGATGTTTGTAACGTAGCGACAATGAAGACAAGATAATTTTGGTCATTAGAGCATGATAGTCGTTGTTGTTTCGTGCACGTTCTTTATATTTGGGTTTACTTCGCCAACAAGCAAACCTATTGAATAGAAATTGCCCAGAACCATACATTTTGTGATGTTTGTAACGTAGCGACAATGAAGACAAGATCATTTTGGTCATTAGAGCATGATAGTCGTTGTTGTTTCGTGCACGTTCTTTATATTTGTGTTTACTTGGCCAACAAGCAACCCTATTGAATAGAAATTTATGACAACCATGCATTTTGCGATGTTTGTAACGTAACGACAATGAAGACAAGATCATTTTGTTCAATAGAGCATGATAATCGTTGTTGTTTCGTGCACGTTCTTTATATTTGGGTTTACTTGGCCAACAAACAAACCTATTGAATAGAAATTGCCCAGAACCATACATTTTGTGATGTTTGTAACGTAACGACAATGAAGACAAGATCATTTTGGTCATTAGAGCATGATAGTCGTTGTTGTTTCGTGCACGTTCTTTATATTTGTGTTTACTTGGCCAACAAGCAACCCTATTGAATAGAAATTTACGACAACCTTGCATTTTGCGATGTTTGTAACGTAACGACAATGAAGACAAGATCATTTTGGTCAATAGAGCATGATAATCGTTGTTGTTTCGTGCACGGTCTTTATACATGGGTTTACTTGGCCAACAAGCAAACTAATTGAACAGAAATTTCCCACAACCATGCATTTTCCGATGTTTGTAAAGTAACGACAGTGAGGACAAGATCATTTTGGTCAGTAGAGCATGATAGTCGTTGTTTTTTCGTGCACGTTCTTTATATTTGGGTTTACTTGGTCAACAAGCAACCCTATTGAATAGAAATTTACGACAACCATGCATTTTGCGATGTTTGTAACGTAACGACAATCAAGACAAGATCATTTTGGTCAATAGAGCATGATAATCGTTGTTGTTTCGTGCACGTTCTTTATACTTGGGTTTACTTGGCCAACAAGCAAACTTATTGAATAGAAATTTCCCACAACCAGGCATTTTCCGATATTTGTAAAGTAACGACAGTGAGGACAAAATCATTTTGGTCAGTAGAGCATGATAATCGTTGTTGTTTCGTGCACGTTCTTTATATTTGGGTTTACTTGGCCAACAAGCAACCCTATTGAATAGAAATTTACGACAACCATGCATTTTGCGATGTTTGTAACGTAACGACAATGAAGACAAGATCATTTTGTTCAATTGAGCATGATAATCGTTGTTGTTTCGTGCACGTTCTTTATATTTGGGTTTACTTGGCCAACAAACAAACCTATTGAATAGAAATTGCCCAGAACCATACATTTTGTGATGTTTGTAACGTAACGACAATGAAGACAAGATCATTTTAGTCATTAGAGCATGATAGTCGTTGTTGTTTCGTGCACGTTCTTTATATTTGTGTTTACTTGGCCAAAAAGCAACCCTATTGAATAGAAATTTACGACAACCATGCATTTTGCGATGTTTGTTACGTAACGACAATGAAGACAAGATCATTTTGGTCAATATAGCATGATAATCGTTGTTGTTTCGTGCACGTTCTTTATATTTGGGTTTACTTCGCCAACAAGCAAACCTATTGAATAGAAATTGCCCAGAACCATACATTTTGTGATGTTTGTAACGTAGCGACAATGAAGACAAGATCATTTTGGTCATTAGAGCATGATAGTCGTTGTTGTTTCATGCACGTTCTTTATATTTGTGTTTACTTGGCCAACAAGCAACCCTATTGAATAGAAATTTACGACAACCATGCATTTTGCGATGTTTGTAACGTAACGACAATGAAGACAAGATCATTTTGTTCAATAGAGCATGATAATCGTTGTTGTTTCGTGCACGTTCTTTATATTTGGGTTTACTTGGCCAACAAACAAACCTATTGAATAGAAATTGCCCAGAACCATACATTTTGTGATGTTTGTAACGTAACGACAATGAAGACAAGATCATTTTGGTCATTAGAGCATGATAGTCGTTGTTGTTTCGTGCACGTTCTTTATATTTGTGTTTACTTGGCCAACAAGCAACCCTATTGAATAGAAATTTACGACAACCTTGCATTTTGCGATGTTTGTAACGTAACGACAATGAAGACAAGATCATTTTGGTCAATAGAGCATGATAATCGTTGTTGTTTCGTGCACGGTCTTTATACATGGGTTTACTTGGCCAACAAGCAAACTAATTGAACAGAAATTTCCCACAACCATGCATTTTCCGATGTTTGTAAAGTAACGACAGTGAGGACAAGATCATTTTGGTCAGTAGAGCATGATAGTCCTTGTTGTTTCGTGCACGTTCTTTATATTCGTGTTTACTTGGCCAACAAGCAACCCTATTGAATAGAAATTGCCAAGAACCATACATTTTGTGATGTTTGTAACGTAACGACAATGAAGACAAGATCATTTTGGTCATTAGAGCATGATAGTCGTTGTTGTTTCGTGCACGTTCTTTATATTTGTGTTTACTTGGCCAAAAAGCAACCCTATTGAATAGAAATTTACGACAACCATGCATTTTGCGATGTTTGTTACGTAACGACAATGAAGACAAGATCATTTTGGTCAATAGAGCATGATAATCGTTGTTGTTTCGTGCACGTTCTTTATATTTGGGTTTACTTCGCCAACAAGCAAACCTATTGAATAGAAATTGCCCAGAACCATACATTTTGTGATGTTTGTAACGTAGCGACAATGAAGACAAGATCATTTTGGTCATTAGAGCATGATAGTCGTTGTTGTTTCGTGCACGTTCTTTATATTTGGGTTTACTTCGCCAACAAGCAAACCTATTGAATAGAAATTGCCCAGAACCATACATTTTGTGATGTTTGTAACGTAGCGACAATGAAGACAAGATCATTTTGGTCATTAGAGCATGATAGTCGTTGTTGTTTCGTGCACGTTCTTTATATTTGTGTTTACTTGGCCAACAAGCAACCCTATTGAATAGAAATTTATGACAACCATGCATTTTGCGATGTTTGTAACGTAACGACAATGAAGACAAGATCATTTTGTTCAATAGAGCATGATAATCGTTGTTGTTTCGTGCACGTTCTTTATATTTGGGTTTACTTGGCCAACAAACAAACCTATTGAATAGAAATTGCCCAGAACCATACATTTTGTGATGTTTGTAACGTAACGACAATGAAGACAAGATCATTTTGGTCATTAGAGCATGATAGTCGTTGTTGTTTCGTGCACGTTCTTTATATTTGTGTTTACTTGGCCAACAAGCAACCCTATTGAATAGAAATTTACGACAACCTTGCATTTTGCGATGTTTGTAACGTAACGACAATGAAGACAAGATCATTTTGGTCAATAGAGCATGATAATCGTTGTTGTTTCGTGCACGGTCTTTATACATGGGTTTACTTGGCCAACAAGCAAACTAATTGAACAGAAATTTCCCACAACCATGCATTTTCCGATGTTTGTAAAGTAACGACAGTGAGGACAAGATCATTTTGGTCAGTAGAGCATGATAGTCGTTGTTTTTTCGTGCACGTTCTTTATATTTGGGTTTACTTGGTCAACAAGCAACCCTATTGAATAGAAATTTACGACAACCATGCATTTTGCGATGTTTGTAACGTAACGACAATCAAGACAAGATCATTTTGGTCAATAGAGCATGATAATCGTTGTTGTTTCGTGCACGTTCTTTATACTTGGGTTTACTTGGCCAACAAGCAAACTTATTGAATAGAAATTTCCCACAACCAGGCATTTTCCGATATTTGTAAAGTAACGACAGTGAGGACAAAATCATTTTGGTCAGTAGAGCATGATAATCGTTGTTGTTTCGTGCACGTTCTTTATATTTGGGTTTACTTGGCCAACAAGCAACCCTATTGAATAGAAATTTACGACAACCATGCATTTTGCGATGTTTGTAACGTAACGACAATGAAGACAAGATCATTTTGTTCAATTGAGCATGATAATCGTTGTTGTTTCGTGCACGTTCTTTATATTTGGGTTTACTTGGCCAACAAACAAACCTATTGAATAGAAATTGCCCAGAACCATACATTTTGTGATGTTTGTAACGTAACGACAATGAAGACAAGATCATTTTAGTCATTAGAGCATGATAGTCGTTGTTGTTTCGTGCACGTTCTTTATATTTGTGTTTACTTGGCCAAAAAGCAACCCTATTGAATAGAAATTTACGACAACCATGCATTTTGCGATGTTTGTTACGTAACGACAATGAAGACAAGATCATTTTGGTCAATATAGCATGATAATCGTTGTTGTTTCGTGCACGTTCTTTATATTTGGGTTTACTTCGCCAACAAGCAAACCTATTGAATAGAAATTGCCCAGAACCATACATTTTGTGATGTTTGTAACGTAGCGACAATGAAGACAAGATCATTTTGGTCATTAGAGCATGATAGTCGTTGTTGTTTCGTGCACGTTCTTTATATTTGGGTTTACTTCGCCAACAAGCAAACCTATTGAATAGAAATTGCCCAGAACCATACATTTTGTGATGTTTGTAACGTAGCGACAATGAAGACAAGATCATTTTGGTCATTAGAGCATGATAGTCGTTGTTGTTTCGTGCACGTTCTTTATATTTGTGTTTACTTGGCCAACAAGCAACCCTATTGAATAGAAATTTATGACAACCATGCATTTTGCGATGTTTGTAACGTAACGACAATGAAGACAAGATCATTTTGTTCAATAGAGCATGATAATCGTTGTTGTTTCGTGCACGTTCTTTATATTTGGGTTTACTTGGCCAACAAACAAACCTATTGAATAGAAATTGCCCAGAACCATACATTTTGTGATGTTTGTAACGTAACGACAATGAAGACAAGATCATTTTGGTCATTAGAGCATGATAGTCGTTGTTGTTTCGTGCACGTTCTTTATATTTGTGTTTACTTGGCCAACAAGCAACCCTATTGAATAGAAATTTACGACAACCTTGCATTTTGCGATGTTTGTAACGTAACGACAATGAAGACAAGATCATTTTGGTCAATAGAGCATGATAATCGTTGTTGTTTCGTGCACGGTCTTTATACATGGGTTTACTTGGCCAACAAGCAAACTAATTGAACAGAAATTTCCCACAACCATGCATTTTCCGATGTTTGTAAAGTAACGACAGTGAGGACAAGATCATTTTGGTCAGTAGAGCATGATAGTCGTTGTTTTTTCGTGCACGTTCTTTATATTTGGGTTTACTTGGTCAACAAGCAACCCTATTGAATAGAAATTTACGACAACCATGCATTTTGCGATGTTTGTAACGTAACGACAATCAAGACAAGATCATTTTGGTCAATAGAGCATGATAATCGTTGTTGTTTCGTGCACGTTCTTTATACTTGGGTTTACTTGGCCAACAAGCAAACTTATTGAATAGAAATTTCCCACAACCAGGCATTTTCCGATATTTGTAAAGTAACGACAGTGAGGACAAAATCATTTTGGTCAGTAGAGCATGATAATCGTTGTTGTTTCGTGCACGTTCTTTATATTTGGGTTTACTTGGCCAACAAGCAACCCTATTGAATAGAAATTTACGACAACCATGCATTTTGCGATGTTTGTAACGTAACGACAATGAAGACAAGATCATTTTGTTCAATTGAGCATGATAATCGTTGTTGTTTCGTGCACGTTCTTTATATTTGGGTTTACTTGGCCAACAAACAAACCTATTGAATAGAAATTGCCCAGAACCATACATTTTGTGATGTTTGTAACGTAACGACAATGAAGACAAGATCATTTTAGTCATTAGAGCATGATAGTCGTTGTTGTTTCGTGCACGTTCTTTATATTTGTGTTTACTTGGCCAAAAAGCAACCCTATTGAATAGAAATTTACGACAACCATGCATTTTGCGATGTTTGTTACGTAACGACAATGAAGACAAGATCATTTTGGTCAATATAGCATGATAATCGTTGTTGTTTCGTGCACGTTCTTTATATTTGGGTTTACTTCGCCAACAAGCAAACCTATTGAATAGAAATTGCCCAGAACCATACATTTTGTGATGTTTGTAACGTAGCGACAATGAAGACAAGATCATTTTGGTCATTAGAGCATGATAGTCGTTGTTGTTTCATGCACGTTCTTTATATTTGTGTTTACTTGGCCAACAAGCAACCCTATTGAATAGAAATTTACGACAACCATGCATTTTGCGATGTTTGTAACGTAACGACAATGAAGACAAGATCATTTTGTTCAATAGAGCATGATAATCGTTGTTGTTTCGTGCACGTTCTTTATATTTGGGTTTACTTGGCCAACAAACAAACCTATTGAATAGAAATTGCCCAGAACCATACATTTTGTGATGTTTGTAACGTAACGACAATGAAGACAAGATCATTTTGGTCATTAGAGCATGATAGTCGTTGTTGTTTCGTGCACGTTCTTTATATTTGTGTTTACTTGGCCAACAAGCAACCCTATTGAATAGAAATTTACGACAACCTTGCATTTTGCGATGTTTGTAACGTAACGACAATGAAGACAAGATCATTTTGGTCAATAGAGCATGATAATCGTTGTTGTTTCGTGCACGGTCTTTATACATGGGTTTACTTGGCCAACAAGCAAACTAATTGAACAGAAATTTCCCACAACCATGCATTTTCCGATGTTTGTAAAGTAACGACAGTGAGGACAAGATCATTTTGGTCAGTAGAGCATGATAGTCCTTGTTGTTTCGTGCACGTTCTTTATATTCGTGTTTACTTGGCCAACAAGCAACCCTATTGAATAGAAATTGCCAAGAACCATACATTTTGTGATGTTTGTAACGTAACGACAATGAAGACAAGATCATTTTGGTCATTAGAGCATGATAGTCGTTGTTGTTTCGTGCACGTTCTTTATATTTGTGTTTACTTGGCCAAAAAGCAACCCTATTGAATAGAAATTTACGACAACCATGCATTTTGCGATGTTTGTTACGTAACGACAATGAAGACAAGATCATTTTGGTCAATAGAGCATGATAATCGTTGTTGTTTCGTGCACGTTCTTTATATTTGGGTTTACTTCGCCAACAAGCAAACCTATTGAATAGAAATTGCCCAGAACCATACATTTTGTGATGTTTGTAACGTAGCGACAATGAAGACAAGATCATTTTGGTCATTAGAGCATGATAGTCGTTGTTGTTTCGTGCACGTTCTTTATATTTGGGTTTACTTCGCCAACAAGCAAACCTATTGAATAGAAATTGCCCAGAACCATACATTTTGTGATGTTTGTAACGTAGCGACAATGAAGACAAGATCATTTTGGTCATTAGAGCATGATAGTCGTTGTTGTTTCGTGCACGTTCTTTATATTTGTGTTTACTTGGCCAACAAGCAACCCTATTGAATAGAAATTTATGACAACCATGCATTTTGCGATGTTTGTAACGTAACGACAATGAAGACAAGATCATTTTGTTCAATAGAGCATGATAATCGTTGTTGTTTCGTGCACGTTCTTTATATTTGGGTTTACTTGGCCAACAAACAAACCTATTGAATAGAAATTGCCCAGAACCATACATTTTGTGATGTTTGTAACGTAACGACAATGAAGACAAGATCATTTTGGTCATTAGAGCATGATAGTCGTTGTTGTTTCGTGCACGTTCTTTATATTTGTGTTTACTTGGCCAACAAGCAACCCTATTGAATAGAAATTTACGACAACCTTGCATTTTGCGATGTTTGTAACGTAACGACAATGAAGACAAGATCATTTTGGTCAATAGAGCATGATAATCGTTGTTGTTTCGTGCACGGTCTTTATACATGGGTTTACTTGGCCAACAAGCAAACTAATTGAACAGAAATTTCCCACAACCATGCATTTTCCGATGTTTGTAAAGTAACGACAGTGAGGACAAGATCATTTTGGTCAGTAGAGCATGATAGTCGTTGTTTTTTCGTGCACGTTCTTTATATTTGGGTTTACTTGGTCAACAAGCAACCCTATTGAATAGAAATTTACGACAACCATGCATTTTGCGATGTTTGTAACGTAACGACAATCAAGACAAGATCATTTTGGTCAATAGAGCATGATAATCGTTGTTGTTTCGTGCACGTTCTTTATACTTGGGTTTACTTGGCCAACAAGCAAACTTATTGAATAGAAATTTCCCACAACCAGGCATTTTCCGATATTTGTAAAGTAACGACAGTGAGGACAAAATCATTTTGGTCAGTAGAGCATGATAATCGTTGTTGTTTCGTGCACGTTCTTTATATTTGGGTTTACTTGGCCAACAAGCAACCCTATTGAATAGAAATTTACGACAACCATGCATTTTGCGATGTTTGTAACGTAACGACAATGAAGACAAGATCATTTTGTTCAATTGAGCATGATAATCGTTGTTGTTTCGTGCACGTTCTTTATATTTGGGTTTACTTGGCCAACAAACAAACCTATTGAATAGAAATTGCCCAGAACCATACATTTTGTGATGTTTGTAACGTAACGACAATGAAGACAAGATCATTTTAGTCATTAGAGCATGATAGTCGTTGTTGTTTCGTGCACGTTCTTTATATTTGTGTTTACTTGGCCAAAAAGCAACCCTATTGAATAGAAATTTACGACAACCATGCATTTTGCGATGTTTGTTACGTAACGACAATGAAGACAAGATCATTTTGGTCAATATAGCATGATAATCGTTGTTGTTTCGTGCACGTTCTTTATATTTGGGTTTACTTCGCCAACAAGCAAACCTATTGAATAGAAATTGCCCAGAACCATACATTTTGTGATGTTTGTAACGTAGCGACAATGAAGACAAGATCATTTTGGTCATTAGAGCATGATAGTCGTTGTTGTTTCGTGCACGTTCTTTATATTTGTGTTTACTTGGCCAACAAGCAACCCTATTGAATAGAAATTTACGACAACCATGCATTTTGCGATGTTTGTAATGTAACGACAATGAAGACAAGATCATTTTGTTCAATAGAGCATGATAATCGTTGTTGTTTCGTGCACGTTCTTTATATTTGGGTTTACTTGGCCAACAAACAAACCTATTGAATAGAAATTGCCCAGAACCATACATTTTGTGATGTTTGTAACGTAACGACAATGAAGACAAGATCATTTTGGTCATTAGAGCATGATAGTCGTTGTTGTTTCGTGCACGTTCTTTATATTTGTGTTTACTTGGCCAACCAGCAACCCTATTGAATAGAAATTTACGACAACCTTGCATTTTGCGATGTTTGTAACGTAACGACAATGAAGACAAGATCATTTTGGTCAATAGAGCATGATAATCGTTGTTGTTTCGTGCACGGTCTTTATACATGGGTTTACTTGGCCAACAAGCAAACTAATTGAACAGAAATTTCCCACAACCATGCATTTTCCGATGTTTGTAAAGTAACGACAGTGAGGACAAGATCATTTTGGTCAGTAGAGCATGATAGTCCTTGTTGTTTCGTGCACGTTCTTTATATTCGTGTTTACTTGGCCAACAAGCAACCCTATTGAATAGAAATTGCCAAGAACCATACATTTTGTGATGTTTGTAACGTAACGACAATGAAGACAAGATCATTTTGGTCATTAGAGCATGATAGTCGTTGTTGTTTCGTGCACGTTCTTTATATTTGTGTTTACTTGGCCAAAAAGCAACCCTATTGAATAGAAATTTACGACAACCATGCATTTTGCGATGTTTGTTACGTAACGACAATGAAGACAAGATCATTTTGGTCAATAGAGCATGATAATCGTTGTTGTTTCGTGCACGTTCTTTATATTTGGGTTTACTTCGCCAACAAGCAAACCTATTGAATAGAAATTGCCCAGAACCATACATTTTGTGATGTTTGTAACGTAGCGACAATGAAGACAAGATCATTTTGGTCATTAGAGCATGATAGTCGTTGTTGTTTCGTGCACGTTCTTTATATTTGTGTTTACTTGGCCAACAAGCAACCCTATTGAATAGAAATTTACGACAACCATGCATTTTGCGATGTTTGTAAAGTAACGACAGTGAGGACAAAATCATTTTGGTCAGTAGAGCATGATAATCGTTGTTGTTTCGTGCACGTTCTTTATATTTGGGTTTACTTGGTCAACAAGCAACCCTATTGAATAGAAATTTACGACAACCATGCATTTTGCGATGTTTGTAACGTAACGACAACGAAGACAATATCATTTTGGTCAATAGAGCATGATAATCGTTGTTGTTTCGTGCACGTTCTTTATATTTGGGTTTACTTGGCCAACAAGCAAACCTATTGAATAGAAATTTACGACAACCATGCATTTTGCGATGTTTGTTACGTAACGACAATGAAGACAAGATCATTTTGGTCAATAGAGCATGGTAATCGTTGTTGTTTCGTGCACGTTCTTTATATTTGGGTTTACTTCGCCAACAAGCAAACCTATTGAATAGAAATTGCCCAGAACCATACATTTTGTGATGTTTGTAACGTAGCGACAATGAAGACAAGATCATTTTGGTCATTAGAGCATGATAGTCGTTGTTGTTTCGTGCACGTTCTTTATATTTGTGTTTACTTGGCCAACAAGCAACCCTATTGAATAGAAATTTACGACAACCATGCATTTTGCGATGTTTGTAACGTAACGACAATGAAGACAAGATCATTTTGTTCAATAGAGCATGATAATCGTTGTTGTTTCGTGCACGTTCTTTATATTTGGTTTTACTTGGCCAACAAACAAACCTATTGAATAGAAATTGCCCAGAACCATACATTTTGTGATGTTTGTAACGTAACGACAATGAAGACAAGATCATTTTGGTCATTAGAGCATGATAGTCGTTGTTGTTTCGTGCACGTTCTTTATATTTGTGTTTACTTGGCCAACAAGCAACCCTATTGAATAGAAATTTACGACAACCTTGCATTTTGCGATGTTTGTAACGTAACGACAATGAAGACAAGATCATTTTGGTCAATAGAGCATGATAATCGTTGTTGTTTCGTGCACGGTCTTTATACATGGGTTTACTTGGCCAACAAGCAAACTAATTGAACAGAAATTTCCCACAACCATGCATTTTCCGATGTTTGTAAAGTAACGACAGTGAGGACAAGATCATTTTGGTCAGTAGAGCATGATAGTCCTTGTTGTTTCGTGCACGTTCTTTATATTCGTGTTTACTTGGCCAACAAGCAACCCTATTGAATAGAAATTGCCAAGAACCATACATTTTGTGATGTTTGTAACGTAACGACAATGAAGACAAGATCATTTTGGTCATTAGAGCATGATAGTCGTTGTTGTTTCGTGCACGTTCTTTATATTTGTGTTTACTTGGCCAAAAAGCAACCCTATTGAATAGAAATTTACGACAACCATGCATTTTGCGATGTTTGTTACGTAACGACAATGAAGACAAGAGCATTTTGGTCAATAGAGCATGATAATCGTTGTTGTTTCGTGCACGTTCTTTATATTTGGGTTTACTTCGCCAACAAGCAAACCTATTGAATAGAAATTGCCCAGAACCATACATTTTGTGATGTTTGTAACGTAGCGACAATGAAGACAAGATCATTTTGGTCATTAGAGCATGATAGTCGTTGTTGTTTCGTGCACGTTCTTTATATTTGTGTTTACTTGGCCAACAAGCAACCCTATTGAATAGAAATTTACGACAACCATGCATTTTGCGATGTTTGTAAAGTAACGACAGTGAGGACAAAATCATTTTGGTCAGTAGAGCATGATAATCGTTGTTGTTTCGTGCACGTTCTTTATATTTGGGTTTACTTGGTCAACAAGCAACCCTATTGAATAGAAATTTACGACAACCATGCATTTTGCGATGTTTGTAACGTAACGACAATCAAGACAAGATCATTTTGGTCAATAGAGCATGATAATCGTTGTTGTTTCGTGCACGTTCTTTATACTTGGGTTTACTTGGCCAACAAGCAAACTTATTGAATAGAAATTTCCCACAACCAGGCATTTTCCGATATTTGTAAAGTAACGACAGTGAGGACAAAATCATTTTGGTCAATAGAGCATGATAATCGTTGTTGTTTCGTGCACGTTCTTTATACTTGGGTTTACTTGGCCAACAAGCAAACTTATTGAATAGAAATTTCCCACAACCAGGCATTTTCCGATATTTGTAAAGTAACGACAGTGAGGACAAGATCATTTTGGTCATTAGAGCATGATAATCGTTGTTGTTTCGTGCACGTTCTTTATATTTGGGTTTACTAGGCCAACAAGCAACCCTATTGAATAGAAATTTACGACAACCATGCATTTTGCGATGTTTGTAACGTAACGACAACGAAGACAATATCATTTTGGTCAATAGAGCATGATAATCGTTGTTGTTTCGTGCACGTTCTTTATATTTGGGTTTACTTGGCCAACAAGCAAACCTATTGAATAGAAATTTCACAGAACCATACATTTTGTGATGTTTGTAACGTAACGACAATAAGGACAAGATCATTTTGGTCATTAGAGCATGATAGTCGTTGTTTTTTCGTGCACGTTCTTTATATTTGGGTTTACTTGGTCAACAAGCAACCCTATTGAATAGAAATTTACGACAACCATGCATTTTGCGATGTTTGTAACGTAACGACAATCAAGACAAGATCATTTTGGTCAATAGAGCATGATAATCGTTGTTGTTTCGTGCACGTTCTTTATACTTGGGTTTACTTGGCCAACAAGCAAACTTATTGAATAGAAATTTCCCACAACCAGGCATTTTCCGATATTTGTAAAGTAACGACAGTGAGGACAAAATCATTTTGGTCAGTAGAGCATGATAATCGTTGTTGTTTCGTGCACGTTCTTTATATTTGGGTTTACTTGGCCAACAAGCAACCCTATTGAATAGAAATTTACGACAACCATGCATTTTGCGATGTTTGTAACGTAACGACAATGAAGACAAGATCATTTTGTTCAATTGAGCATGATAATCGTTGTTGTTTCGTGCACGGTCTTTATATTTGGGTTTACTTCGCCAACAAGCAAACCTATTGAATAGAAATTGCCCAGAACCATACATTTTGTGATGTTTGTAACGTAGCGACAATGAAGACAAGATCATTTTGGTCATTAGAGCATGATAGTCGTTGTTGTTTCGTGCACGTTCTTTATATTTGTGTTTACTTGGCCAACAAGCAACCCTATTGAATAGAAATTTACGACAACCATGCATTTTGCGATGTTTGTAAAGTAACGACAGTGAGGACAAAATCATTTTGGTCAGTAGAGCATGATAATCGTTGTTGTTTCGTGCACGTTCTTTATATTTGGGTTTACTTGGTCAACAAGCAACCCTATTGAATAGAAATTTACGACAACCATGCATTTTGCGATGTTTGTAACGTAACGACAACGAAGACAATATCATTTTGGTCAATAGAGCATGATAATCGTTGTTGTTTCGTGCACGTTCTTTATATTTGGGTTTACTTGGCCAACAAGCAAACCTATTGAATAGAAATTTACGACAACCATGCATTTTGCGATGTTTGTTACGTAACGACAATGAAGACAAGATCATTTTGGTCAATAGAGCATGATAATCGTTGTTGTTTCGTGCACGTTCTTTATATTTGGGTTTACTTCGCCAACAAGCAAACCTATTGAATAGAAATTGCCCAGAACCATACATTTTGTGATGTTTGTAACGTAGCGACAATGAAGACAAGATCATTTTGGTCATTAGAGCATGATAGTCGTTGTTGTTTCGTGCACGTTCTTTATATTTGTGTTTACTTGGCCAACAAGCAACCCTATTGAATAGAAATTTACGACAACCATGCATTTTGCGATGTTTGTAACGTAACGACAATGAAGACAAGATCATTTTGTTCAATAGAGCATGATAATCGTTGTTGTTTCGTGCACGTTCTTTATATTTGGGTTTACTTGGCCAACAAACAAACCTATTGAATAGAAATTGCCCAGAACCATACATTTTGTGATGTTTGTAACGTAACGACAATGAAGACAAGATCATTTTGGTCATTAGAGCATGATAGTCGTTGTTGTTTCGTGCACGTTCTTTATATTTGTGTTTACTTGGCCAACAAGCAACCCTATTGAATAGAAATTTACGACAACCTTGCATTTTGCGATGTTTGTAACGTAACGACAATGAAGACAAGATCATTTTGGTCAATAGAGCATGATAATCGTTGTTGTTTCGTGCACGGTCTTTATACATGGGTTTACTTGGCCAACAAGCAAACTAATTGAACAGAAATTTCCCACAACCATGCATTTTCCGATGTTTGTAAAGTAACGACAGTGAGGACAAGATCATTTTGGTCAGTAGAGCATGATAGTCCTTGTTGTTTCGTGCACGTTCTTTATATTCGTGTTTACTTGGCCAACAAGCAACCCTATTGAATAGAAATTGCCAAGAACCATACATTTTGTGATGTTTGTAACGTAACGACAATGAAGACAAGATCATTTTGGTCATTAGAGCATGATAGTCGTTGTTGTTTCGTGCACGTTCTTTATATTTGTGTTTACTTGGCCAAAAAGCAACCCTATTGAATAGAAATTTACGACAACCATGCATTTTGCGATGTTTGTTACGTAACGACAATGAAGACAAGATCATTTTGGTCAATAGAGCATGATAATCGTTGTTGTTTCGTGCACGTTCTTTATATTTGGGTTTACTTCGCCAACAAGCAAACCTATTGAATAGAAATTGCCCAGAACCATACATTTTGTGATGTTTGTAACGTAGCGACAATGAAGACAAGATCATTTTGGTCATTAGAGCATGATAGTCGTTGTTGTTTCGTGCACGTTCTTTATATTTGTGTTTACTTGGCCAACAAGCAACCCTATTGAATAGAAATTTACGACAACCATGCATTTTGCGATGTTTGTAAAGTAACGACAGTGAGGACAAAATCATTTTGGTCAGTAGAGCATGATAATCGTTGTTGTTTCGTGCACGTTCTTTATATTTGGGTTTACTTGGTCAACAAGCAACCCTATTGAATAGAAATTTACGACAACCATGCATTTTGCGATGTTTGTAACGTAACGACAATCAAGACAAGATCATTTTGGTCAATAGAGCATGATAATCGTTGTTGTTTCGTGCACGTTCTTTATACTTGGGTTTACTTGGCCAACAAGCAAACTAATTGAATAGAAATTTCCCACAACCATGTATTTTCCGATGTTTGTAAAGTAACGACAGTGAGGACAAGATCATTTTGGTCAGTAGAGCATGATAGTCGTCGTTGTTTCGTGCACGTTCTTTATACTTGGGTTTACTTGGCCAACAAGCAAACTTATTGAATAGAAATTTCCCACAACCAGGCATTTTCCGATATTTGTAAAGTAACGACAGTGAGGACAAGATCATTTTGGTCATTAGAGCATGATAATCGTTGTTGTTTCGTGCACGTTCTTTATATTTGGGTTTACTAGGCCAACAAGCAACCCTATTGAATAGAAATTTACGACAACCATGCATTTTGCGATGTTTGTAACGTAACGACAACGAAGACAATATCATTTTGGTCAATAGAGCATGATAATCGTTGTTGTTTCGTGCACGTTCTTTATATTTGGGTTTACTTGGCCAACAAGCAAACCTATTGAATAGAAATTTCACAGAACCATACATTTTGTGATGTTTGTAACGTAACGACAATAAGGACAAGATCATTTTGGTCATTAGAGCATGATAGTCGTTGTTTTTTCGTGCACGTTCTTTATATTTGGGTTTACTTGGTCAACAAGCAACCCTATTGAATAGAAATTTACGACAACCATGCATTTTGCGATGTTTGTAACGTAACGACAATCAAGACAAGATCATTTTGGTCAATAGAGCATGATAATCGTTGTTGTTTCGTGCACGTTCTTTATACTTGGGTTTACTTGGCCAACAAGCAAACTTATTGAATAGAAATTTCCCACAACCAGGCATTTTCCGATATTTGTAAAGTAACGACAGTGAGGACAAAATCATTTTGGTCAGTAGAGCATGATAATCGTTGTTGTTTCGTGCACGTTCTTTATATTTGGGTTTACTTGGCCAACAAGCAACCCTATTGAATAGAAATTTACGACAACCATGCATTTTGCGATGTTTGTAACGTAACGACAATGAAGACAAGATCATTTTGTTCAATTGAGCATGATAATCGTTGTTGTTTCGTGCACGTTCTTTATATTTGGGTTTACTTGGCCAACAAACAAACCTATTGAATAGAAATTGCCCAGAACCATACATTTTGTGATGTTTGTAACGTAACGACAATGAAGACAAGATCATTTTAGTCATTAGAGCATGATAGTCGTTGTTTTTTCGTGCACGTTCTTTATATTTGTGTTTACTTGGCCAAAAAGCAACCCTATTGAATAGAAATTTACGACAACCATGCATTTTGCGATGTTTGTTACGTAACGACAATGAAGACAAGATCATTTTGGTCAATAGAGCATGATAATCGTTGTTGTTTCGTGCACGTTCTTTATATTTGGGTTTACTTCGCCAACAAGCAAACCTATTGAATAGAAATTGCCCAGAACCATACATTTTGTGATGTTTGTAACGTAGCGACAATGAAGACAAGATCATTTTGGTCATTAGAGCATGATAGTCGTTGTTGTTTCGTGCACGTTCTTTATATTTGTGTTTACTTGGCCAACAAGCAACCCTATTGAATAGAAATTTACGACAACCATGCATTTTGCGATGTTTGTAACGTAACGACAATGAAGACAAGATCATTTTGTTCAATAGAGCATGATAATCGTTGTTGTTTCGTGCACGTTCTTTATATTTGGGTTTACTTGGCCAACAAACAAACCTATTGAATAGAAATTGCCCAGAACCATACATTTTGTGATGTTTGTAACGTAACGACAATGAAGACAAGATCATTTTGGTCATTAGAGCATGATAGTCGTTGTTGTTTCGTGCACGTTCTTTATATTTGTGTTTACTTGGCCAACAAGCAACCCTATTGAATAGAAATTTATGACAACCTTGCATTTTGCGATGTTTGTAACGTAACGACAATGAAGACAAGATCATTTTGGTCAATAGAGCATGATAATCGTTGTTGTTTCGTGCACGGTCTTTATACATGGGTTTACTTGGCCAACAAGCAAACTAATTGAACAGAAATTTCCCACAACCATGCATTTTCCGATGTTTGTAAAGTAACGACAGTGAGGACAAGATCATTTTGGTCAGTAGAGCATGATAGTCCTTGTTGTTTCGTGCACGTTCTTTATATTCGTGTTTACTTGGCCAACAAGCAACCCTATTGAATAGAAATTTACGACAACCATGCATTTTGCGATGTTTGTAACGTAACGACAATGAAGACAAGATCATTTTGGTCAATAGAGCATGATAATCGTTGTTGTTTCGTGCACGGTCTTTATACATGGGTTTACTTGGCCAACAAGCAAACTAATTGAACAGAAATTTCCCACAACCATGCATTTTCCGATGTTTGTAAAGTAACGACAGTGAGGACAAGATCATTTTGGTCAGTAGAGCATGATAGTCCTTGTTGTTTCGTGCACGTTCTTTATATTCGTGTTTACTTGGCCAACAAGCAACCCTATTGAATAGAAATTTACGACAACCATGCATTTTGCGATGTTTGTAACGTAACGACAATCAAGACAAGATCATTTTGGTCAATAGAGCATGATAATCGTTGTTGTTTCGTGCACGTTCTTTATACATGGGTTTACTTGGCCAACAAGCAAACTAATTGAACAGAAATTTCCCACAACCATGCATTTTCCGATGTTTGTAAAGTAACGACAGTGAGGACAAGATCATTTTGGTCAGTAGAGCATGATAATCGTTGTTGTTTCGTGCACGTTCTTTATATTTGGGTTTACTTGGCCAACAAGCAACCCTATTGAATAGAAATTTACGACAACCATGCATTTTGCGATGTTTGTAACGTTACGACAACGAAGACAATATCATTTTGGTCAATAGAGCATGATAATCGTTGTTGTTTCGTGCACGTTCTTTATACATGGGTTTACTTGGCCAACAAGCAAACTAATTGAACAGAAATTTCCCAGAACCATACATTTTGTGATGTTTGTAACGTAACGACAATAAGGACAAGATCATTTTGGTCATTAGAGCATGATAGTCGTTGTTTTTTCGTGCACGTTCTTTATATTTGGGTTTACTTGGTCAACAAGCAACCCTATTGAATAGAAATTTACGACAACCTTGCATTTTGCGATGTTTGTAACGTAACGACAATCAAGACAAGATCATTTTGGTCAATAGAGCATGATAATCGTTGTTGTTTCGTGCACGTTCTTTATATTTGGGTTTACTTGGCCAACAAGCAACCCTATTGAATAGAAATTTACGACAACCTTGCATTTTGCGATGTTTGTAACGTAACGACAATGAAGACAAGATCATTTTGGTCAATAGAGCATGATAATCGTTGTTGTTTCGTGCACGGTCTTTATACATGGGTTTACTTGGCCAACAAGCAAACTAATTGAACAGAAATTTCCCACAACCATGCATTTTCCGATGTTTGTAAAGTAACGACAGTGAGGAAAAGATCATTTTGGTCAGTAGAGCATGATAGTCCTTGTTGTTTCGTGCACGTTCTTTATATTCGTGTTTACTTGGCCAACAAGCAACCCTATTGAATAGAAATTTACGACAACCATGCATTTTGCGATGTTTGTAACGTAACGACAATCAAGACAAGATCATTTTGGTCAATAGAGCATGATAATCGTTGTTGTTTCGTGCACGTTCTTTATACATGGGTTTACTTGGCCAACAAGCAAACTAATTGAACAGAAATTTCCCACAACCATGCATTTTCCGATGTTTGTAAAGTAACGACAGTGAGGACAAGATCATTTTGGTCAGTAGAGCATGATAATCGTTGTTGTTTCGTGCACGTTCTTTATATTTGGGTTTACTTGGCCAACAAGCAAACCTATTGAATAGAAATTTACGACAACCATGCATTTTGCGATGTTTGTAACGTAACGACAACGAAGACAATATCATTTTGGTCAATAGAACATGATAATCATTGTTGTTTCGTGCACGTTCTTTATATTTGGGATTACTTGGCCAACAAGCAAACCTATTGAATAGAAATTTCCCAGAACCATACATTTTGTGATGTTTGTAACGTAACGACAATAAGGACAAGATCATTTTGGTCATTAGAGCATGATAGTCGTTGTTTTTTCGTGCACGTTCTTTATATTTGGGTTTACTTGGTCAACAAGCAACCTTATTGAATACAAATTTACGACAACCATGCATTTTGCGATGTTTGTTACGTAACGACAATGAAGACAAGATCATTTTGGTCAATAGAGCATGATAATCGTTGTTGTTTCGTGCACGTTCTTTATATTTGTGTTTACTTGGCCAACAAGCAACCCTATTGAATAGAAATTTACGACAACCTTGCATTTTGCGATGATTGTAACGTAACGACAATCAAGACAAGATAATTTTGGTCAATAGAGCATGATAATCGTTGTTGTTTCGTGCACGTTCTTTATATTTGGGTTTACTTCGCCAACAAGCAAACCTATTGAATAGAAATTGCCCAGAACCATACATTTTGTGATGTTTGTAACGTAGCGACAATGAAGACAAGATCATTTTGGTCATTAGAGCATGATAGTCGTTGTTGTTTCGTGCACGTTCTTTATATTTGTGTTTACTTGGCCAACAAGCAACCCTATTGAATAGAAATTTACGACAACCATGCATTTTGCGATGTTTGTAACGTAACGACAATGAAGACAAGATCATTTTGTTCAATAGAGCATGATAATCGTTGTTGTTTCGTGCACGTTCTTTATATTTGGGTTTACTTGGCCAACAAACAAACCTATTGAATAGAAATTGCCCAGAACCATACATTTTGTGATGTTTGTAACGTAACGACAATGAAGACAAGATCATTTTGGTCATTAGAGCATGATAGTCGTTGTTGTTTCGTGCACGTTCTTTATATTTGTGTTTACTTGGCCAAAAAGCAACCCTATTGAATAGAAATTTACGACAACCATGCATTTTGCGATGTTTGTAACGTAACGACAATCAAGACAAGATCATTTTGGTCAATAGAGCATGATAATCGTTGTTGTTTCGTGCACGTTCTTTATATTTGGGTTTACTTCGCCAACAAGCAAACCTATTGAATAGAAATTGCCCAGAACCATACATTTTGTGATGTTTGTAACGTAGCGACAATGAAGACAAGATCATTTTGGTCATTAGAGCATGATAGTCGTTGTTGTTTCGTGCACGTTCTTTATATTTGTGTTTACTTGGCCAACAAGCAACCCTATTGAATAGAAATTTACGACAACCATGCATTTTGCGATGTTTGTAACGTAACGACAATGAAGACAAGATCATTTTGTTCAATAGAGCATGATAATCGTTGTTGTTTCGTGCACGTTCTTTATATTTGGGTTTACTTGGCCAACAAACAAACCTATTGAATAGAAATTGCCCAGAACCATACATTTTGTGATGTTTGTAACGTAACGACAATGAAGACAAGATCATTTTGGTCATTAGAGCATGATAGTCGTTGTTGTTTCGTGCACGTTCTTTATATTTGTGTTTACTTGGCCAAAAAGCAACCCTATTGAATAGAAATTTACGACAACCATGCATTTTGCGATGTTTGTTACGTAACGACAATGAAGACAAGATCATTTTGGTCAATAGAGCATGATAATCGTTGTTGTTTCGTGCACGTTCTTTATATTTGGGTTTACTTGGCCAACAAGCAACCCTATTGAATAGAAATTTACGACAACCATGCATTTTGCGATGTTTGTAACGTAACGACAATGAAGACAAGATCATTTTGTTCAATAGAGCATGATAATCGTTGTTGTTTCGTGCACGTTCTTTATATTTGGGTTTACTTGGCCAACAAACAAATCTATTGAATAGAAATTGCCCAGAACCATACATTTTGTGATGTTTGTAACGTAACGACAATGAAGACAAGATCATTTTAGTCATTAGAGCATGATAGTCGTTGTTGTTTCGTGCACGTTCTTTATATTTGTGTTTACTTGGCCAAAAAGCAACCCTATTGAATAGAAATTTACGACAACCATGCATTTTGCGATGTTTGTTACGTAACGACAATGAAGACAAGATCATTTTGGTCAATAGAGCATGATAATCGTTGTTGTTTCGTGCACGTTCTTTATATTTGGGTTTACTTCGCCAACAAGCAAACCTATTGAATAGAAATTGCCCAGAACCATACATTTTGTGATGTTTGTAACGTAGCGACAATGAAGACAAGATCATTTTGGTCATTAGAGCATGATAGTCGTTGTTGTTTCGTGCACGTTCTTTATATTTGTGTTTACTTGGCCAAAAAACAACCCTATTGAATAGAAATTTACGACAACCATGCATTTTGCGATGTTTGTAACGTAACGACAATCAAGACAAGATCATTTTGGTCAATAGAGCATGATAATCGTTGTTGTTTCGTGCACGTTCTTTATATTTGGGTTTACTTCGCCAACAAGCAAACCTATTGAATAGAAATTGCCCAGAACCATACATTTTGTGATGTTTGTAACGTAGCGACAATGAAGACAAGATCATTTTGGTCATTAGAGCATGATAGTCGTTGTTGTTTCGTGCACGTTCTTTATATTTGTGTTTACTTGGCCAACAAGCAACCCTATTGAATAGAAATTTACGACAACCATGCATTTTGCGATGTTTGTAACGTAACGACAATGAAGACAAGATCATTTTGTTCAATAGAGCATGATAATCGTTGTTGTTTCGTGCACGTTCTTTATATTTGGGTTTACTTGGCCAACAAACAAACCTATTGAATAGAAATTGCCCAGAACCATACATTTTGTGATGTTTGTAACGTAACGACAATGAAGACAAGATCATTTTGGTCATTAGAGCATGATAGTCGTTGTTGTTTCGTGCACGTTCTTTATATTTGTGTTTACTTGGCCAAAAAGCAACCCTATTGAATTGAAATTTACGACAACCATGCATTTTGCGATGTTTGTTACGTAACGACAATGAAGACAAGATCATTTTGGTCAATAGAGCATGATAATCGTTGTTGTTTCGTGCACGTTCTTTATATTTGGGTTTACTTGGCCAACAAGCAACCCTATTGAATAGAAATTTACGACAACCATGCATTTTGCGATGTTTGTAACGTAACGACAATGAAGACAAGATCATTTTGTTCAATAGAGCATGATAATCGTTGTTGTTTCGTGCACGTTCTTTATATTTGGGTTTACTTGGCCAACAAACAAACCTATTGAATAGAAATTGCCCAGAACCATACATTTTGTGATGTTTGTAACGTAACGACAATGAAGACAAGATCATTTTAGTCATTAGAGCATGATAGTCGTTGTTGTTTCGTGCACGTTCTTTATATTTGTGTTTACTTGGCCAAAAAGCAACCCTATTGAATAGAAATTTACGACAACCATGCATTTTGCGATGTTTGTAACGTAACGACAATCAAGACAAGATCATTTTGGTCAATAGAGCATGATAATCGTTGTTGTTTCGTGCACGTTCTTTATATTTGGGTTTACTTCGCCAACAAGCAAACCTATTGAATAGAAATTGCCCAGAACCATACATTTTGTGATGTTTGTAACGTAGCGACAATGAAGACAAGATCATTTTGGTCATTAGAGCATGATAGTCGTTGTTGTTTCGTGCACGTTCTTTATATTTGTGTTTACTTGGCCAACAAGCAACCCTATTGAATAGAAATTTACGACAACCATGCATTTTGCGATGTTTGTAACGTAACGACAATGAAGACAAGATCATTTTGTTCAATAGAGCATGATAATCGTTGTTGTTTCGTGCACGTTCTTTATATTTGGGTTTACTTGGCCAACAAACAAACCTATTGAATAGAAATTGCCCAGAACCATACATTTTGTGATGTTTGTAACGTAACGACAATGAAGACAAGATCATTTTGGTCATTAGAGCATGATAGTCGTTGTTGTTTCGTGCACGTTCTTTATATTTGTGTTTACTTGGCCAAAAAGCAACCCTATTGAATAGAAATTTACGACAACCATGCATTTTGCGATGTTTGTTACGTAACGACAATGAAGACAAGATCATTTTGGTCAATAGAGCATGATAATCGTTGTTGTTTCGTGCACGTTCTTTATATTTGGGTTTACTTGGCCAACAAGCAACCCTATTGAATAGAAATTTACGACAACCATGCATTTTGCGATGTTTGTAACGTAACGACAATGAAGACAAGATCATTTTGTTCAATAGAGCATGATAATCGTTGTTGTTTCGTGCACGTTCTTTATATTTGGGTTACTTGGCCAACAAACAAACCTATTGAATAGAAATTGCCCAGAACCATACATTTTGTGATGTTTGTAACGTAACGACAATGAAGACAAGATCATTTTAGTCATTAGAGCATGATAGTCGTTGTTTTTTCGTGCACGTTCTTTATATTTGGGTTTACTTGGTCAACAAGCAACCCTATTGAATAGAAATTTACGACAACCTTGCATTTTGCGATGTTTGTAACGTAACGACAATCAAGACAAGATAATTTTGGTCAATAGAGCATGATAATCGTTGTTGTTTCGTGCACGTTCTTTATATTTGGGTTTACTTCGCCAACAAGCAAACCTATTGAATAGAAATTGCCCAGAACCATACATTTTGTGATGTTTGTAACGTAGCGACAATGAAGACAAGATCATTTTGGTCATTAGAGCATGATAGTCGTTGTTGTTTCGTGCACGTTCTTTATATTTGTGTTTACTTGGCCAACAAGCAACCCTATTGAATAGAAATTTACGACAACCATGCATTTTGCGATGTTTGTAACGTAACGACAATGAAGACAAGATCATTTTGTTCAATAGAGCATGATAATCGTTGTTGTTTCGTGCACGTTCTTTATATTTGGGTTTACTTGGCCAACAAACAAACCTATTGAATAGAAATTGCCCAGAACCATACATTTTGTGATGTTTGTAACGTAACGACAATGAAGACAAGATCATTTTGGTCATTAGAGCATGATAGTCGTTGTTGTTTCGTGCACGTTCTTTATATTTGTGTTTACTTGGCCAAAAAGCAACCCTATTGAATAGAAATTTACGACAACCATGCATTTTGCGATGTTTGTAACGTAACGACAATCAAGACAAGATCATTTTGGTCAATAGAGCATGATAATCGTTGTTGTTTCGTGCACGTTCTTTATATTTGGGTTTACTTCGCCAACAAGCAAACCTATTGAATAGAAATTGCCCAGAACCATACATTTTGTGATGTTTGTAACGTAGCGACAATGAAGACAAGATCATTTTGGTCATTAGAGCATGATAGTCGTTGTTGTTTCGTGCACGTTCTTTATATTTGTGTTTACTTGGCCAACAAGCAACCCTATTGAATAGAAATTTACGACAACCATGCATTTTGCGATGTTTGTAACGTAACGACAATGAAGACAAGATCATTTTGTTCAATAGAGCATGATAATCGTTGTTGTTTCGTGCACGTTCTTTATATTTGGGTTTACTTGGCCAACAAACAAACCTATTGAATAGAAATTGCCCAGAACCATACATTTTGTGATGTTTGTAACGTAACGACAATGAAGACAAGATCATTTTGGTCATTAGAGCATGATAGTCGTTGTTGTTTCGTGCACGTTCTTTATATTTGTGTTTACTTGGCCAAAAAGCAACCCTATTGAATAGAAATTTACGACAACCATGCATTTTGCGATGTTTGTTACGTAACGACAATGAAGACAAGATCATTTTGGTCAATAGAGCATGATAATCGTTGTTGTTTCGTGCACGTTCTTTATATTTGGGTTTACTTGGCCAACAAGCAACCCTATTGAATAGAAATTTACGACAACCATGCATTTTGCGATGTTTGTAACGTAACGACAATGAAGACAAGATCATTTTGTTCAATAGAGCATGATAATCGTTGTTGTTTCGTGCACGTTCTTTATATTTGGGTTACTTGGCCAACAAACAAACCTATTGAATAGAAATTGCCCAGAACCATACATTTTGTGATGTTTGTAACGTAACGACAATGAAGACAAGATCATTTTAGTCATTAGAGCATGATAGTCGTTGTTTTTTCGTGCACGTTCTTTATATTTGGGTTTACTTGGTCAACAAGCAACCCTATTGAATAGAAATTTACGACAACCTTGCATTTTGCGATGTTTGTAACGTAACGACAATCAAGACAAGATAATTTTGGTCAATAGAGCATGATAATCGTTGTTGTTTCGTGCACGTTCTTTATATTTGGGTTTACTTCGCCAACAAGCAAACCTATTGAATAGAAATTGCCCAGAACCATACATTTTGTGATGTTTGTAACGTAGCGACAATGAAGACAAGATCATTTTGGTCATTAGAGCATGATAGTCGTTGTTGTTTCGTGCACGTTCTTTATATTTGTGTTTACTTGGCCAACAAGCAACCCTATTGAATAGAAATTTACGACAACCATGCATTTTGCGATGTTTGTAACGTAACGACAATGAAGACAAGATCATTTTGTTCAATAGAGCATGATAATCGTTGTTGTTTCGTGCACGTTCTTTATATTTGGGTTTACTTGGCCAACAAACAAACCTATTGAATAGAAATTGCCCAGAACCATACATTTTGTGATGTTTGTAACGTAACGACAATGAAGACAAGATCATTTTGGTCATTAGAGCATGATAGTCGTTGTTGTTTCGTGCACGTTCTTTATATTTGTGTTTACTTGGCCAAAAAGCAACCCTATTGAATAGAAATTTACGACAACCATGCATTTTGCGATGTTTGTAACGTAACGACAATCAAGACAAGATCATTTTGGTCAATAGAGCATGATAATCGTTGTTGTTTCGTGCACGTTCTTTATATTTGGGTTTACTTCGCCAACAAGCAAACCTATTGAATAGAAATTGCCCAGAACCATACATTTTGTGATGTTTGTAACGTAGCGACAATGAAGACAAGATCATTTTGGTCATTAGAGCATGATAGTCGTTGTTGTTTCGTGCACGTTCTTTATATTTGTGTTTACTTGGCCAACAAGCAACCCTATTGAATAGAAATTTACGACAACCATGCATTTTGCGATGTTTGTAACGTAACGACAATGAAGACAAGATCATTTTGTTCAATAGAGCATGATAATCGTTGTTGTTTCGTGCACGTTCTTTATATTTGGGTTTACTTGGCCAACAAACAAACCTATTGAATAGAAATTGCCCAGAACCATACATTTTGTGATGTTTGTAACGTAACGACAATGAAGACAAGATCATTTTGGTCATTAGAGCATGATAGTCGTTGTTGTTTCGTGCACGTTCTTTATATTTGTGTTTACTTGGCCAAAAAGCAACCCTATTGAATAGAAATTTACGACAACCATGCATTTTGCGATGTTTGTTACGTAACGACAATGAAGACAAGATCATTTTGGTCAATAGAGCATGATACTCGTTGTTGTTTCGTGCACGTTCTTTATATTTGGGTTTACTTGGCCAACAAGCAACCCTATTGAATAGAAATTTACGACAACCATGCATTTTGCGATGTTTGTAACGTAACGACAATGAAGACAAGATCATTTTGTTCAATAGAGCATGATAATCGTTGTTGTTTCGTGCACGTTCTTTATATTTGGGTTTACTTGGCCAACAAACAAACCTATTGAATAGAAATTGCCCAGAACCATACATTTTGTGATGTTTGTAACGTAACGACAATGAAGACAAGATCATTTTAGTCATTAGAGCATGATAGTCGTTGTTGTTTCGTGCACGTTCTTTATATTTATGTTTACTTGGCCAAAAAGCAACCCTATTGAATAGAAATTTACGACAACCATGCATTTTGCGATGTTTGTTACGTAACGACAATGAAGACAAGATCATTTTGGTCAATAGAGCATGATAATCGTTGTTGTTTCGTGCACGTTCTTTATATTTGGGTTTACTTCGCCAACAAGCAAACCTATTGAATAGAAATTGCCCAGAACCATACATTTGTGATGTTTGTAACGTAGCGACAATGAAGACAAGATCATTTTGGTCATTAGAGCATGATAGTCGTTGTTGTTTCGTGCACGTTCTTTATATTTGTGTTTACTTGGCCAAAAAGCAACCCTATTGAATAGAAATTTACGACAACCATGCATTTTGCGATGTTTGTAACGTAACGACAATCAAGACAAGATCATTTTGGTCAATAGAGCATGATAATCGTTGTTGTTTCGTGCACGTTCTTTATATTTGGGTTTACTTCGCCAACAAGCAAACCTATTGAATAGAAATTGCCCAGAACCATACATTTTGTGATGTTTGTAACGTAGCGACAATGAAGACAAGATCATTTTGGTCATTAGAGCATGATAGTCGTTGTTGTTTCGTGCACGTTCTTTATATTTGTGTTTACTTGGCCAAAAAGCAACCCTATTGAATAGAAATTTACGACAACCACGCATTTTGCGATGTTTGTTACGTAACGACAATGAAGACAAGATCATTTTGGTCAATAGAGCATGATAATCGTTGTTGTTTCGTGCACGTTCTTTATATTTGGGTTTACTTGGCCAACAAGCAACCCTATTGAATAGAAATTTACGACAACCATGCATTTTGCGATGTTTGTAACGTAACGACAATGAAGACAAGATCATTTTGTTCAATAGAGCATGATAATCGTTGTTGTTTCGTGCACGTTCTTTATATTTGGGTTTACTTGGCCAACAAACAAACCTATTGAATAGAAATTGCCCAGAACCATACATTTTGTGATGTTTGTAACGTAACGACAATGAAGACAAGATCATTTTAGTCATTAGAGCATGATAGTCGTTGTTGTTTCGTGCACGTTCTTTATATTTGTGTTTACTTGGCCAAAAAGCAACCCTATTGAATAGAAATTTACGACAACCATGCATTTTGCGATGTTTGTAACGTAACGACAATGAAGACAAGATCATTTTGTTCAATAGAGCATGATAATCGTTGTTGTTTCGTGCACGTTCTTTATATTTGGGTTTACTTGGCCAACAAACAAACCTATTGAATAGAAATTGCCCAGAACCATACATTTTGTGATGTTTGTAACGTAACGACAATGAAGACAAGATCATTTTGGTCATTAGAGCATGATAGTCGTTGTTGTTTCGTGCACGTTCTTTATATTTGTGTTTACTTGGCCAAAAAGCAACCCTATTGAATAGAAATTTACGACAACCATGCATTTTGCGATGTTTGTTACGTAACGACAATGAAGACAAGATCATTTTGGTCAATAGAGCATGATACTCGTTGTTGTTTCGTGCACGTTCTTTATATTTGGGTTTACTTGGCCAACAAGCAACCCTATTGAATAGAAATTTACGACAACCATGCATTTTGCGATGTTTGTAACGTAACGACAATGAAGACAAGATCATTTTGTTCAATAGAGCATGATAATCGTTGTTGTTTCGTGCACGTTCTTTATATTTGGGTTTACTTGGCCAACAAACAAACCTATTGAATAGAAATTGCCCAGAACCATACATTTTGTGATGTTTGTAACGTAACGACAATGAAGACAAGATCATTTTAGTCATTAGAGCATGATAGTCGTTGTTGTTTCGTGCACGTTCTTTATATTTATGTTTACTTGGCCAAAAAGCAACCCTATTGAATAGAAATTTACGACAACCATGCATTTTGCGATGTTTGTTACGTAACGACAATGAAGACAAGATCATTTTGGTCAATAGAGCATGATAATCGTTGTTGTTTCGTGCACGTTCTTTATATTTGGGTTTACTTCGCCAACAAGCAAACCTATTGAATAGAAATTGCCCAGAACCATACATTTGTGATGTTTGTAACGTAGCGACAATGAAGACAAGATCATTTTGGTCATTAGAGCATGATAGTCGTTGTTGTTTCGTGCACGTTCTTTATATTTGTGTTTACTTGGCCAAAAAGCAACCCTATTGAATAGAAATTTACGACAACCATGCATTTTGCGATGTTTGTAACGTAACGACAATCAAGACAAGATCATTTTGGTCAATAGAGCATGATAATCGTTGTTGTTTCGTGCACGTTCTTTATATTTGGGTTTACTTCGCCAACAAGCAAACCTATTGAATAGAAATTGCCCAGAACCATACATTTTGTGATGTTTGTAACGTAGCGACAATGAAGACAAGATCATTTTGGTCATTAGAGCATGATAGTCGTTGTTGTTTCGTGCACGTTCTTTATATTTGTGTTTACTTGGCCAAAAAGCAACCCTATTGAATAGAAATTTACGACAACCACGCATTTTGCGATGTTTGTTACGTAACGACAATGAAGACAAGATCATTTTGGTCAATAGAGCATGATAATCGTTGTTGTTTCGTGCACGTTCTTTATATTTGGGTTTACTTGGCCAACAAGCAACCCTATTGAATAGAAATTTACGACAACCATGCATTTTGCGATGTTTGTAACGTAACGACAATGAAGACAAGATCATTTTGTTCAATAGAGCATGATAATCGTTGTTGTTTCGTGCACGTTCTTTATATTTGGGTTTACTTGGCCAACAAACAAACCTATTGAATAGAAATTGCCCAGAACCATACATTTTGTGATGTTTGTAACGTAACGACAATGAAGACAAGATCATTTTAGTCATTAGAGCATGATAGTCGTTGTTGTTTCGTGCACGTTCTTTATATTTGTGTTTACTTGGCCAAAAAGCAACCCTATTGAATAGAAATTTACGACAACCATGCATTTTGCGATGTTTGTAACGTAACGACAATCAAGACAAGATCATTTTGGTCAATAGAGCATGATAATCGTTGTTGTTTCGTGCACGTTCTTTATATTTGGGTTTACTTCGCCAACAAGCAAACCTATTGAATAGAAATTTACGACAACCTTGCATTTTGCGATGTTTGTAACGTAACGACAATCAAGACAAGATAATTTTGGTCAATAGAGCATGATAATCGTTGTTGTTTCGTGCACGTTCTTTATATTTGGGTTTACTTCGCCAACAAGCAAACCTATTGAATAGAAATTGCCCAGAACCATACATTTTGTGATGTTTGTAACGTAGCGACAATGAAGACAAGATCATTTTGGTCATTAGAGCATGATAGTCGTTGTTGTTTCGTGCACGTTCTTTATATTTGTGTTTACTTGGCCAACAAGCAACCCTATTGAATAGAAATTTACGACAACCATGCATTTTGCGATGTTTGTAACGTAACGACAATGAAGACAAGATCATTTTGTTCAATAGAGCATGATAATCGTTGTTGTTTCGTGCACGTTCTTTATATTTGGGTTTACTTGGCCAACAAACAAACCTATTGAATAGAAATTGCCCAGAACCATACATTTTGTGATGTTTGTAACGTAACGACAATGAAGACAAGATCATTTTGGTCATTAGAGCATGATAGTCGTTGTTGTTTCGTGCACGTTCTTTATATTTGTGTTTACTTGGCCAAAAAGCAACCCTATTGAATAGAAATTTACGACAACCATGCATTTTGCGATGTTTGTTACGTAACGACAATGAAGACAAGATCATTTTGGTCAATAGAGCATGATACTCGTTGTTGTTTCGTGCACGTTCTTTATATTTGGGTTTACTTGGCCAACAAGCAACCCTATTGAATAGAAATTTACGACAACCATGCATTTTGCGATGTTTGTAACGTAACGACAATGAAGACAAGATCATTTTGTTCAATAGAGCATGATAATCGTTGTTGTTTCGTGCACGTTCTTTATATTTGGGTTTACTTGGCCAACAAACAAACCTATTGAATAGAAATTGCCCAGAACCATACATTTTGTGATGTTTGTAACGTAACGACAATGAAGACAAGATCATTTTGGTCATTAGAGCATGATAGTCGTTGTTGTTTCGTGCACGTTCTTTATATTTGTGTTTACTTGGCCAAAAAGCAACCCTATTGAATAGAAATTTACGACAACCATGCATTTTGCGATGTTTGTTACGTAACGACAATGAAGACAAGATCATTTTGGTCAATAGAGCATGATAATCGTTGTTGTTTCGTGCACGTTCTTTATATTTGGGTTTACTTGGCCAACAAGCAACCCTATTGAATAGAAATTTACGACAACCATGCATTTTGCGATGTTTGTAACGTAACGACAATGAAGACAAGATCATTTTGTTCAATAGAGCATGATAATCGTTGTTGTTTCGTGCACGTTCTTTATATTTGGGTTACTTGGCCAACAAACAAACCTATTGAATAGAAATTGCCCAGAACCATACATTTTGTGATGTTTGTAACGTAACGACAATGAAGACAAGATCATTTTAGTCATTAGAGCATGATAGTCGTTGTTTTTTCGTGCACGTTCTTTATATTTGGGTTTACTTGGTCAACAAGCAACCCTATTGAATAGAAATTTACGACAACCTTGCATTTTGCGATGTTTGTAACGTAACGACAATCAAGACAAGATAATTTTGGTCAATAGAGCATGATAATCGTTGTTGTTTCGTGCACGTTCTTTATATTTGGGTTTACTTCGCCAACAAGCAAACCTATTGAATAGAAATTGCCCAGAACCATACATTTTGTGATGTTTGTAACGTAGCGACAATGAAGACAAGATCATTTTGGTCATTAGAGCATGATAGTCGTTGTTGTTTCGTGCACGTTCTTTATATTTGTGTTTACTTGGCCAACAAGCAACCCTATTGAATAGAAATTTACGACAACCATGCATTTTGCGATGTTTGTAACGTAACGACAATGAAGACAAGATCATTTTGTTCAATAGAGCATGATAATCGTTGTTGTTTCGTGCACGTTCTTTATATTTGGGTTTACTTGGCCAACAAACAAACCTATTGAATAGAAATTGCCCAGAACCATACATTTTGTGATGTTTGTAACGTAACGACAATGAAGACAAGATCATTTTGGTCATTAGAGCATGATAGTCGTTGTTGTTTCGTGCACGTTCTTTATATTTGTGTTTACTTGGCCAAAAAGCAACCCTATTGAATTGAAATTTACGACAACCATGCATTTTGCGATGTTTGTTACGTAACGACAATGAAGACAAGATCATTTTGGTCAATAGAGCATGATAATCGTTGTTGTTTCGTGCACGTTCTTTATATTTGGGTTTACTTGGCCAACAAGCAACCCTATTGAATAGAAATTTACGACAACCATGCATTTTGCGATGTTTGTAACGTAACGACAATGAAGACAAGATCATTTTGTTCAATAGAGCATGATAATCGTTGTTGTTTCGTGCACGTTCTTTATATTTGGGTTTACTTGGCCAACAAACAAACCTATTGAATAGAAATTGCCCAGAACCATACATTTTGTGATGTTTGTAACGTAACGACAATGAAGACAAGATCATTTTAGTCATTAGAGCATGATAGTCGTTGTTGTTTCGTGCACGTTCTTTATATTTGTGTTTACTTGGCCAAAAAGCAACCCCATTGAATAGAAATTTACGACAACCATGCATTTTGCGATGTTTGTAACGTAACGACAATCAAGACAAGATCATTTTGGTCAATAGAGCATGATAATCGTTGTTGTTTCGTGCACGTTCTTTATATTTGGGTTTACTTCGCCAACAAGCAAACCTATTGAATAGAAATTGCCCAGAACCATACATTTTGTGATGTTTGTAACGTAGCGACAATGAAGACAAGATCATTTTGGTCATTAGAGCATGATAGTCGTTGTTGTTTCGTGCACGTTCTTTATATTTGTGTTTACTTGGCCAACAAGCAACCCTATTGAATAGAAATTTACGACAACCATGCATTTTGCGATGTTTGTAACGTAACGACAATGAAGACAAGATCATTTTGTTCAATAGAGCATGATAATCGTTGTTGTTTCGTGCACGTTCTTTATATTTGGGTTTACTTGGCCAACAAACAAACCTATTGAATAGAAATTGCCCAGAACCATACATTTTGTGATGTTTGTAACGTAACGACAATGAAGACAAGATCATTTTGGTCATTAGAGCATGATAGTCGTTGTTGTTTCGTGCACGTTCTTTATATTTGTGTTTACTTGGCCAAAAAGCAACCCTATTGAATAGAAATTTACGACAACCATGCATTTTGCGATGTTTGTTACGTAACGACAATGAAGACAAGATCATTTTGGTCAATAGAGCATGATAATCGTTGTTGTTTCGTGCACGTTCTTTATATTTGGGTTTACTTGGCCAACAAGCAACCCTATTGAATAGAAATTTACGACAACCATGCATTTTGCGATGTTTGTAACGTAACGACAATGAAGACAAGATCATTTTGTTCAATAGAGCATGATAATCGTTGTTGTTTCGTGCACGTTCTTTATATTTGGGTTTACTTGGCCAACAAACAAACCTATTGAATAGAAATTGCCCAGAACCATACATTTTGTGATGTTTGTAACGTAACGACAATGAAGACAAGATCATTTTAGTCATTAGAGCATGATAGTCGTTGTTGTTTCGTGCACGTTCTTTATATTTGTGTTTACTTGGCCAAAAAGCAACCCTATTGAATAGAAATTTACGACAACCATGCATTTTGCGATGTTTGTAACGTAACGACAATGAAGACAAGATCATTTTGTTCAATAGAGCATGATAATCGTTGTTGTTTCGTGCACGTTCTTTATATTTGGGTTTACTTCGCCAACAAGCAAACCTATTGAATAGAAATTGCCCAGAACCATACATTTTGTGATGTTTGTAACGTAGCGAAAATGAAGACAAGATCATTTTGGTCATTAGAGCATGATAGTCGTTGTTGTTTCGTGCACGTTCTTTATATTTGTGTTTACTTGGCCAACAAGCAACCCTATTGAATAGAAATTTACGACAACCATGCATTTTGCGATGTTTGTAATGTAACGACAATGAAGACAAGATCATTTTGTTCAATAGAGCATGATAATCGTTGTTGTTTCGTGCACGTTCTTTATATTTGGGTTTACTTGGCCAACAAACAAACCTATTGAATAGAAATTGCCCAGAACCATACATTTTGTGATGTTTGTAACGTAACGACAATGAAGACAAGATCATTTTGGTCATTAGAGCATGATAGTCGTTGTTGTTTCGTGCACGTTCTTTATATTTGTGTTTACTTGGCCAAAAAGCAACCCTATTGAATAGAAATTTACGACAACCATGCATTTTGCGATGTTTGTTACGTAACGACAATGAAGACAAGATCATTTTGGTCAATAGAGCATGATAATCGTTGTTGTTTCGTGCACGTTCTTTATATTTGTGTTTACTTGGCCAAAAAGCAACCCTATTGAATAGAAATTTACGACAACCATGCATTTTGCGATGTTTGTAACGTAACGACAATCAAGACAAGATCATTTTGGTCAATAGAGCATGATAATCGTTGTTGTTTCGTGCACGTTCTTTATATTTGGGTTTACTTCGCCAACAAGCAAACCTATTGAATAGAAATTGCCCAGAACCATACATTTTGTGATGTTTGTAACGTAGCGACAATGAAGACAAGATCATTTTGGTCATTAGAGCATGATAGTCGTTGTTGTTTCGTGCACGTTCTTTATATTTGTGTTTACTTGGCCAACAAGCAACCCTATTGAATAGAAATTTACGACAACCATGCATTTTGCGATGTTTGTAACGTAACGACAATGAAGACAAGATCATTTTGTTCAATAGAGCATGATAATCGTTGTTGTTTCGTGCACGTTCTTTATATTTGGGTTTACTTGGCCAACAAACAAACCTATTGAATAGAAATTGCCCAGAACCATACATTTTGTGATGTTTGTAACGTAACGACAATGAAGACAAGATCATTTTGGTCATTAGAGCATGATAGTCGTTGTTGTTTCGTGCACGTTCTTTATATTTGTGTTTACTTGGCCAAAAAGCAACCCTATTGAATAGAAATTTACGACAACCATGCATTTTGCGATGTTTGTTACGTAACGACAATGAAGACAAGATCATTTTGGTCAATAGAGCATGATAATCGTTGTTGTTTCGTGCACGTTCTTTATATTTGGGTTTACTTGGCCAACAAGCAACCCTATTGAATAGAAATTTACGACAACCATGCATTTTGCGATGTTTGTAACGTAACGACAATGAAGACAAGATCATTTTGTTCAATAGGGCATGATAATCGTTGTTGTTTCGTGCACGTTCTTTATATTTGGGTTTACTTGGCCAACAAACAAACCTATTGAATAGAAATTGCCCAGAACCATACATTTTGTGATGTTTGTAACGTAACGACAATGAAGACAAGATCATTTTAGTCATTAGAGCATGATAGTCGTTGTTGTTTCGTGCACGTTCTTTATATTTGTGTTTACTTGGCCAAAAAGCAACCCTATTGAATAGAAATTTACGACAACCATGCATTTTGCGATGTTTGTAACGTAACGACAATGAAGACAAGATCATTTTGTTCAATAGAGCATGATAATCGTTGTTGTTTCGTGCACGTTCTTTATATTTGGGTTTACTTCGCCAACAAGCAAACCTATTGAATAGAAATTGCCCAGAACCATACATTTTGTGATGTTTGTAACGTAGCGAAAATGAAGACAAGATCATTTTGGTCATTAGAGCATGATAGTCGTTGTTGTTTCGTGCACGTTCTTTATATTTGGGTTTACTTGGCCAACAAGCAACCCTATTGAATAGAAATTTACGACAACCATGCATTTTGCGATGTTTGTAATGTAACGACAATGAAGACAAGATCATTTTGTTCAATAGAGCATGATAATCGTTGTTGTTTCGTGCACGTTCTTTATATTTGGGTTTACTTGGCCAACAAACAAACCTATTGAATAGAAATTGCCCAGAACCATACATTTTGTGATGTTTGTAACGTAACGACAATGAAGACAAGATCATTTTGGTCATTAGAGCATGATAGTCGTTGTTGTTTCGTGCACGTTCTTTATATTTGTGTTTACTTGGCCAAAAAGCAACCCTATTGAATAGAAATTTACGACAACCATGCATTTTGCGATGTTTGTTACGTAACGACAATGAAGACAAGATCATTTTGGTCAATAGAGCATGATAATCGTTGTTGTTTCGTGCACGTTCTTTATATTTGTGTTTACTTGGCCAAAAAGCAACCCTATTGAATAGAAATTTACGACAACCATGCATTTTGCGATGTTTGTAACGTAACGACAATCAAGACAAGATCATTTTGGTCAATAGAGCATGATAATCGTTGTTGTTTCGTGCACGTTCTTTATATTTGGGTTTACTTCGCCAACAAGCAAACCTATTGAATAGAAATTGCCCAGAACCATACATTTTGTGATGTTTGTAACGTAGCGACAATGAAGACAAGATCATTTTGGTCATTAGAGCATGATAGTCGTTGTTGTTTCGTGCACGTTCTTTATATTTGTGTTTACTTGGCCAACAAGCAACCCTATTGAATAGAAATTTACGACAACCATGAATTTTGCGATGTTTGTAACGTAACGACAATGAAGACAAGATCATTTTGTTCAATAGAGCATGATAATCGTTGTTGTTTCGTGCACGTTCTTTATATTTGGGTTTACTTGGCCAACAAACAAACCTATTGAATAGAAATTGCCCAGAACCATACATTTTGTGATGTTTGTAACGTAACGACAATGAAGACAAGATCATTTTGGTCATTAGAGCATGATAGTCGTTGTTGTTTCGTGCACGTTCTTTATATTTGTGTTTACTTGGCCAAAAAGCAACCCTATTGAATAGAAATTTACGACAACCATGCATTTTGCGATGTTTGTTACGTAACGACAATGAAGACAAGATCATTTTGGTCAATAGAGCATGATAATCGTTGTTGTTTCGTGCACGTTCTTTATATTTGGGTTTACTTGGCCAACAAGCAACCCTATTGAATAGAAATTTACGACAACCATGCATTTTGCGATGTTTGTAACGTAACGACAATGAAGACAAGATCATTTTGTTCAATAGAGCATGATAATCGTTGTTGTTTCGTGCACGTTCTTTATATTTGGGTTTACTTGGCCAACAAACAAACCTATTGAATAGAAATTGCCCAGAACTATACATTTTGTGATGTTTGTAACGTAACGACAATGAAGACAAGATCATTTTAGTCATTAGAGCATGATAGTCGTTGTTGTTTCGTGCACGTTCTTTATATTTGTGTTTACTTGGCCAAAAAGCAACCCTATTGAATAGAAATTTACGACAACCATGCATTTTGCGATGTTTGTAACGTAACGACAATGAAGACAAGATCATTTTGTTCAATAGAGCATGATAATCGTTGTTGTTTCGTGCACGTTCTTTATATTTGGGTTTACTTCGCCAACAAGCAAACCTATTGAATAGAAATTGCCCAGAACCATACATTTTGTGATGTTTGTAACGTAGCGAAAATGAAGACAAGATCATTTTGGTCATTAGAGCATGATAGTCGTTGTTGTTTCGTGCACGTTCTTTATATTTGTGTTTACTTGGCCAACAAGCAACCCTATTGAATAGAAATTTACGACAACCATGCATTTTGCGATGTTTGTAATGTAACGACAATGAAGACAAGATCATTTTGTTCAATAGAGCATGATAATCGTTGTTGTTTCGTGCACGTTCTTTATATTTGGGTTTACTTGGCCAACAAACAAACCTATTGAATAGAAATTGCCCAGAACCATACATTTTGTGATGTTTGTAACGTAACGACAATGAAGACAAGATCATTTTGGTCATTAGAGCATGATAGTTGTTGTTGTTTCGTGCACGTTCTTTATATTTGTGTTTACTTGGCCAAAAAGCAACCCTATTGAATAGAAATTTACGACAACCATGCATTTTGCGATGTTTGTTACGTAACGACAATGAAGACAAGATCATTTTGGTCAATAGAGCATGATAATCGTTGTTGTTTCGTGCACGTTCTTTATATTTGGGTTTACTTGGCCAACAAGCAACCCTATTGAATAGAAATTTACGACAACCATGCATTTTGCGATGTTTGTAACGTAACGACAATGAAGACAAGATCATTTTGTTCAATAGAGCATGATAATCGTTGTTGTTTCGTGCACGTTCTTTATATTTGGGTTTACTTCGCCAACAAGCAAACCTATTGAATAGAAATTGCCCAGAACCATACATTTTGTGATGTTTGTAACGTAGCGAAAATGAAGACAAGATCATTTTGGTCATTAGAGCATGATAGTCGTTGTTGTTTCGTGCACGTTCTTTATATTTGTGTTTACTTGGCCAACAAGCAACCCTATTGAATAGAAATTTACGACAACCATGCATTTTGCGATGTTTGTAATGTAACGACAATGAAGACAAGATCATTTTGTTCAATAGAGCATGATAATCGTTGTTGTTTCGTGCACGTTCTTTATATTTGGGTTTACTTGGCCAACAAACAAACCTATTGAATAGAAATTGCCCAGAACCATACATTTTGTGATGTTTGTAACGTAACGACAATGAAGACAAGATCATTTTGGTCATTAGAGCATGATAGTCGTTGTTGTTTCGTGCACGTTCTTTATATTTGTGTTTACTTGGCCAAAAAGCAACCCTATTGAATAGAAATTTACGACAACCATGCATTTTGCGATGTTTGTTACGTAACGACAATGAAGACAAGATCATTTTGGTCAATAGAGCATGATAATCGTTGTTGTTTCGTGCACGTTCTTTATATTTGGGTTTACTTGGCCAACAAGCAACCCTATTGAATAGAAATTTACGACAACCATGCATTTTGCGATGTTTGTAACGTAACGACAATGAAGACAAGATCATTTTGTTCAATAGAGCATGATAATCGTTGTTGTTTCGTGCACGTTCTTTATATTTGGGTTTACTTGGCCAACAAACAAACCTATTGAATAGAAATTGCCCAGAACCATACATTTTGTGATGTTTGTAACGTAACGACAATGAAGACAAGATCATTTTGGTCATTAGAGCATGATAGTCGTTGTTGTTTCGTGCACGTTCTTTATATTTGTGTTTACTTGGCCAAAAAGCAACCCTATTGAATAGAAATTTACGACAACCATGCATTTTGCGATGTTTGTTACGTAACGACAATGAAGACAAGATCATTTTGGTCAATAGAGCATGATAATCGTTGTTGTTTCGTGCACGTTCTTTATATTTGGGTTTACTTGGCCAACAAGCAACCCTATTGAATAGAAATTTACGACAACCATGCATTTTGCGATGTTTGTAACGTAACGACAATGAAGACAAGATCATTTTGTTCAATAGAGCATGATAATCGTTGTTGTTTCGTGCACGTTCTTTATATTTGGGTTTACTTGGCCAACAAACAAACCTATTGAATAGAAATTGCCCAGAACCATACATTTTGTGATGTTTGTAACGTAACGACAATGAAGACAAGATCATTTTAGTCATTAGAGCATGATAGTCGTTGTTGTTTCGTGCACGTTCTTTATATTTGTGTTTACTTGGCCAAAAAGCAACCCTATTGAATAGAAATTTACGACAACCATGCATTTTGCGATGTTTGTAACGTAACGACAATCAAGACAAGATCATTTTGGTCAATAGAGCATGATAATCGTTGTTGTTTCGTGCACGTTCTTTATATTTGGGTTTACTTCGCCAACAAGCAAACCTATTGAATAGAAATTGCCCAGAACCATACATTTTGTGATGTTTGTAACGTAGCGAAAATGAAGACAAGATCATTTTGGTCATTAGAGCATGATAGTCGTTGTTGTTTCGTGCACGTTCTTTATATTTGTGTTTACTTGGCCAACAAGCAACCCTATTGAATAGAAATTTACGACAACCATGCATTTTGCGATGTTTGTAACGTAACGACAATGAAGACAAGATCATTTTGTTCAATAGAGCATGATAATCGTTGTTGTTTCGTGCACGTTCTTTATATTTGGGTTTACTTGGCCAACAAACAAACCTATTGAATAGAAATTGCCCAGAACCATACATTTTGTGATGTTTGTAACGTAACGACAATGAAGACAAGATCATTTTGGTCATTAGAGCATGATAGTCGTTGTTGTTTCGTGCACGTTCTTTATATTTGTCTTTACTTGGCCAAAAAGCAACCCTATTGAATAGAAATTTACGACAACCATGCATTTTGCGATATTTGTTACGTAACGACAATGAAGACAAGATCATTTTGGTCAATAGAGCATGATAATCGTTGTTGTTTCGTGCACGTTCTTTATATTTGGGTTTACTTGGCCAACAAGCAACCCTATTGAATAGAAATTTACGACAACCATGCATTTTGCGATGTTTGTAACGTAACGACAATGAAGACAAGATCATTTTGTTCAATAGAGCATGATAATCGTTGTTGTTTCGTGCACGTTCTTTATATTTGGGTTTACTTGGCCAACAAACAAACCTATTGAATAGAAATTGCCCAGAACCATACATTTTGTGATGTTTGTAACGTAACGACAATGAAGACAAGATCATTTTAGTCATTAGAGCATGATAGTCGTTGTTGTTTCGTGTACGTTCTTTATATTTGTGTTTACTTGGCCAAAAAGCAACCTTATTGAATAGAAATTTACAACAACCATGCATTTTGCGATGTTTGTTACGTAACGACAATGAAGACAAGATCATTTTGGTCAATAGAGCATGATAATCGTTGTTGTTTCGTGCACGTTCTTTATATTTGGGTTTACTTCGCCAACAAGCAAACCTATTGAATAGAAATTTACGACAACCATGCATTTTGCGATGTTTGTAACGTAACGACAATGAAGACAAGATCATTTTGTTCAATAGAGCATGATAATCGTTGTTGTTTCGTGCACGTTCTTTATATTTGGGTTTACTTGGCCAACAAACAAACCTATTGAATAGAAATTGCCCAGAACCATACATTTTGTGATGTTTGTAACGTAACGACAATGAAGACAAGATCATTTTAGTCATTAGAGCATGATAGTCGTTGTTGTTTCGTGCACGTTCTTTATATTTGTGTTTACTTGGCCAAAAAGCAACCCTATTGAATAGAAATTTACGACAACCATGCATTTTGCGATGTTTGTAACGTAACGACAATCAAGACAAGATCATTTTGGTCAATAGAGCATGATAATCGTTGTTGTTTCGTGCACGTTCTTTATATTTGGGTTTACTTCGCCAACAAGCAAACCTATTGAATAGAAATTGCCCAGAACCATACATTTTGTGATGTTTGTAACGTAGCGAAAATGAAGACAAGATCATTTTGGTCATTAGAGCATGATAGTCGTTGTTGTTTCGTGCACGTTCTTTATATTTGTGTTTACTTGGCCAACAAGCAACCCTATTGAATAGAAATTTACGACAACCATGCATTTTGCGATGTTTGTAACGTAACGACAATGAAGACAAGATCATTTTGTTCAATAGAGCATGATAATCGTTGTTGTTTCGTGCACGTTCTTTATATTTGGGTTTACTTGGCCAACAAACAAACCTATTGAATAGAAATTGCCCAGAACCATACATTTTGTGATGTTTGTAACGTAACGACAATGAAGACAAGATCATTTTAGTCATTAGAGCATGATAGTCGTTGTTGTTTCGTGCACGTTCTTTATATTTGTGTTTACTTGGCCAAAAAGCAACCCTATTGAATAGAAATTTACGACAACCATGCATTTTGCGATGTTTGTTACGTAACGACAATGAAGACAAGATCATTTTGGTCAATAGAGCATGATAATCGTTGTTGTTTCGTGCACGTTCTTTATATTTGGGTTTACTTCGCCAACAAGTAAACCTATTGAATAGAAATTTACGACAACCATGCATTTTGCGATGTTTGTAACGTAACGACAATGAAGACAAGATCATTTTGTTCAATAGAGCATGATAATCGTTGTTGTTTCGTGCACGTTCTTTATATTTGGGTTTACTTGGCCAACAAACAAACCTATTGAATAGAAATTGCCCAGAACCATACATTTTGTGATGTTTGTAACGTAACGACAATGAAGACAAGATCATTTTAGTCATTAGAGCATGATAGTCGTTGTTGTTTCGTGCACGTTCTTTATATTTGTGTTTACTTGGCCAAAAAGCAACCCTATTGAATAGAAATTTACGACAACCATGCATTTTGCGATGTTTGTAACGTAACGACAATCAAGACAAGATCATTTTGGTCAATAGAGCATGATAATCGTTGTTGTTTCGTGCACGTTCTTTATATTTGGGTTTACTTCGCCAACAAGCAAACCTATTGAATAGAAATTGCCCAGAACCATACATTTTGTGATGTTTGTAACGTAGCGAAAATGAAGACAAGATCATTTTGGTCATTAGAGCATGATAGTCGTTGTTGTTTCGTGCACGTTCTTTATATTTGTGTTTACTTGGCCAACAAGCAACCCTATTGAATAGAAATTTACGACAACCATGCATTTTGCGATGTTTGTAACGTAACGACAATGAAGACAAGATCATTTTGTTCAATAGAGCATGATAATCGTTGTTGTTTCGTGCACGTTCTTTATATTTGGGTTTACTTGGCCAACAAACAAACCTATTGAATAGAAATTGCCCAGAACCATACATTTTGTGATGTTTGTAACGTAACGACAATGAAGATAAGATCATTTTGGTCATTAGAGCATGATAGTCGTTGTTGTTTCGTGCACGTTCTTTATATTTGTGTTTACTTGGCCAAAAAGCAACCCTATTGAATAGAAATTTACGACAACCATGCATTTTGCGATGTTTGTTACGTAACGACAATGAAGACAAGATCATTTTGGTCAATAGAGCATGATAATCGTTGTTGTTTCGTGCACGTTCTTTATATTTGGGTTTACTTGGCCAACAAGCAACCCTATTGAATAGAAATTTACGACAACCATGCATTTTGCGATGTTTGTAACGTAACGACAATGAAGACAAGATCATTTTGTTCAATAGAGCATGATAATCGTTGTTGTTTCGTGCACGTTCTTTATATTTGGGTTTACTTGGCCAACAAACAAACCTATTGAATAGAAATTGCCCAGAACCATACATTTTGTGATGTTTGTAACGTAACGACAATGAAGACAAGATCATTTTAGTCATTAGAGCATGATAGTCGTTGTTGTTTCGTGCACGTTCTTTATATTTGTGTTTACTTGGCCAAAAAGCAACCCTATTGAATAGAAATTTACGACAACCATGCATTTTGCGATGTTTGTTACGTAACGACAATGAAGACAAGATCATTTTGGTCAATAGAGCATGATAATCGTTGTTGTTTCGTGCACGTTCTTTATATTTGGGTTTACTTCGCCAACAAGCAAACCTATTGAATAGAAATTGCCCAGAACCATACATTTTGTGATGTTTGTAACGTAGCGACAATGAAGACAAGATCATTTTGGTCATTAGAGCATGATAGTCGTTGTTGTTTCGTGCACGTTCTTTATATTTGTGTTTACTTGGCCAAAAAGCAACCCTATTGAATAGAAATTTACGACAACCATGCATTTTGCGATGTTTGTAACGTAACGACAATCAAGACAAGATCATTTTGGTCAATAGAGCATGATAATCGTTGTTGTTTCGTGCACGTTCTTTATATTTGGGTTTACTTCGCCAACAAGCAAACCTATTGAATAGAAATTGCCCAGAACCATACATTTTGTGATGTTTGTAACGTAGCGACAATGAAGACAAGATCATTTTGGTCATTAGAGCATGATAGTCGTTGTTGTTTCGTGCACGTTCTTTATATTTGTGTTTACTTGGCCAACAAGCAACCCTATTGAATAGAAATTTACGACAACCATGCATTTTGCGATGTTTGTAACGTAACGACAATGAAGACAAGATCATTTTGTTCAATAGAGCATGATAATCGTTGTTGTTTCGTGCACGTTCTTTATATTTGGGTTTACTTGGCCAACAAACAAACCTATTGAATAGAAATTGCCCAGAACCATACATTTTGTGATGTTTGTAACGTAACGACAATGAAGACAAGATCATTTTGGTCATTAGAGCATGATAGTCGTTGTTGTTTCGTGCACGTTCTTTATATTTGTGTTTACTTGGCCAAAAAGCAACCCTATTGAATAGAAATTTACGACAACCATGCATTTTGCGATGTTTGTAACGTAACGACAATGAAGACAAGATCATTTTGGTCAATAGAGCATGATAATCGTTGTTGTTTCGTGCACGTTCTTTATATTTGGGTTTACTTGGCCAACAAGCAACCCTATTGAATAGAAATTTACGACAACCATGCATTTTGCGATGTTTGTAACGTAACGACAATGAAGACAATATCATTTTGTTCAATAGAGCATGATAATCGTTGTTGTTTCGTGCACGTTCTTTATATTTGGGTTTACTTGGCCTACAAACAAACCTATTGAATAGAAATTGCCCAGAACCATACATTTTGTGATGTTTGTAACGTAACGACAATGAAGACAAGATCATTTTAGTCATTAGAGCATGATAGTCGTTGTTGTTTCGTGTACGTTCTTTATATTTGTGTTTACTTGGCCAAAAAGCAACCCTATTGAATAGAAATTTACGACAACCATGCATTTTGCGATGTTTGTTACGTAACGACAATGAAGACAAGATCATTTTGGTCAATAGAGCATGATAATCGTTGTTGTTTCGTGCACGTTCTTTATATTTGGGTTTACTTCGCCAACAAGCAAACCTATTGAATAGAAATTGCCCAGAACCATACATTTTGTGATGTTTGTAACGTAGCGACAATGAAGACAAGATCATTTTGGTCATTAGAGCATGATAGTCGTTGTTGTTTCGTGCACGTTCTTTATATTTGTGTTTACTTGGCCAAAAAGCAACCCTATTGAATAGAAATTTACGACAACCATGCATTTTGCGATGTTTGTAACGTAACGACAATCAAGACAAGATCATTTTGGTCAATAGAGCATGATAATCGTTGTTGTTTCGTGCACGTTCTTTATATTTGGGTTTACTTCGCCAACAAGCAAACCTATTGAATAGAAATTGCCCAGAACCATACATTTTGTGATGTTTGTAACGTAGCGACAATGAAGACAAGATCATTTTGGTCATTAGAGCATGATAGTCGTTGTTGTTTCGTGCACGTTCTTTATATTTGTGTTTACTTGGCCAAAAAGCAACCCTATTGAATAGAAATTTACGACAACCATGCATTTTGCGATGTTTGTAACGTAACGACAATCAAGACAAGATCATTTTGGTCAATAGAGCATGATAATCGTTGTTGTTTCGTGCACGTTCTTTATATTTGGGTTTACTTCGCCAACAAGCAAACCTATTGAATAGAAATTGCCCAGAACCATACATTTTGTGATGTTTGTAACGTAGCGACAATGAAGACAAGATCATTTTGGTCATTAGAGCATGATAGTCGTTGTTGTTTCGTGCACGTTCTTTATATTTGTGTTTACTTGGCCAACAAGCAACCCTATTGAATAGAAATTTACGACAACCATGCATTTTGCGATGTTTGTAACGTAACGACAATGAAGACAAGATCATTTTGTTCAATAGAGCATGATAATCGTTGTTGTTTCGTGCACGTTCTTTATATTTGGGTTTACTTGGCCAACAAACAAACCTATTGAATAGAAATTGCCCAGAACCATACATTTTGTGATGTTTGTAACGTAACGACAATGAAGACAAGATCATTTTGGTCATTAGAGCATGATAGTCGTTGTTGTTTCGTGCACGTTCTTTATATTTGTGTTTACTTGGCCAAAAAGCAACCCTATTGAATAGAAATTTACGACAACCATGCATTTTGCGATGTTTGTAACGTAACGACAATGAAGACAAGATCATTTTGGTCAATAGAGCATGATAATCGTTGTTGTTTCGTGCACGTTCTTTATATTTGGGTTTACTTCGCCAACAAGCAAACCTATTGAATAGAAATTGCCCAGAACCATACATTTTGTGATGTTTGTAACGTAGCGACAATGAAGACAAGATCATTTTGGTCATTAGAGCATGATAGTCGTTGTTGTTTCGTGCACGTTCTTTATATTTGTGTTTACTTGGCCAACAAGCAACCCTATTGAATAGAAATTTACGACAACCATGCATTTTGCGATGTTTGTAACGTAACGACAATGAAGACAAGATCATTTTGTTCAATAGAGCATGATAATCGTTGTTGTTTCGTGCACGTTCTTTATATTTGGGTTTACTTGGCCAACAAACAAACCTATTGAATAGAAATTGCCCAGAACCATACATTTTGTGATGTTTGTAACGTAACGACAATGAAGACAAGATCATTTTGGTCATTAGAGCATGATAGTCGTTGTTGTTTCGTGCACGTTCTTTATATTTGTGTTTACTTGGCCAAAAAGCAACCCTATTGAATAGAAATTTACGACAACCATGCATTTTGCGATGTTTGTAACGTAACGACAATGAAGACAAGATCATTTTGGTCAATAGAGCATGATAATCGTTGTTGTTTCGTGCACGTTCTTTATATTTGGGTTTACTTGGCCAACAAGCAACCCTATTGAATAGAAATTTACGACAACCATGCATTTTGCGATGTTTGTAACGTAACGACAATGAAGACAATATCATTTTGTTCAATAGAGCATGATAATCGTTGTTGTTTCGTGCACGTTCTTTATATTTGGGTTTACTTGGCCTACAAACAAACCTATTGAATAGAAATTGCCCAGAACCATACATTTTGTGATGTTTGTAACGTAGCGACAATGAAGACAAGATCATTTTGGTCATTAGAGCATGATAGTCGTTGTTGTTTCGTGCACGTTCTTTATATTTGTGTTTACTTGGCCAAAAAGCAACCCTATTGAATAGAAATTTACGACAACCATGCATTTTGCGATGTTTGTAACGTAACGACAATCAAGACAAGATCATTTTGGTCAATAGAGCATGATAATCGTTGTTGTTTCGTGCACGTTCTTTATATTTGGGTTTACTTCGCCAACAAGCAAACCTATTGAATAGAAATTGCCCAGAACCATACATTTTGTGATGTTTGTAACGTAGCGACAATGAAGACAAGATCATTTTGGTCATTAGAGCATGATAGTCGTTGTTGTTTCGTGCACGTTCTTTATATTTGTGTTTACTTGGCCAAAAAGCAACCCTATTGAATAGAAATTTACGACAACCATGCATTTTGCGATGTTTGTAACGTAACGACAATCAAGACAAGATCATTTTGGTCAATAGAGCATGATAATCGTTGTTGTTTCGTGCACGTTCTTTATATTTGGGTTTACTTCGCCAACAAGCAAACCTATTGAATAGAAATTGCCCAGAACCATACATTTTGTGATGTTTGTAACGTAGCGACAATGAAGACAAGATCATTTTGGTCATTAGAGCATGATAGTCGTTGTTGTTTCGTGCACGTTCTTTATATTTGTGTTTACTTGGCCAACAAGCAACCCTATTGAATAGAAATTTACGACAACCATGCATTTTGCGATGTTTGTAACGTAACGACAATGAAGACAAGATCATTTTGTTCAATAAAGCATGATAATCGTTGTTGTTTCGTGCACGTTCTTTATATTTGGGTTTACTTGGCCAACAAACAAACCTATTGAATAGAAATTGCCCAGAACCATACATTTTGTGATGTTTGTAACGTAACGACAATGAAGACAAGATCATTTTGGTCATTAGAGCATGATAGTCGTTGTTGTTTCGTGCACGTTCTTTATATTTGTGTTTACTTGGCCAAAAAGCAACCCTATTGAATAGAAATTTACGACAACCATGCATTTTGCGATGTTTGTAACGTAACGACAATGAAGACAAGATCATTTTGGTCAATAGAGCATGATAATCGTTGTTGTTTCGTGCACGTTCTTTATATTTGGGTTTACTTGGCCAACAAGCAACCCTATTGAATAGAAATTTACGACAACCATGCATTTTGCGATGTTTGTAACGTAACGACAATGAAGACAATATCATTTTGTTCAATAGAGCATGATAATCGTTGTTGTTTCGTGCACGTTCTTTATATTTGGGTTTACTTGGCCTACAAACAAACCTATTGAATAGAAATTGCCCAGAACCATACATTTTGTGATGTTTGTAACGTAACGACAATGAAGACAAGATCATTTTAGTCATTAGAGCATGATAGTCGTTGTTGTTTCGTGTACGTTCTTTATATTTGTGTTTACTTGGCCAAAAAGCAACCCTATTGAATAGAAATTTACGACAACCATGCATTTTGCGATGTTTGTTACGTAACGACAATGAAGACAAGATCATTTTGGTCAATAGAGCATGATAATCGTTGTTGTTTCGTGCACGTTCTTTATATTTGGGTTTACTTCGCCAACAAGCAAACCTATTGAATAGAAATTGCCCAGAACCATACATTTTGTGATGTTTGTAACGTAGCGACAATGAAGACAAGATCATTTTGGTCATTAGAGCATGATAGTCGTTGTTGTTTCGTGCACGTTCTTTATATTTGTGTTTACTTGGCCAAAAAGCAACCCTATTGAATAGAAATTTACGACAACCATGCATTTTGCGATGTTTGTAACGTAACGACAATCAAGACAAGATCATTTTGGTCAATAGAGCATGATAATCGTTGTTGTTTCGTGCACGTTCTTTATATTTGGGTTTACTTCGCCAACAAGCAAACCTATTGAATAGAAATTGCCCAGAACCATACATTTTGTGATGTTTGTAACGTAGCGACAATGAAGACAAGATCATTTTGGTCATTAGAGCATGATAGTCGTTGTTGTTTCGTGCACGTTCTTTATATTTGTGTTTACTTGGCCAACAAGCAACCCTATTGAATAGAAATTTACGACAACCATGCATTTTGCGATGTTTGTAACGTAACGACAATGAAGACAAGATCATTTTGTTCAATAGAGCATGATAATCGTTGTTGTTTCGTGCACGTTCTTTATATTTGGGTTTACTTGGCCAACAAACAAACCTATTGAATAGAAATTGCCCAGAACCATACATTTTGTGATGTTTGTAACGTAACGACAATGAAGACAAGATCATTTTGGTCATTAGAGCATGATAGTCGTTGTTGTTTCGTGCACGTTCTTTATATTTGTGTTTACTTGGCCAAAAAGCAACCCTATTGAATAGAAATTTACGACAACCATGCATTTTGCGATGTTTGTAACGTAACGACAATGAAGACAAGATCATTTTGGTCAATAGAGCATGATAATCGTTGTTGTTTCGTGCACGTTCTTTATATTTGGGTTTACTTGGCCAACAAGCAACCCTATTGAATAGAAATTTACGACAACCATGCATTTTGCGATGTTTGTAACGTAACGACAATGAAGACAATATCATTTTGTTCAATAGAGCATGATAATCGTTGTTGTTTCGTGCACGTTCTTTATATTTGGGTTTACTTGGCCAACAAACAAACCTATTGAATAGAAATTGCCCAGAACCATACATTTTGTGATGTTTGTAACGTAACGACAATGAAGACAAGATCATTTTAGTCATTAGAGCATGATAGTCGTTGTTGTTTCGTGTACGTTCTTTATATTTGTGTTTACTTGGCCAAAAAGCAACCCTATTGAATAGAAATTTACAACAACCATGCATTTTGCGATGTTTGTTACGTAACGACAATGAAGACAAGATCATTTTGGTCAATAGAGCATGATAATCGTTGTTGTTTCGTGCACGTTCTTTATATTTGGGTTTACTTGGCCAACAAGCAACCCTATTGAATAGAAATTTACGACAACCATGCATTTTGCGATGTTTGTTACGTAACGACAATGAAGACAAGATCATTTTGGTCAATAGAGCATGATAATCGTTGTTGTTTCGTGCACGTTCTTTATATTTGGGTTTACTTGGCCAACAAGCAACCCTATTGAATAGAAATTTACGACAACCATGCATTTTGCGATGTTTGTAACGTAACGACAATGAAGACAAGATCATTTTGTTCAATAGAGCATGATAATCGTTGTTGTTTCGTGCACGTTCTTTATATTTGGGTTTACTTGGCCAACAAAAAAACCTATTGAATAGAAATTGCCCAGAACCATACATTTTGTGATGTTTGTAACGTAACGACAATGAAGACAAGATCATTTTAGTCATTAGAGCATGATAGTCGTTGTTGTTTCGTGCACGTTCTTTATATTTGTGTTTACTTGGCCAAAAAGCAACCCTATTGAATAGAAATTTACGACAACCATGCATTTTGCGATGTTTGTAACGTAACGACAATCAAGACAAGATCATTTTGGTCAATAGAGCATGATAATCGTTGTTGTTTCGTGCACGTTCTTTATATTTGGGTTTACTTCGCCAACAAACAAACCTATTGAATAGAAATTGCCCAGAACCATACATTTTGTGATGTTTGTAACGTAGCGACAATGAAGACAAGATCATTTTGGTCATTAGAGCATGATAGTCGTTGTTGTTTCGTGCACGTTCTTTATATTTGTGTTTACTTGGCCAACAAGCAACCCTATTGAATAGAAATTTACGACAACCATGCATTTTGCGATGTTTGTAACGTAACGACAATGAAGACAAGATCATTTTGTTCAATAGAGCATGATAATCGTTGTTGTTTCGTGCACGTTCTTTATATTTGGGTTTACTTGGCCAACAAACAAACCTATTGAATAGAAATTGCCCAGAACCATACATTTTGTGATGTTTGTAACGTAACGACAATGAAGACAAGATCATTTTAGTCATTAGAGCATGATAGTCGTTGTTGTTTCGTGTACGTTCTTTATATTTGTGTTTACTTGGCCAAAAAGCAACCCTATTGAATAGAAATTTACAACAACCATGCATTTTGCGATGTTTGTTACGTAACGACAATGAAGACAAGATCATTTTGGTCAATAGAGCATGATAATCGTTGTTGTTTCGTGCACGTTCTTTATATTTGGGTTTACTTGGCCAACAAGCAACCCTATTGAATAGAAATTTACGACAACCATGCATTTTGCGATGTTTGTAACGTAACGACAATGAAGACAATATCATTTTGTTCAATAGAGCATGATAATCGTTGTTGTTTCGTGCACGTTCTTTATATTTGGGTTTACTTGGCCAACAAACAAACCTATTGAATAGAAATTGCCCAGAACCATACATTTTGTGATGTTTGTAACGTAACGACAATGAAGACAAGATCATTTTAGTCATTAGAGCATGATAGTCGTTGTTGTTTCGTGTACGTTCTTTATATTTGTGTTTACTTGGCCAAAAAGCAACCCTATTGAATAGAAATTTACAACAACCATGCATTTTGCGATGTTTGTTACGTAACGACAATGAAGACAAGATCATTTTGGTCAATAGAGCATGATAATCGTTGTTGTTTCGTGCACGTTCTTTATATTTGGGTTTACTTGGCCAACAAGCAACCCTATTGAATAGAAATTTACGACAACCATGCATTTTGCGATGTTTGTTACGTAACGACAATGAAGACAAGATCATTTTGGTCAATAGAGCATGATAATCGTTGTTGTTTCGTGCACGTTCTTTATATTTGGGTTTACTTGGCCAACAAGCAACCCTATTGAATAGAAATTTACGACAACCATGCATTTTGCGATGTTTGTAACGTAACGACAATGAAGACAAGATCATTTTGTTCAATAGAGCATGATAATCGTTGTTGTTTCGTGCACGTTCTTTATATTTGGGTTTACTTGGCCAACAAAAAAACCTATTGAATAGAAATTGCCCAGAACCATACATTTTGTGATGTTTGTAACGTAACGACAATGAAGACAAGATCATTTTAGTCATTAGAGCATGATAGTCGTTGTTGTTTCGTGCACGTTCTTTATATTTGTGTTTACTTGGCCAAAAAGCAACCCTATTGAATAGAAATTTACGACAACCATGCATTTTGCGATGTTTGTAACGTAACGACAATCAAGACAAGATCATTTTGGTCAATAGAGCATGATAATCGTTGTTGTTTCGTGCACGTTCTTTATATTTGGGTTTACTTCGCCAACAAACAAACCTATTGAATAGAAATTGCCCAGAACCATACATTTTGTGATGTTTGTAACGTAGCGACAATGAAGACAAGATCATTTTGGTCATTAGAGCATGATAGTCGTTGTTGTTTCGTGCACGTTCTTTATATTTGTGTTTACTTGGCCAACAAGCAACCCTATTGAATAGAAATTTACGACAACCATGCATTTTGCGATGTTTGTAACGTAACGACAATGAAGACAAGATCATTTTGTTCAATAGAGCATGATAATCGTTGTTGTTTCGTGCACGTTCTTTATATTTGGGTTTACTTGGCCAACAAACAAACCTATTGAATAGAAATTGCCCAGAACCATACATTTTGTGATGTTTGTAACGTAACGACAATGAAGACAAGATCATTTTAGTCATTAGAGCATGATAGTCGTTGTTGTTTCGTGTACGTTCTTTATATTTGTGTTTACTTGGCCAAAAAGCAACCCTATTGAATAGAAATTTACAACAACCATGCATTTTGCGATGTTTGTTACGTAACGACAATGAAGACAAGATCATTTTGGTCAATAGAGCATGATAATCGTTGTTGTTTCGTGCACGTTCTTTATATTTGGGTTTACTTGGCCAACAAGCAACCCTATTGAATAGAAATTTACGACAACCATGCATTTTGCGATGTTTGTTACGTAACGACAATGAAGACAAGATCATTTTGGTCAATAGAGCATGATAATCGTTGTTGTTTCGTGCACGTTCTTTATATTTGGGTTTACTTGGCCAACAAGCAACCCTATTGAATAGAAATTTACGACAACCATGCATTTTGCGATGTTTGTAACGTAACGACAATGAAGACAAGATCATTTTGTTCAATAGAGCATGATAATCGTTGTTGTTTCGTGCACGTTCTTTATATTTGGGTTTACTTGGCCAACAAAAAAACCTATTGAATAGAAATTGCCCAGAACCATACATTTTGTGATGTTTGTAACGTAACGACAATGAAGACAAGATCATTTTAGTCATTAGAGCATGATAGTCGTTGTTGTTTCGTGCACGTTCTTTATATTTGTGTTTACTTGGCCAAAAAGCAACCCTATTGAATAGAAATTTACGACAACCATGCATTTTGCGATGTTTGTAACGTAACGACAATCAAGACAAGATCATTTTGGTCAATAGAGCATGATAATCGTTGTTGTTTCGTGCACGTTCTTTATATTTGGGTTTACTTCGCCAACAAACAAACCTATTGAATAGAAATTGCCCAGAACCATACATTTTGTGATGTTTGTAACGTAGCGACAATGAAGACAAGATCATTTTGGTCATTAGAGCATGATAGTCGTTGTTGTTTCGTGCACGTTCTTTATATTTGTGTTTACTTGGCCAACAAGCAACCCTATTGAATAGAAATTTACGACAACCATGCATTTTGCGATGTTTGTAACGTAACGACAATGAAGACAAGATCATTTTGTTCAATAGAGCATGATAATCGTTGTTGTTTCGTGCACGTTCTTTATATTTGGGTTTACTTGGCCAACAAACAAACCTATTGAATAGAAATTGCCCAGAACCATACATTTTGTGATGTTTGTAACGTAACGACAATGAAGACAAGATCATTTTAGTCATTAGAGCATGATAGTCGTTGTTGTTTCGTGCACGTTCTTTATATTTGTGTTTACTTGGCCAAAAAGCAACCCTATTGAATAGAAATTTACGACAACCATGCATTTTGCGATGTTTGTAACGTAACGACAATCAAGACAAGATCATTTTGGTCAATAGAGCATGATAATCGTTGTTGTTTCGTGCACGTTCTTTATATTTGGGTTTACATCGCCAACAAGCAAACCTATTGAATAGAAATTGCCCAGAACCATACATTTTGTGATGTTTGTAACGTAGCGACAATGAAGACAAGATCATTTTGGTCATTAGAGCATGATAGTCGTTGTTGTTTCGTGCACGTTCTTTATATTTGTGTTTACTTGGCCAACAAGCAACCCTATTGAATAGAAATTTACGACAACCATGCATTTTGCGATGTTTGTAACGTAACGACAATGAAGACAAGATCATTTTGTTCAATAGAGCATGATAATCGTTGTTGTTTCGTGCACGTTCTTTATATTTGGGTTTACTTGGCCAACAAACAAACCTATTGAATAGAAATTGCCCAGAACCATACATTTTGTTATGTTTGTAACGTAACGACAATGAATACAAGATCATTTTGGTCATTAGAGCATGATAGTCGTTGTTGTTTCGTGCACGTTCTTTATATTTGTGTTTACTTGGCCAAAAAGCAACCCTATTGAATAGAAATTTACGACAACCATGCATTTTGCGATGTTTGTTACGTAACGACAATGAAGACAAGATCATTTTGGTCAATAGAGCATGATAATCGTTGTTGTTTCGTGCACGTTCTTTATATTTGGGTTTACTTGGCCAACAAGCAACCCTATTGAATAGAAATTTACGACAACCATGCATTTTGCGATGTTTGTAACGTAACGACAATGAAGACAAGATCATTTTGTTCAATAGAGCATGATAATCGTTGTTGTTTCGTGCACGTTCTTTATATTTGGGTTTACTTGGCCAACAAACAAACCTATTGAATAGAAATTGCCCAGAACCATACATTTTGTGATGTTTGTAACGTAACGACAATGAAGACAAGATCATTTTAGTCATTAGAGCATGATAGTCGTTGTTGTTTCGTGCACGTTCTTTATATTTGTGTTTACTTGGCCAAAAAGCAACCCTATTGAATAGAAATTTACGACAACCATGCATTTTGCGATGTTTGTTACGTAACGACAATGAAGACAAGATCATTTTGGTCAATAGAGCATGATAATCGTTGTTGTTTCGTGCACGTTCTTTATATTTGGGTTTACTTCGCCAACAAGCAAACCTATTGAATAGAAATTGCCCAGAACCATACATTTTGTGATGTTTGTAACGTAGCGACAATGAAGACAAGATCATTTTGGTCATTAGAGCATGATAGTCGTTGTTGTTTCGTGCACGTTCTTTATATTTGTGTTTACTTGGCCAAAAAGCAACCCTATTGAATAGAAATTTACGACAACCATGCATTTTGCGATGTTTGTAACGTAACGACAATCAAGACAAGATCATTTTGGTCAATAGAGCATGATAATCGTTGTTGTTTCGTGCACGTTCTTTATATTTGGGTTTACTTCGCCAACTAGCAAACCTATTAAATAGAAATTGCCCAGAACCATACATTTTGTGATGTTTGTAATGTAGCGACAATGAAGACAAGATCATTTTGGTCATTAGAGCATGATAGTCGTTGTTGTTTCGTGCACGTTCTTTATATTTGTGTTTACTTGGCCAACAAGCAACCCTATTGAATAGAAATTTACGACAACCATGCATTTTGCGATGTTTGTAACGTAACGACAATGAAGACAAGATCATTTTGTTCAATAGAGCATGATAATCGTTGTTGTTTCGTGCACGTTCTTTATATTTGGGTTTACTTGGCCAACAAACAAACCTATTGAATAGAAATTGCCCAGAACCATACATTTTGTGATGTTTGTAACGTAACGACAATGAAGACAAGATCATTTTGGTCATTAGAGCATGATAGTCGTTGTTGTTTCGTGCACGTTCTTTATATTTGTGTTTACTTGGCCAAAAAGCAACCCTATTGAATAGAAATTTACGACAACCATGCATTTTGCGATGTTTGTAACGTAACGACAATGAAGACAAGATCATTTTGGTCAATAGAGCATGATAATTGTTGTTGTTTCGTGCACGTTCTTTATATTTGGGTTTACTTGGCCAACAAGCAACCCTATTGAATAGAAATTTACGACAACCATGCATTTTGCGATGTTTGTAACGTAACGACAATGAAGACAATATCATTTTGTTCAATAGAGCATGATAATCGTTGTTGTTTCGTGCACGTTCTTTATATTTGGGTTTACTTGGCCAACAAACAAACCTATTGAATAGAAATTGCCCAGAACCATACATTTTGTGATGTTTGTAACGTAACGACAATGAAGACAAGATCATTTTAGTCATTAGAGCATGATAGTCGTTGTTGTTTCGTGCACGTTCTTTATATTTGTGTTTACTTGGCCAAAAAGCAACCCTATTGAATAGAAATTTACGACAACCATGCATTTTGCGATGTTTGTTACGTAACGACAATGAAGACAAGATCATTTTGGTCAATAGAGCATGATAATCGTTGTTGTTTCGTGCACGTTCTTTATATTTGGGTTTACTTGGCCAACAAGCAACCCTATTGAATAGAAATTTACGACAACCATGCATTTTGCGATGTTTGCAACGTAACGACAATGAAGACAAGATCATTTTGTTCAATAGAGCATGATAATCGTTATTGTTTCGTGCACGTTCTTTATATTTGGGTTTACTTGGCCAACAAACAAACCTATTGAATAGAAATTGCCCAGAACCATACATTTTGTGATGTTTGTAACGTAACGACAATGAAGACAAGATCATTTTAGTCATTAGAGCATGATAGTCGTTGTTGTTTCGTGCACGTTCTTTATATTTGTGTTTACTTGGCCAAAAAGCAACCCTATTGAATAGAAATTTACGACAACCATGCATATTGCGATGTTTGTTACGTAACGACAATGAAGACAAGATCATTTTTGTCAATAGAGCATGATAATCGTTGTTGTTTCGTGCACGTTCTTTATATTTGGGTTTACTTCGCCAACAAGCAAACCTATTGAATAGAAATTGCCCAGAACCATACATTTTGTGATGTTTGTAACGTAGCGACAATGAAGACAAGATCATTTTGGTCATTAGAGCATGATAGTCGTTGTTGTTTCGTGCACGTTCTTTATATTTGTGTTTACTTGGCCAAAAAGCAACCCTATTGAATAGAAATTTACGACAACCATGCATTTTGCGATGTTTGTTACGTAACGACAATGAAGACAAGATCATTTTGGTCAATAGAGCATGATAATCGTTGTTGTTTCGTGCACGTTCTTTATATTTGGGTTTACTTGGCCAACAAGCAACCCTATTGAATAGAAATTTACGACAACCATGCATTTTGCGATGTTTGTAACGTAACGACAATGAAGACAAGATCATTTTGTTCAATAGAGCATGATAATCGTTGTTGTTTCGTGCACGTTCTTTATATTTGGGTTTACTTGGCCAACAAACAAACCTATTGAATAGAAATTGCCCAGAACCATACATTTTGTGATGTTTGTAACGTAACGACAATGAAGACAAGATCATTTTAGTCATTAGAGCATGATAGTCGTTGTTGTTTCGTGCACGTTCTTTATATTTGTGTTTACTTGGCCAAAAAGCAACCCTATTGAATAGAAATTTACGACAACCATGCATTTTGCGATGTTTGTTACGTAACGACAATGAAGACAAGATCATTTTGGTCAATAGAGCATGATAATCGTTGTTGTTTCGTGCACGTTCTTTATATTTGGGTTTACTTCGCCAACAAGCAAACCTATTGAATAGAAATTGCCCAGAACCATACATTTTGTGATGTTTGTAACGTAGCGACAATGAAGACAAGATCATTTTGGTCATTAGAGCATGATAGTCGTTGTTGTTTCGTGCACGTTCTTTATATTTGTGTTTACTTGGCCAAAAAGCAACCCTATTGAATAGAAATTTACGACAACCATGCATTTTGCGATGTTTGTTACGTAACGACAATGAAGACAAGATCATTTTGGTCAATAGAGCATGATAATCGTTGTTGTTTCGTGCACGTTCTTTATATTTGGGTTTACTTGGCCAACAAGCAACCCTATTGAATAGAAATTTACGACAACCATGCATTTTGCGATGTTTGTAACGTAACGACAATGAAGACAAGATCATTTTGTTCAATAGAGCATGATAATCGTTGTTGTTTCGTGCACGTTCTTTATATTTGGGTTTACTTGGCCAACAAACAAACCTATTGAATAGAAATTGCCCAGAACCATACATTTTGTGATGTTTGTAACGTAACGACAATGAAGACAAGATCATTTTAGTCATTAGAGCATGATAGTCGTTGTTGTTTCGTGCACGTTCTTTATATTTGTGTTTACTTGGCCAAAAAGCAACCCTATTGAATAGAAATTTACGACAACCATGCATTTTGCGATGTTTGTTACGTAACGACAATGAAGACAAGATCATTTTGGTCAATAGAGCATGATAATCGTTGTTGTTTCGTGCACGTTCTTTATATTTGGGTTTACTTCGCCAACAAGCAAACCTATTGAATAGAAATTGCCCAGAACCATACATTTTGTGATGTTTGTAACGTAGCGACAATGAAGACAAGATCATTTTGGTCATTAGAGCATGATAGTCGTTGTTGTTTCGTGCACGTTCTTTATATTTGTGTTTACTTGGCCAAAAAGCAACCCTATTGAATAGAAATTTACGACAACCATGCATTTTGCGATGTTTGTAACGTAACGACAATCAAGACAAGATCATTTTGGTCAATAGAGCATGATAATCGTTGTTGTTTCGTGCACGTTCTTTATATTTGGGTTTACTTGACCAACAAACAAACCTATTGAATAGAAATTGCCCAGAACCATACATTTTGTGATGTTTGTAACGTAGCGACAATGAAGACAAGATCATTTTGGTCATTAGAGCATGATAGGCGTTGTTGTTTCGTGCACGTTCTTTATATTTGTGTTTACTTGGCCAAAAAGCAACCCTATTGAATAGAAATTTACGACAACCATGCATTTTGCGATGTTTGTTACGTAACGACAATGAAGACAAGATCATTTTGGTCAATAGAGCATGATAATCGTTGTTGTTTCGTGCACGTTCTTTATATTTGGGTTTACTTGGCCAACAAGCAACCCTATTGAATAGAAATTTACGACAACCATGCATTTTGCGATGTTTGTAACGTAACGACAATGAAGACAAGATCATTTTGTTCAATAGAGCATGATAATCGTTGTTGTTTCGTGCACGTTCTTTATATTTGGGTTTACTTGGCCAACAAACAAACCTATTGAATAGAAATTGCCCAGAACCATACATTTTGTGATGTTTGTAACGTAACGACAATGAAGACAAGATCATTTTAGTCATTAGAGCATGATAGTCGTTGTTGTTTCGTGCACGTTCTTTATATTTGTGTTTACTTGGCCAAAAAGCAACCCTATTGAATAGAAATTTACGACAACCATGCATTTTGCGATGTTTGTTACGTAACGACAATGAAGACAAGATCATTTTGGTCAATAGAGCATGATAATCGTTGTTGTTTCGTGCACGTTCTTTATATTTGGGTTTACTTCGCCAACAAGCAAACCTATTGAATAGAAATTGCCCAGAACCATACATTTTGTGATGTTTGTAACGTAGCGACAATGAAGACAAGATCATTTTGGTCATTAGAGCATGATAGTCGTTGTTGTTTCGTGCACGTTCTTTATATTTGTGTTTACTTGGCCAAAAAGCAACCCTATTGAATAGAAATTTACGACAACCATGCATTTTGCGATGTTTGTAACGTAACGACAATCAAGACAAGATCATTTTGGTCAATAGAGCATGATAATCGTTGTTGTTTCGTGCACGTTCTTTATATTTGGGTTTACTTGACCAACAAACAAACCTATTGAATAGAAATTGCCCAGAACCATACATTTTGTGATGTTTGTAACGTAGCGACAATGAAGACAAGATCATTTTGGTCATTAGAGCATGATAGGCGTTGTTGTTTCGTGCACGTTCTTTATATTTGTGTTTACTTGGCCAACAAGCAACCCTATTGAATAGAAATTTACGACAACCATGCATTTTGCGATGTTTGTAACGTAACGACAATGAAGACAAGATCATTTTGTTCAATAGAGCATGATAATCGTTGTTGTTTCGTGCACGTTCTTTATATTTGGGTTTACTTGGCCAACAAACAAACCTATTGAATAGAAATTGCCCAGAACCTTACATTTTGTGATGTTTGTAACGTAACGACAATGAAGACGAGATCATTTTAGTCATTAGAGCATGATAGTCGTTGTTGTTTCGTGCACGTTCTTTATATTTGTGTTTACTTGGCCAAAAAGCAACCCTATTGAATAGAAATTTACGACAACCATGCATTTTGCGATGTTTGTTACGTAACGACAATGAAGACAAGATCATTTTGGTCAATAGAGCATGATAATCGTTGTTGTTTCGTGCACGTTCTTTATATTTGGGTTTACTTCGCCAACAAGCAAACCTATTGAATAGAAATTGCCCAGAACCATACATTTTGTGATGTTTGTAACGTAGCGACAATGAAGACAAGATCATTTTGGTCATTAGAGCATGATAGTCGTTGTTGTTTCGTGCACGTTCTTTATATTTGTGTTTACTTGGCCAAAAAGCAACCCTATTGAATAGAAATTTACGACAACCATGCATTTTGCGATGTTTGTAACGTAACGACAATCAAGACAAGATCATTTTGGTCAATAGAGCATGATAATCGTTGTTGTTTCGTGCACGTTCTTTATATTTGGGTTTACTTGACCAACAAACAAACCTATTGAATAGAAATTGCCCAGAACCATACATTTTGTGATGTTTGTAACGTAGCGACAATGAAGACAAGATCATTTTGGTCATTAGAGCATGATAGTCGTTGTTGTTTCGTGCACGTTCTTTATATTTGTGTTTACTTGGCCAACAAGCAACCCTATTGAATAGAAATTTACGACAACCATGCATTTTGCGATGTTTGTAACGTAACGACAATGAAGACAAGATCATTTTGTTCAATAGAGCATGATAATCGTTGTTGTTTCGTGCACGTTCTTTATATTTGGGTTTACTTCGCCAACAAGCAAACCTATTGAATAGAAATTGCCCAGAACCATACATTTTGTGATGTTTGTAACGTAGCGACAATGAAGACAAGATCATTTTAGTCATTAGAGCATGATAGTCGTTGTTGTTTCGTGCACGTTCTTTATATTTGTGTTTACTTGGCCAACAAACAACCCTATTGAATAGAAATTTACGACAACCATGCATTTTGCGATGTTTGTAACGTAACGACAATGAAGACAAGATCATTTTGTTCAATAGAGCATGATAATCGTTGTTGTTTCGTGCACGTTCTTTATATTTGGGTTTACTTGGCCAACAAACAAACCTATTGAATAGAAATTGCCCAGAACCATACATTTTGTGATGTTTGTAACGTAACGACAATGAAGACAAGATCATTTTGGTCATTAGAGCATGATAGTCGTTGTTGTTTCGTGCACGTTCTTTATATTTGTGTTTACTTGGCCAAAAAGCAACCCTATTGAATAGAAATTTACGACAACCATGCATTTTGCGATGTTTGTTACGTAACGACAATGAAGACAAGATCATTTTGGTCAATAGAGCATGATAATCGTTGTTGTTTCGTGCACGTTCTTTATATTTGGGTTTACTTGGCCAACAAGCAACCCTATTGAATAGAAATTTACGACAACCATGCATTTTGCGATGTTTGTAACGTAACGACAATGAAGACAATATCATTTTGTTCAATAGAGCATGATAATC